>NC_059114.1:46912342-47591060 GCF_020740685.1 Jaculus jaculus | reverse complement strand
AGACTACATAGTGAATTCCAGGTCAGCCTGGCCTGGGGCAAGACCCTACCTCAAGAAACCAAAATAATAATAATAATAAAATGGGGCTTAGTGGTTAAGGAGCTTGCCTGTGAAGTCTAAAGACCCAAGTTTGATTTTTCTCAGTACCCAATGTAAGCCAGATGCACAAGGCACATGGCACATGTGTCTGGAGTTTGTTTGCAGTGGCTGGAGGGCCTGGTTGGTACACCTGTTCTCTCTCTCAAATAAGTAAATTAAAAGAAAGAAAGGAAAAAAAATGAACAAAGGGCTGGAGAGATGGCTCAGCGGTTAAGGCACTTGTCCGCAATGCCAAAGGATCCAAGTTTGTTCGATTCCCCAGTACCCATGTAAAGCCAGATGCACAAAGTGGGTGCATGCATCTGGAGTTCATTTGCAGTGGTGCATGCCCATTTCCTCTGTCCTTCCATCCCTCCTTGCAAATAAATAAATAAATAAATAAATATATAAATTTTATATATATCTATCTATCTATATATATATAAAACACACACACACACAAGTTGCCCAGTATATTCGCTGTAATCCCAGCACTCAGGAGACTGAGGCAAGCAGATTGTCATTAGTTCTGCCACCACCCTGGGCTCCAGCATGTGACCCTGTCAATAGTTTGCATAGCACAAGGGGGCGCACGCATCTGGAGTTCATTTGTAGTGGCTGGAAGCCCTGGCGTGTCCATTCTGTTTCTCTCGCTGTCACTTTCAAATAAATAAATAAAAATGAACAAAAAAGTTTAAAAAAATAGTTTGCATAGAACTCTGATACTGTGTTCGGTATATCCTGATGAATGAATGTTTGTCTCATATTTTCACCTCATGCCTCAATTTGTCTGTTTACCTTGAGGGAAGTTCTTTGGTTGCTTTTTTTGTTTTGTTTTGTTTATTTTTTTATGAGAGAGAGAATTTGGTGCAGTAGGGCCTCCAGCCACTGCAAGCTCCAGATGTGAATGCCACCTTTGTGCACATGTGCTATGTTGCGCATGTGTCACCTCATGTGTCTGTCTTACATGTGATCTGGGGAGTTGAACATGGGACATTAGAATTCACAAATAAACACCTTAACCCCAGCCCCCCCCCCCCCTTTTGAGGTAGAGTCTTGCTGTAGACCAGGCTGACTTGGAATTCACTATGTAGTCTCAGAGTGCCTTGAACTCAGGCGATCCTCCTACCTCTGCCTACTGAGTGCTGGAATGAAAAGTGTGCACCACCATGCCTGGCCCATTTGTTCTTTTTAAACCATTGGAGGGAGATGAGTGTGGTGGTGCATGCTTTTAGTCCTAGCACTTGCTATGAGTTCAAGGCCAGCCTGTGTTACAAAATGAGTTCCAGGTTAGTCTGGACTAGAGCAAGACCCTGCTTCCAAAAAAATAAGTAAAAGTTAAACTAACCACTGGTTCTTATCTTTATTCTGCCCTTTAAATAAATATCTTTTCCTTACTCATCTTCCTTAGTAGCCCTTTTTTGGATAGATTTTGACAAAATGCATCTTTAAATTATTGCTCTAATCATATCCCAGCTATCTGCAAAAATGTGGACATTCTTTCAACTATTTATTCATTCATTCATTAAAATGGGTATGCCAGGCCCTCCAGATACATGTACCACCATGTGTATCTGTCTTTTGTGGATACTAGGGATTTGAACCTGGGTCCTTTGGCTCTGCAGGCAAGTCCCTTAACTAGTAAGCCATCTCCTCAGCCCTCCATCTTTCAACTATTTTAAATTTAAACCCTTTCCTGGCCCCAAAAGCCACCTGAAGCCTCTAGCTTGCCTAAGCCAAGAGTTGTTCCACTTGCCTGGTATGTCGTTCTTTTTTTTTTTTTTAAATATACTTTTTAATTTATTTATTTGAAAGTGGGGGAAAGAGAATGGGTGTGCCAGGGCCTCCAACCACTGCAAATGAACTTCAGATGCATTTGCCACCTTGTGTATCTGGCTTATGTGGGCGCTGGGGAATTGAACGTGGGTCCTTAGGTTTCATGGGCAAGTACCTGGACCACTAGCCATCTCCTCCAACCTTGTCATGCTATTATACCAAGCTCAAAGTTCATTTCTCTGCTGCTTCTCCCCCCTGCCCTCCCCCTTTAAGGTAGGGTCTCACTATAGCCCATGCTGACCTGGAACTCACTCTGTAGTCCTAGGCTGCTCTCACGCTCACAGTCCCGAATATCTTGAAATTCCCACTCATACTTTTCCATCTTGGATTAAGTTAATGCTTGGATTTTCTAGCTAGCTGTGTATTCTTAGATGTATCAATTGATTTGATGTAGTATATTTTCAGGGTAGGACCTTAAGGTGTTAGGTGTGGCTCTTAAGACTCTCAGTATCTACAAAGATGTTCTTAGGGGTTGAGTTTCCCTGCTATAGGAGTATTCAAGCAGGCTGAGTGGAATAAAATACAGGTAGATTCTAAAATTTAACTAAACACTGTACACATTCAATCAAAAACAGCCCCAAGTATGTATGCAAGAGTAGTTATTATAATGACCAGATCCTCTATCAACAAAGAGGTTAAGATTTCTGGTCTGTTGAGGGATCCAAGTCAGCTTGCGACCAAGTGAGACCCTTCCCTGGTGCAATCCCAGTTACCTTGGATGATTTTGGTCTCAGTCAAGTTGCTGCCTGGGCCGTCGGGCTGCTGTTCTGATTTCTGGAGCCGGGCACTTGGTTTTCCTGCGGGGCAAACCGAGCCTGGCAAGTGTGGCCCTGCAGATCAGCACCCCTGCTGCTGGAACTGCTGCTGCTCAAGCTGCCCCTGCTGGGACTGTAGCCACTGCTGCTGAAGGTGTTGCTGCTGGACCCACCGCTGCTGCTGCCTCTGCTGCTGCTGTAGCTGCCACTGCTGGAGCCACCACTGCTGCTGAAGCTGCTGCTGCTGTGTCCACTGCCGCTGCTCCCCCTGAAGCTGCTGCTGCCGAGTCTGCCGCTGCTGCCACTCCTGGGTCTGCTGCTGCTGGGGCCGCTGATGTTGCTGTGGAACTCTGCTCCTGCTTGGGTCCCGCTGTTGGCGTGGCTGGGTCCCGGGCTGCTGTTCTGTTCGCCGGAATTGGGCTCAGGCGGTGGGGGAAGGGAGGGAGCCGCAGCTGCTCTGGTTCTCTCGCTGCTCCACGTGTTCTTCTACCTCGCGGTCTGCTCCTCCGTTGCTCGCTGCTGCTCTCCCCTCACGTTTCCCGAGTTGCGGAGAGTGCCGGTGTGAGGGAAAGCTCTGGCACCTGGCTTTTCCTGCAGCTCGAGCCGAGTCTGGTGGCTTTCTGGTGCGCCGCAGCCGCGGCGGTTGGCCGAGCTGCTGGAGCCGCTTTTCCCGCCTGTGCGGACTCTGGATGCTCTGGAACTCTTCTACTTCTCTGCTGCCACTTCAATTTCCTATACACCTCACTTTTTAGTAAAAGTGTGTATTTTGCTGAGGTTTTTTGGTCTTTTTTCCCCCCTAGGCTGCTTTGGCGTGGTACCTACGCCGCCATCTTAACCGGAAGTCCCCCACTCATACTTTTCTATAAGTTTGTCTTTCTCTTTGTTGGCCTGTATTAGATCTGCCACCTGGTCTTCTAGCTTAGATATTCTATCCTCTCCTTCATCCATTCTACTGGTGAGAATTTCTACAGAGTTTTTATTTCATTAACTGTGTTCTTCATTGCTAGTAATTCTGAAAGTAAGGGGCCTAAATGTTTATGAAGTATCCTCATCAAAGTCTGCTTTATTTTCTTCCTAGGTTAACAAGTTGGCAGCCCATGTGATAGTATGGGAGTATAATTAATGTAGGAGAGGCTCATGGGATTTGCAGTGTGGTTTTGTGTTTTTTGGAAATGGCCGTGTTCAGTGTGAAGCAGGGTTGCTGGAAGTCCCTGTATGGAGATCCAGTGGATGGAGCCATGAGGTAAACCATGGGTTTCAGTGGAGACCCAGAGAAATGTCAAGACTGTGAGACTGCCACCAAGGAAAGTTGATAGCTTGTGTTGCATTATTCTCAAGGCTCTGATGAGCACAGCCAAAGGGGTGGAATTTGAACTCCAGAGACTCCTCACTGTTTAGAGTTGTCGAACTTGGAGTTACACAATTGGATGTTTGCCTTGGTTTTTTTGTTTGTTTGTTTGTTTTTTCAAGGTAGGATCTCACTCTAGCCCAGGCTGACCTGGAATTCACTATGTAGTCTTAGGGTGGCCTTGAACTCATGGCAATCCTCCTACCTCTGCCTCCCAAATGCTGGGATTAAAGGGGTGCGCTACCATGCCCGGCTTTTTCTTTTTTAAAAAAAGTTCATTTATTTCTTTGAGAGAGGGAAAGAGGCACAGAGAGAGAGAGAGTGGGCCCTCAGACACTGCAAACGAACTCCAGATGCATGTACCACCTTGTTCATCTGGTTTACATGGATCCTGGGGAATCAAACCAAGGTGTCCTTTGGCTTTGCAGGCAAAGACACATTTTGCGTATCTTTAAATTGAAACCTGAAACCCACCACCACACCTTAAGATTACCCAATGACATTGCCTCCAGCAGGTGGCTACAGATGCAAACTACAAACAACTGAATATATTGGGGGCCACCTATTCTATTCAAACCACCACAGACTTTAACTGCTAAGCCATCCTTCCAGCCCAGCCTTGTTTGTTTTGAATATTGTACTTTATTATTATCTTTTTTGTTTGAACTCTTTTATAACATTATTATTATTAACAACATATTTCGTATGGCTACATCATGTGTTGGTACCCTCTTTTCCCTCCTCCCTGCCCCCATTACTCTGGGGACCCTCCTCAGTGTGTTTGCAGGTATTCCCTATGGGGTTATGGGTTATGGATTGCGGGAGCAGCAGTCAGCTATTTTGTGGGGAAGGGAATGCCTCTGGGCGTGATATCTCAACCTGTGACTCTTACAATCTTTCCGCCTCCTCTGCCATAAAATTCCCTGAGCCATGGTGTTTGAATTTTAAGTCTACTTCAGTGGTGAGCTCTTAGGATCCTCTGGATCTCTGCTTTGATGAATGTAGAGTGTCCTTCAGGGTCTGTCTCCTTAACCCTGGTGCTGATTATCAAGTTCGGCACAGAAGCAGCTTGTCACCCCTCTTCCTCTGTGGTTTCAGTGGCTGAAATGCAAGCAGTAGTTTATCTCCTTGAGTCCCCTTACCTTTCTGCACTCACCCTTTGCAGCAGGGGATCCGTGAGTTGGGGACCCAGGGGTCCTTCTATCAGGAAGGTGGAGCTAGGGGTCTGCTTCCACAGCAACCTTGCAAGGTCCAGGCAACTCCAAGCCAGCAGCAGGGGAATTGGGACCAGGTAACTTAAGGGTGGGGAGAACAGGGAGATCTCTCTCCCCCTCCTCCTTCCCCCTCCCTCCCCTTTCCCCTCCCTCTCTTCCCTTCCTCTCTTCCCTTCCTCCTCCCTCCCCCTCCCTCCTCCCCTCTCGCTCCTCCCTCCCCTCCCCTCCCCCTCCCCTCTCGCTCCTCCCTCCCCTCCCCTCCCCCTCCCCTCTCGCTCCTCCCTTCCCCTTCCCCCCTCTTTTCTCGCCCTTCCCCATCCCCTTCCCTTCCCCCTCCTTCCCTCCCCCTCCTTCCCTCCCCCTCTCCCCTCCATCACTTCCCACCTTCCTCCCCTCTCCCCCTCCCCCTCTCTGCCCCTCCCCTTCTTCCCCCTTCCCCCTCCTCTCCCCCTTTTTCCTCCTTCCCTTCCCCTTTCCCCCCTCCCTCCTTCCCTTCCCCTTTCCCCCCTCCTACCTCTGCCTCCTGAGTGCTGGAATTAAAGTCATGTACCACCATGCTGGCTAGGTACATGTTTGTTTTTGATGGGGGTGTGCAGATAGAGAATGGGTGTGCCAGGGCCTCTAGCCACTGCAAATGAACTTCAGACACATGTGTCACCTTGTGCATCTGACTTATGTGGGTCCTGGGAAATTGAACCTGGGTCTGTAGGCTCCATAGCCAAGTGCCTTAACTGCTAAGCCCTCTCTCCAGCCCTAGATTTGTGTTTTAACTAGAAGTACATTCAATAACTACAGTTGACATTCCAATCTGTATTTTAATTGTTTCTAGACTTTAGACAAGCCCTTTGGTAGTTTATTATGTTCATTGTGATATGTGTCTATAATTCACCTCACAATTAATTCTAGGAGAGCATAATTTGGATGTCTAGATGACAGTACCATTTGTTCACTATAGTGTTTTGTTTAGTTTTTTGAAACAGGGTCTCACTATGTAGCCCCAGCTGCCATTGATGAGCTCTTTTCTTCTGCTTCAAACTCCAAAGTGCTGAATGTCTTTTGCCACTTCAAGAAAACTGCATCCAAAGGAAGACAGTTCCTGACCACTTACTATTAGACACTCATGTAGAATAATACATAAGTCTTATACTTGTAGTTTTTATGTAGAGATTAAGTAGTTTATACCTTTTGGAAGTTGAGGGCAACTGTAAGAGCAGTTTTGTTCCACATTGGCCTAAGAAGATTATCAGGAGAAAAAAGAAAGATACCCTGCTGTCCTGGTTGCTAATGCTCTGAGGGTTCAGAGATTGTTTTCCCTTTCTTTTTCACTGCCACATTCTCCCCTGGTCAATTTTAAGGGCAAATAGTGAGGTTGGCAAGAGAGAAACAGCACTGTCCCAGCACTTGTGAGCACTATTACGTGTGAGCCACTTGTGCACATAGCACATAATGTTTACTAGGGTCTGGACCTCATACCTGATTTCTAGTTGATTAAAAGGCATAGTAAAGCATACATACATAGGTAGGTCAGGGTTTTTGCAGCCATTTCTATAGAATCTGACACAACTGAAATGAAATTTAATAACATAGATGAATTAATTAGTTGAGACAGGGTCTCATGTAGAGCTCAGGCTGGTCTTGAACTTGTTATGTATGGTGTTGGGTGATATTGAACCTCCTGAGTGCTAGGATCATAGTATTGGGCCA
Source organism: Jaculus jaculus (assembly GCF_020740685.1). Taxonomy (NCBI): domain Eukaryota; kingdom Metazoa; phylum Chordata; class Mammalia; order Rodentia; family Dipodidae; genus Jaculus; species Jaculus jaculus. Next base: position 47,584,125 of record NC_059114.1, on the reverse strand, counting down.
TGAAACCCTGTTAGGTGGGTTTGGAGATCAGATCCAGGGCTTTGTGAGTCCTACCCCTCCTAGCCTCAAGAATTGTACCCTTTTTTTTGGTGGCAAACCCAATGGATTGCATTTTTAAATGCAAGAGAGAAAGAATTGGTGTGCCAGGGTCTACAGCCATTGTAATTGAATTCCAGACGCATGCACCCCCTTGTGCACATGTGTGACCTTGCACACTTGCATAACTGTGTATCTGGCTTGGGTGGGACCTGGAGAGTTGGACATGAGTCCTTAGTCTTTGCACGCAAGTACCTTAATCAATAAACTATCTCTGCAGCCCAAGAATTGTACATTTAAAGAATTTTTGCAACCATATTCTCTGTGCCACAGTGTACATACATACTCCTCCCAAATAGCAAAACACATATTAGAATTGTGAAGAGTATTGGAGGTTTTATTTGGTCAAAGAGCTGAAGCAAATGGTAATTATTTTATTGTCTATTTGAGAGGGTGCTGGGCATGCTCAGGGCCTTTTATGCCTGCAAAGATACCAGATGAATGTGTTACTTTGTCACTGGAATACCATACCCAAGCCAGCAGGCTTTGTATGCAAGTGCCTTTAACTGCTGAGCCATCTTGTCTAACCCAAGCAAATGTTAACTGTTAAATGGTAAAGGTATTTATTAAATGTCTGGTATTTGTGGTCTATTAAATTAAAGCAACATGAATAAACATTTTATACTTATATATTACGTCAAAAGAAGAGTAAGCTGAAAACAAGTCAGTGTCTTTCCCCTCCCCTCCCCTCCCCTCCCCTCCCCTCCCCTCCCCTCCCCTCCCCTCCCCTCCCCTTTTCTTTCTTTCTTTCTTTCTTTCTTTCTTTCTTTCTTTCTTTCTTTCTTTCTTTCTTTCTCTTTCTCTTTCTCTTTCTCTTTCTCTTTCTCTTTCTCTTTCTCTCTGTCTCTGTCTCTTTCTCTTTCTCTTTCTCTTTCTCTTTCTCTTTCTCTCTTTCTCTTTCTCTTTCTCTTTCTCTTTCTCTTGCTCTTGCTCTTGCTCTTGCTCTTGCTCTTTTTCTTTCTTAAATGAGGCTTACTAGACCATTAAGTAGAAAGTTCAGATGGAAGGTAGAGGTGTTCTTAGTTTGGGAGGAGTCTGGAATGGATAGCCCAGGTCAGTGTGTTCCTAATTGTATTTACCAAACTATGTGGATCAGCTTGCTGTTGGTGAGCACATAGTTTTGTGAAACTGGTCAAACTGTGCAAATTATAGGTATTTCTTATTAGGTGGGGACTTAGCAGTTAATATACTATACTGTAATTCTTTGGAATTTGGGAAGATGTAAAGGAGAAACAGGTAGCAAGCTGAGTTTCAGGAGGTATTAAAGAGAAGTTGTAGATGACACAGGAGGTGAAATGATTATCCTTGCTGAGTAACCTGGATCTTCATTTTGGGAAGACAGTATAGAGAAAAATTCGAGACCATTAGACTGGGGTGTAGCTTAGCACGTTAGAATGCTTGCTTAGAATTTGTGAAGCTTTAGGTTTGATCTCTACAACCATATAAAACCAGGCATGGTAGTACTTGCCTATAATCGCAGCACTCAGGAAATAGAGGCAGGATGATCGAAACTTGAACTTTATCCTCAGTTATAGATATATAGTGAGTTTGAGGCCAGCTGGGGATACTGTCTCAAACAAGAAAGATAAGACTTATTGTATATCTTATTCAGACAAGCTCCTTTAACCACTGAGCAATCTCCTCAGCCTCAGGTCTGTATCTCATTCAGATGGGTAAATTCTTAGCCAGCTTTTATATTGAGTCAATTTTGGTAATATGGAGGGTCATTGCCTATCTATTGTGAGACATACCTGATGTGTGTAATGGACTGATAGGCTATTCTCTCCTCCCTCCTTTGATCTTATTCTTTTCTAATTCACATTCCTTAATAAATATGTCTTAGAACCAAATCAGTCATAACTAGAAGGACTGCTTCCTAAATTAGATGTGATAGACTTGATGCAAAAATGAACATGCTGTTTATCTTTAATTCTAAGTCATGTAGTTGGTCCTAAATTTTCAGAAGCTGAAACATCAATGAGATTATTTGTTTTGAATTGAATGATATCCATATATATTATATATAATGTATGTATATATGTTATATATTCCCCCTCCCCAAGGGAGGGTCTCTGTCTAGCCCAGACTGACCTGGAATTCACTATGTTGTCTCAGGCTGCTCTCAAACTCACAGTGATCCTTGTATCTCAGTCTCCCAAGTACTGGGATTAAAGGACTGTTCCACTATGACCAGCAGAAAGAATGGGTGTCCCGGAGCCTCTAGGTGCTGCAAATGATCTCTAGATGCATGTGCTACTTTGTGCATCTGGTTTTATATGGGTGCACCTTAAGACCACTGCACCATCTCTCCAACCTGCTATCCATACATAATTTTAACTAAGAGGCATCACTTGATTTTTGAGTGAGTACCTTACTAGAAGGATTTTGGAATTAAGGATTTTAAGCTTTGAAATTTAGCTTTGATTAATGAAGCTAAACTAGGGCTGGAGAGATGGCTTAGCAGTTAAACATTTGCCTGTGAAGCCTAAGGACCCCAGTTCAAGGCTCGATTCCCCAGGACCCACGTTAGCCAGATGCACTACAAGGGGGCGCACGCGTCTGGAGTTCGCTTGCAGTGGCTGGAAGCCCTAGCGTGCCCATTCTCTCCCCCCCCACCCCGCCTCTTGCTCTCTCTCTCTGTCACTCTCAAATAAATAAAAGTGAACAACAAATAAATAAACTAGAATAATGTTCTAATATAATGTATAAAGAATTTTTTTTTCAAGGCAGGGTTTAACTCTAGCCCAAACTGACCTGGAATTCATTATGTAGTCTCAAGGTAGCCTTGAACTCACATTGATCCTCTTACTCTGCCTTGAGTGCTGGGATTAAAGATGTGTGCCACCACGCCCAGCCTATTATTTTTTGACCATGAGATAATGTGGCCAGTATTATATCAATAGTAGATGTGAAAATACAAGAAACCAAACTTTGAGATTTATTTCATACTCTAATTACCATTCTTCAGTTTGGATGCATCACGTTTATGTAATGCAAGTCTAGAAAGTGAAAGTTTCCAGGGAGCAACATGTGTCTTTAATATGATTTAATGTGATTCTGTTTTCTAATGATGGGTCATAACATTTTGTTTTCCACATGTTATTAGAAGCAGTAAGAATTTTTGAACACCCATCGTATGGAAGGCTCAGGACTTTACATGAATAAATGTCCCATTATTATATATTGGTGTTAATAATTCTGTTTCAGAGGTGAAGAACCCCTAGGCACAAAGAGGGTGGAGTACTTACTTGTCCAAGTTCACAGGTGTAAATGTAGGGTGGTGCACACCTTTAATCCCTGCACTCAGGAGGCAGCGGTAGGAGGATCGCTATGAGGCCAGCTGGGACTACAGAGTGAGTTCTAGATCAATCATCTGGGCTAGAATGACACTCTACCTGGGCTGGAGGGAAAAGTGGGGCTGTGGGGGGTGGGTAATCAGATAAAGGGTAGTCCTCTTAACTGTTGTGCTTACTTGTTTCTGTTGAAATCTGGGTGGTTTTTCTAATGACATTATTATGATCTAGGTGTGAAGTATTACTTCAAAAGGTTCATATGTTGAAGGTTTGGTTTCAAGCTAGGGTGAAATTGTAGGGTGATTGGATCCTGAGAACTGACCTAATGGATGGGTTCATAATTTGATGGAATTATTGAGTGGTGGTAGAAATAAGGAGGTAGAACCTGATTGGAAGAAGTAGGTCAATAGGGGTGCTTAGGAAGTGTGTATCTGTTCTCTGTCCCTTTCCCCCTTTCTTTGATTTCTGTTTGCTCTGAGTTAGGGAGTCTCTTCTGTTGTATGTTCCCACCACCATGATGATCTGCCTCACCACCCAAAACAATAGAGCCAATTAACCACAGATTAAAACTTTTAATTTATTTTTATTTTTATTTATTTATTTGAGAGCGACGGGGGGGGGGGAGGAAGGGAGGGAGGGAGAGAATGGGCGCGCCAGGGCCTCCAGCCTTTGCAAACAAACTACAGATGTGTGCGCCCCCTTTTGCATCTGGCTAACGTGGGTCCTGGGGAATCGAGCCTCGAACCAGGGTCCTTAGGCTTCACAGGCCAAGCGCTTAACTGCTAAGCCATCTCTCAAGCCCAGATTAAAACTTTTAAAATCATGAGTCTGAATAAATCTTTTCTTCCTTACTTTTTTTCCATGTTATGTGTGTGTGTGCTGACGCATGTGTGTCACAGCACATGTGTGGAGGTTGGAAGAAAACCTCAGGGTGTCAGTCCTTGCCTTGTACCTTGTTGGAGACAATATTTTTCTCATTGTTTGTTGCTCTGAATTGAGCTTTTCCTGACTCTGGCTCCTATTGCTGTAGGTGCCTTGGCCATTGTGTTTGTTTTACATGAGTTTCGGATATCCAGATTTTGGATGTTAGGCCTACACAGAAAGCACTTGCAACCACTGAGCCATCTCTGTAGCCTGTTCTCAGGTATTTTGAGCTGGGTGTGTAGCTCAGTAATAGAGCACTTGCCTTGCATGAGACCCTGGGTTTGATTCCCAGCACAGAAGGAAAAAAGGTGGGGTATCACATCAACAAGGAGTGACTAGTATGGGAAGTCAAAATGACTTAAATTTTATTTTAAAGAGTTAAATTATTGTGTTTGTGCATATACAGGTCCGTGCATGTGCACACGTGCAAGTTTGTATGTGTATGTATTTGGAGGCCAGAAGTTCTCTGGAGTCTTTCTCAGTTGCTCTTCACTTTTTTTTTTTTTTTGAAAAGACAGGGTCTCACTGAACCTGGAGTTTGATTCTGCTAGAGCAGCTGGCCAGCAAGCCCCAGGGATTATCTTGCCTTTCTCCCCAGTGCTGGAATTACAGGTGTATGCCAGTGCACCTGGCCTTTACATGGGGCCCAGAATCTGAGCTCATGTTCTTATATTTGCATGACAAGTATTTTTTTGACTGAGCCATTTCCCCAGCCCAACACTTAAAATTTCTGACTAGCCAGACTGGTGATTTGTCTACTAAAATTTGTTCTTTCTTACAAAATAAGGTATCAACTTACAGATTCTTAGTCAAGGAGAGCATTTATAATTATAATCAGCACAACTGACATGTTGTATGAAACATTCTTCTTTGTTCCCTCAGTAAGGGGCCATGGTTTGAATTTTGTGATGCTGATTTTTGCATTTGCTAGGCAAGTACTCAGTCATTGAACTATGGAAGATATATATTGGTTTTTTAAGATACGGTCTTACTCTAAGCCAGGCTGACCTGGAATTCACTCTAGTCTCAAACTCATGGCAATCCTCCTACCTTTTCCTTCTGAGTGCTGGTATTAAAGGCATATACCACCATTCCTGGCTTGGATGATATTTTAAATTTTAAATCATACTCCTAGTCTAGAAGAAGTACAATATAATACAGTAGATATTTGCTGTGTGCCCTGCATATGTGTGAGAACATCATACTTTTGAGTTGGGATAAGTAGGAAATAAACTATTGTTCAAAGAAAGCACTCATTCCTGCAGATGTTCTTGACTGTTTTCTGCAGCCTTGGCTGATCACATGCATGTAGCATGCATGAGTACATTGCTTATCAAGAGCTGGTAAGAAGAATAGGTCTGTCTGTTCTCTAAAACCTCCTTAGAGATACTATCAACATTTTTTTATTGTTCCTACATCTGATTCCATTCTATGAATAATTCACAGACTTTGCATATAAGAGTCTTTTTCCCTGGATAAACTAATGTTTCTTTTTGTTTGTTTTGGTATTTTGAGTCTTGCTATGTTGCTCATGCTGGCATGAGACTTGCAATCCTCCTACTTCAACTTGTGAGTGCTAGGATTATAGGCATGAGCCACCACACCTGTGAAAATGTGTGTTTAAAAAAAATTTAAATTTACTCTTGCATACATTTAAGCCTCCTTCCAGCCCTGCTTTTTTGAGGTAGGGGTGTTGCTCTAGTCTGGGTTGACCTGGAACTTGTTCTGTAGCCTAGGCTGGCCTCAAACTCAGGGTGATCCTCCTACCTCTGCTTCCTGGGTTCTAGGATTCTAGGCATGAGCTACCTGCCTGGGTCAAAGTGTTAAACTGTTTTGTTCTTTGTCTTGGCCTCCAGGACGATCAAGGCAAAATTGGTATATGTGAGATAAAACTTGTTATACCTATGCTTCTTCAATTTTGTTGAGCATTATCAAAAAGCCCTGTAGGATTTGGTAGAATCTTTGAATCTACACATAATGTTGATATGATTTCCTGAAGTTCTTATAGTTTCTGAAAGATATCCTGGACCCTTGGGGTTAAGAATCCTTGCCTTATTGATTCTTTGTCTCTGCCCTCTTCCAGGACTGTGGTTGCAGGTGTGCATGGCCATGCTCAGTTTTTTACGTGGGCACTAGCCATTTGGCTAGGCTGTCTGTCTTAGGCCCTCATACTTGCTCAGCATTTGTACTAACCCTTTGAGCCATTCACTTCCCTAGCTCCAAAACACTTTTTTTTTTTTTTTTGACTGTAGGGGAGAGGATCAATCCTAGGACCTATCCTAGCTCCATCGCCAAACTATACCCTTATGGGAAATGTTTTTCTCAAAGAAAGTTTTAAAAAAATACTTCTTTGCAGCTGGGTGTGATGGCGCACGCCTTTAATCCCAGCACTTGGGAGGCAGAGGTAGGAGGGTTGCCATGAGTTCAAGGTCACCCTGAGATGACAGAGTTAATTCCAGGTCAGCCTGGACCAGAGTGAGACCCTACCTCAAAAAACCAAAAAAAAAAACAAAACCAAAAAGCAAAAAACAAACAAACAAAAAAAACTTCTTTGCAAGGAGGAAAGTTGAGAGAGTATAGATAGACATGCCAGGGCCTCTTGCGTGCATGTACTACTTTGTACAACTGGCTTTACGTAGGTACTGAGGATTTGAACCTGGGCCAGCGGGCTTTACAGGCATGCACTTTAACCACTGAGCCATGTCCCTAATCCTGAAGAAATTTTTTTTTTTGGTTTTGCGAGGTCGTGTCTCACTCTAGCTCAGGCTGACCTGGAATTCACTGTGTAGTCTCAGGGTGCGCCACCATGCCCAGCTGAAGAAAGTTAAAAAAAAAAAAATCTTTATTTATTTGCAAGTGGTGTGGGGGTGGGGTGGGGTGGAAGAAGGGCATGGTAGGGCCTCCTCTGAAGAAAGTTTTTGATTTTTATCATGATGAAACAGAGTAGCTAATATAAGGAGCAACTGATTTTTGTCTGATCAGTTTTTAGACAAAGCAACCCAGAGTGTTGATAAATCTCTTACTATAAATTCCAGAATCTAAAGGTGGAGTGTTCTGTAAGCATAGTTATAGCTGTGATGCAGTATAGTTCATGTTTAACATGACTGGTATATCTTTTCTCTGTGCTTGTTGGTAAAAATCCACTGGAAGATATAAATGGGCTTTGTGCATGATCTCTGGGCTTGCATTTAAAAAAATCTGTTTCTCAAGTAAAGCATGAGTTATTGGCCTCTGCCCACTAGGGTCCTTCATGCTGGCCTTGTGTGTGTGTTGGGGGGGGAGGGTCCTTTGAATTTGGTTTTGTTGCCAGTCCTTAATGTGGGGTCAAACTTAAATTAAGAAGATTTTGGGAATAGCTTTGACTTTTTACCACTTGTTCACTTCTCTTTTTGTAAAGATAGTTTATAGTACATTTTGTCTCAGGGAGACTTGGACCCAACTGGTTAGATATATTTAAAGAAAAGGGGAAAAAAGTCCCTTTAAACAGACCTTAAAGAAATACCTATGTATTTGAGTGATCATGCAGATAAAATTAATTTTAAAAACTGAGAAATCAGGTGTAACTCTACATGAGTTTTTCAAGACTAAAATGCATGAGAATTGGATAGGAGAAATGGCACAGCAGTTATAGGTGCTTGCTGTCAAAGCCTCCTGACCCAGCATTCAATTCCCCAACACTCCCATGAAGTCGGATGCAAAGTGACACATACATCAGTGATCCCACCTTGCCTAGGACAATGGGAGATAGATTGAGGAGATTCTGAACCTAGCAGGCCAGCTAGTCTTAACATTTGTATGACCTTATCTTAAAGCACAGGCACCTCACAATTGTCCTCTGACCTCCACACAGTCCACTGAGCCATGTGCTTCCACACATACATACACAGGTAAAAATTTTATATAGGGCTGGAGAGATGGCTTAGCAGTTAAGGCGCTTGCTTGCAAAAACTTAACCTGAGTTTGATTTCCCCAGTATCCATGTAAAGCCAGATGTACAAGGTGGCCCATGCGTCTGGAGTTTGTTTACAGTGGGGTGGGGGTTGCACTGCCATTCCCATTCTCTGTCTGTCTGTCTTTTATCTATCTCTGCTTGCAAATAAATAAAAACAAGTTTAATCTAGCTGGGCGTGGTGGCGCACACCTTTAATCCCAGTATTTGAGAGGGTGACAAAGGTAGGATTACTGTGAATTTGAGGCTAGCCTGAAATTATATAGTGAATTCCAGATCAGCCTGGACTAGGAGACCCTACCTTGAAAAAAAAAAAATCTTAAAAAATGTATGCTAGGGCTGGAGAGATGGCTTAGCGGTTAACTGCTTGCCTGTGAAGCCTAAGGACCCTGGTTCGAGGGTCGGTTCCCCAGGTCCCACGTTAGCCAGATGCACAAGGGGGAGCACGCGTCTGGAGTTCGTTTTGCAGAGGCTGGAAGCTCTGGCGTGCCCATTCTCTCTCTCTCTCCCTCTATCTGTCTTTCTCTCTGTGTCTGTCGCTCTCAAATAAATAAATAAATAAATAATTTTAAAAAAATGTATGCTAATAAGCTTTGCTTTTAACTCTATGAACTATGGGAACTTACTCTGTCAGTGCATTTTGAAACTACCATTACTTGTGCCCTCATGTGAAAAGAATTGCTTTTGGCTGTTGAATTGTGTGCTGTGCTTCAATCCTCTGCATTGATTACATCTGAGGCTTCTGGCATGAGAGCTCCTAGTCTCTCAGATCTCAAGCATCCCTGGCTGTAGGGAAATGTTTGGTTTTTTTAATTCTTCTCTGTTCTTACTATGTTGGCACTGGGGCTGGAGAAACAAGAATTGCAAACTGTAAATATGACAGATTCATTCATGGCATTTGGTTTCTGGACATTAGAAAACTGTCTTCCCTAACACTGCTCAGGCATAGACAGCATCCTACCTTGAGGGTGTTTATGCCAACTGAAAACACTAGTTAAAAATCTTTCCTGCTGGGCATGGTGGCACGCACCTTTAATCCCAGCACTAGGGATGCAGAGGTAGAAGGATAGCCATGAGTTCATAGTCACCTTGAGACTAGATAGTGAATTCCAGGTCAGCCTGGGCTAGAGCAAGACCCTACCTTGACGAAAAATAATAATAATAATTCTTTCCTTTACCCACTGATCTAATATGGGGTAGGGTATGGTCATGTAGTGAGCCTTATAGTTCCAGCATGGTCAACATCCATGGACTTCCCAGGAATGATGCTGGGACCAGTTTCCAGCATCATTATAGAACAACAACTTCTTGTACAACAGCTCTTTAGTGACTCCCCCCCACACACACTTTACCTTATTTTAGTTTAATTTTTTAAAAAATTATTTGAGAGAGAGAGAAAAAACAAACAAGCAGGCACACCAGGGCCTCTAACCATTCCAAACGAACTCCAGACACTTGCTCCACCTTGTCCACTTGACTTACATGGGTCTTGGAGAATCGAATCTGGGTCCTTAGGCTTCTCAGACAAGTGCCTTAATTGCTAAGCCATGTCTCCAGCACTAATTTCTTAATTTTGCTCTTCTGAAGGACAGCCTTTTTTTCATCTGACATATTTAGCATTAAGGAAAAACATAGTATAAAGCAACTGTCAATTTTTTTACAGTCACAAATGACTTTTCATGTTTCACATAGCAGCATTCAGGGGGAAACAATAAAAAAAGAGACATTCACCTTTTCCAGTATACACAATTTTAATAACAAAATTTTCCTGTACAGTGTATTTTGTTATCCTCCCCCAAGGTTCCTTGTATAATAGTATTTGCCTACCTGCCCAGCCCATATACCCACTTCCCACCCCCAGAAAATGGCTCTTAAAGAGATTGAACACGATGTGTTGGACTGTACTTTGAACTTCCAGTCTCAGTGTATATATTCACCAAACATTCCATATATCAGTGTTCTTTTTGTTTGTTTGTTTTCAAAAACTCAAGAAAGAAAGGGTTAGTTGGAGGAGTTGCAGAAGTTTCCAAAGGTTTGCAGTAGAAGAATGAAAGCTTAAACAGTCTTTTTTTGTTTGTTTGTTTGTTTGATTTTGGCCTTACTTAAGCAGTATGAGTTTGCCCCAACTTAGATAAATATATAAGTATCTATGGTTAGCCTTATTGTCTTTGTCTTTCTGTGGTTCAAGCACTTTTACCCAGAGGGTATGAAAAGAGTGTCCCAAAACAGACTTTTGAGATAGGTTTATCACTGTATTACTGTATTAGGAAAATTATCATGTAAGTCGACTGTTAAAAATATCCTTAAAAATTTGATGTTTAAAAAAATTTGATGTTAATAGCCACATTTCAGAGGGAGAGAGGTACTGGGGGGGGGAGATGGGGAGAGAGAGAGAGAGAGAGAAACAAATGAACAACGCAGGGAATTTACAGCATTTTCTCTCTGATAGCTATATATGGGAAGTATGATTTACAAAAATACTGTGCCTGTTTCATATTTTACAATTCAAACTAGTTCTACCTAGGGCTTATTTTTATTGGAAAGATGGAGTCTAGCTTTTGGTTACTAGTGTTATAATAAGCAGAAAGATTTTAGTAATTAGAGTTTGGAAGTTCAGTTGATTTCATTCATTGACTTGGTACAGATATTAATTTAGGCACATTAAGAAATTGTATGTGATGCAAGTTTTTTGGCATAAAAATTAGTGTCTTTGCTTTTTGATGTTGGCAGTAAGTATTCTCAGAATTGTGTTTGGATTTGCAGATTTATCAACCCATTCTCTTCAGAAAGATAAGATTGGATTCCCTAGAAGCCATAGAAATGAATTAAAGTAGTTGCAAGCTGGTTCTTAATTCCTGGGTAAATATGGTGTCATGTTATTTTCTGGTCTTTGATGGTCATATTCCTCTAACCTTGAAAATAAGGGAGAAGGATAGGTGGGATGGTAGTGAGGAGGCTAAAACCCCACAGAAAATAAAACTTCCACATTTGTGATTAGGAACTGCAGAGTAGCTGTGATGCAGTTCCATAGTTGTTAAAGATGGCACAGATGGCTGAGTCTCATTTTCAAACCAGGGTACAAATACGTAACAACTAAATGTAACTCTGCTTTCTATAGAATATGAAAAAGTGAAATTTGTGCTGTAAATGAGAAAGGAGAAGGGTACCTGGCTGGAAATGACAATTGTCATTGTCTCAGTAAAATCACCAAAAATCTGAGGGAAAGGTATTTTTAACTGAAAAATAAGCTTTTGTGACCTCAGCAATGCTCTTATCCTGAAGTACTAGATGGCTTGCTTTTCTACATACAATAAGGAAGTCACTAATTGATGGTTCACTTTACTAAGTAAACCTGTTAGGATTAATGTAGAGACTTCCAGCTAATATTTCTTACCGTTTTACTCACATTTAGAATTAATTTTGGTTGTGGTTTAAAATGATGAATATCCTCCTACTCTTCAGGACTGAAAGAACCTTGGGTACTTGAAGCAGGGTTGTGAACAAGCAGCCTACCACCTGACAAATGGCAGTGGTCACCATGGTAAATGAGTTGGTAAATTTTTAGCCCATAATGCTTCTGATGCAGCCCCTCTGGGGAAGCAGTGTGTTTCCCTCTATGCCAGAAAAGCAACCTCTGTCAATGAGATGAAATGCTCACTGCTCAAGATCAGCTGAAGTGAACTTGTTTGAGCCTTTGACCAACTAATTTACCCACCTTAAAAAAAACAAACAACATATTTTCACCTAAACTAGTGATCTTGTCTGTTTTTTATTAAGATATATTGTCTTTGAAATACGGGTACTCTTTTCAGTGCTAAAAGAAAAGAAATTAAGATTAAATCTTTTGAGCTAAACCATAGTTGTGTGTTTTTCCAGTCAGTCTTGGGAACAGAATATGCATTGAATGAAGACTATAATGTTAAATGTACATGCTAAGGAAAAGTTGTCCATCTCTTTTTTTATGGTGGTAACTTTGTCTAAGGATTTGTTTTACCCCCCACATATATACTACAATTGTAAAAATGTTTATTTTTCAAAAATCAAATTAGTGCTCTAATTTCATAGTTTTCCTACACATATGGAACCTTTCTTGTGGAAAAATTCAGTGTGAATTGGTAACTTGCATGTGAATCTCAAATACATCATAGTTCCCCAATAGAAATCATATTTGAATACTTATGGTTCTTTTCTGCATGAAAAAAAATGTGGCATTGTTATCATTTGTTATTATGGAGAGTTCGTATTTACACTGAAGAACCTCCCTCTTTCCCTTTCAGTGCAGATCTGTGGGGCTTGTTTGTTTGCTGAACATTCTGTATAATTACTTTTTGCTGCCTAGTAACTTTGCTAACCTGAAAGTCAAGTTTCAAAATCTTTCTTTGCTTTTTATCACCTCACCTTCGTGTTCCCTTCCATGTACTTTTGTGTGGCTGCATAGGCATGTCGAGTAAGATTCACCTCAGTAATATGTTGGTCCTGTTTCAGAAGGAACCAACAACGTGAATGTGAATCCTTAAAGAGCAAAATTTAGCACATCATATTTTGAAAGTTATCCTCCTCATGGTTTCTTTATAACAAGAACTAGTGTGTTAATGCCTGTTGCTAGCCAATTATTTTTAATTTGTCTCTGAGTTTTAAAAGATTTGAAAATCAGGAAAAGGCAGAAGGAAGAGGTATAAACCCCTTTGTCAGGGCATCTTTGATCATGACAGGGTAGATTTTCAAACTGGAGGGAATATGTCAGATTGTTAAATTGTCTCTTTTTCTCTCCCAAGTAATTTCTAAATTTTCACATAGGATTTAGTAAGTTAATTAGTAAAATGGTCATTAAATATTAGTTTAAAACCATAGTCTAAATGCCACAAAAATATCATGTCCATTACAAGTCAAACTAGAAATGTGTGATAAGAAGTCAGTGTAATTACTTAGTATTGATTTATTATAATGAGACCTTTTTATAATTGCTTGGATTCTTTGTTGAAATATATTGAAGAATCACCCAACTTATTAGAGTTACATAAAGGGTGCTGATTTCATAATGTGTACTTTGATAATGTTTCTTAACCCAGGCAAAAATGGAAGAAGGGTATTTAATATTTACCAGCCTTCAACATACATGTAAGTCTACTTCTCACACTGGCAGTAGATATAGGTTTGAGTAAATATCAAATATACAAGAGAACTTTGCTATCTCCTTTTAAGTAGGAAGCCAGTTGTAGTACGTGAGATGGAGAACAATGATCAAACAGGTTTGGGTCCCTATCTATTTCTGCTTAATAGCTTCTTTCAGAACTGTTTTCAGTAGAAAAAAACAGCATATGGAGACCTTAGTATAAATGTTTACACACAATAGTATATAATTACATACATGAAATGTCTTTTTAAGTAAGCATTTTTAGACTTTTCAACAAGAGTGCAAATTAATGTCAGCATTGCTTCATTTAACACTTAAAATATAATTTCATTTAAAAAATTAAAAATGATTCAACACTTCAAAAACTCAAGTCTCCACTTGGTTTGGAAAATTAGGCTTAATGTCACCATTGGTAAAAATTAGATATGTATTTAGCCCCTACTATGTAAAATAGGTTACTTATCTGCTGTGATTTTTGATGATGGGTAGAGATTATACTTCACATTCTTTGTATGGCAGCTGCTGGCACTTGCACTGTCCATAACCATTAATGATGATGAAGGGTCCTTCATGGGTAGGTTCATACTCATTATATGGTCCTTGGTCTGACATGTTTGACATATGGAGTCGTGTTTGGGATCGGAGCTGCCTGTGGTTTTGAATCATTGAGCACTGCCTAATTCTTCTTAAAGTGGGAGGACAGCACTTCCTGGAAATGAACACTATAAAAATAATAAAAAAGAAAGAAAACAATAAAGCCATTGTTCCCGTAATTACCCGCTGAGTAAAGATGGCATTGTCTGGTTCAGGAAAGTGTTCCTCTGTAGTAACTGCTATGACTGCAGTAGTTGGAATTTCTTTGTCTCCCACATGGTGACTTGATGAGCTTATTCTTTTTGTATATTCAGTGGTTGGATCTCTGTAAGTTGTAGCCACGGCAGTGACAGTGGTTGATAAATTCCAGCAGAGCTGAAATCCATGGACTGCATCTAGAATATCCTCTCCTTGGGTGTGGTCAGGACTGTGGCATAGGATGGAATGCTCCCACCGACCTTGGAAACTGCCCAGCCAGGAAGCAAGAGCACATATTCGGGGGCTGCATTCCCACAGATTGCCAGAGAGGCCAATAGTTGTGAGGGATCTCAGGGAGTTTAAGATTTTGTAATCAAGACGGTTTAACTTGTTGTTATCCATGAGGAGTATTTTAAGATTGGGCATCGTTTCAAACACTGTCAAGTCGATGGCTTTGATTTCATTTCCAGTCAGGTCTAGCTTTTCTAAAGTGCTCCAGGACCACTCCATCCCACATGTCAAGTTGCTAATTTTGTTCCATTGTAAGAAGAGCGTGTGCAGACTGCTTAGCCGGAGAAAGTGAGCAAAATTAATCTTCGTCAGCTGGTTGTGCTCTAGGTGAAGCTCTTTTAATTTGATTAATCCTGCAAATCCATTCCGAGCCAAACTTCTCAAACGGTTTGTGCTCAAATCCAGAAACTCCAGGCTACGACAGTCCCAGAACAGGCGTACTGGGATAGTCCGCAGGGAGTTGGAACGTAAATGCAAGGTCTGCAGCTTCCGAAGGCCATAGAAGAGCTCTGGGTGCAGAGATGACAGCTGATTAAAAGACAGGTCCAAATTTTGCAGGTTAATCAGTTGGGTAAAAGTGGTGTTTGGCAAGTAAAATATTTTGTTGGAACTTAAGATTAATTCTTTAAGCTTATATAGTCCTTGGAAAGCATCTTCTTTTACTGTTGAAATTTGATTGTGATCTAAGTGGAGCCAGGTAAGTTGACTGAAGCTGGCAAATTGATCTCTTTCAAGCTCTGTGATGTGATTGTGCCTCAGGGACAGGCCCAGAGAGCCCTTGTCTGTGGCATTTGGCACTGAGTGGAAGCCCTGAGAGTCGCAGTAGAATAGCAGCTTCTCACAGCGGCATTTGGGTGGACATGCCATCCCCAGGGCAGGCAGCATTTTTAAGATCATACTCATTGCATATACTACTGCCAGCATAGGGGCCCCTAATGGCCACTTGAAATGTAAGCCTGCAGAATATAATTTAAGGAAAACAAGAAGATAGGATATGTTTCAGTAGAACATAGGACTGTTAAAAACAAGAGCAATGTAACATTATGATAAAAGAGTTCACTGCATATAACTTATTTTTCATTCACTGCAGAACAATTAACCTTGTTGGTATGACTGGAACATAACTTAAATGAAACCATTCATAAAGAAGATAAAATATGTCCCTCTCCTCAGTGATAGATGCCTTTGCCTAAATCTCAAAAACAGGAAGTAATTCCCCTCACAAAATGTAAATTCAGTGGCTTATTTTAAAAGCATGATTTCTTGTTGTTTATACAAGACATAAAAATGCAAGGACTTACCCATTCTTCTGAGCACATTGGAGGCTGCATTCAGTCGAGGTTATCAGACTCTACGCAGTGAGTCTGTAAAAGGCTCTAACATGCAGGAGCCTTTGACCAGTTTCCTGTTTTCTGTGTCCCAGGCTTCCCAAGTAGATTGAATCCGCCAGGGTGAGTTGGTTTTTCTTTAGGATATTCCTCTTGAAAGCACTGGTGTCATTTTCTGTGATGCTCTGATCCCTCAAATCAGTTTTGATTATAAGTTACTAATTTTCTCTTCTTCTGGTTACTGCTGATCATCAAAGCTTCAGTCTTGTCTCTCCACAGCTGCTAGTTCTCTCTCGGTCTTAACTTGTTGATGGCAGATGGGCGGCTTGTTGCAGAGAAGAGCTCCTGGAGCAGCATGAGTGCATTTACTGAAAAGCTTTTCCGAGAAACGGCACAAGAATGGATTTGCTTATGTGCTGCGACCACACAGAACTGTATATAGGCTGACGTCACCCAGTGACGTGTCTTTTGTTTGGGTTTTCTAGAAGCTTTAGTGTTAAAAAGCACTGTGCTTTGTAACAGTTTTGGGGTCGTTGAAAGACCCCTGATGATAATGAAGGGAGATAGAAGATCTCCTGACTTTAAGATGTGGTATTCCTTCAGTGTAGGAAGCAGCAGTGAGGTTGTAATAAAGGCTGCATTCAAGAAGACCCATCTGAACAGTGAGTTGGACTAGCAGCGTGATAATTTTTAATGCGCGTGAGAGCTAGTGCTAGGCTGCCGATTCTGCATAGAGATCATCTAAATGGGCAGAAGTCTGCACGGCTGACTTACGAAATGCTGACTTCATGCCAGCCTACACAGGGTAGTGCTGCTGCTCTGATAGTTGGGAAGCTACTCGGTTGCCTTGTGGTCGTGCTTAGTTAAAAGCAAAGTATAACTGAATTTCTGTAGATTTGTTTGTAAACTAAGTGGGCTTGGTTTCTTTGTCATTAGAACTTAACACCTCAGCAAGAATAAAGAAGCGTGGCTGCCAAAAGAAACCTTTTTGGCATCTTTTTTACATTGAGAATTTCAGGCACTCTTCAGACAGATTTTTTTTTTCTTCTCTGTGCTGTTGCATAGCAATGTTTCATCGCCATACTGATTGAAAAATAATGCTGAGTTAATCTTTGTATACCCTACAAGAGCAGAGGGTAGTCATTTATTTATGCACATGACCCAAGTGTTAACAATGGGACAGAGATGATCTTGAGCAAATAATGCAGTATGGCTGGATTCTGACATGGTCCCCAGTATTTGCCTCAATATCTCACCAACTCTTTAACTGAAAGCCACATCTGGTGCTGGTGTTGGGAGGTTGTGGCACTGCAGTAATAGGACATCTTCTGCACACCAGCTTTTACTGGCATACTTAAAAACTGACTTCAACTCTCATATCAGCTCTTGTTGGAATACCTCTTGTTAATACAAAAGGTCATTTATACCTTGGAAAATTTGTATTTTGGGTTGGTTTTGTTTGACTTAATTCTAGCTTGTCTTTGGATAGCTCTTCAGACCTTAGGTATGAATGTTTACAGTTAGTGTTATGTAAGTGAAGATGTTTCTAGCATCAGTGTCACACTCTCAGGATTAACTAAGGGAATAATATCTTTTATGCATCTTTGCTTTTGGTTTGGCTGTACATACTTATTTTTTCCTATTGGCACTTATCCGTAGTGAGTCTTTTGTGTGTTGCGGGGAGGTATGTGTGTGTGGTGTGTGAGTGTGCACACATTCATGTTCATGTATGTGAGTATAAGAACATGTAGAAGTCAGGAGACCACTTCAGATTTTAATCCTTGTCTTCCACCTTGTTTGAGGCAGTCTCTCATGCTCATGTTTTTAACACTACATTTTCCAGGGTAGGTGGCCCACAGTGATTCTCCTGAATCTGCTTCTATTCTTTGCGTAGGCTCGCTGATATTCCACACACTAGGGTTACAACATACAGCTTTATTTATTTATTTTTAATTTTAAAATGTTTTGTTTATTTTTATTGAGAGCGACAGAGAGAGAGAAAGAGGCAGAGAACGAGAGAGAGAATGGGCGCACCAGGGCCTCCAGCCACTGCAAATGAACTCCAGATGCGTGCGCCCCCTTGTGCATCTGGCTAACGTGGGACCTGGGGAACTGAGCCTTGAACCGGGATCCTTAGGCTTCACAGGCAAGCGCTTAACCGCTAAGCCATCTCTCCAGCCCCAACATACAGCTTTACGTGGGACGTGGGATCTAGGATTCCAAGCTCAGAAACACAGCTCTTTACTGTCACCCTCAACAGTCTAAGGAGTTCTTCAATATTTTAGAGACCTCAACATGCATCAAACCAGAATTTGTGGCTTCAATGAAGACAAGAATATAGTATTGGAATTAAAAAAAATACTTTATTTATTTGAGAGAGAGAAAGAGGCAGATAGAGAATGGGTGCACCAGGCCCTCTAGCCTCTGCAAACGAACTTCAGACATATGTGCCACCTTGTGTGTTGGGCATATGTGGGTACTAAGGAATTGCGCTTCAGTCCTTAGGCTTTGTAGGCAAATGCCTTAACCACTAAGCAATCTCTCCAGCTCAGATTGTTTTTTATTTTTATTTTTTGAGGTAGGATCAATCTAGCCCTGGCTGAACTGGAATTCACTATGTGGTCTCAAGCTGGCCTCAAACTCACTGAGATCCTCCTCTATCTGCCTCCAGCGTGCTGGAATTAGAGGTGTGTGCCACCACGCCTGGCTAACTGTGTGTGTGTGTTTGTGTGTAAGAGAGAGAGAGAGAGAGAGAAAGAGAGATAAAAATTTTGTTTTTTTTTTGTTTTGAGGTAAGGTCTCACTATAGCCCAGGCTGGCCTGGAGTTCACTGTGTAGTCTTAGACTGACCTTCACCTCATAGCAGTCCTTCTACCTCTGCCTGGTCCTGGGATTAAAGGTGTACCTCCATGCCTGGAGAAATTTTTTAAAAATTTTTTTGTTTATTTTTATTTATTTTTTGAGAGTGACAGAGAAAGAGGCAGAAAGAGAGAATGGGCGTGCCAGGGCCTCCAGCCATTGCAAATGAGCTCTAGCTGCGTGCGCCCCCTTGTGCATCTGGCTAACGTGGGTCCTGGGGAATCTAGCCTTGAACCAGGGTCCTTAGGCTTCACAGGCAAGCGCTTAACTGCTAAGCCATCTCTCCAGTCCCCTGGCAAAAATTTTATTAAAGATATTTTAATATAGACTTAAGGGAGAAAAAGTGGCTCTTAAAACAGAAAGCAAGACATACTTCAGAGTGTGAGCATGGGCTTCTTTAAGGGAGATTTGCTTAAAGTAAGACATACCCAAGTATGAGTTTGGGCTCCTCAAAGGAGAGTTATAATTGTCTTAGTGTGAGTGTATGCACACATACACTATGGTGGTGGCTCTCAAATTACATCTTAGAAGGTTGCTAAGAAACATTTTTCTTTTGATAAATGAGATTATGAGGTGGCGTCATAGAGGTGCCTCGAATGGAATTATAATCTGATCAGGTAAAACCAGAAGGTATGTGGTTGCACAAGGGGTTTAACATGTACTTTCTCCCTGTCTCTGAGGCTTTTGGTGGGAGTCCTAGAAAATTACAGATTTATAGGTGGGAAGAGAGAAAGGACTTAAGCAGTTATTACTTGTGTTGAAATCTTTGCTTCACTGCAGTTGGTAGGCTTCAGCCAGACTCCTGGAGGAGGACTTTCTTTCTTTCCCTTTCTCTTTCTTTCTCTCTCTTTCTCTTTCTTTCCCTTCATATTTTTTCATCTTTCTATCCTGCTTCAGTTCAGACCTGAGAGCAGAAATCTCAAAATTACTGGTGATATCTGTGAAACATGAGCTGGCTAGCTGGCTTCTGGGGTTTCATTCCATTGGTGAAAGTCTAAGAAGTCATTATCCAAAGAGACAATTTTTGTGTTGGAGTATGTTACTGGAGTACGAGTAGGAAGGGGGCTGGAGAGATGGCTTAGCTGTTAAGGCGTTTGCCTGCAAAGCCAAAGGACCCAGGTTTGGTTCCCCAGGACCCACATTAGCCAGATGCACAAGGGGCCACACACATCTATAGTTTGTTTGCAGTGACTGGAGACCCTGGTGTGCCCATTCATATTCTCTCTCTCTCTCCCCCTCTTTCTCTGTCAAATAAATAAATAAAAATGAAATATTAAAAGAAAACGAGAAAGACTGTAAGATCACATCCTCAGGATACTGTGAAAATGCTAATAATGCAAATACGTATTTTAAATTCTTCTAAAAGCAGTCCATGGATGGATTTGTAAGTTCAAGGGTTTTATTGAGGGTAATGCCTAGGAAGTAAAAAAGAAGAGAGAAAAGGCAGCAGCAATGTCCTGAGGGCCAGTAGAGTCTTCAGATTGCAAGGTCTGTCTGATACCTGTGAAGGGAGAAGAGAAGGGATGTTGCTGTACAGGTACTCTCAGACTGGTAAGCAGAAATCCCCAAGTCACAGTTGACCCTAAGATTTTGCTCATTCTCAGGAAAGAATTTGCACTTGTACTACCATAATACTGGTTTAGGAAGGGAAAGAGTCATGTCCTGTTTTAGACTCCAACCCTTCTGCTTCCTCATTGACTTTGATCCTTTATATAGTCCCTTTTTGTACTCTAGTGTTCTTTACTGAGAATGTAGATGAACTTGTAAAATTTTGTTGCTTGTAGATAAATTTTAATCAGATTCCTACCAAGTATTGCCCTAGGTTTTTAGAGATACTGCTTTATGGTGGTTTGCTCCTAAAAGTCCTAAGGCTGAGAATCTCCTTGTACTGTCACTTTTTTGGACTTTTGAGATAGGGTTTCACTCTAGCTCAAGCTCTCCTGGAATTTACTATGTAGTCTCAGGGTGGCCTCCAACTCACTGTGATCCTTCTACCTCTGCCTCCCAAGTGTGCTGGGATTAAAGGTGTGCTCCTCTTAATACTCTTAAACAAAAAGAAGGATGTTGTAAATGTCTTATTGAAGTCAAGCCATCCTCTGATGAAAACAATCTTTGTGATGCAGAAGTTGTGTTAAATTCTTCCAAGTGACTACTTTAATTCTTGGATCAAAACAAAACAATCCAGCACATGTTGGGGCTGAGAGATGACTCAGTGGGTAAAGTGCTTATTGTGTAGAACCCAAGTTCTGACCTCCAACACCCATAGCGTGTCATGGTGGCACATACCTATAATGTTAGCACTGGGGAGGTAGAGATAGAAGGATCCGTGGGGATTTTTGGTTAGCTTGTTTAGCCAAATAGCTGAGCTTTGGGTTCAGTGAGAGATCGTTTCTCAAGAAAATAAGGTGGAGAACAACAGAGGAAGACACCCTACTTCAACCCATAGCCTCTTCTGGCACACATGCAAGCATATCATACACATGCAAAGTGGACTAGAGGAAGGAAGCATGATTTAGGAGCATGTTGTATGTGAGGAAGTACCTCCTTCCTCTTGGACTCTTAGCTCTTTTCTGGGGTGTGTGTGTGTGTTTGTGTGTGTGTGTGTGTGTGTGTGTGTGTGTGTGTGTGTTTGAGGTAGGGTTTTGCTCTAGTCCAGGCTGATTTAGAAGTCACTATGTAGTCTCAGGGTGGCCTAGAACTTGCAATCCCCCTACCTCTGCCTCCCAAGTGCTGGGATTAAAGGTGTGCGTGACCACACCAGGCCTTTTCTGGTTTTCAGTCTGTTTGACCTTCTAATATACTAATGAACTAAAATAATTTAAGTTATATGATCTTAGTACTATCATTTCAGACTTGTGGGCAAGGAAAATTGCCCAGTCAGGCAATAGCAGTAGCTTTTGTTTATTTTTAAAGACAGGGTTTTACGTAAGCTGTCTTTAAGCTCACTGTATAGCTGAAGCTGGTCTTGAACTCAGGATCTTCTTGCCACAGCTTCCCAAATAGCTAATACCATAGGTTCATGCCAACACACCTAGTAAGTCATTAATTTTTCATGTCCCTGCAAAAGTGAGCAATCCTATCTCTTGCATCATAGTGACTAGAGAGCACAATTCTAAGTCATTAGATATCTTTATCACCTTTTTGTGCACACACATATGTATAAATACGAAAATGCATGATGCCAGAGTGTATGTATGAAGATCAGAGGCCCACCTTTCCCTTCCACCTTGTTTTTGATATAGGATCTCTCTTACTTTTGCCACACCTCTAGATTCTCCTGGTTCCTACTCATTGCTGTACGTACATTGGGATCACAGAAAGATACATGCACTGCTTTATCCAGCTGGGTGCTAGGGAATTGAACCTATGCCTACATGCTTGGAAGAAAGCATTTTTAACCACTGATCTATCTCCTCAGTCCCACCTGCCTACTTTTGGGGTCAAAAGGCTGAGACAAGACCCAAAGAAAACAGAAATATTTGCTTTAAAATCAGAGTATACATTTCCCATTAGTGGAATCAAAATTAGTGTTTCTCAGGCTGGAGGGATTGCTTAGTGGTTAAGGCATTTGCCTGCAAAGCCAAAGAACCCAGGTTCAATTCCCCAGGACCCACATTAGCCAGATGCACAAGGGGGCGCGTGCATCTGGAGTTTGTTTGCAGTGACTGGAGGCCCTGGCATGCCCATTCTCTCTTTTCCCCTCCCTCTTTCTCTGTCAAATAAATAAATAAAGTATTTTAAAATTATTCTCTCTGTCTTTATAAATACAGATACCTTCATTTGTAATCTACACTAAAATTTTTGTTTGATTTTTTTTTCTTAGAGCAGCTTTATTCTGTGTATAAATGTTTTTTATTTAACACCGTAGTATTACTTCTAAAAGTGATATTTATCATCTTCTTCAATTGTAATTTCAGATGCTTATGATCTAGGTAAAGGAGCAGAAAAATCTAATCTCTCCCAAAAAAACGGTTTTGGGAAATGAAGGCATCTTATGGTTAGATGGCTATAGTTTTGTAGACTCTTCCACATATAACTTTACTTTCGATATATATGGCTGATTAGAGAGGCATTTCTCTACATGGAGAAGCAAGTAAACAGATAAATAAATGAAACTTTCTAATTTATTCATTTATTCTTTTATTTCACATGCATATGCTGTTTGTGTGTGTGCATGTCATGTCCATATGTTTATATATGTGTTGAGACCAAAAGACTACCTCAGATGTTTTTTGTTCCTTAGGTACATCCTCTGCTTTTTATATTTGGTTTTTCAAGGTAAGGTTTCACTCTATCTAGCCCAGACTGCCCCGAGATTCGCTGTACTGTCAGGCTGGCCTCCAACTCATGGCAATCTCCCTACCTCTTCCTCCCAAGTGCTGGGATTAAAGGCGTGCACCACCGCGCTTGGCTCAGGTTCTCTCATTGATCTGGATTTCACCAATTAGGCTAGACTGGCTGATTAGTGAGCTCTAAGGATCCAACTGTCTGCCCTTTCCTAGCCTTGGGATTATAGGTGTGTGGCATACCTAACATTTTTATGTGGTACTGGGGATTGAATTCATGTTCCTCATGCTTACAGGGCAAGTACTTTACCAACAACAGAACTATCTTCCCAGTCCCCAAACTTCCTATTTTGTGGTAGATAATTTCATATCCCAACTTTTTTTTTTGTTTTTTTTTTTTAGAGGTAGGGTCTCACTATAGCCCAGGCTGACCTGGAATTCACTATGTAGTCTCAAGGTGGCTTTGAACTCATGGCAGTTCTCCTACCTCTGCCTTCTGAGTGCTGGGATTAAAGGGTGTGCACCACCACACTGGCCTGAAAACCCAACTGTTTATTTATGTTCAAGCCTAACAGTTAATATCTCAGGACCAGAGTATTGCACATAGGGCTTTGGGTATCATGTTGAGATAAACCTTGTTGCTAGCAGTGGGGATATGTATATAATTTCCTTTTCCAGAAAGGAATAGTAACTTTAGGATAGAGATACTTGATTTTGTGGATCTGCTTTGATCCTTTTTGGGTCTTAGTTGGCAATCATATACTTGGGTGTATGTTGTATTGAGCCAACATAGAGTAAGTTTAGTTTGGGGTGTTTTTTTTTTTTTGTTTTTTTTTGTTCATTTGTTTATTTTAGAACAAAGAGGAATTCTTTGTTTTCTGAAACAACTACACACATTAGCTGCTTACTGTACTGTTTTTTTTAAAGATGTTTCACATAGGATGTCTTCAGTGCTCACTGAAGTCAGCTTAGTTATTCCAAAGCTGAAGTTTTAAGATTTATTTTCAAGATTGCATCCCTCCCCTTTGCTGTGTATGTTTTGCATGCGTGTGTGTGTGTGTGCGTGCGTGCGTGTGTGTGGTGCGGTGCTCATGTATATGAGCATTCACATGTATGGGGAGGTCAAAGATTGATGTCCGGTGTCTTCCTTGGCCACTCTATGGGAATAACTTGCTGAATTAGCATGTCCTGTGTACTGATTTGTTTGTATTTATTTTGTATCCTGCTACATGGCTGTAGGTTTTGATCAGCTCTTAACAGTTTGCTAGTAGAGTCTTTAGGGTCCTTTATGTATAGAATCATGTCATCTGCAAATAATGATAACTTGATCTCTTCCTTTCCAATTTGTATCCCTTTTTATGTGCATCTCTTGCCTTATTGCTATGGCTAAGACTTCCAGTCCTATATTAAATAAAAGTGGGGACAGTGGATACCCTTGTCTTTTGCTGATTTTAGTGGAAAATCTTCCAGTTTTTCCCCATTTTCTGCTATTGAGTTTTATTCCTACTCACATAGAAGTCCAATCATTTGTAGCTAGGATCCAAATATGAGAGAGAACATGTGACTTTTGGCTTTGTGGGCCCAGGTTACCTTACTAAGTATAAACCTTCCCAGATCCATCCATTTTTCCTGCAAACTTCATAATTTCATTTTTCTTCACTGCTGAATAGAACTCCGTTGTGGGAATGTGCCACATCTTCATTATCCACTCATCAGCTGAGGAACATTTAGGTTGGTTCCATAGCTTTTGTGAATAGAACAGCAATAAACATGGTTGAGCAAGTATCTCTAAGGTTCTGAGATGAGTCCTTAGGATTTATGCCTAGGAGTGCTATAGCTGGATCATATGGTAGATCTGTTTTTAGCTGTCTCAGGGACCTCCACATTGATTTCCACAGTGGCTGGACTAGATTACATTCCCATCAACAGTGTATAAGAGTTCCTCTTTTTCCACATCCTTGCCAGCATTTATGGTCATTTGTTTTCATGATGGTAGCCAATCTGACAGGCGTGAGATGGAATCTCCACATAGTTTTTTAATCTGCATTTCCTTTATGGCTAGGGATGTAGAACATTTTTTAGATGTTTATATGCCATCTGCATTTCTTCTTTTGAGAACTCTATTTAGTTCTATAGCCCATTTAATTGGGCTGTTTGATTTCTTATTAAGTTTTTTTTTTTTTTTGAGTTCTTTGTATATTTTGGATATTAGTCCTGTCAGATGTATAGCTGACAAAGATTTTATCCCATTCTGTACCAGCCCATTTTTTTGCCTAGATTCTTTTCCCACAGTTGCCTTGTGCTTAGATTTTTAAAAAATTTTTGTTGTTGTTGGTAAACTTGATTGTGAAAACAGTTGGTAGGGATTCTGCTTGCACAGTAATAGCAGAGCTGTATTTGTTACCTTATGACTTGGAGTTTGGAGAAATATGTATTTTGGGAGTTGATGCTCTTGAGAGACTGAGGGCCAGTATTATGCAATAGCCCATTTTCCTCCTGTTAAATTTAAATCTCTGATCAGTGCTAGGAATTCATCAGTCAGCCAACCATTAAATCAGTCAACAAATAAAATCTTCCTGGGCCTGATGGCACATGCCTTTAACCCCAGCACTTGGGCAGCAGAGGTAGGAGGATTGCCGTGAGTTAGAGGCTACCCTGAGACTACAGAGTGAATTCCACGTCAGCCTGGGCTAGAGCAAGATTCTACCTCAAAATAAATAACTAAAAATAAAATAAATGTTGGGTTGATACACCTGAGTTTGGGTATGTTTGGTAAGAAATATTTTGCAGATGTTTGGCCAGACTACCATTTTAACGTGATGTTGTTTAAGATGTTTCATTTTTGTACTGTAGACATTAAAACAACAATGGGCTAGAGGGATTGTTGAGCCATCTGTAAAGTATGAAGGCCTTAGGGGGCCTGACACTGCCCGAGTTTGCATCTCTAGAACCTGTGTAAACAGCTGAATGTAGCCATATACTGCTGTAACCCTGGTACTGCAGAGGGGAGCAGAAACTGGGGAATCACCTGAGTTTGCAAAAAAATAGCATTTTCTGGTGTCAGAAAGAGACTTGAAATTTTTTTTATTTATTTGAAAAAGAAAGAGGCAGAGAGAGAATAGGTGCACCATGGCCTCCAGCAATGCCTTAACCACTAACTTAACCACTTAATTCTCTCTGTCCCTGGCCACCTCTTATGCAAGCTCATCTGAAATGGTCCTTGAGTACTAGAGGGTATGATAGAGATGTCTTACTTAGTGCTGAACACTCCACTGTCACTTCTAAGCACTTTTGTTTTGAGCCTCCCCAGTGGTCACTGCCATCTAAAAAGAAAAGCTTCTCTGATCAGGAGAGACATTAGTATTAATATATGGGCATAAGCATAAATGTTTAGAGGGTAGTTTTGTGGACATAATATATCCATTCATGCCAGCAACTGTAGTAGCTACCCTCCCCCACCCCTGGGCTATGATAAGGTTTCTATACTAGGCAGGCCTCAAATCCAAGCAGAGAAAAGTTGGTTTCCCCCGTAACAGATATGCCATCATTGCACCAATTGGCACATCTGGCCTGGCTGACCAGATGTGTGGCCTGCAGGGTCTACTGCTTGCTAAGATTGTTGATGATCTTTATCTCCCAACAAATTCCAGCACTATGACAGCTAATCAACAGCGGGGGGGGGGGGGGGGGGGGGGCTCCAGCTCAGCTCTGTTTTCTGCAGCCCAAGCATGTAATGTCTTCAGCAGTAGCGTGTTAACATCTTGGGGACAACCTTAAAATAGCCTATGTTGTTTTGGGAGCGTTAGGTGGCCTTGAAAAACAACAAAAACCCTTTATTGTGCAGGTAGTAAACCCCAATTTTTGGGTCCCTATCCTATTTTACAAAGAATTGACAAAAAGGACTCAAAAGATAAATGATTTAGTTTATTTAGGAATAAGTTAGGAGTTGTGAAGTTTATTTAGGGGCAACTGGTATCTAGGGAAAAGCTGGGGCATGTGGAAGACAGGACCTAGAAGCCCCTTCAAGTTAGAGACCAAAGAGGATTAAGAAATAGTGAAGAGGGTCAGTGAGATGGCTTAGTGGTTAAGTACTTGCCTGTGAAGCCTAAGGACCCTGGTTCAAGACTCGATTCCCCAGGACCCATGTAAGCCAGATGCACAAGGTGGTACATACATCTGGAGTTCATTTACCATGGCTGGAAGCCCAGGCATGCCCATTCTCTCTCTCTCTCCCTCCCTCCCTCCCTCTCTTTCCCCCTCTCTCTGTTGCTCTCAGATAAAAATAAAAAAAGAAATAGTGAAGAAACAACAATAATAATAAAATAAATGCCAGGTGTGGTGGCGCAAGCCTTTAACCCCACACTCAGCAGGCAGAGGTAGGAGGATTGCCTTGAGTTTGAGGCCACCCTGAGACTACATAGTGAATTTCAGGTCAGCCTGGGCTAGGGTGAGAACCTACCTTGAAAAAACAGCAACAAAATAGTGAAGGATTCAGACACCAAAGAAAAATCATACATGTAATAAAAGTGAGAAGGTACCCCAAAGCATGACACAGAAGGCAAGCAGAAAAACACCCAGGCCACCATGAGTACTCTTCCAGGCTGGGAAGGAGAGACAGACTCACACAACTATGCAGGACAAGTCAAATGGCAAAAAGACAAGGAGTGGGAGTGGCCCAATCTACTTCATATACATCAGACAGCTAATCAAGGTGAGCCTCATCATTGGGACTCATCATGGATTCAAGGAGCTGACTTGGGAAGGACCAAGATCTGATTGGTCCATGGACTCAAGAGTAGTGACCCAGAGATGCTGAGCTGAGGAAAGATCTGAAGTTTCTGCTGGGCAGGTCACTGTCAGCCATCTCGGAGAGACAAGATGAGAAGCAATTTTCTGTTTTGCCAGGGTGGGCAGAATGGCATCTCCTTGTTCCCTCTGGGCTTCTGTGTCTAACTACCTGTTTAAAAAATATATACAGGCTGGGCATGGTTCCGCACGCCTTTAATCCCAGCACTTAGGAGGCTGATCTCTGAGACTACATAGTGAATTCTGTCATGCTAGGCTACACTGAGACCCTACCTCAAAAAAGGGAGAGGGGGGGAGTACAGAGCTGGAGAGATGGCTTAATGGTTAAGATGCTTGCCTGTGAAGCCTAAGGATCCAGGTTTCAGTTCCCCAGTACCCATGTAAGCCAGATGCACAAGGGGGCACACGTGTCTGGAGTTTGTTTGCAGTGGCTGGAGGCCCTGGTGCACCCATTCTCTAGCTCTGTCCATCTGCCTCTTTCTCTCTTTGTTGCTCTCAAATAAATAAATAAAAATAAAAAAATTTAAAAATTATACATATATATATTGGTATTCCCTGTTTCTCCTTTAGCACCATTCTTTGAGAACTTAGTTTAAAGAAATACTTGATTTGTATTTGTTTAATTTGTATTAATTTGGTTTGCTTGTGTTGGGGATCAAACCCGGGCCTTGCATATACTAGCAAAGGCAGGTGCTCTATGACTGATCTACATTAGATTCTGGAGTTAAAGGGTGGTGGCATGTACCTAAGGTAAAATGTAAATAAATCTATGATAACATCACAGCAAATAAGAATGAATAACAAAAATTTGGCAAGGAGTACAAGATTATTTCTTCTTTTGTAAAGATTATTTCTTCTTATGAAAGGCTTATATTAGTGTCAACATCATATCTGCTTTTGAGATGTTGATCTCTGGTTTTGCACATTGCTGAAAGAAGTCTTACTAAGTCTTCAGGGAGCACAGTGAGGTAGGATTTACCTTCCATAAGAAAAGGTTCTCTCCTGATAGCTTAACAGTTAAGGTGCTTGCCTGTGAAGCCTAAGAATCCAGGTTTGATCCCCCAGTCCCTTATAAGGCAGATGCACAAGGTGGCACATACATCTGGAGTTCATTTGCAGTGGCTAGAGGCCCTGCTGTGCCCATTCACATTCTCTCAAATAAATAATAAGATAATTTTCACTTATTTATTTGGTATTTATTTATTTGAGAAAGGGGGTCCAGAGAGAGAATGGGCATGCCAGGGCCTCCAACCACTGCAAACAAACTCCAAGTGCATGCTCCCCCTTGGGAGTCCTGGGGAATCTAACTGAGGTCCTTTGGCTTTGCAGGCAAACACCTTAACTGCTAAGCCATCTCTCCAGCCCATAAAATATTTTTTTGAAAAAGAGAAGTTTCTCTCCTGATGTTTGTTCCATATGTCTGCGTGTGTGTTCATATATATATAGCTTCTGCCTTCTGTTTACATTATTTATCTGCTGTCTGAGTGGCTTTATGGTTTTCCTCTTTTGTTGTTGTACTCTAGTTTATGGACACATAGCTTGTTTTTTAGCTTTTGTCTTTTTCGCAACCTTTTAATGTCTTTGATTCTTAGACAAATTTATGTAGAAGGTAAAGAAGTTTTTGGCAGTGGAACTCCTGGGCTATAGAATATGCATATTTTAAATTGATGTACATAGTTACATTGCCTTCCAGAGAGTTTTAAGCCATTGTATCCTCCTCCCCTAATCTGTAATTATGCAGTAAATACTCTTCCTTGCCATTAACACCATCTCGGAAGCCATTAGATTCTCAAAATTTTTGTGGATCTGATCAGTTATCACCCCCACACACACACACTTTGATCTTCACAGATGAGTAAGATTGAACATAATTTTATATGGATATCAGCATTTTTGTTTCCTATAAACTGAATATCTTATTCCTACTCCCCATGTTCACCCTTTTCTTTAAAAATTTTTTTTTGCACATAAAGAAGTTAACTTTACTATATTTTATAAATATTTCTTCAAGTGAATCATGTCGTTTGAAAGGTTTTATAGTATTTGTTAATGGTGGCACGCCTTTAATCCCAGCACTCACCCAAACTGTAATGTTCATTAGTAAGATCTCTGTGAGAGGAAAGAGAATGAAAGTGGGGTAATGTATATGTAACATTGGAATTCATTACATTTTTTTCAATTTTGGATGAAATATACATATCATTAGGAATGCTAGAAACTATTCTGATCTTATAATTAAGGATAGAATTCTCTTTCAAAGAAATTTAGAAGTTATATAAATTTAACTGCTTGAGCTTTGCATAAGCTTCCAGTGTGGCTCCTGTGACATATCCAGTGGTTGTGGAACCTACTAGCCTAGGGGGCAAATTGCTTCTTGTGCTACTGAGTAAGTGTATATCTGCTGGGCTCCCCTGGCAGGTAGTACTGAGGAAGGACCAGGCCTGCTGTTTCCTCCCAAGGGGTTGAGGAGGAGGGTGGGTGTTGACGGCCAGGAACAAACCACTGAGCCAGGATTCTTGTTGAAGCAGGAACTCACTTTATTGTAATAGGCAGGTGCTTATATAGCTTTGAGAACAAGGGTGGGGATTTTAGGATGGGGTGAGATGTAAGGGCCATTAGCATACCACAACTTTTGAGATGATTGGTTCTAAGCACGTGCAAGAGAACTCCAACTTTCTATGCAGAAGAACAAGGCCTAAGGCCATTAGGCGTCCTGCTGAGTCATAGCTGGCTAGAGACAGGTCGCCAAACTTTAGCTAGGCTCAGAAAGTTCCACTAGGCCTCACATCCGGGCCTCTCAAGGCCCAACATATATCAATGACAATATGTTGTCCAGCCCACATCAGTCCCACTCGTGACATGAATTGACTCTTTAGTAGATGGATTTGCTTTAGGTTTCCAAACATTTTTCTTAAGATTCTCTCTAAAGTCCCATTCTTTTCTGAAAACTTCTTTAGTTGAAAAATTTCCTAAAGGCCTCTGTTTAAAGTAGGGCAAGCATTCTGTATGGATGATAGCCTTAGGTTCACCTTTGTACCTGAACATCCTGCTCTTCTTTGCTCCCCCTTACCCCACCTTTTCTTTTTTTTTTTTTTGAGAGAGGAAGATGCTTCGTTCCCATTCTGACATAGGACTTAAATTGAATACTAATTGTATCTAACTTGTTTTTTTTTATTTTGAGGTAGGGTCTTGTTCTAGCTCAGTCTGACCTGGAATTCACTATGTAGTCTCAGGGTGTCACGAACTCACGGCAGTCCTACTACTTCTGCTTCCCGAATGCTGGAATTAAAGGTGTGCGCCACCACATCTGGCTTAATTTCAATTTTTTGATGGCTAGTGGAAGCATTATATCTAATTAGAGCTTTCTGTCAAATAATACAAGCTTTCTTGTCTCCTTTTAAAATATCCAGGGTTAATCCGTTAAAAATCCAGAAAGTAACCCAGGATACTTTCTCTCTAGCCTTACTATTCTAGATTAAAATGAGAATAGAAGGCAGTAGGTGTTACTGTTTTGAAAAGTTTTGGACTTTTACTAATTACAGTAAAGCAGATGACGATTTGCCATACTGACGACCCACTAAATCCTGTAATTTTTAAACATGCCTCTGATTGGCTAATGGTTTCTCATTGCATACTTGTCCAGTAGAAGATAAGCAATGAGCAAGGCACAGGTGTTGCTATCCCCATCAGCAGCATCTCACTAGAATCTCACTAGAAAAATCTTTCAAAACCTGTCTGTTGCTAACTAAGCTGGCTTATAGCAGCGGATT
Organism: Jaculus jaculus; assembly: GCF_020740685.1. Taxonomy (NCBI): domain Eukaryota; kingdom Metazoa; phylum Chordata; class Mammalia; order Rodentia; family Dipodidae; genus Jaculus; species Jaculus jaculus. Next base: position 47,552,597 of record NC_059114.1, on the reverse strand, counting down.
TTTTTTTTTTTTTTAAATTTTGGTTTTTGGTTTTTTAAGGTCAGGTCTTGCTCTAGCTCATGCTGACCTGGAATTTACTACATAGTCACAGGGGGCCTTGAACTCATTGCTATCCTCCTACCTCTGTCTCCTGAGTGCTAGGATTTAATGTGTGTACCACCACACCTGGCTGAATTCTTAATAAATTTGTAAGTATGGTTTGAACAGGATTCTGATGGGAAATACATGCTGTGGGTGTCTCTGAAGAGACACTGAACTTGAACTTACATCTTAGGTAGGCCAGTGGCAACTTGTAGAATGAAGTGACTCTCATCGAAAAGATAGGCATTTGAAGAAGAGGAGAATATTCCTGGTAGATGAGAGAGCATGGCATGTTTGGAGAACCAGAATGTTAGGTGAGTGGATCATAGCATGGAAAATGATAGAGTGACCGTAGTCATTAAGGTAAGACAAATGGTCAGGGGTTTTTAGGGATTGCATGTAGAATAAAAGGAAAAGGAACCTTCTGGTTGAAGAGCCTGGAAGAGATTATTATAGATCTTTTTTGTTTATTTTATTTATTTATTTAAGAGGAACAGAGAGAAAAAGAATAAATGAGAATGGGTGTATCAGGGCCCCTTGTGCATCTGGCTTACGTGGGTACTGGGGGAGCCTTGAACCACAGTCCTTAGGCTTCACAGGCGAGCGCTTGACCATTAAGCAATCTCTCCAGCCCTCATTATAGATCTTTTAACTTAGGACATTTCCCTCCTGTAAATGTGATGGACTGTTTCTTTTGTTTAGTTAGGTTGAGTAGATATTTATAGGTTTATTTGGGAACCGTTATCATTTCAGATCTGGAAGTGCCTTGTGACGCCACCAACAATGGCAGGGCTATGTGTGTATCCTACTGTACCCCGCACATTGTGACTATTAAATATATTTCATCCTGGGCTGGAGGGATAGCTTAGTGGTTACGGCATTTGCCTGCAAAGCCAAAGGACCCACATTAGCCAGATGCACAAGGGGGCGCATGCCTCGAGTTCATCTACAGTGGCTGGAGGCCCTGGCACACCTATTCTCTCTCCCTCCCTCTTCCTCTGTCAAATAAATAAAGATGAAATATTAAAATATATATATTTCATCCTTTCCAAATAGCAAGTATTGGAATGGAGTCAAAGAGTTGTATGTTAACTTCTTCCTTTGTAAAACTTTTTTTATTCTGTCCTGGTATTTTGTCATTAGGAACACCTCTCATGGCCTTGCATGATACAGAGTATTCTTGAGTTAGATGTTGTTCTCAATTATTTTATCTCAGGTTATAACTCCCCATGAGAAGAATTACTGTTAGTCATACACATTCCAATCATATGGAGTAGGCCAGGAGTTTGTCTAGATAAACAGTAGTCTGTTTACAAACAAAGGAAGGTGTGTAGGGTTCTTAATGCTCTTTCCAGTGAGAATTGTGTTGTGAAGCCTTTCTCAACTAGTTTCCTTTGCCTGTGTTTGGCTCAGCTAGTATCTACTAGCTAAAGAGAAACTTTATGCTGAAGGCTCAAACATGACTGAACGTTATTTAGAAAGGTCTTTTGCCACTCCCAGGCACAGATACATGTATCAAAATTAAGCAAGCATATACATATACAAGTTAAACATTCCAAATCTGAAAACTTTAAAAAAACAAAACCTTAAAATGTAAAACACTCCAAAGTCCAAATATTTTGTCAAAAAATTCTACGCAAACATTCTAAAATCCAAAATGCTGAGATAAGAATAATTTCTGATATTCGGTAATTTGAATAGGGGATAATCATCTTGAATATCCAGGATTGCCTTTCCTAATGTTACATTTGAATTTATTTTACAAATAAAAATTCATGGTATGGGGCCGGAGAGGTGGCTTAGCGTTTAAGCGCTTGCCTGTGAAACCTAAGGACCTGGTTCGAGGCTCCATTCCCCAGGGCCTACATTAGCCAGATGCACAAGGGGGTGCACGCATCTGGAGTTCATTTGCAATGGCTGGAGACCCTGGCATGCCCATTCTCCTCTCTCTCTCTCTCACTCTGCCTCTTTCTCTCTGTCTGTCGCTTGTAAATAATAAATGTAAACAAAAAAATTCATGGCAACTTGAATTTTGAAAAGACTAATACATTTTACAATAAGCTTTCTACTTTTTTGTCTAGCTCAGTGTTAAGGTTGTTAGTGCTGTGTATGTGTAAAATTACTATTATTTAGTTGGCAGGATAGAGGGAGATGGACACAGCAGGGCCTCCAGCCACTGTAAACAAACTCCAGATGCATGTGCCACCTTGTGCATCTGGCTTTACATGGGTACTGACTGGGGAATTGAACTTGGGTCCTTTGGCTTTGCTAGCAAGTGCCTTAACCGCTAAGCCATCTCTCCAGCCTCCTATTACATTTTAAATGATTGGAACTCCATATGCTTAGAAGGTGCCTGACTAACCATAATTCTCACAGGGGGTTTTACTGAGAGAAAACGATTGAGAGCAACATCTAATTCTACAATACTCTGTAGCATACAGGGCCATGATAGGTGTTCCTAATGAGAAAATGCCAGGACAGAATACTAAGTAAAAGTTACACTTTTTTTTTTTTAAACAAACTTGTTGTTTGGACTATTCTTTTTTAATATTTTTACTTATTTGCAGCACAGAGACATAGAAGACAGAGAATGGACAAACTCCAGATGCACGAGCTATTTTGTGCATCTGGTTTTATGTGGGTACTTAGGAATTGAACTCAGGTTGTTAGTCTTTGCAGGCAAGTGCCTTAGCCACAGAGCCATCTCTCCAGCCCATGGACTATTGTTCTGTTTTCATCTTTGACAGTTTCGTACATGTATATAAAGTATTTTGATCATATTTACCTCATTACACTCCCCCTTCCACCAAAGGCCCAACTAATCGCCTTTCTACTTTCATGTCTTTTTTTTTTTTTTTTTAAGCTTTTGTATGTGTTTGTGACCTGGGTTACATTAGGACGGCTTGCATGAGCATGGGGTCATTTACTGGAGTAGGGGCAACTTACTATTGGCTACACCACTAAAGCATTGTTTGGTTTTGTTTTTTAAATAGGAGTTCATTGACTTAAAGGTGATTTGTCTAGTGTAACTTAAAAGGTTTAGTTAATAAAGTTGGTGTGGTGGCACATGCCTTTAATCCCAGCACTTGGGAGGCAGAGGTAGGAGGATTGCTGTGAATTCGAGGCCACCCTGAGATTACATGAATTCCAGGTCAGCCTGAGCTAGAGTGAGACCCTACCTTGGAAAACAAAAACAAACAAAAGAAGAAGAAGAAGAGGAAAGGTTTAGTTAATAACTGCTTCTGAACTGCCTCCTCTCGATCAATGAGGTATAAATTTCTATTTCCCATAGTAAGTAGAAAGGCCTGCCTTTTAGGGTAGTTTGGTAAAGACAGAATCAACAGATTCACTGTATGGAGCAACATTGTATCTTGAAGTGAATTTTCCTGTGTGATTAATACCTTTAAAAGTCAATTGATGGGCCTGGGATGGCTTAGCAATGCCTGCAAAGCCAAAGGACCCAAGTTCATTTCCTCAAGACCCACATAAGCCAGATGCACAAGGTGGCACATGCGTCTGGAGTTCATTTACAGCAGCTGGAGGCCTGGTGTGCCTATTCTCTCCCTCCTTCCCTGTCAAATAAATAAATAAAATATTTTTTTAGGGCTGTAGAGATGGCTTAGTGGTTAAGGCCTGCAAAGCCTAAGGATCCAGGTTCTATTCTCCACGTCCCACATAAGCCAGATGCACATGGTGGCGCATGTGTCTGGAGTTTATTTATAGTGGCTAGAGGCTCTGGTGCGCCCATTCTGTGTCTCTCTCTCTCTATTTCTAATAAGTAAATAAAAATAAATTAAAAAAATATTTTTTAAAGTCAATTGATGTATATGAAGGTAAATCCTGTCATCTAAATAGAAGAAATTCCTGGGCATTCATTCAGGTTGATAAGCACTTCCATATGGGACTAGAATGAACGACAAATTTTAGTACATTTGGTTTACTTAGAGAGACTTACACTGAGCATGGTGGCACATACCTTTAATCCCAGCACTTGGTAGATGGAGGGAGGAGGATCACTGTGAGTTCTAGGCCTGCCTGAGGCTCCATAGTGAATTCTAGGTCAGCCTGGGCTAGAGCAGGACCCTACCACCCCCCCCCCAAAAAAAAAGTGGGAGGGAGGGGTGGACGGACGGATTTTCTTATAAGTACTTGAATATAAGGAATGTGCTAAGATTTTCTAGATTGAAGCATTTATGAGGTCAGACACTTCCTTCTGATAGTTCTAAATAAGTCACACTATTTTTGTAGATAGTAATCCTTGAGCCTGAATCCGTTTTTGTTGAGGGCACCCCTACTCCTGCATTCATGTTTAAGTGGACCACTTAATTTTATTGACATTACAAAGCAACTGGGAGAATGGATAATGAAATCCTCACTAGATTGGATAGTGAAAACTATAGTTACCTGCTTGTTGCTGGGACAAGGCATTGGACCAAAAGCACCTGATAGGAAGAAAGTGTTAATTATAGTCTTGATGGGGAGCTTCATGGTGGCAAGGGAAAGCATGGCATGAGCAGAAGTTGGACATCACCTTTGCCACAGCAGGAGAGCTTTGGCCAGGGGAGCTTTCTGTCATACCACTATGCCTGCCCCAACAGTACACCTCCAGCAAGGCTCCACCTCCTGCATTGCCATCTGCTGGGTATCAAGCAATCAAAACACCTGTTTATAGGGATCCAACTCAAACCACCACAGTGACTATATCAATATATCACCTCAATTTTAACTCGTATGTTTCATCTTACCTCCTTCCTGCCCTCTGTTAAATAACATAGATTATTTTTTTATTAGAGAGAATTGGCATGTCAGGGCTGCTAGCCACTGTGTTTGAACTCCAGACATGTGTACCACCTTGTCCACACATCAGCTTGTGCATCTGGCTTATGTGGATTCTGAGGTCTTTGAGCATTGCAGGCAGGTGCTTTACCACTAAGCCATCTCTCCAGACCCCCCCCTTCTTTATTATTTTTTCTCCCCTAACAGTCCATAGAGATGGAGGCATGGAAATAAGTTGCATTATCCTCATTTAACAAGAAATGAAATAAAATAACAAATGAGGGCTGGAGAGATGGCTCAGTGATTAAAGGCACTTGCTTGCAAAGCCTGATTGACCCAGGTTTGACTTCCAAATACACATTTGAAGCCAGATTCACAATGTGGTACCTGCATCCAGAGTTTGTTTGCAGTGGCAGGAGTCCCTGGTGTGTCCATATCTACTCCCTGGCTTTGTCTCTCTCAAATACAAATATTAAAAAAATAATAATAACAGATGACATAAAAGGCAGGTAGTAAAACACAGCCAGATCTCATCTTTACCCATTCATCTGCTTTTGGTATTACGAACTGACAGCATTACCATACAAAAATGTCTCAAGAGCTTCCAAAAGCAGAACATTGGGTTAATTCTTTTGTCCATTTTGTATCTCTCCAGTGATTACTAGCATACTTTACTGAAGGAAGCACATTTGTTTTGTGAAAGCAAACCATATATTTCATAGTTTATTCCAGGTACCTAGGATAATAACCTTTATCCCTTTTTTTTCAGTTTCCATCTATTTTGTTTTTTCTTAGAATTTGGCTAAGGCAAATCTTAGCTCCCTGACTGCTGAAGAAATGCTCATTGTTTCGTAGGTGGTGACTAATACGTACTTTTCTGTGCAATACAATTGCATTAAGCTTAGTATAGAAAATCTACAAACATGACTGAAGTAATTTTACAAAGCAGTCTGAGATGAGCTGGATTAGTATACATCAGTAATTCTGACTGATCACAGTAATCTTAGTTTTAAAATTTGTTGATTTAGCTGGGCATGGTGGCATATGCCTTTAATCTCAGTACTCAGGAGGCTGAGGTAGGAAAATTGCTGTGATTTCAAGGTCATACTGAGACTGTATAGTGAATTCAAGGTCAGCCAGGGTTAGAGCAAGACCCTACCTCAAAAAAAAAAAAAAAATGTTAGTGTACACTGTTTTAGTACCAAGAACCATCTTTCTTTCACTTCTTGATATTCTTGAAATCTTGGTGTTAATCAACATCAGGTATAATTTGTTCTTGCTTATGGTTCAGTGTGAACTGATTTATTAATGAAATTGGTATTATTTAATTTTTTTTAAACTAGCTGTGTATCTAAGGATGACTTTGAACTTCTAACCATCCTGCCTCTACTTCCCAAGTGCTGCGATTATAGACAAAGTGCTACCATACTTATACTCATTTTATGTAGTGCTAGGGATTGAACTCAGCCTTGTATATGCTAAGCAAGAACTCTGTCAACAGCATGGCATCCCCAACCCTGAACCTCGAGTTTTAAAATAGTTTTTTAAATTTTCTTTTGAAACTGGGTGTGGTGGTGCATACATTTAATCCCAGCACTTTGGAGGATCACTGTTGCAGTCAGGTTTGCATTGCTGGCAGAAATCACCCAACCAAGAGCAGCTTGTGGGGAAAAATGGGCTTGTTTTGGCTTACACACTCGAGGGGAAGCTCCATGATGGCAAGGGAAAGTGATGGCATGAAAGGGTGGACATCACCCCCTGGCCAACATAAGGTGGACAACAGGAGCAGGAGAGAGTGCCAAACACTGGCAAGGGGACACTGGCTGTAATACCCATAAGCCTGCCCAAACCGTACACTGCCTCCAGGAGGCGTTAATTTCCAAATCTCTATCAGCTGGGAACCTAGCATTCAGAATACCTAAATTTGTGGGTGGGGTAGGTCACCTGAATTAAACCACCTCAATCACTATGAGTTTAAGGCCACCTTAAGCCTACATAGTGAATTTCAGGTCAGCCTGAGCTAGAATAAAACCCTACCTAAAACAAAACAAAACAAAACAAAACAAAACAAAACAAAACAAAAAACACTTTTGAGACAGGGCTTTGTACTTTGTACCCCAGACTGTCCTGGGACACATCCAGCCATATTTAATTTTTAAAACCAAACTAAGTAAATTCTTGCCTTGAGGCATGCTTGCCCATGCTTGTGAGCCAAACACCCTTACCACCCCACACATGTTCTTTTTTTTTTGTTTTTGTTTTTGTTTTTCGAGGTAGGGTCTTACTCTGGTCCAGGCTGACCTGGAATTAACTCTGTAGTGTCAGGGTGGCCTTGAACTCACGGGCGATCCTCCTACCTCTGCCTCCCGAGTGCTGGGATTAAAGGAGTGCACCACCATGCCCAGCCCATACACATGTTCTGCTCCTCAAATATCTTTGTATTTTGGCTCCACTTATTTTGGTAAAACTCCTTCAGTCACAGTCATCACCTAATTTGGAGTCTTAGAGACGTAAGGTTACATATCTTTTTAATAAAGATGCCCAGAAACATTCCCATTCCCCATGTTTTTCAATCTTGGACTAACAAAAAGTTGTACTGTTTTCTCAGTGTTGCTAAATTGTGTTGCTCTTATTATTATGGTTCATTGTAAATTACAAAAATGTACATCTTTTTATCTAGGCTGGGCGTAAAGAAAGAAGTGATGCACTGAATTCTGCAATAGATAAAATGACCAAGAAAACCAGGGATTTGCGTAGGCAGGTAAGCTGGGGGAAAAAAGGTGCTAATTGCTTTTCTTAAGTGCTCAATTTTATGGTTTTGATTAAAATCCTAATAAATACTGGGCTAATTTTTTTTAATTAGGGGAAAGGATAATTTTCATAGAAAAGTTACTCTGTTCTGCTGCTCATAAGCATCTTAATAAAATCTCAGAAAGACAGAATTATATGGTCCCACTGGAATTAATTGAATCAATTTAGACTGACTTGGGGACCTTTGAGAATAACCTCAAAGGGTCTTGTTATATTGGTTTACATACATTAAACATAGAAATTCCATTTACTTATTGACTTGCCCCATTCAGTTTACACATTTGCAATTAGTTCCCTTAGATCGATGGTGCAGATGTGTTTCTAGTTCACATGATACAATAGAAATGTTGAGGATGCTAAATTTTCTATGTTGGCAAATGTAAAAAGTCTGTTCCTTTAATGACAGATAATCCCATCAGGAATTCGTAGTACAATTGGGGTTTAATTCTTTAAAGAAATTACAGGGTTTGTGAGATAGTTCAGTCAGTAAAGGGCTTACCCTGTAAGCATGAGAACCTGGGTTTGATGTCCCAGTACCCACATAAACGCTGGATGGAGTGGTACACACCTATAATCTCAGCTGTAGTGATGTGACAGGCCAATTTCTAGAATTTATGGGCCAGTTAATTTAGTCTGATTTAGTTAATTGATGAGGTTCAGGTCAATGGGAGACCTTGTCTCAAAGGATTAAGGTGGGTAGTGTTCATAAGAATTACTCCTGAGTTTGCCCTCTGGCCTCTACATGCGTGTGCACACACATATGCACTCATACACATACCACCATGCATATACACAGACATGCATGCACACCACACAAATACAACTCCTCTCCCCTCAAAAAAATACCCACCAGCTAGGATTGACTTGGTCAGGTGTTGAAATCTAATGGGTTAGCAGTTAAGACACTTGCCTGTGAAGCCTAAGGACCCAAGTTTGGCTCCCCAGATCCCACGTAAGCCAGACGCGTGACATGACACATGCACAAGGTGACACGTGTATCTGGAGTTGTCCTCTCCCTACCCCCCACCACAAGGTAGTGTCTCACTCTAGCCCAGGCTGACCTGGAATTCACTATGTACTCTCAGGGTGGCCTTGAACTCACAGCGATCCTCTTACCTCTGCCTCCTGAGTGCTGGGATTAAAGGCATGCACCACCCTGCCCGGTGCATTTGGAGTTTTGATTGTAATGGCTGGAGGCCCTGGCACACCAATTCTTTCTCTCATTAAAAAAAAAAAAAAAAAAAAAGACTTAAGAACTGGGGAAGTGGCTCAGTGGATAAGATGTTTGCTACAGAAACTGAGTAGCTGAGTTTGGATCCCCTGTTCCATGTACAAAAGCCAGAAGCTGTGGTGGGCTTCCCAGTATGCCTGTGGCAAGGAGGGTGGTAGAGACAAGGGAATTCCCCAGAAGCTCACCAACAGAGTAATGTGCAAGATATACCCTAGCTCTAAACAAGGTGGAAGACAAGGACCAACCCCAAAGTTGTTTTCGGACCTCTACATGCACAATGTGCTGCGTACACACCTGCACTTATACACGTGCACACAGTCTCTCTCCCTCCCTCCCTCTTTCTCTCTGAAAGAATGAACACAGAGCTTTTAAAAAAGGCAAGTCTTAATAATAGTTTTTAAACAATAAGTGCAGAGACATTTTTTTGCTTATGTCTGATATAAAGTAAAATTAAAGATCAGACAGATCTTCCATTCTTTTTGATGAAAGAACGTGTCGAATGGTTATAAAGGTTCATAGTGTGCTTAATCCTTTTAGATAAACCAGAAGTGATCTTTTTCCCGTTTAATTAGCTAATTAGGTTAATGATGTATATTCTGCTTCTTTGTGCCAGTTCAGAGCTGCTTCTGTTCCGGTTTAGTTTTGTAATTCCCGAGGAAAAAAATACATTGTCTTGAAAACTGAGATTCTATTTCATTGCATTGCTTACATGAGGGGTTCTTCTATAAGTGCAGCCTAGCTTCTATCCAAGTATCTGTATTATTAAAGTACAAGAAAAAGCAGTCTAGATTTTTGGTAGAAATATAATCAAATGTATGTATTTTAATTATTAGCTTCGCAAAGCTGTCATGGACCATGTTTCAGATTCTTTTCTGGAAACCAACGTTCCACTGTTAGTGTTGATTGAAGCTGCAAAGAATGGAAACGAGAAAGAAGTTAAGGAATATGCTCAAGTATTTCGTGAACATGCCAACAAATTGATTGAGGTAAGTGTACTAGCAGTTTCCGTAACTTGGTGAAGCATGGCAGGTTTTAACAACAATATTTGATACTAAAAACCTTTAAGGACTCACCTAATATATAGCATGTATAAACAGATAGTCTTTGATTATCACTGGGTGTTAATCCAAAAGTATAGCTTGGAGGTTTTTTTTTCCAATTTACATTATGTAATATATAAAGTGGTTAGTTTTTATCCTAGAAACTTTAACATCACTACTTAGAGGTAATGCAGATAAACACAGATCATGACACTAGACTTAAAAAGACAGAATAAAAAGAGGTGGCAGCTAAGAGCTGGAGCTCTCCTGAGTTGCACTGCCTGGGCTTACATCCTGACAAGTCACCTAACTCCTCTGTTCCCATCTCTCATCTGTAAAATTAGTATGCTAGTGATAACTACTTTGGGTTACTTTGAGGAGCAAGAGATGTGTTTCAGGTACTTACCCTTATGCTCAGGGAAGACTCAGGAAAGTATTTTTCTTTTAAGTAAATGAACCCTGACATGCTGCTAATTAGATAAGCTGGTATAGTAGGAATTTGTATGAAAATGGTTGGTTTGTAGGATATTAACAAAAAGTGAATTGCCACTTAATTTCCAGGTAACTTAAGCTTGTTCATTTGCTAAGTGAATTTGTTATTAATTTATAGCTGTCTTTTGGAAATATGACACACACTAAACATATACCCAGGTCACTTGGTTTTATATATTTTTAAAAAATAGTTTATTTATTTATTTGAAAGAGGAAAAGGGGGGAGGGAGCATGCCAGGGCTTCCAGCCACTGCAAATGAACTCCAGATGCATGCGTCACCTTGTGCATCTGGCTTGTGTGGGTACCGAGGAATCGAACTGAGGTTCTTTGGCTTTGAAGGCAAGCGCCTTAACCACTAAGCCATCTCTCCAGTCCCTGATTTTATATCTTTATTTCTTGTTTTGTTTGTTTGTTTGTTTCGAGGTAGGGTCTCACTCTAGCCCAGGCTGACCTGGAATTCACTATAGAGTCTCAGGGTGGCCTTGAACTCACAGAGATCTTCCTACCTCTGCCTCCCAAGTGCTGGGACTAAAGGCGTGTGCCACCATGCCTGGCTATATCTTTATTTCTTAATGTTTGTATTTAATATTTGGTAAAGATAATCCATAGAATATTGGTAAATTGGTCATTATGTAAGAACAGAGAATATGCCTTCCTGTAAAATGTATGTCTAATAAATTTAGATTTTTGTGACTTTAGTCCAAGTTAATACCATAAGACTGGGACAGGGGAGATGGCTCAGCTTGCTATTACAGTCAGGTTCACATTGGTGGCAGAAAACACCCGACCAAGAACAGTATATTGGGGGGAAAAGATTTATTTTGGCTTACAGATTTGAGGGGGAGCTCCATGATGGCAAGGGAAAACAATGGCATGAGCAGAGGGTGGACATCATCTCCTGGCCAACTTCAGCAACAGGAGAATATGCCAAACACTGGCAAGAGGAAATTGGCTATAATACCCATGAGCCTGCCCCCAACAATACTCTGCCTCCAAGAGACATTAATTTCCAAATTGCCATCAGCTGGGGAACCTAGCATTCACAGCATCTAAGTTTCTGGGGTACACCTGAATCAAACTGCCACACTTGCCAACCTAAGTTTAATTTTCCAGCCAACCACATAAAGCCAAGCTCTGGAGGGGCATTCATTTTTAAAGCAGCAAGAGACCCTGGTTCATCATACACACATGTAAATAAATAATTAGATAAATAAATTCCAAGGAAAGAATCAGTAATCACATTAACAAAATACTAATTTTACATCTAGTTTTCTTTGAATATTGATTGAAGTGTTATTCTGACCTGAATTATGGATGTAATACATAGCTGTTTGCTATTTTGGTTAATGATTCTGGCATTTGGAACTAAGATTAGAGAGTTTCATTTTTGTCTTCATAAGCATAATCTTGTTCCAAGTAGTCACATGAGCACACGAGATATAATTTCAAATGTACAAAGATTGAGTTCAGTAAGGCAGTCTCCTGTATGTCACAAAAGTGATAGCTGCCAGCCCAAGGCCGTGAGTACTGGTAGGGTAATGAACTCGGTGTGGCAGTTGAAGAGAGGCCAGCTCCTGTCTGTACTGAGTTGGAGAGCCCTTTACTAGGTCCAGTCTTAAGTCAGCATAACAGAACTGATAAATGGTGAAACATCTACTATATATGAGTGTTATGTACTGTCTATATCAACATTTTTCAAGTGGAGATTGAGGCTTGAAAGGTTATGTGCTTGCCAAAGATCACTTCTTACATACCCACAACAATGAAGGTTGTGTACCTGAGTTCATGGGTTTAGTGAACAGCTGAATATCCACTGAGAAGCATTAGATGGACAAACTCTTTGGAAGACTTTCTCTAGGAGCTTATACTTTTCATTACATTCTGAATATCTTCCTTGGAGATTAGAGTGTGATACTGCTCAATTCTAACCCCTTCCTCACCTCGTTCCCCACTGCATGCCCTGTATCCTCACCATTTCCCCGGCATCTTATCTGTGTTTTAAATGGCACATGGGTTCTCATTGTGTAAGGCATACCAGAGGCTTTGTAGTGCCATTCTGCAGTTGAATTATATTTATAATAATAGAAACAGTAAGACAAATAATATGTCCATACAAGGGAAATGAGTTTTTAAAGTGTTTTATTAGGAGCGTCAGATTTCTGACTCAAAGCAGAACCTTGCTGGGTGTGGTGGTGCACACCTTTAATCCCAGCACTCAGGAGGAGAGGTAGGATGATCACCGTGAGTTCGAGGCCACCCTGATACTACATACTGAATTCCACGTCAGCCTGGTCTAGAGTAAGACCCTACCTTGAAAAACTAAAAAAATTTAAGAAAAACAAAAAAGTAGAACCTTATTTTTCCATGACAAAACTGCTCCTCCCCCCACTTCCACTTTCATGTCATAATGAGAACTCATGAGCTAACTATAGACTTGTTTTAGCAAAGGTTAAATACTTCTCTGTGAGTGTTCTGTTAATCTCTTGACTACTTTTCTCTTCTCTCCTAAATGTCTACAGGCCTACCAGTAGAGTTCTGACACTATGTGCTGGGAATTATTATAGGTTATGTACAGGTTAAGGTCATGAGTCCCAACAAGAATATGCATATTTCAAATGCCAACTGCATGTCTTGGGGAGTCCAAGATATTACCATTCTGACCAACTTGTTAGAGATCTGAGGAATTCTCGTAATCTATTTAAGGCATAGTTATTCACAAGAACAATATATAGGCCATTTTACAGAGATAGGATCTTTATTCAGTACCAACTAAATTAAGAGGTCTATAGAGTGTTCTTTGGGCAAAACTTTGTCCCTCACCCAATGGAATCAGAGCATCCTGCTGCTATACTGGCATGCAGGCAAACCAGAAAACTAGATAGCTCCAGTGAGTTTAAATGTCCAGGGATTTTGTTGAGATTTTACCATATATGTCTGAGATTAAATAATGACTTAGTAGACCTTACTCTGTACTCCCCCTCCGCTCCAGGTCAAGTTGGCCTGAAAAAGCACTAATCATCTAATCACATAGTTGCACCTCCCCATCCCTATTGCCACTTCATTAGTTTAAATGATCAGGGCTGGTCATGCGATACTCATACTATTGAAATTTTATCTTTGGTTTTTCTGAGGAATCCAAGACAACCCGGCCAAACTGTCTAATATGCACTATTACCTTTGAAGGTATGAGGAATGCATGGTTTTTAGGTATCTTAACAACACATACACAGTATGCCTAGCTTACTGCATACAAATAACCACTCAGAAAATGTTAAGGCATAGATTCTCTAAGGTGTAAAGCCTATTCTGTCTGTATAGCATTTTAAAATGATGATGTTGGGCTAGAGAGATGGCTTAGTGATTGAGGTCCTTGCCTGGAAAGTCTAAGGACCCAGGTTCAATTCCCCAGTAGCCACATAACCCAGATGCACATGGTGGCACGTGTGTCTGCAGTTTGTTTGCAGGGCTGGAGGCCCTGGTGTGCCCTTACTTCACCCTCCCCCCAAATAAACAGAAAAAAAAGATAATCTTTCTAGACTCCTTCAGTCATAAAAAATCCATTCCCTTCAGAGGTAATATGTGCCACTGATACACTGTCTGACTGTTAAGAGAAGGAAGCTAGGAGCTGGGGATATAGTTCAGATGCTTACATAGCATGCACAGAACCCCAAATTCTATTCCCAGCACTGTATAAATGCATTGCATTGTGTGGTGTATCACCACACCTATAGTCCCAGCACGTGGGAAATAGAAACAGGGTATCCGACCTCAACTCTAAAATGTCCCAACCATCTTGCTGCTATACACGTCAATTGAGAATATTTTATTATAAAATACATACATATATATTGTGATTTTTAAATCTGATTGTGTGTTGAAGTATTGGAAGCATAACAACTTGAGACCGCACCTTTCTAACTTTTTAGTGTGGTTACTAAGTTTTTTTTTCACAGGGCTCTGTAGTTTACATTTATATTTCTGCTGGACAGTACTAGTCTAGGTAATTTCTACTGGCTTTCTAGTATCTCTTTATCACAGCTCCTCCCTACATACCCTCTGCTTAAATGTCAGCCTTCAAGCTGGGGGTGGTGGCGCACACCTTTAATTCCAGCACTTCGGAGGCAGAGGTAGGAGGATCATTGTGAGTTCAAGGCCACCCTGAGACTCCATAGTGAATTCCAGGTCAGCCTGGGTTACAGTGAGACCCTACCTCGAAAAAAAGTCAGCCTTCAATAAACACCTGCTTCTGTGTAGATATGGTAGAACAGCAACTAAGGCCTCTATCATTCTGTAGAATGACTTAGCAATGTGTCACAGAATGGTTTTGGCCCTTTGGGCAGTGACTATACTATGTGATTCTGACTGAGCTCACAGTCAGTTATGGAACCTATGTTTTCCTTACAGAAACTTAGTGCCATCTTGTACATCTCTGTCAGTGTAGGTGGGTATTTGTGTCTGAGTGGTGACACTGCAAAAACTTCTCTTAGCTCTATTGAAGTGTTCTATCAGAATTGGCACTGGCATCGTTTTTCATATTTTTGACTGCTTCTTCCAAACTCATCATTTTTTTATAGTAAGTGTATCTTTTCTCCTTTTATCTAGTAGGTGTTTTCAAGAAATGTTATCTTAGACTAAGGTATAAGATACAACCTTTCAGCTTGCCAGTAAAAAAGTATTCTTTTAGCTGGGTGTGGTGGCACACGCCTTTAATCCCAGCACTCAAGAAGCAGAAATAGGAGGATTACTGTGAGTTTGAGGCTACTCTGAGACTACATAGTGAATTCCAGGTCATCCTGGGCTAGAGTGAGGCCCTACCTCTGGGGGAAAAAAAAAGTATTATCTTGATTGAACAGTTCTTATTTTTATGTATTTATTTGAAAGAGAGAGATAAAAAATGAACATGGGCATGCCAGGGCTTCTAGCTACTGCAAACAAACTCCTGGCACATGTGCCATCTTGTGTATCTGGCTTACATAGGTCCTGGGGAATCAAACCTGGGTTCTTTGGCTTTGCAGGCATATGTCTTAACTGCTAAGCCATCTCTCTCCAGCCCTGTACTATTCTTACGTATAATTGACCTTTCAGCCCATTAAGAATCCATTTTTACTTTGCTAAGATGTCTAGCGAGGACACAGCTATACTATTCCCCTTATGTTTTTCTTAATATTAATTATCAGCACCCCCTTAGAATGAGGTAACTATATAAAGCATACTCTGGGAGCTAGGGAGTAGCCCAGTTGGTCAGTGCTTGCCACACACATTGTAACAAGACCTGAGTTTGGATCCCTAGTTCCCATAGAAAAGCCAATTGTGGTGGCCCATACCTGTGATCCCAGTGTTAGGGAAACAGAGACTAAAGAATATCTGGGGCTTTCTGGTAGCTTGCATAGCCAAATTGGTAAGGTCTTGAATTAGTGGGAGATCCTGTTTTAATTATTATTTATTTATTTGAGAGGGAGAGGGAGAGAGAGAATGGGCACACCAGGGCCTCCAGCCACTGCAAACAAACTCCAGACTCATGTTCTAACTTGTGCATCTGGTTTACATGGGTCCTGGGGAATCTAACCTGGGTCCTTTAGCTTTGCAGGCAAACGTCTTAACCACTAAACCATCCCTCCAGCCCAAGTCCCTGTCTTAAAAGATAAGGTGGAGGGAGGGCAAAATAAATGGCTTAGCGGTTAAAGCACTTGCGTGCAAAGCCTAAGGACCCAAGCTCAGTTCTCCACTACCCATGTAAGCTGGATGCACAAGGTGGCATATGTATCTGGCATTCCTTTGTGGTGGCTAGAGGCCCTGGCGAGCCCATTCTCTCTCACATAAAATAAATAAATAGTCGGGCATGTTGGCGCATGCCTTTAATTCCAGCACTCAGGAAGCAGAGGTAGGAAGATCACCAAGAGCTCGAGGCCACCCTGAGACTACATAGTGAATTCCAGGTCAGCCTGGACTATAATGAGACCCTACCTCAGAATAAATAAATAAATAAATAAATAAATAAATAAATAAATAATAATAATAACAAGGTGGAGAGCAATTGAAGAGACCCAAGAAGATGCATTTGGCCTCAATATGCACACATACTCATTTCACTCTGTTCGTTACTTTCTTGTTGCTGAGACAAAATGTCTGATCAGAAGCAACTTGAAGAAGGGTTTACTTTGGCTCATAGTTTAAGGTTACAGCACATCATGTTGGGGAAAGCTTGGTAGAAGGAGCCAGAGGCATCTGATGACATTCATTCCACAGTGAAGAAGCTGAAAGCTATGAATGCAGGTCTCAGCCAGCTCTCTCCTTCTCCATTTATGTAGTCCAAGACCCTGGCCCACAGTTAAGGTGGTTCTTCCCATCTCAATTAACTGAACCAAGATACTTCCTTACAGGAATGCCCAGAGGCTAACATAATGTAGGTAATCCCTTACAGGTGCTTCTAGCTCCTGCCACCCACAGCAGTAGGACCCACACACATGTACATGTGGCAAAAGGAAAAAAATCATAGTCTGTGCTAGCAGCTTCTTTGTGGATATTAGCTGTCTATATTATTGCAGAATAGGTTTTCTCATTATTATGTCCAGAAAATGGGAACAATTGCTTTGCAAAGTGACTATCAAGGTAGTTGATAAGTCACTTATCATGTTAGCTTTAAGTGTGATAATCTAACCTTTGTGTATGTTTAACAGTGTTGTTATACTTCAAAAATACTTTGACCTTCCATTTTAAGTTCAAGTTAATTTGTTTTGTTTATAGCTTAATATTTTTATTTTAATTATAACAGGTTATTCTCTTTTATCCTCTTGCCCCAGCTCCTGTTACCCTGAAGGCCCTCCTCAGTAGGGTTATGGTATTTACTGTAGGGTCAGGAAGGGCTCAGTCAGTCCCTGTGGGGTAGCAGGGGACCATTTCCCTGAGGCTCTTACAATCTTTCTGCCCCCTTTACCACAGTGTTCCCTGAGCCATTATAGGGCTGTTGGCAGTCTGAATTAGTGATGAGTTCTGTGTAGACTCTGGATTTAGGTTTGATTGATCACCATGTCTGTCACCATCAACCTAGGGCTGGTTGTTAGGGTAGCAGTGTTCATGTCATCACTTCCTCTGCAATTTCTCCTGGGCCCTGGCAGATGTGGTAGAGGTGGCACATCTCATGGTGGGCAGTTGGCTAACTTCTTATCAACGGATCTTGATTTTGTTTTCTCTGCCATCTGTAAAATAGAGCAGATTCTTCAAACAAGAGAGTAGATTGAGTTAAAGGGAGCAATGCAAATTTGAGGTGTGTGTGTGAGCAGTGAGGGCTTCTCTTTAGAGTTGGAGTTTTCTGACCATGGGATTCTGACTTGGTTTCCAATACCAGATACATGTTCTCTCCCACTGAAACCGCCTTAGGTCCAATCAGAAAAGTTACTTGTAGAGGCATATCACTATCGAACAGTGTGTATTTCTTGACTGGCTACTTGATTCATAGTCTAGAGGGCCCTGTTGCAGTCAGGTTTGCATTGCTGGCAGAAATCACCCAACCAAGAGCAGCTTGTGGGAAAAGGGGTTTATTTTGGCATATAGGCTCAAGGGGGAGCTCCATTATGGCAGGGAAAATGATGGCATGAGCAGAGCATGGACATCACCTCTTGGCCAACATCTGGTGAACAATAGGGACAGAAGAGTGTGCCAAACACTGACCTGGGGAACCTGGCTATAACACCCATAAGCCCACCCCCAAAATACACTCCTCCAGGAAGCTTTAATTTCCAGTTGTCATCAGCTAGGTAATCTAGTGTTCAGAACACCTAAGTTTATGGGGGTCACCTGAATCAAACCACCACAGGCGCTCTGCTGTTGGTGACCATTGCCCTCCAGTGGCTCCCGTGGGACTTTGTAGCGCTTTGAGGACTAGTCAGGAGGGAGCTAGTTCCCCTTTTGGATTGCATCTTGGTATTCTGATTTCCTGTGACCACAGCCTACAGTCTCTTCAGCAGCAGGGTCTTCTTACCTTTTAGCACTGGCAGGTAATTAAGGGTTTTGGCAGTGGCCTGTCCTCTCTCCCCCTTTATTTGTGGTTATATCTTGTAGAATGCTAGCCAGAATGAGGGTTTCTGTGGAGCTGATTCACATTGTCTTAACTTTTCTTTTTTCTTTTCTTTTCTTTTTTTTTCCCGAGATAGGGTCTCATTCCAGCCCAGGGTGACCTGGAATTCACTATGGAGTCTCAGGGTGGCCTCAAACCTATGATAATCCTCCTACCTCTGCCTCCTGAGTGCTGGGATTAAAGGCGTGCGCCACCATGCCCAGCTCTGTCTTAATTTTTGTATGATTCCCTCCCCATGTTCCCTATTCCCCTGCCCCTCTAAGCCCCCCACACCTCTGTCCCTCCCTAACCTGTCAGATAACTCCTCCTCTCCTCTGTCCTGTTTCTTCTCTCTCCTGGTCTCATTCTAGTTTTATGCCCATATTCCTGTTGCTTACCACCAGTGGTAGAAGTGTGTGTGTGTGTGTGTGTGTTTTCTTTGAGGGGGGTTCAAGGTAGAGTCTCACTTTTGTTCAGGCTGACCTGGAATTCACTATGTAGTCTCAAGGTGACTTCAAACTCACAGCAGTCCTCCTACCTCTGTCTCCTAAGTGCTGGGATTAAAGGCATACACCACCACACGTGGCATTTTTTTTTTAAGTTTATTTATTTATTTCAAAGCAGAGAGAGAGAGAGAGAGAGAAAGAATGTACATGTCAGGGCCTCCAGCATGCACCAGCTTGTGCATCTGAGTTTATGTGCCTATTGGGAAACTGAACGTGGGTTCTTAGGTTTTGCAGATAAGTGCTTGAACTGCTAAGCCATCTCTCCAGCCCTAGTGTTTTTAAAGGTTTTAATAAATTTATTTGCCCATGTGTGTGCCAAGGCTTCTTGCCACTGTAAACAGATGCCCACCCAGCTTTATATGGTTTCTGGGGAATTGAACCCAAACAGGCAGACTATACAGGCAAGGGCCTTAAGCCAGTGAGCCATCTCCTTGGCCCCCTGTTTTAATTTTAACTTTGATTACATAGTTTCTGTTCTTGGGTTTAGATTTAGATGACCTCATCTCACTTCTGCTTCCTGATAGTTTGGATACCCAGACCCATGTGTCATGTGGTCTGATTTCTTTGATTGTTAGGAAATGTCCTTTTTGTTACTGAGACATGTGTTTTATATTAGTATGAATTTTCTACAATAGAATGTATCTTATTCACTACCTTGTGAATTAAGAATTGGAAAGTGAGGCTGGAGAGAAGGCTTAGTGGTTAAGGCGTCTACCTGCAAAGCCAAAGGACCCACGTTGGACTCACCAGGACCCACGTAAGGCAGACTAACAAGGGGTTGCACACATCTGGAGTTCATTTGCAGTGGCTGGAGGCCCTGGCGTGCCTGTTCTCCCTCCCTCTCTCTCTCTCTCAAATAAATAAATAAAAATAAAATTTAAAAAATTGGAAAATGAATGTATCTGGTCTGCTTTTGAGCTCTATTATCATTACCTGCTTCCCCATCTGGAATTTCATAGGGTATGGCTTTAGTAGTTTTAAATGTGCATGTGTTTTAACTACAAAAAGAATGATCTGCATATTCTGTGGTGTACTGATAATAATGTCTTATAAAGTGGCTTTGAAGAAAGCTATGTAAGGAGCATTGGAATTAGATGTGGATTTTATATGACTAATTGTGTATTTTTTTCAATGCTTCTATATGCCACTGTAGGCTGAGGTTCTGGCAGATAGTATAAATGAAATGAATCTTCTGTTTTCTAGAACTGTAGGATCTTTGTATTAAAGAAGTCAGGTGTCCTAGGAATTCTGATCATGGATTTCAGAAGAATTCTCAATGTATTGAGATTGGTCTCACATTTTCAAGGTGCTGTAAATTCATATGTGTAGGGTTGCAGGAGACAAAAGTGGTTTCACATTTTTCTTACCCCCAGACAGGTTCTCTCTCTCTTTTTTCTTTTTTGTAGGGGCTGACCATAACCACCTTATCTAGTTGATGCATGATAAAGGGAAGGCAATTGGATAAACACTATTCCACAAGTCTCAACATTCTTTTTTGAGGCAGGGTCTCACTTCACCCAGGCTGTCCTCGGACTTAAGGCAGTCCTTCTGCCTCAGCCTCTCAAGTGCTGGGATTAAGGCCTGAGCCACAATTCCTGGTTTAACATTCTTCTTTTTTCTTGGAGACTAGTAAAAAACGAGGAAGCAGTTGTCCAACCTTGGCTCTAATCCGGAAGAGTGAAGTCTCTTCCAATTTTTTTTCCCATTGGAAAGTAGGACTAATAATGGCTAATGGTTAGAGTGGCACCTTTTCTAGGTTTACTGATGGATTAGGTAATAATTTTGTTTGATTAAGTAGAAACTTTGTATGGACACATGTGTTGGTACCATTCCCCTCCTCCCTATCCTCAATGGGATTGCTGATATTTACCATGGGATTGTGAGACCAGCAATCAGTCATTGGAGTCTGGGGGGCGATGCCTCTATATATTCCCACCTTGTGGCTCTAATAATCTTTCTACCCCCTCTTCCACAAAATTCCTTGAGCCTTGGCATATGTATTTTAAGTCTACTTCAGTGTTGAGCTTTCAGCAACTTCTGGAGTCCTGCTTTGGTGCATTTCCTCATTGTCACCATCATCCTAGCACAGGTTGTCAGGTTCGCTTAATAACAAAATATTTTCCAAATATGGTCATGTAATATGCTCTAAATGAGATTACAAGATTACCTGAATGGTAAAGTACAAATGAAAGCCTTTTAAAAAATAATAAATATAAAGCCGGGTGTGGTGGCGCACGCCTTTAATCCCAGCACTCGGGAGGTAGAGGTAGGAAAATTGCCGTGAGCTCGAGGCCACCCTGAGACTCCATAGTGAATTCCAGGTCAGCCTGGGCTAGAGTGAAACCCTACCTTGAAAAACCAAAAAATATGTGTGTGTGTGTGTGTGTGTGTGTGTGTGTAGAGAGAGGGGGGAGGGTGAGAGAAAGAGACTGGAAAGATGGCTTAGCTGTTAAGCACTTGCCTGTGAAGCCTAAGAACCCTGGTTCGAGGCTCAATTCCCCAGAACCCACATAAGCCAGATGCACGAGGTGGCACATGCATCTGTAGTTGCAGTGGCTGGAGGCCCTGATTTGCCCATTCTCTCTCTCTCTCTTTCTTCCCCTTTCTCTGTCACTGTCAGATAAATAAAATAAATCTTAGAAAATAATAAATACTACCTTGAGTATTTAATAAATTCAAGGCCAACATGGAAGGGACTCCAGTTGGTTATGAAAACTTTTTATGTTTGTGTAAATTCCTTTATTCTAAGTCCTGTTTTCTATCAGTTACTAGTAATGCTTATATTTGTATCCTGCCTCTTACTAAAATTTGATTGTCGTGACTTTTTTTTGAATAAAGCATAAATAATAAAATAAGGCATATGAAAAATGAGGACCAAGAAAAAAAAGTAGACAACTGTGAACTTACTTACCATGTTGGAGTTTGGATTACACACAGGACCATGTCATTATTGTGGTTAGGATGAAGAAAACATTACCTTTTTCTATAAAGGAGATAAACCTATATTAATAAATGCAGAAAGAATTCTTATATAGAACCTTTATTTGACATGGTTTGATTCCTCAGTACCCATGTAAGCCAGATGCACAAGGTGGCACATGCACTCAGAGGTTGCTTGCAGTAAGTAGCTAGAGGCCCTGGCACGCCCATTTTTTCTTTCTGTCTTTCTCTCTGTCTCTCAAATAAATATTTTAACTATTTAAAAAGGAGGAGCTAGGGGGCTGAAGAGATGGCTTAGCAGTTAAGGCACTTGCCTGCAAAGCCAAAGGACCCATGTTCAATTCCCCAGTACCCACATAAGCCAGATGCACAAGCTGGTACATACATCTGGAGTTCGTTTGCAATGCTGGATGTCCTGGCCTAGCAAGCTCATTTACTCTCTCCCCCTCTCTCTGCCTCTTCCTGTCTTTCTCTCAAATAAATAACTAAACAAATAATAAAACATATTAAAAGAGAGGAGCTCAGTGGTTAAGGACAATTGCTTGCAAAGTCTGACAGCCCTGGTTCAATTCCCCAGTGCTCACATAAAGCCAGAGGCACAAGGTGGATGGAACATGCATCTGGATTTAGTTTGTAGTGGCAGGAGACCCTGTTGTGTCCATACTCACTTTCTGTCTTGTCCCTGTTCTGTCTGTCTCAAGTAAATAAACAGAAAAAATTTCTCTATGATTTTTCAAATTTTTTTTTTTTTATTTTGAGGTAGGGGCTCACTCTAGCCTGACCTGGAATTCACTGTGTAGTCTCAGGGTGGCCTTGAACTCACAGCAATCCTACCTCTGCCTTCCAAGTGCTGGAATTAAAGGGGTGAGCCACCACTCCTAGCAAATAAAAATACATATTTTTAAAAAGAAACTTGAGCTGGTGAGATGGCTTAATGGTTAAGGCATATGCCTGCAAAGCCAAAGGACCCAAGGTTTGATTCCACAGAACCCATGTAAGCCAGATGCACAAGGTGGCACATGCATCTAGAGTGAGTAGTGGCTAGAGGCTCTGGTATGTCCATTCTCAATATGATAAATAAATAAAAATAAAATTTTAAAAAGAAATCCATTGGGACATACACAAAAGGTGGGGAGAACAGAGTGGTTAGAAAGAGGGAGGAAGCAGCAGGGATTAACAGGATCAATAATGGGGGCTAAATGTGATATATACATGTATGTAGGAAAATGTTATAATGAAACCCATTGTTATGTATAGTTAACATATGCTAATTAACTTTTTTCAAAAAATATCTGCCAGCTAGGTATGGGACACCCTTTAAAAAAAGAAATCAAGGGCTGGAGAGATAGCTTAGCAGTTAAGCGCTTGCCTCTGAAGCCCAAGGACCCCGGTTCGAGGCTCGGTTCCCCAGGTCCCACGTTAGCCAGATGCACAAGGGGGCACACGCGTCAGGAGTTCGTTTGCAGAGGCTGGAAGCCCTGGCACGCCCATTCTCTCTCTCTCCCTCTATCTGTCTTTCTCTCTGTGTCTGTTTCTCTCAAATAAATAAATAATTTTAAAAAAAAACAGAAATCAAAATCAGGTGTGGTGGCACATGCCTTTAATCTCAGCACTGAGGAGGTCTACGTAGGAGGATCGCAATGATTTCCAGGCCAGCTTGAGACAATAAAGTGAATTCCAGGTCAGCCTGTGCTACAGGGCTAGAAGAGACCCTACCTCAAAAAAAAAGAAAACAAAAAATTCAAATCATGGTATCACTGTTTTCTGTCCCACACCTCTTCTAGCAGGTATAAGTAATTATGAGAATTTTTCAAATAATTTCTTGTGGAATAAAGATAGAGCCAAAATATCTGGTGGTTTTGTTTTTTTTTTTAAGTGTCCTATTTGTTTATCTGATGTAGCTTGGCTTTATAGTCTTTTACATCAACAGCTTAGATTGGTACCTGGCTCCTTTTTTTCTTTTGTTTTCTTTTTTTGAAGTGGGTCTCACTCTAGTCCAGGGTGGCCTCAAACTCATGGTGATCCTCCTACCTCTGCTTGGGATTAAAGGCATGTGCCACCATGCCCAGCTCTGGGTACTTCTTTTTTTTTTTTTTTCTCTCTCGCTCAATTTTGATTAACATTTTCCATGATTATAAAAAATATCCCATGGTAATACCCTCCCCCCACACTTTCCCCTTTGAAATTCCATTCTCCATCATATCCCCTCCCCATCTCAATCATTGTACTTACATATGTATAATACCATCCTATTAAGTACCCTCTTCCCTTCCTTTCTCTTCCCTTTATATCTCCTTTTGAACTTACTGGCCTCTGCTACTGAGTTTTTTCCTTCTCATGCAGAAGCCCAATCATCTGTAGCTAGGATCCACATATGAGGGAGAACATGTGGTACTTGGCTTTCTGGGCCTGGGTTACCTCAATTACTATAATCCTTTCCAGATCCATCCATTTCTCTGAAAATTTCATAACTTCATTTTTCTTTATCGCTGAGTAGAACTCCATTGTATAAATGTGCCACATCTTCATTATCCACTCATCAGTTGAGGGACATCTAGGCTGGTTCCATTTCCCAGCTATTGTAAATTGGGCAGCAGTAAACATGGTTGAGCACGTACTTCTAAGGAAATGAGATGAGTCCTTAGGATATATGCCTAGGAGTGCTAAAGCTGGGTCATTGGGTAGATCAATCTTTAGCTGTTTTAGGAACCTCCATACTGATTTTCACAATGGCTGGACCAGATTGCGTTCCCACCAACAGTGTACAATAGAAGGGTTCCTCTTTTTCCACATCCCCGCCAACATTTATGATCATTTGTTTTCATGATGGTGGCCAATCTGACAGGAGTGAGATGGAATCTCAATGTAGTTTTAATCTGCATTTCCCTGATGACTAGTGATGTAGAACATTTTTTTAGATGCTTATGTGCCATTCGTATTTCTTCCTTTGAGAACTTTCTGTTTAGTTCTATAGCCCATTTTTTGATTGGCATGTTTGATTCCTTATTAGTTAACTTTTTAAGTTCTTTGTATATCCTAGATAATAATCCTCTATCAGATATAGATATATAGTTGGTGAAGATTTTTTCCCATTCTGTAGGTTGCCTCTCTGCTTTATTCAGTGTCCTTTCCAGTGCAAAATCTTTGTAATTTCATGAGGTCCCAGTGATTAATCTGTGGTTTTATTGCCTGAGCAATTGGGGTTGTATTCAGAAAGTCTTTGCCAAGACCAATATGTTGAAGTGTTTCCCCTACTTTTTCCTTTAGCAGTTTTAGAGTTTCTGGTCTGATGTTAAGGTCTTTAATCCATTTGGACTTAATACTTCTGCATGGAGAAAGAGAAGAATCTATTTTCATCCTTCTACAGATACATACCCAGTTTTCCCAACACCATTTGCTGAAGAGACTGTCTTTTCTCCAATGAGTATTTTTGGCATTTTTATCAAATATCAGGTGGATATAGCTTACATCTGGGTCCTCTATTCTGTTCCATTGATCTACATGTCTGCTTTTGTGCCAGTACCACACTGTTTTTGTTACTGTGTCTCTGTAGTGTAGTTAAAATCAGGTATGCAGCCAACATATTACTAAATGGGGAAAAACTGGAAGCTGTTCCACTAAAATCAGGAACAAGACAAGGGTGTCCACTGTCCCCACTTCTATTTAATATAGTTTTGGAAGTCTTAGCCATAGCAATAAGGCAAGAGACACACATAAAAGGGATACAAATTGGAAAGGAAGAAATCAAGTTATCATTATTTGCAGATGACATGATTCTATACATAAAGGACCCTAAAGACTCTACTAGCAAGCTGTTAGAGCTGATCAAAACCTACAGCAATGTAGCAGGATACAAAATAAATACACAGAAATCAGTAGCCTTCATATATGCTAAAAACAAACACACAGAGGATGAAATCAGAGAATTACTCCCATTCACAATTGCATCAAAAAAAAATAAAATACCTTGGAATAAACCTAACCAAGGAAGTAAAGAATCTATACAATGAGAACTTTAAAACACTCAAGCGAGAAATTGCAGAAGACACTAGAAAGTGGAGAAACATCCCTTGTTCCTGGATTGGAAGAATCAATATCGTGAAAATGGCAATATTACCTAAAGCAATCTACACATTTAATGCAATCCCTATCAAAATTCCAAAGGCTTTCTTCATGGAAATAGAAAAAACAATCCAAAAATTCATTTGGAATCACAAAAAACCTCGAATATCTAAAATAATACTGAGCAACAAAAAAGAGGCTGGTGGTATCACCATACCTGATTTTAACCTATACTACAGAGCCATAGTAACAAAAACAGCATGGTACTGGCACAAAAACAGACATGTAGATCAGTGGAACAGAATAGAGGACCCAGATGTAAGCCCAAGTAGCTATAGCCACCTGATAATCGATAAAAATGCCCAAAATACTCATTGGAGAAGAGATAGCCTCTTTAGCAAATGGTGTTTTGAAAACTGGATAAATATCTGCAGAAGGATGAAAATAGATTCTTCTCTCTCGCCATGCACAAGAATTAAGTCCAAATGGATTAAAGACCTTAACATCAGACCGGAAACTTTGAAACTGCTAGAGGAAAAAGTAGGGGAAACCCTTCAACATATTGGTCTTGGCAAAGACTTTCTGAATACAACCCCAATTGCTCAGGCAATAAAACCACAGATTAACCACTGGGACCTCATGAAATTACAAAGATTTTGCACCACAAAGGACACAGTGAAAAAAGCAATGAGGCAACCTACAGAATGGGAAAAAATCTTCGCCAGCTATATATCTGATAGAGGATTAATATCTAGGATATACAAAGAACTCAAAAAGTTAAATGATAAGGAATCAAACAAGCCAATCAAAAAATGGGCTATGGAGCTAAATAGAGAGTTCTCAAAGGAAGAAATACGAATGGCATATAAGCATCTAAAAAAATGTTCTACGTCACTAGTCATCAGGGAAATGCAGATTAAAACTACATTGAGATTCCATCTCACTCTTGTCAGATTGGCCACCATCATGAAAACAAATGATCATAAATGTTGGCGGGGATGTGGAAAAAAAGGAACCCTTCTGCACTGCTGGTGGGAATGCAATCTGGTCCAGCCATTGTGGAAAACAGTGTTGGAGGTTCCTAAAACAGCTAGAGATTGATCTACCATATGACCCAGCTATAGCACTCCTAGGCATATATCCAAAGGACTCATCTCATTTCCTTAGAAGTACATGCTCAACCATGTTTATTGCTGCTCAATTTATAATAGCTGGGAAATGGAACCAGCCTAGATGTCCCTCAACACATGAGTGGATAATGAAGATGTGGTTCATTTATACAATGGAGTTCTACTCAGCGGTAAAGAAAAATGAAGTTATGAAATTTGCAGAAAAATGGATGGACCTGGAAAGTATTATACTAAGTCAGGTAACCCAGGCCCAGAAAGCCAAGCGCCACATGTTCTCTCTCATATGTGGATCCTAGCTACAGATGACTGGGCTTCTGCGTGAGAATGAAAATACTTAGTAGCAGAGGCCAGTAAGTTGAAAAGGAGACATAAAGGGTGGAGAAAGGAAGGGAGGAGGATACTTAATAGGTTGTTATTGTATATATGTAATTACAATGATTGTAATGGGGAGGTAATATGATGGAGAATGGAATTTCAAATGGGAAAGTGTGGGGGTGGGGAGGGAGGGAATTACCATGGGATATATTTTATAATCATGGAAAATGTTAATAAAAATTAAAAAAAATAATAAAATAAAATAGAAACAAAAAAAAATCAGGTATGGTGATACCACCAGCCTTATTTTTGTTGCTCAGTATTATTTTAGATATTCGAGGTTTTTTGTGATTCCAAATGAATTTTTGCATTGTTTTTTTTCTATTTCCACGAAGAATGCCCTTTTAATTTTGATGGGGATTACATTAAATGTGTAGATTGCTTTTGGTAAGATTGCCATTTTCACAATATAGATTCTTCCAATCCAGGAACAAGGGATGTTTCTCCACTTTCTAGTGTCTTCTGCAATTTCTCACTTGAGTGTTTTAAAGTTCTCATTGTAGAGATTCTTTACTTCTTTGGTTAGGTTTATTCCAAGGTACTTTATTTTTTTGGATGCAATTGTGAATGGGAGCGATTCTCTGATTTCATCCTCTTTGTGTTTGTTGTTAGCATATATGAAGGCTACTGATTTCTGTGTATTTATTTTGTATCGTGCTATGTGGCTGTAGGTTTTGATCAGCTCTAACAGCTTGCTAGTAGAGTCTTTAGGGTCCTTTATATATAGAATCATGTCATCTGCAAATAATGATAACTTGACCTCTTTCTTTCCAATTTGTATCCCTTTTATGTGTGTTGCTAGCCTTATTGCTATGGCTAAGACTTCCAGAACTATATTAAATAACAGTGGGGACAGTGGACACCCTTGTCTTGTTCCTGATTTTAGTTGAAAAGCTTCCAGTTTTTCCCCATTTAGTAATATTGTAGGCTTGTCATAAATAGCCTTTATTATATTGAGATATGTTCCTTCTATTCCCAGTCTCTGTAGGACTTTCATGATGAAGGGATGTTGGATTTAGTCAAACGCTTTCTCTGAGTCAAAGAGATGATCATGTGATTTTTTTTGTCCTTCAATCCATTTATATGATGTATTACATTTATAGATTTTCGTATGTTGAACCATCCCTGCATCTCTGGGATAAAGCCTACTTGGTCAGGGTGAATGATCTTTCTGATATATTCTTGTATTCTGTTGGCCAATATTTTGTTGAGAATTTTTGCATCTATGTTCATGAGGGAGATTGGTCTGTAATTTTTTTGTTGTTGTTGTTCTATCTTTGCCTGGTTTTGGTATCAGGATGATGCTGGCTTCATAAAAGGAGTTTGGTAGAATTCCTTCTTTTTCTGTTTCCTGGAAAAGCTTAAGAAGCAATGGTGTTAGCTCTTCCTTGAAGGTCTGGTAAAATTCAGCAGTGAATCCATGTGGGCCTGGGCTTTTTTTAGTTGGGAGATTTTTGATAACTGTTCGGATCTCCATGCTTGTTATAGGTCTATTTAAGTGATTAATCTCATCTTGATTTAATTTAGATAGGTCATATAAATCAAGGAACTCATCCATTTCTTTCAGATTTTCATACCTTATGGAGTATATGCTTTTATAGTATGATTTTTTGAATTTCTCTGACATCTGTTGTGATGTTACCTTTTTCATCTCTAATTTTATTATTTTGTGTCTCTTCTTTCTTTCTTTTGGTCAGATTTGCTAAAGGTTTATCAATCTTATTTATCCTTTCAAAGAACCAACTCTTTGTTTCATTAATTCTTTGGATTGTTTTGTTTCTATTTCATTAATTTCTGCCCTAATCTTTATTACATCTTCCCATATACTGATTTTTGGTTTGCCTTGTTCTTCTTTTTCCAAGGCTTTAAGGTGAAGCATTAGGTTGTTTACTTGTGACCTTTCTAATTTCTTAATATTGGCACTTAAAGCTATAAATTTATCTCTTAGAACTGCCTTCATTGTGTCCCAGAAATTTTGGTATGTTGGTTCTCATTATCATTTGACTCTCTGAATTTTTTGATTTCCTTCTTTATTTCTTAATTGACCCATTCATCATTTAGTAATATATTGTTTAGTTTCCATGATTTTGTGTATGATCTATAGCTTTTCTTGCTATTGATTTGTAGTTTGATTCCATTGTGGTCAGATAGAATGCAAGGAATTATTTCAATTTTCCTGTGTTTGTTAAGATTTGCTCTGTGTCCTAACATATGGTCTATTTTAGAGAATGTTCCGGGCTGGAGAGATGGCTTAGCGGTTAAGCGCTTGCCTGTGAAGCCTAAGATCCCCGGTTCGAGGCTCGGTTCCCCAGGTCCCACTTTAGCCAGATGCACAAGGGGGCGCACGCGTCTGGAGTTCGTTTGCAGAGGCTAGAAGCCCTGGCG
This sequence comes from Jaculus jaculus, assembly GCF_020740685.1. Lineage (NCBI taxonomy): Eukaryota > Metazoa > Chordata > Mammalia > Rodentia > Dipodidae > Jaculus > Jaculus jaculus. The sequence continues at coordinate 47,522,714 of NC_059114.1, read as the reverse complement.
CGCCCATTCTCTCTCTCTCCCTCTATCTGTCTTTCTCTCTGTGTCTGTCGCTCTCAAATAAATAAATAAATAAATAAATAAAATTAGAGAATGTTCCATGTGCTGCTGAAAATAAAGTATATTCTGCAGCATTTGGATGAAATGCCCTGTATCTATCTGTTAGGTCCATTCCTTCTATGTCCTCATTTAGTCCAGATGCCTCTCTGTTTATTTTTTCTTGGGATGACCTGTCCACTGATGAAAGTGGGTTGTTGAAGTCCCCACTACCACTGTGTTTGGTGTTATCTGTGACCTTAGTTCCAATAGTGTGTGTTTGATGAATTTAGGTGCCCCCATGTTAGGTGCATATATGTTTAGGATTGTAATGTCCTGCTGTTGGAGTGTGCCCTTAATCAATATAAAGTGACCTTCCTTATCTTTCTTGAGTAACATTGGACTGAAGTCTACTTTGTCAGATATTAGGATAGCAACCCCTGCTTGCTTTCTAGGCCCATTTGCTTGAAACACCGTTTTCCAACCTTTCACCCTAAGATAATGTCCATCCTTTATAGAAAGGTGAGTTTCTTGGAGACAACAAATTGTAGGATCCTGCTTTTTAACCCAGGCCGCAAACCTATGTCTTTTGGTTGGGGCATTGAGGCCATTGATACTAAGTGATATTATTGAAAAGTGTGTATTTATGTTTGCCTTTTTTTTTTTTTTTTTTTTTTTGTGGTTCCGGTTCTGCCGTTGCTCTCTTGTGTTAATCAGTATTTGAGTATTGCTTGTTTTTTCCAGGTTCTTTATATGTGTGCTTTTCCCTTTCTTCAGCATGGAAGATTCTTTCAAGTATTTTCTGTAGAGCTGGTTTTGCCTTCAAATACTCCTTTATCTTACTTTTGTCATGGAATGTCCTTATTTCTCTGTCTATTTGAAAGGATAGGTTTTCAGGATAAAGTAACCTTGGTTGACAGTTGTTATCTTTCAGAATTTGGAATTCATCACTCCAAGCCCTTCTGGCTTTTAAAGTTTGTGTTGAGTAATTTGCTGTAATCCTGAAGGGCTTGCCTTTGTAGGTAACTTGATTTTTCTCTCTGACTGCTTTTGATATTTTTTCTTTGGATTGTGTGTTTGGTAGTTTGATTAAAATGTGGCGAGGAGAAGTTCTTTCCAGGTTTTGTCTGACTGGTGTTCTAAAAGCTTTCTGTATCTGCATTGGCACCTCTTTCCCAATTTGGGGTAAGTTTTCTTCTAGCATTTTGTTGAGGACGCCTACTATGCCTTTGGAGTGAGATTCTTCTCCTTCTAGTATGCCCTGAATTCTTATATTTGATCTTTTCATAGTGTCCCGAATATCTTGAAATTCCCATTCATACTTTTCTATTAGTTTGTCTTTCTCTTTGTTGGCCTGTATTAGATCTGCCACCTGGTCTTCTAGCTTAGATATTCTGTCCTTTCCTTCATCCATTCTACTGGTGAGATTTTCTATAGAGTTTTTTATTTCATTAACTGTGTGCTAGTAATTCTGACTGGTTTTTCTTTATATCTCTATTTCCTTATTTATGTCTTGTATTGCCTTCTTTATTTCATTAAATTGGTGTCCTGCATCTTCTTTGATTCCTTTGATTTGTTCTTTGACTTCTTTGAATATTTACAGTCATTCTTCTGAAATCTTCCTCAGGCATTTCCTCCAACTTGTTCTCACTGGATGTCATCTCTGATGCTTTAATACTTTTTGGTGGATTTATATTGTCTTGATTTTTGGTGTTTCTTGTGTTATAATGTATATATTTTTGCATCTTGGATTAAGTTAGTGTTTGGATTTTCTAATTTGCTGGGCATTCTTAGCTGTATTAATTGATCTGATGTTATAGATCTTCAGTGTAGGAGATTAAGATGCTAGGTATGGCTCTTAAGACTCTCAGAGTGTCTAGAAAAGTGTTCCTAGGGGTTGAGTTTTCCTGCTATGGGAGTATTCAAGTAGGCTGAGTAGAACAAAATACAGGTAGGTTCTAAAATTTAACTAAACACTGTACACATTCAATCAACAACAGCACCCAGTATTTATGCAAGAGTAGGTGTTATAACAACCAGATCCTCTGTCAACAAAGAGGTTAAGATTTCTGGTCTGTTGAGGGTTTCAAGTCAGCTTGTGACCAAGTGAGGCCCTTCCCTGGTGCAATCCCAGTTACCTTTTTGGTCTCAGTCAAGTAGGCTGGCTGGGTTGCTGGACCGCTCTTCTGTTTTCTGGAGCTGGGCACTGGCTTTTCCTGCGGGGCAAACCAAGCTTGGCAACTGTGGCCCTGCAGATGGGCATCCCTGCTGCTGGAACCTCTGCTGCTGCTACTGAAGCTGCTGCTGGGTCCACCACTGCCACTGCTGAAGCCGCTGCTGCCGCCGCTGTTGCTGGTCGCTGAAGACGCTGCTGTTGCTGTCCGAGCCAGAGCTGGGGCTTCCACTGCCACTTCTGCTGCTGGAGCTGGGGTACCGCTGACGGACCTACTTCGGCCTGCCTGTGTGGGGTCTGGATGCTCTGGGACTCTCCTACTTCTCTGCTGTCATTTCAATTTCTCATACACCTCACTTTTAGTAAAAGTGTGTAATTTGCTGAGTTTTCTTTGGCTTTTTCTCCCGTATGCTGCTTTGGCATGGTTCCTATGCCGCAATCTTAACGAGAAGTCAGCTCTGGGTACTTCTTAAACTAGCAAGGCAGATTTTCTTTGTCAGAGGTTTGCAAGTTTTCTGAACTCTTCTTTTCTACAGTCCATACTTCATGAGAGGTAGAAATCAGCAAGCAGTGCTCAGTGATTGCAAAGCTAGTGGTCAAATCATTTGTAGCAGCAATCAGAGACATAAAAATTGCTAATAGGGCTGTAGAAATGGCTTAGTGGATAAGCGCTTGCCTGTGAAGCCTAAGGACCCCAGTTCCAGGCTCCATTCCCCAGGACCCACGTTAGCCAGATGCACAAAGGGACGCATGCGTCTAGAGTTCGTTTGCAGTGGCTGGAAGCCCTGGTGCACCCATTCTCTCTCTCTCTCTCTCTCTCTCTCCCTCTCTCTCTCCCTCCCTCCCTCCCTCTTTCTCTCCCTCCCGTCTGTCGCTCTCAAATAAATAAATAAATAAATTTTTTTAAGTTGCTAATGCACAAGTAATTGTAGTAGTAGATAAAGTAATTTTCAGAACAAATCTAGAGAAACTGTTCCTTGCTCTAGAAAGTTTCTGCTCTTATCAGGTTTCCTGTGGAGGTGCTTAATGTATTTCTTTTAAATATTTTTATTTATGTGTTTAATTCACGGAGAAACAGGGAGGTGGGGAGAGAGAGAGAATGGGCACTCCAGGGCTTCCAGCCACTGCAGATGAACTCCAGAGGTGTGCCCCTCCTTGTGCATCTGGCTACCGTGGGTCCTGGGGAATCGAACCTGGGTCCTTTGGCTTTGCATGCAAAAGTCTTAACCACTAAGCCATCTCTCCAGACCTCAATGTGTTTCTTATTCAGACTTGTTTTCTTGGGGTTCCCTCCTCTTCTTCATACTCTAGATAGAATCCATGGTGTCACACGTTAGGCAAGCCCTTTCCTGTTGAGCTACGTCCCTATCCCTATTTTCCACATTTTTAAAATGTTGACATAGGCTGTCCTTGAACTCATGACCTTTCCTTCTGCCTCAGCCTACTCAGTTCTGGGATTATAAACCTGCATCATCAGATCCATTGATTTCAGACAAATTTAATTACCAATATGCACCATCACTTCTGGCTCAGACTTTAGAATCCAGACTCTTTGGTTTTCAAGGCAGGGTTTCACTCTAGCCCAGGCTGACGTGGAATTCATTATGTAGTCTCAGGGTGGCCTTGAACTCACAGCGATCCTCCTACATCTGCCTCCCAAGTGCTGGGATTAAAGGTGTGCACCACCACCAGACTCTTTCTTTAAGTCTTAAGTATTAACTCTTCCAAATTTCTAGAGTCCTAGTTTTCCTCTGAAAGAGGTATTTAGAAAGGCCTTCCCTTCACCACCTCCTTTCACTGTAGCCAGTCATGGCACTGGTATAAGAGGCTAGCCACCCAGAATAATGGTTGAGATGTTGCATTTGAACATTTGTCATTGTTAGAAGTGAGTAGCCTTGTCTGTCCCTGGAGGGTGTACTGAAGCTCATTCATCTGTGGAAGACAGTCAGTGACAGGCGCTGCGTCCTCCTCCCAGGCCTTCTGAAATAGAGCATTACTGCTTCAATGTACATCAGAAACATTTTAAAATAAAGAACAAGTCTTCCATGACCTTTTTTTTTTTTTTTTTTGTGATTTGTATCAGGAAATAGAACATAAATGACATAAGGAATTCAGTCATTTCAGCCTTACCACCAAATCAGCTTTCAACATTTTTGTAATACTTATTTTTGAGCCAGGCATGGTGGCACACACCTTTAATCCCAGCACTCAGAGGCAGAAGTAGGTGGATCACTGAGTTAAAGGCCAATCTGAGACTACATAGTGAATACCAGGACAGCCTGAGCTAGAGAGTGAGACCCTACCTTGAAAATCAAACGATCAACAACAAAAAAGGGGCAGACAAAGAGGGTGCACCAGGACCTCTAGCCACTGCAGACAAATTCCAGATGCTTGCACCATTTTGTGCATCTGGCTTTACATAGGTATTAGCAATTAAACCTGGGTCCTTAGACTCTACAGGCCAGTGCCTTAACCACTGATCCACCTCTCCAGCCTGCTTGATGTTATCTCTGTGCTTTTTTTAATTTGAAAAATTGATTTGTGTTGAAACAAAACTCATCTTGGCTTACAATAAAGCATTTGTGTGTACCTGTCAATTGAGAATTTAGAATTTTCATTTCCTTTCTTAAAGAACAGCTGCAAAATTTGTTATTTGTGAATAGCAACAGTTCCTCCCTTGGTTCCTCAGCTTTTCTTACACTTTTGCCTGTACCAAAGAGCCTCTTTCTGAAGTTACTGTTTAGGCAGGTTAAATCCTCTTCAAAGCTTGTGAGCTGCCGGCTCTGCTGCCAATCCACAATGTGATGTGTATTGTGAAGGCCGTGTTGTTTGGAAGGTACTGTCTAAAAATACATCCTCATAGCAGATAATCAGCCTGCAATAAGTAAAGCCATTTTTGTTTGTCATTTGTTCTGGGAAGGTAAAGGCTAAGAGGTAGTTATATGTCTGTCTTCCTTAGCAGTCAAAAGAGAAAAATACTCAAATATTATTATTTTTTTTTTTGTTCCCTCTTACAGGTTGCCAACTTGGCCTGTTCCATCTCAAACAATGAAGAAGGTGTCAAACTTGTCCGAATGTCTGCAAGCCAGCTAGAAGCCCTCTGTCCTCAGGTAAAGCATAGCCAGGAAGCTAACAGTATCATAAAATCAGATTTTAGTAGAATGGACATGAAATTTATTATGTTAGGGTTTTTTTTTTCCCTAACAATTTTAAATAGAAATCTTGGGACTAGATCACTGATTAAGAGTCCATACTTTGGAAAAGTTTTTTTCTTTTGGCTTCACATGCCACTGCCTCCTTACCTTTCATTAAAAATGCATAGTATCGGCTAGGCATGGTGGAGCACGTCTTTAATCCCAGCAGAGGTGGACAGATTGCCATGAGTTTGAGGTTATCCTGGGCTAGGGTGAGACTCTACTTCAAAGAAAAGAAAACAAACCAAAAAAGAATTGCATAGTGTCATCTTTTGCTGGAAACTGAGGGGTGTCACCTTCAAAGAGGAGAACTGGAAGCATATGCAGTATCTGGCAGTCTGCAGCTATAATCATTCCCACGGATCCTTAAAAGCTATCTACCTGAAATCTATCTGGATAACTGGCATTTGGGATTTTGATTGAGGAAACCACATTCAGGAGTTAGTCTCTTGAATATTGTCACACATCTATAGTCCTAGTACTTGAGAGACTAAGGCAGGAGCATCACAATTTAAGGACTGACTAGGCTACATAAACACCCCATCACATCATATACCTTTCAGGTGCTTGGCTGAAATGTCATAAAGAAGCCATGTAATACAGTTGTTATTAATTTATACAGTTACAAAAGTAAAAGCTCAAGAATTTGTCTCATTTATGACAGGTTGAAAGACAGGTGGTTAGTTGAGGTTAAGCCTGTGCGACTCAGTGATTTCTAAACAGCATAAGTGGTGTTTTGTCAGAAAACTTTTTACTTTTCCAGGTAGAGTGATTGAGGCATACTTGAGGGCTTACATTAACTTCTCTCTGCATGTCCTGCCACTTGGCAGTGGTTGTAGACAAAATGCTTAAGTAAGCAGAAGAACTGAAATGATAGAATAGAAGTCACAGGAATGAAGTTTCTATGTTACAGCTGCAACCATTCTTATAATACAAGCAGGGTGTGTCGACCAGGGATAAAGTGAAAACCTACCTTGAAAAACAATAGAGAAACAAACAACAGAGTAACACCTTTACTTCAGCTTTTTTGTGTAAATGTGCCCTGGTACTCAAGACCTCTATGTTTTAGAATGAGCATCATGGGCCAGATGTGAATTCCTATCATTTGATAAACATTTCTTCTGCTTTCATTGAGTCAGGAGACCTCCCAGTGATTGACTGCTGTGCAGATTAAACCTTGTGCAGCAGATTTATTCAACACCTCTACAAGTTCATGGACGACCATTTTGAGTAGATTTCTAAGACTATTTTTCCTTTGCTTGCCATTTATCTTACCAGTACTCTGTTAAAAGCCTTTAGTTCCCGTTTAACTTTGAGAGCTTGAAAGGGACAATACTTCCACATTTCTATAGTGACAGAACACTGATGAGACCTAACCAAGAGTATATAAGTGATCTTAAAGCCTTGGGGAAAAAAGTTACATGGAGGGTCTAGTAGTTCCTAATGAAATTACTGGTGTACGTTAATCATGTGTGACCAGACCCTAGTGTACAAGGTTGAGTTTGCCCTCAGAAAACCTCATTTCTCCCTTTGCTAGTTCATACATCTTAAGAAACTGGCTTTCAGAAGGAATGAACTTTAGACAGTGCCCAAACCACAATTGGTATTAGTTATATGTCCTGAATTAACAAATCTTTTCTCGACACAATTATTCTTCATATTACCTCTCAGTGATTCCAGCCCTTGTTCACGAATACATGCATGGCAGGTTCAGTAATAACAAGTACAAACTAGGCAACATGGGCGATTATTTTTCAGTGAGAAAGCTGTGATTCTACTCCAACTAGTTATTGTCAGATCCTCATTATTTTGAAAGATATGGCAGCAATGCACTTGTCCGTCAGGCTCATTGTTTTAAACAGTTGGTAACAAATTGAAACTTTTGAAAGAGGAATCAGTCAATTTCTTTGGTAAGCTGTATCTAGACTGTATGATTCATGCTGCAAAGATACTAACAGATTTGTTCCTAGGAATGAGGGGAAGGTTTGAAACAATCACTCATTTAGAATTTAGACTGGAAAGGTGGAGTATAGCAGCTATTCTAGTTGCTGGGACAAAACACCTGGCTTGAGGCAGTTTAGGGAAGGAAAGCTTTATTTCAGCTTAGTTTAAAGGGGTGGTTTCACCAAGGCAGGGAAAGGAACACTGAAGGGATGAAACAGCAAGTGTGAGTTAGCTTGCAATGGCAGGATTATAGAATCCCAAAGCCCACCCCTAATGACATACTTCCCCTAGCAGGGTTCCACTGGCTGAGGCCTATTGGGGCTATAAGGGGACATTTTACATATAAACTACCATAGAGAAGATGACTGGATTTAATGTTTGTTCCCTTGTTGTATCCAGCTTTGAGTCCAGTTGAATTAGGGTATAGCAGACAGATTCAGGTTTGCTGAGATGAACTTCCAGACCAAGGACAGTTACAGAGGAAGGGATATTTATTGAAACTTACAGATCCAGGGGGAATTCCACAATGGCAGAAGAAGCTGGCCTGCCTTCACAGGACCAAGCAGAGAGAGAGAAGCACAAGCCAAAAGCCACATAGCACAGCACACTTCAGGCACTCCAGCTAGGCATACTCTGTATATCTTTAGATTGAAATCTGAAACCCTCCACCACACCTTAAGATCCACCCAGTGACACTGCCTCCAACCAGGTGGCTGCAGATGCAAACTATAAACAAACAACTGAATATATTGGGGGCCATCTATTCTATTCAAACCACCACATAGGGATTTAAAAAACACAACCTGATTGGATGCAAGAATTTATGAGTTTTGCTTAAATTGGAATTTATAAGTTAGAACTATTGGGAATGTAGTTAGGAAAGGAGTTGGAGTTGAAGTGACTGTTGGGAAATGTGATGGTATTTGACAAATGGATGGTATTGAAAATAGTGAATCAAATTGCTTAGGACAGGAGAAGTGTACAGTAAAGAGAGAAGGTAGCCCAGTACTGTATCTTGAGAAACTCCACATATACCTAATGGGAGAGTATAATATTGGAGGCAGGTAAACATAAAAACAAAAGGTACCTCTGTCTCTCTACTCCATGATAGCAAATTAGGCATGACAGAGACCTCTTTCAGCCTATTAAATGATATCTATAACAGCAGTGATTAATTCATCAGTGGCCAAAGAGTTCATGCTATCCACATACGTTTAGAAACAAGACAAATAAGGGCTGTAGAGATGGCTTAGCAGTTAAGGCATTCACCTGCAAAGCCTAAGGACCCAGGTTCAATTCCCCATACCCATGTAAGCCAGATGCACAAAATGGCACATGCATCTGGAGTTGGTGAAAAAAATTAAAATAAAAGAGGCAAATATGTGAGCCCTGTCACTTTTTGTTGTTGTTGTTGCTGGGGTGGGGTTTAGTATAGAGACTCATGATGTGGCCCTGGCTGGTTTGGATCTCGCTATGTAGATCAGGTTGACTGGCCGTAATTTTGTTTTGTTTTTCAAGGTAGGGTTTCGCTGTAGCACAGGCTGACCTGGAATTCACTATGTAGTCTCAGGGTGGCCTCGAACTCAGAGCGATCCTCCTACCTCTGTCTCCCAAGTGCTGGGATTAAAGATGTGCATCACCACACCCAGCTGGCCATGACTTTTTGATCCTCCTGTCTCTTCCTCCCCTCTAAGTGCTGGGATTACAGGTGTGAGTCACCATAACTACACACCTTTGCCATTTGTTCTTGGAGTTTGAACCAACAGCATTTAAAAATTTGTCATCTGCTATGTACTGAATTCCAGGTCAGCCTGAGCTAGAGTGAGAACCTGCCTTGAAAAAGCAATAATAATAATAATAACCTTTACTATTTGCAAAATTATATATAGTACAGGTACCCAAAAGCAAGGACCACAAAAAATATAAGATTGTAAAAAAAAGTCTGAGTTGCAGTTGCACATTGTAACAGAGAGACTCAGGGACACAATGAAATATCTCATTAGCAAGAAATTGGGAGGGGTTATTATTACTGAATATCTTTTGGCAGGTAGTTCTGCAGATGGGGCATGTGTGCTTTGCTTTGGTTTGGGGGTTGTCAAAAAGTGGGACTGAGAGCTGGAGAGATGGCTTAGTGGTTAAGCGCTTGCCTGTGAAGCCTAAGGGCCCCAGTTCGAGGCTCAATTCCCCAGGACCCACGTTAGCCAGATGCACAAGGGGGCACACACTTCTGGAGTTCTTTGCAGTGGCTGGAGGCTCTGGTGTGCCCATTCTCTCTGTCTTTCTTGCTCTGTCGTTCTCAAATAAATGAACAAAAAAATTAAAACAAATAACAATGATAGTATATATGATTGCTATATTGTCATTATGTAAATAAACTGGGTAATAAAGTTTTTTATTATTAATTTTTATTTGAGACAGAGAGAGGGAGAATGAGCACGCCAGGGCCTCTAGCCAAATGAACTGCAGATGCATGCACCACCTTGTGCATCTGGCTTATGTGGGTATTAGGGAATTGAACCTGAGTCCTCAGGCTTTATAACAAAGTGCTTTAACCACTTAGCCATCTCCCCAGCCTGGGTAGTAAAGTTTTAACGGAAGGCAAAATTCTATTTTTACCTAAATGGATCACCACATGTAAAACCTGTACTCTTCCCACTGACCTCTGATGTCACTTTTATCCTACACTAAATTCTGCCATATGATAGGATCTGCTTTTAGGGTCACTGTTTTAGAATCACTTCACCTTTATAATGCTGTTTTTAAATTTTTATTTATTTATTTATGAGAGTAAGAGAGGGAAAGAGGCAGAGAGAGAGAGAGAATGGGTGTGCCAGGGCCTCCAACCACTACAAACAAACTCCAGATGCATGTGCCCCCTTGTACATTTGACTTAGATAGGTCTTGGGGAATTGAACTGAAGTCCTTTGGCTTTGCAGGCAAATGCCTTAACTGCTAAGCCATTTGTCCAGTCCTATAATGCTTAATCATTTATTTTCATTACTCTTGTTCTCTGTCCCCAAGTTCATTTTCATACTACTCATTTATTTCATTCATTGGATACATGAAAAGATCTGAAGTGATAGCTCTCCAAAAATATATAGACATGGTTGGTGAGCACATGAAAGCAATATTACAACACCATTATTCATCAGAGAAATGCATATGAGGTCACTTCAGACTCTAGGATGACTAGAATTAACTTAAGAAATGGAAAATCGTCGTCTGGGAAGCATAAGCATGAGGACCTGAGTACAAGCCCCAACATGGAAATGTGTAATCCCAGTACAGGAGAGGAAGGCAGAGACAGGAGGGTTGGTGGAGCTCATGGCCAGTTAGTCTAACTAAAAAGTACAATAAGAGTTGGAGAGATGGCTTAGCAGTTAGCTGCTTGCCTATAAAGCGTAAGGACTCATATTAGATTCCCTAGAATCCATGTAAACCAGATGCACAAGGTGGCACGTGCATATGGAGTTCACTTGCAGTGACTAGAGACCCTGATACTCCCATTCATTCTCTCTCTCTCTCTCTCCCTGCCTCTTCTCTCATAAATAGTTTTTTTTAAAGCACAACAAAGCCGAGCATTGTGGCACATGCCTTTAATCCCAGCACTTGGGAGGCAGAAGTAGGATGATCACCACAAGTTCTAGGCCACCCTGAGACTATCTAGTGAATTCCAGGTCAGCCTGAGCTAAAGTGAAACCTGACCTTGAAAAATCAAAAAAAAAAAAAAAAAAAAAAAGTAAATGAAAGCACAGGAGCACCATGCTCAGTGGGACATAAGGCAGAAAAGTAGCAGAGGAGGGCATGCAATACACTCCTCTGGCCTCTGCATCCACGTACAACAGGATGCATGATTTCGCCCATGCCGGGGAGCATACCACCCCTGCACCACCATCCACACCCCTCCCACACACACATCAAAAACAAAAAAAGGGGGGGGGGGAATAAGTTTTGGTGAAGATGAGGGGCTATTAGAGCCCTCCTATCAAATAGTAGGAATGTTAAAAATGGTACAGTCACTTTGGAAAACAGTCAGGCATTTGCTAATAAGATAGCAATAAAGCCAGGCATGGTGGCACATGCCTTTAGTCCCAGCACTTGGGAGGCAGAGGTAACTGTTAGTTCAAGGCCAGACTGAGGCTACAGAATGAGTTCCAGGGCTAAAGTCAGACCCTGCCTCGAGGAGAAAAAAAAAAGCAATAAAGTTAGCCAAATGACCAAGAATTCCACTCCATTTCTAGAGTGATGAAAACATTAAAGCATATATATGAGTGCTTATATATAGCAGCATTTTTGATTGCTAAAGGGTAAAGAAAATTCAAATAAGGGCTGGAGGGATGGCTTAGCAGGTACTTGCCTACAAAACCAAAGGACCAAGGTTTGATTCCTCAGGACCCATGTAAGCCAGATGCATAAAGTGGCACATTCATTGCATCTGGCATTGTAGCAGCTGTAGGCCCTGGTGCACCTATCCTCTTTCTCTCTCTCAAAAATAAGTAAGTTTTAAAAAAGAAAATTCAAATAAGTGGAATTATGAAATAAGATATGGCATTATCACTATGTAATAAAATAATTGAAATAAAAGAAATGACCAGACATGGTGGTTTATACCTTTAATCATAGCAGTTGAACACTGTGATATCAAGACCAGCCTGGGCTACAAAGTGGGTTCTAGGTCAATCTTGGCTAGAATGAGACACTGCCTCAAAAAAAGAAAAAGGCATGAAGTACTGATGACATGCTACAGCATGATTGAACTTTCAAAAACATGTTCAAGTACTGGAGAGATGGCTTAGCAGTTAAGGTATTTGTCCTCGAAGCCTAAGGACCCAGGTTCGACTCTCCAGGTCCTTATGTAAGCCAGATGCACAAGGTGGCCCATGTGTCTAGAGTTCATTTGCATTGGCTGGAGGCCCTGGTGCACCCATTCTCGCTCTATCTCTTTCTCCCTCTCTGTCTCAAAGAAGTAAATAAAATGTTTTAAAAAAACATGTTCAAGTTGGCATATCATCATTCCATTTGCATGAAATGTCCACAATAGGCAAATCATCAGAGTAAAAAATAATTTAGTGATTATAGAAGGTAGGAAGGAACAAAGAGCTTGAAGGAAAAGGAGAGATGATAGTAATGGATATAGGGTGGGGTTTTTTGAGTAATTAAAAAAAAAATCAGATGAGGTATTGCATAATTGTGACCACAGGTAACTGTCAGTGAGTTTACTTAAAATGGATGATTGTGTAATTTATAGATTATAGGTGTGCGTGACTTTTTTAAGTTTTTCAAGGTAGGGTCTCACTCTAGCCTAGGCTGACTTGGAATTCACTGTGTAGTCTCAGGGTGTCCTTGAACTTACAGCACCTCCCAAGTGCTGAGATTAAAGGCATGTGCCACCACGCCCAGCCCCATAAAATTTTTGATATGTAACAGATTATATACTTTTCTTTGTAGCTTTTATATATCAAATATGCCTCTATTAAAATGAAAACAAAAAATAATCCTTGAAATTGGGATAGAATATTTTGTTTATGAATGAACTTTGATAAATTGGCATTTTAGGTTCTGGATGCATTATAATCTGAAGATTAATAGTGATGGGTAATAGGAATACACTGAGATAATCTTACAGTAGAAAAGTGATATAGGACATGTTTAACATTGAATAATTTAGTAATGTTTTAGCACATATTTTATATGAAAGTATTTAAAAGAGAGAACCAAGATAGTTAATCATATGTAGACTATTATTTTAATTGTGTAGTTTTCATGTGCATATATTGCTGTGATAAGAATTGAAAAGAGAGCTGGGTGTGGTAGTGCATGCAGAGGTAGGAGGATCTCTGTGAGTTTCAGGCCATCCTGAGACTACATAGTGAATTTCAGATCAGCCTGAGCTACAGTGAGACCCTACCTCGAAAAACTTAAAAAAAAAAAAAAAAAAAGAATTGCCCTTAGAGTAAAGCAATTAGACAGACTTTTTGTTTGTTCTACAATAATTGCCCATGGTTTCCAAATAGAATTTTGACAATAATATTTATGAGTTGTTATTTAATGTTCTGCTATATCACCTTTGTCCTGGTTACAGTGGAGCAGATGATCTCATTTTCTAGTGACATGCATGTAAGGTGGAGTCATTGCACAAAATTATTCTATTTTGATCTGCATGGCTCTGAAAAAGAGTAAACAGTGTACATTAATATCTTTTGTAGGTTATCAATGCTGCATTGGCTTTAGCAGCAAAACCACAGAGCAAACTGGCCCAAGAGAACATGGATCTTTTTAAAGAACAATGGGAAAAACAAGTCCGAGTCCTTACGGATGCTGTTGATGACATTACTTCCATTGATGACTTCCTGGCTGTCTCAGGTAATGACATGGTTCCCCCGAGCAGCATGTGAAAATGTGTGGAATTATTATCAGCTGAGCTATAATCATGGACAAATGCCTCTACATTAGGACAAAGAAGTTATTTTTGTAATATTATGCTGGTTTTCATTTTAATTAAAAAAATTAAGAAGTACTATTTCCCTAGTGATAGGGCTGCCGTCTGTTCTAGAAGCGTGAGTTAGAAAGCTAGCCAACAAAAGTTTTGTCTACTTTTGAAGACTAGAACCTTCTAGTTATGACCTGTATAGCATTGTAATCATTCACCTGTCATGTTATTACTGTTTTAGAGAAATAGTTGACCTGTGTCCCAGTTGTTTATGAACTGTGAAACTTAAGATGAACTTCTCATTACCATCACCATTCATTTCATTTTAAAAACACCTTTTTAAATTTCTTGAGCTTCTCTTTTTTTCTCTCAGAAGTGATCAGTTTGACTACTTTCCCAAGACTGTGTATACACAGACAGAAAACAGAGAGGAAATATTTAAGTGCCATTTAATTATGAACTGCAAAAAATAAATCTGGGTAATTCACCTCACAAAAACAGTTGATTTCATTATATAAACATAAACTGGTAATAACATAGCAAATTGCATTCATATAGAAAATGACTGTCAAATGCAATTCAGTGTTTATCACACAGAAATAAATTTCAATCCTGTCTTCTTAGATTGAGTAACATTAAATGCATTTTCCATTTAATCTGGCCTCTTGCCTTTGGCTGTACGGCTTCTCTCTGGAAGTGCCAAGCTTCCTGAGGCTAGTAGGTGTGGGCAGATTCTGTGGCTGAGTTCTCTAGGGCTGAAACTACCTGTCATGCCAGGGAACCTCGGGCTAGAATGTGGAAGATGTGAGTGGCAATAGGGCTTGAAAGAGAAGCAGGGCTTCAGTATATGCACAGCACAGTCCTCCAGCAGTGACCTATATAAGGGGAGACTGTGCTCTGCATGCCAATGTTTCCCTGGATTTACAGGCTCTCCTTGAGATTGGTAGTTTAGGCTTGCTTTACTTGAGAAAGTCAGGAGAAAGCAGTCTGTAAACAGGGTCAATCATATTGCTACAGGACAGCCAAATTCCAGGTGCTGGTACTTTAAAACAAAAAACTCATTTGCAAGCACATCATTGCAGGTGCCAAAAATGCAGCACTGGCTTTTTTGGGGAGATCTTGGCCTTCTGTTGTTTTTCCCACTGAAGTACTGAATTATTCTTTTTCATAGGTTTAGAGAAAACATTCCACCTTCACAGCACATTTTAAAGCAAACAACATATTCTGAAATCTAAATGCAAAACCCTCCTCTGGATAAATACTACATTCCTGTAGTTTTTTAAGATTAAGATAGGTATATCTTAGGCTTAGTCTCATGGAATCTTCAATCCTTCTCACAGTAAAGTAAAATGTCGTAGAAGTAAATGTTTCTCATGTAACATCCTTCAAAAGCATGAACAAAAGGGATTTCACAGTAGCATTTAGTGGGATCCAGAAAGTATCTTTAGGAGTACAAGACAGAAAACAGAAGAATGGTAAAGAGAAATGAAATTCTTTAGCAGATAGACTTTTGTCTGGTATGTTCAAATTTTTATCAAAGTATTTTATTTTTTTAATTTAATTTAATTTTTTTAAATTTTTATTAGCATTTTCTATGTCAAAATATTTTTTTATTTACTTATTTGAGAAAGCAGTGGGGTGGGGGGGTGAATGGATGTGCCAGGGCCTGTAGCCACTGCAAACAAACTCTAGACACATGCACCACCTTTTGCATCTGGTTAATGTGGGGGCTGGGCAATTGAAACTGGATCCTTAGGTTTCATAGGCAAACATCTTAACCACTAAGCCCTGGTATGTTCAAATTTTATGTAAATATCTGAGTTTAAGACATTATTGGGAGACTGGAGAGATCTCCAGTGGAGTGATCTTCAGAGCATGAGTTTTAGAGGTCTACCCGGTTGTCGTCTAATGTTTTGTCACTTGCTGAGGAATGATAAATATTTATTTAGTAGTACTAGGCATACTTCGCAATTTCTTTGCTTTTTAGCGGCATAGGATGAAGGGCAAGCAGATGCTCAGGCAAGGTTCAATAGAACAAGCAGTTAATTGTAGCACTCAGATACCTCGATACCACAGATACTTCCCTCATTTACAGCACTTTTAACATTTTTTATGTAGAAGGGGACTGCAGGTGACTAACCTAGGACACAGCCTAGATAGTTGTCACCTACAGCAGTCACAGGCAGAAAGACAGGAAGCCATGTCTTAGCGTCATCTTGGCCTGTGTTATATGCCAATTTCTCCTCGTGCATTGGTGCTACGGTGATCCTCAAGCGTGCCCGGCTTCTTTCTGAGCAGGAGCCTACCCTGCACGAAGTCTGACTGTTGGGACTTCATAGAGTTTGGCTAAAAGTGAAGATATTGCTTGACTTCTTGGCTTTTGGCATGATTATTCTACAAGTACCTTTGTAGTTATTAGGATAAGTGAAAAAGATTTATAGGGACAGTCTAGATGGTTGTCAGTTGACAAAAATAAAGTGGTGCCTATAGTAGGATCTCATTGGTATGCATGTACATGCAACTGCATGCTTGTACAGATGTCTGTGAGCATGTGTATGAAATTTTTTTTCCTAATAAAAGTAGTCTTATAAGTAGAGATTGGATTGGGGTATTTAAGAGCAGGATTTCAAAGTAGTGCATATACTCAATAATGGTTTTAGATTTCCATGAAGAGTAGTTAATATACTCTATGGTGTCAGTTAGTGTGGGTACTCTGTAGCATCCCACATTTGAAATACCTAGTGGATTCCCACTTCCTCCTTCTAGGATCCATGTGGCGAGCATGATTGGTGCTGTGTCCTGGGTATGTGAAAGTCTCATGGTCTTAAGCTAGACAGGGCCTTTGCTGGAGACAGTGGCTCAACTTCCTAAAATATTTCTAAAATAGACTTCCCTTGGTTGATAAACAGTGATATAGCTTTCTCTGGTTTGGGGCAACTAGGAAAAAGTATTAAATTTAAAAATTGATTTTGAGCCGGCCATGGTGGTGCACGCCTTTAATCTCAGCACTTGGGAGGCAGAGGTAGGAGGATCATCATGAGTTGAGGCCACCCTGAGACTACATAGTGAATTCTAGGTCAGCTTGGGCTAGAGTGAGACCCTACCTCAAAAAACCAAAAAAAAAAAAAATAAAGGATTTTGAAAATGTAAGTTTTCTGTTGTCTACATGAAGGTCTGAGTTACTGTGTTTAATGGACCAAAAAAAGACAAGGCATTAATTCTTAGGGTGCTATGTTGCTCCTCACTACCCTACCCCAAGTACTAACCATCCTAAAACAGGAATGAGTGTTAAATTCCACAGTATGCGAAAATATTGGTTTACAGATGTAATGGCAGCACCTTTCTCTTTGGTAGCTTTTTTTTTTTTTTTTGTAATGAAAAATGCATCTTATCCATTGATAGGTATATATATGCTCATGAAAAAGCAGTTTTGAACACATAGACCTTGACTGGTGAACAGGCTTGGTACAAGTTTGTTTAAATGAGTATCTAGTAAATCTGGATTTAAAAAGTACTTGTGATAAGTTCCAATTGACCCCTCCCTCCCCTTTCTTCCCCCCAGATAGGGTCTCACTCTAGCCCAAGCTGACCTGGAATTCACTATGTAGTCTCAGGGCGGCCTCAAACTCATGGTGATCCTCCTACCTCTGCTTCCCAAGTGCCGGGATTAAAGGCTTGGGCCACCACGCCTGACTAGCCCATTTCTTCTTCTCTTCTTCCCTCCCCTCCCCTCAGCCAGGTGTGGTGGTTCATGCCTTTAATCCTAACACTTGGAAGGCAGAGATAGGAGGATTGCCATGAGTTCAAGCCTAAGGACTCAGGTTCGATTCTCCAGGTTCTACATAAGCCAGATGTGCATGGCAACATACACATCTGGAGTTCGTTTTCAGTGGCTAGAGGCCCTGGCGTGCCCATTCTGTGTCTTTCTCTCCCTCTCTGTCTCTAATAAATAAAACAAAAATAATAAGAAAATTTTGTAGAAAAAAAAAAATCCAGTGCAATAGTACATATAAACCCGATTCTTTGCTATGTAGTTCAGGCTGGCCTCAAACTCTGACTTATCTTGCCTCAGCCTCCTGAGTGTTAGCATTGGAGATGTGTGAACCATGACTGGTTGCCTTTTGTATGTACAGCTTCTGGTAATGGGGCTGGCACCAAGCACATGCTCAGTAAATCACAGATGCCAGGTAACTTGGTCACCCTCTAGTGAAAGGCCTCCACCCTCATTTGGCTTTTTGCTTATTCTTCAGAGAATCACATTTTGGAAGATGTGAACAAATGTGTCATCGCTCTCCAAGAGAAAGATGTGGATGGGTTAGACCGCACCGCTGGTGCCATTCGAGGCCGGGCAGCTCGAGTCATTCATGTGGTGACCTCAGAGATGGACAACTATGAGCCAGGAGTGTACACAGAAAAGGTTCTGGAAGCCACGAAGCTGCTCTCCAATACAGGTACGAGGACTATGTGCCTTCCTAGTGCTCCCTTGGCCCCATCATGGGATCAGAACCCAGCTTGAGTTTACAAGTTCTGGATGGTATGTCTCATGAATGAAAAGTGAAGCCTCACATATATATTTCCTTTGTGTATATTTTATGAATAATCAGGGGTTAATTATATATATACTACTCAAGATGAACTTCTTTCCTGTTAGTGAATAAATACTAACTTAATTAAGGTGGGTCCTGCTCTCTTGTGTGGTACCATGGATTAAGCCCTGGTATGGTAGACAGTTGCTCTACCGCTGATTTACTGGCCCAGGTCGTAAGCAAGATGTCAGGGTAGTCTCATTGCAAGTTCTCTGCCACCCAAACCCTCTGGTAAAAATGATTTATAGAATACTGTCCTCGATTTCATCTTTGAACACTGTAATTTACTTCACTGGTGAATACTGACTGGATACTTGAGTGCATGTGGAGGCTCTTCACCATGAGCCTTGCCTCTCCTGTCTGTAGTCATGCCACGTTTTACTGAGCAAGTGGAAGCCGCTGTAGAAGCCCTCAGCTCAGACCCTGCCCAGCCCATGGATGAGAATGAGTTTATCGACGCCTCTCGCCTGGTGTATGACGGCATCCGAGACATCAGGAAAGCTGTGCTGATGATACGGGTGAGTGACTGCACTCGGGACATGGTCCCAGCTCCTTTCTCATGTGCGGACCTCAAGCAGGCATTCTGGAACTCATCAGTTGCAGTAGTAATATATTAGGACTATGGATCTAAAAGCTGTTAGAGTGAAATAGATTTAGTTATATTGTCTGAAATGATCGTTAGTTGCAAGTTAGAGCCCAAACACTGACCAAATAAAAAAAGATCTTGAGTTGGATTTGGTGAATTAATTTAGATAGTTTAAGGTAATCTGAGGCTTCAGTTTAAATTAGAGGGTAAAGAAAATAGAAAATTTCAGAAAAGAGTTGGTTTTTGGTTTTTTGAGGTAGGGTCTCACTCTAGTGCAGGCTTACCTTTCTATCCTCCTACCTTAATCTCCTGAGTGCTAGAATTAAAGGCCCAGCTAAGAAAAGCAGCTCTTTGCTAAGGTAGGTGGGAGTTACTGCTCACAAAGAGTGCTCTTCTCCTTGAAGGAAGATGCTCAATTCAGGCTGGAGGGCAGTCAGCGGCTTCCCAGTGCTCTCCAGCTCGTGGCCAGCTGTGAGCTTTCCTAGAGCTGCGTCAAGTACAGCCTCTAGGCCTTGTTTGACCATCTCTGAGAAAGCAGCTGCTCTCACTGCCTGCAAGAAAAATCCAGTTCTCTATGCATTGGCATGAACAGAGGAATTTCAAAAACTGCCAAGAGTGCTGGGCCTGGGTCACCCACGCTACCTTTTCAAAACAGTTGATTCCTTGCATGCACTGAGAGCATCAGCATGTTGCTCTGGAGTCAGAGAGTGGGGCTTTTGAATACTCTTCTAGAGCTATCTGGACCCCTGTAGTCTTTCCTAGGCCCTCCCTTGGCTGAAGAGCAGGCCTGTGGAGTACAGTATCTATCTGCTGCATTGCCAGTAGTGGGCCGTGTTGTCCAGTGAATAGAGCTTGATTTATGCCTTCATTGTTTCCTAGTCTGGCCATCTTACCTACCCCTCCACCTAGCCTGCAGAAGCTAGCCAGCAAACATGCCTTTTTTCTAAGGCGGCTGTGTCCTTTTTGTATGTAGTATGGAGGCACTCAGGCAAGACTGCTCTTCCCATGGGTGAGCCAGGAAAGAACTTTAGGCTAAAGCACACGTGGAAGAGGGACATGTTAGGGGTGGGTAGCAAGGTGGTGGAGGTTCTTGCTCTTTTCTTGATGCTGTGCTGAGAAGAACTCGTGTTCAACAAAAGGCTTATCTGGGTGAACCATGGAGACCAGTAGTTCTAACTTGTGATACAGCTCTGCTCTTCAGCAATTCCTTCTGTCTTGATAGATGGAAACAGAAGAAGCCCTGAGGTACAGGAATGATGTGGCTGGATGTCAGGTTAGAGCCAGTGCGATCAAAGTAGCCTGCACAACACAACACTCATCCAGGAAATGCTTCAGGCCAGAACACCCTTCTGAGGAAAACAGCTAGGCGGTTCCCAGGCGGGCTGCTTGAGTCCTTTTTCCAGGACATTCCTTCATCTGAGATAGTCTTCTTTTAAAAATGGAAGTAAGGGTCTGCAGAGGTGGCTCAGCCATTAAGGCCTTAGCCTGCAGAGCCTAACCACCTGAATTTGAACCCCTAGTAACCATGTAAAAGCCAGATACACAAAGAGGCACATGCATCTGGAGTTGGTTTGCAGTGGCTAGATGCCCTGAAGAGTCCATTCTCCCTCTGTTTGGAATCAAGTAAAAATGAAAATGAGAGCTTGGGAGATGGCCGCATCAGTAAAGTGCTTGCCACACTGCCATGAGGACCTTAGCTCAGTTTCCTAGCACATGCCTCTAATCCCAACCCTCAGGGAGGCAGAGACAGGAAAAGCCTTAGAGCTTACTGTCCAGCTAGCCAAATCTGTGAGCTTCAGGTTCACTGAGACTCTGTCTCAAAAGTAAGGTGAAGGGGGCTGGAGAGGTGGCTTAGTAGTTAAGGCGTTTGCCTGCAAATCCAAAGGTTCAATTCCCCAGGACCTACATTAGCCAGATGCACACTGGGGTACATGCATCTGGAGTTCATTTGCAGTAGCTGGAGGGGCCTAGTGCTTTCTTTTTCTTTTCTCTGTGAAAGGAAGGGAAGATATCTGGCGAGATGGCTTAAATTTAAAATGATCCAGGCGTGGTGGTACACACCTTTAATCCCAGCACTCGGGAGGCACAGGTAGGAGGATTGCCATGAGTTTGAGGCCAGCCTGAGACTACCTAGTGAATTCCAGGTCAGCTTTGGCGAGAGAGAATGAACCCACCTCGAGGAGGAAGATAAAAAGGTTGAGAGTGATTGAGGAAGACACCCAATTTCAGTCTCTGACCTCCATGTACCACACATACATACCAAAAAAAAAAAAAAAGAAGAAGATAATAACTTTTGTAGTTTCTCTAGATGAAACCTAGGTGATGTGTTCCTCACGGCCCTGGTGTTTAGTGGCTGTTTTTGCCATACTTAGTTTTGCGCTGGCACTGAAGAATATGGTTAAGGTCTTTGCCTCCTCCTGGACAAGTAGGCAGGTTGGAAATGTAGAATTAAGAGAAAGCTGTTCTGTAGAACAGAACTGAGATCAACCAGAAGCTCTTGCCCCAGGCAAGACAGAGGCTAGGCAGACACTCATGGTTTTGCTTGTTGCTTACTGACCACCCCCACCCCCCAATCATTGCCTTAATTTAAGAATCACTACCTGGGCACCACCAAAAGAAGAAAAAAATCCTTCTCCAGCTGTTTCTTTGTATCTTGCCCTGCCCCTCACATCACTTCTGTAGTCATGCCTTAGCCACTTCCAGCACCTCAGTTTCATTACTCTGCCTACTGCCTCTTGCACTCTGCTATCCAGCAGTCCTTCGAGTCTACCAGTGTCTTTAATTAGTTGGTCTCTATCTGACATTCTTATTAATGTGTGTGTGAGAGAGAAAGATTAGGCGCTCCAGGGCCTCTTGCCATTTACAATCACACAGCAGATGCTTGTATCACTCTCTGTGCCTGGCTTATGTGGGTGGCATGGGAATTGAACCCTGGTCTTGCAGGCTTTACAGGCAGCACTTCTTAACATAAGCACTGAGCCATCTTTCCAGTCTCCTCTGACACTTGTCACTGTTACTGAGACCCTCTTTTACTCATTGATAGTAACTCCTTCCCTTGCTCAGATACAAACCATGGATTTCCTTCTGATTAACCACTAAGTCTGGTTGACTACCTTCCCAGTAGAGTGTATGAGCATTTGTCCACCCTGGTCCAACCTTCCATCGTCACACTTGTTCCTTTAAGCTTTAACCAAGTCACCTCTACTAGCAAGGATATTTATGTCGCTTGTCCTTACACTGTCCTGTTCTTTTCCCCAAGCCTGTGACGCAGCCAGTGGGCCAAGTCCCTCTTCTGCGGTCTCCTGCATGGATGGTCTCATTGCAGTGTGTCGAGTCCTTTTCCTACCTCAGTCTTCTTGATGGCTGTTTACTTAAAACACTGATCACTTAGTAGTAGTATTGCGACATACAAGTCATTTGTCGTGATTGCTCCTATTAGAATATGGGTGAGAGCAGTGATCTTTGTGTCTGCCACATTCCATTTCCGGGGCCCAGAGTAGTGTTTATTAGAAAACAGACACTCAGCAGATACCTGAATAAATAAGTGAATGAACAAAAGAATGGAGTTATTTCTTTTCTTGGTAAGAACAGTTCTTAGGGCCTTGAACAGTTGTGGGCAGTAAGGAAGTGATGTTAGAAGGAACTCCTTTGAAAAGCTCCTCAGCATACTTAGTTCAGCAACATGAAGCAAGCTGTGACCCCAGTGCTGCGGTGTTTCATGCCATCAGCTCAGCAGGACTCCAGTGTTACTCATTGACAAGCTCTGCAGTGCCCTGTATGATTCCCATCCCCACCGGTCTCTCTTTTCCTCTAAGGACAGGTCCAGCCTTTGCATGTGTCAGAACCCAAGACCGTCTTGGCAGTTTCTGAGTGCTGCTCACATGTCCTGTCATTTGAACCTTACAACAAGCCCCAGAGCTGGGCTTGGCTTAAGGCCTAGTGCAGATGAGGTCCTCGCCTCACTGCCCTCCTGTCACAGGCCGGCCAGCCGGGCCGAGAGCCAACCCCAGCTGTTCCACCGGCTGCCCCCTTACTGCTAGAAGATGACACTGTTGTTTCTAGTCAGTAGCTTCTCATGGGAGGCTAGTAATTTGTGCAAAATAAGAATTTTATTTCATAATTAGAGCAAAGAACTAGGACCAGTAATCAGTCCTTTGGTCTTTTTAAAATATATATATATTTATTTATTAGGGAGAGGGAGCTGGGCGTGGTGGCACATGCCTTTAATCCCAGCACTCACTGGGGAGGCTGAGGTAGGATCACTGTGAGTTCAAGGCCACCCTGAGATTATATAGTGAATTCCAGGTCAGCATGGGCTAGAATGAGACCCTACTTTGAAACACACACACATAAAGGGGGGGGGGTGAGGATGGGTGTGCATTTAGCCCAGCACCCATAAAGAAGGTTTCTTTGAAAAGTGCTAGCAGTACTAGCTGGGGACTTTATCTAAATGATGTGGTTGTAACTCTGTACAAGTCTTCAAGGGCCTGTAACTTAAATGGCAGAATTCTGGGCTTCCATGCTTCTGGCCAGAGGCCTGAGGCTATGTCTGACTTACCATTTCTGTCTTGGCTGCAGACCCCTGAGGAATTAGATGACTCTGACTTTGAAACAGAAGACTTTGATGTCAGAAGCAGGACAAGTGTCCAGACAGAAGATGACCAACTGATAGCTGGACAAAGTGCCCGGGTAAGGAAGCATCCTTTGGCTCCTTAGCTTGTTCTACAGACCTCTCATGTCCCTGTAGGGGCTGGCTTTTATCTCCTCAGTATTCAGAGCTCCCTTTTCTTGTCCTTTTCTTTGGCAGTACCACTATAGTCTCGAGCCATGGCACCTGCCGGTCAGTTATCGCTTCCTCCAAAATGTCTCCTCAGTTGGGAGCCTGGCAGAAATCTGGAGACCCTTAGCTGTCCACTGGGGCACCAGTTTATGATCTAGCCTCTGAGTCAGGATACACTAAGGATCTATTCAGTGTCATGTTTGTTTAAAACAATTCTGGAAAAGATTATTGCCTTTGCTTGTCTTACTGGTAACAATGGGTATGCACTATTCACTTATTTATGGGTTTAAAAAACAATTCAAGGAAACCAGTCAGAGCCTTTACATTCATTTGAGTCATCAAGTCTCCAGTCAAGAGCAGTTATGTTCTTGGAAAGATGTCAAGATACACTTCTAAGAGTCTCTTTTTACACTCCTTGGAAACCCATCAAACAGAAGCAGGCCCCTGCTTCACGTCCTGCTCCACCACGAGCACTTGAGAGCTGAGAAGCTGGAGCCTGGCATGAGGACTTGAATTGGGCAGCAGATCTCCAAAGTGCCGCTTCAGGGTACCCAAGTGCCCTGTCCAGTTAACGTGCGACACCACAATGCACCTGCACACTGGGAGACGTGCACTCAGGGTCCTGCAAGAGCAGTGCTCTCCTTTCCTCTCTCCTGTCCTTTTGACACTGAAAGCAGCAAGGATAAGTTCTAAGAAATTAAGCAGTCTGTTTCTGCACACATGGGATTAGGACGCTTCCACGTCAGCCTTCGATGTCTCGCATGCGTTCTTCCTCCACATTAAAACTTGAAAGTGGGTCGGGAATTGAGGTTTCAGTAAACTCCTGCAAAAATTGAGAAGAAATAGCCCTTTAGGCAAAATGAAATCTATTGCACCATTATTCTACCTTTGTCATAGATTACCTGTTGAAAGTATTGACTAATGCATTGTGGAAAATTTCATATTGTCTTTATGTAAGAGTGTTCTGGGCTTCTGATTACAGGCGATCATGGCTCAGCTTCCGCAGGAGCAAAAAGCAAAGATTGCAGAACAGGTGGCCAGCTTCCAGGAAGAAAAGAGCAAGCTGGATGCTGAAGTCTCCAAATGGGATGACAGTGGTAACGACATCATTGTGCTGGCCAAGCAGATGTGCATGATTATGATGGAGATGACCGACTTCACTCGGTGAGCAGCAGCACCCTGTCCTGGCGGGCTGGGCAAAGAAAGGGCAGCTTCCTTCCCCACAGGCAGTGCTCCTTTGTGACAACTTCTCTCCACCTACCTCCAGTGGGACTTTATGGACAAGGATATTGTTCTCTCTTTTCAGAGGCAAAGGGCCACTCAAAAATACATCAGATGTGATTAGTGCTGCTAAGAAAATCGCTGAAGCAGGATCCAGGATGGATAAGCTTGGCCGAACCATTGCAGATCATGTAAGTAACGAGCCTCTCTTACCGGAACTCTGTTGAAGTGGATACTACTGATATTTTCATGGGCCATGGCTGATCTCCGAAAACTGTCCTACCCTGTGTTAATTTATCCCAGCATAAATTTCTGGGTTCTTGTTTCTGTGATGAATCTCAGGAACTAGATGTGTCTGATGTGAAATTTTCAATCACTTAATTACCCCAAACCACCTCTGCTGTTGAATTATTTCTCAGTTCTCCCTCTTTGGCTCTGGGCAGAATCTGCTTCTGCCAACCTAAACTGGACCAAGATGTGTCCATGTTTATGCAAGGATAAAGAGGAGGAGCTCTGTGGGTCAGTCTTTTGGAAGGCTAATAATGCCTAGTTGGGGACAGGCTTCTCCATTCTTAGTAGCATGTGTTCTCAGTCCCTTTCTTCTCTCCTTTTGACTGGTCACAGCACTGTGCTCCACACATCCTAGAAGCTTTGCAGCACATTGCCTGGGTGCTCCCAGATTTACTGTCAGACAGCTCTTTGTCAGTTAGGGATTTCCCTGAGTTACCCAAGCTCTAGGTCTCATAGAGGCTACAGGATGAGTGACAGCTATCTCTCATTACTCAAGCCAGGATTCTTAACCACCCTTTCTTTCATGCCACCAGATAAAATGCCTTGTGACCAAAGATTTTTGACACCATCTATCTGGTCTTTTGTCTGAAACCAGTGGCCCAAAATCTAGATCTTCTCTCCCCCGCCTGGACCACTGGTGGTCTCTGCAGTCTTCTACTCTTCTTTATTCTGCACACAGCCATTAATTAACACTGTTTTCAGAGAATGTAAATCAGACTTGGGTCGGCCCTGCTTTCATGGCTTCTTAGAAGAATGTTCAAAGCTTCTGGCATGGACTGTAGTATCCATTTTTACCATACTGTTCCTTATCACCCAGCCTCACTGGGAGAAAATGTTTTAACACTCAAGAATTACCATGCTTCTTCCCTGGTAAAGTCTTCTAACTCAGCTTTGTGCTACAGCGGCAAGATGGGAACTGAGCAGGGGCCACTGCCTCCTCTTGCTTGGTTTAACCATTCACCCTCTTCTGTATTTGCCTAAAGCAAATGTCTCCTGTTACCAAGTGTTTTATCATGGAGTAGATAAAAGTGCCCTGGGGCAGCAGAACTTTTTCTCCAGGTGGTGTGACTTGCTTGCTGAGGTTTTTTTCTCTCACACAGTGCCTGGGCTTCTTTCTCCCTGCTGAAAGGTGTGAGGCATACATGACACCCAGCAGTGGCTGTGCTGTGCCACGTTCCCAAGCACCGTGGCCTGGGGGTGTAACAACCAAGGGACGTGGGTACTTCACCACTCTTGCCCTTTGCTCCAACAAGAAGAGAGAAAGAATGTTGATGCCCTGCAACCCTTTGAGAAATGACGCTGGGGTGGGGAGCAGTCAGCCGGGCTGGAGTGTTTGGTGCTAAGTTGCTTCTTCCATCAGTGCCCAGACTCAGCGTGCAAACAGGACCTGCTGGCTTACCTGCAGCGCATTGCCCTCTACTGCCACCAGCTCAACATCTGCAGCAAGGTCAAGGCTGAGGTGCAGAACCTGGGTGGAGAGCTCGTCGTCTCTGGGGTAGGTCTTGTCAGAGGGAATTTGATGAACTTTGTCTCACCTGCCTAAATAGGAAACGTGTGGAGGACAGAAATTGCAAGGTCCATCTTGGTTCCTAGAGAGCATGGACCCTAAACTATTTCTTTTTAGCATGGCATGGTTGGTGACAGGTGGAGCCATTACCAGGGCTGGTCTCTTCCTTTTGCTACTACTGTCTGGGGAAAGAATATTTTTATCTTCTTCGCTTCCCCCAGCGAGGATTGAAGCCTGCTAAAAACCTGTAGGCAAGGCTAGAGAGATGGCTTAGTGGTTAAGGTGCTTGCCTGTGAAGCCTGAAGACCCAGATTTGATTCCCTATACCTATGAAAGCTGGATGTACAAGATGACATATGTATCTGTAGTTCATTTTCAGTGGCTAGAGGCCCTGGCGTGCCCATTCTCTTCAAATAATTTTTTTTTTCATTTTTGTATTTGTAAGGCAGACAGTACAGGCTGGTTTCTCACTGAGTATACTCCACTGAGAAGGGTCACAGTTCTGACTTTGGACAGGAGAAAAAGGATGTTTCCCTGAGGTGCTGTACTATGCTGAGTCTTAAATTTATGTGTATGTGCACAGCACCCCCGGGTTTTTTGCCATTGCAAACAAATGACATTTGCTCCACTTTTTTTTTATTTTCAAGGTAGCGTCTCACTCTAGCCCAGGGTGGCCTTGAACTCACTGCAATCCTCTTACCTCTGCCTCCCGAGTGCTGGGATCAAAGGTGTGCACCACCACACCCAGCTTATGTGTCTTGGGAATTGAACCCAGACCAGCAGGCTTTAAAGATCCCCTAACTGCTGAGCCATACTCACAGCCCAGCATTTTAAGAACAGTTATTTTTATGTTGAATATACTGACACTCTATTTCTCTGCCATACATAGATGCCCCTTATCTGTAGTAATCAATTCTGCATATTGTCTAAATCAGAGGACACGGTCTCCTCCCTTATGAAAGCAGCAGGGATGGCCCGACTCCACATCTCCTTTATGGCTGTTCATGGAGCCAATGCTACAGCTCTGCAGTCATGATACGTGTGTGTGTTACGCCTGTCTTAAAGGGCAAGAGTTCTTACATAAGAATACCCATTGAAAGAGCTAACCAATACCAGGGTACTACCCTGGACCGTCTGGGGCGACCCTGACTGGCATGGCCAGACTCTATAACCCCCCCCCCCCCAATCTGTGCCCTGTAGGTGGACAGCGCCATGTCCTTGATCCAAGCAGCCAAGAACCTGATGAACGCTGTGGTGCAGACAGTGAAGGCATCCTATGTCGCTTCCACCAAATACCAGAAGTCTCAAGGCATGGCCTCCCTTAATCTTCCTGCCGTGTCGTGGAAGATGAAGGCTCCTGAGAAGAAGCCCTTGGTGAAGAGAGAGAAGCAGGACGAGACCCAGACTAAGATTAAGCGAGCATCTCAAAAGAAACACGTAAACCCTGTGCAGGCCCTTAGTGAGTTCAAGGCCATGGACAGCATCTAAGCCTGCCCTCACCAATGGGGCTCTGAAAAATCACTCAAATGTATTTGCTAAATAGAGAGCACTAATGTTTGATTCCACAGGGAAGTAGGCAGAGTTTGGACCCAACCAGGTTGGGGAAATTTGCAAGGACATAATTTGTGTTTAAACTGGTCAAAAAATACTTTTAGAATTCAGAAGTATATTTCTAGCTATATTTTTGTAAGCTTAAATGAATATAAAAATTTCATAACCAAAGAGAATTGATTTGTTAGTCATACTCTTGACTAGGTTGGAGTGCCCTTTCTCTAAGCAGGGTGGCTCTCTTCACCCCCAGAAGCAGCAGCTGGGACACCCTAGGAAATTGGAAAAAGAAGATACTAGAAAGGGATAAACCATATGAAACAAAACAAAAATATCATGAAGAAAACTGACGATTGTCTTTATGAAATGGGAATTACAATGCATGTCTACAATTACTAATGTACTCTGCTGCAAAACATTATCAAGTTTTTTTCAGGCTAGAACACTGTTAACACTGTAATCGGAACATGCTTTTTTCTGCTTCAAATGCAAATTTGTCACGGGGCTCACTTCTAATAATCAGTATTCCCTGCCTTGGGCTAGTAACAGAAGCCTGACAAAGTAGTGTTTGCTTAGGCAATAATTTAGACTTTACCTTATTTGTGATTACTATAGCTACAAGGTATAATTTTACTGTCTTATTTAAATTTTATGAATCCTGATTTTTTTACACTAATTTTTCTCAATAAAGCCCACTATGAAACCAAGAGTACAGCAGAAGTCCTTTCTTTACCTTCAAGAAGAGTCACAGACTTGCCATAATGTTGGACTCACAGGCTATGCTAGCGCACCGGGCAGTGACTAGTGAATGTTCCAGCCTGCTCCTCCACCTTCCTTTCTTGAGCCATAACATGAACAAACACAGTGGCCTCCAGCCTTAGCTCTGGTACCTTTGGGGCAAGCGCTCTTATCTTAGGCAGAGTTCCCTACAGAGATGGCTATACTTACTGTTACATTTCTGGCTTCTGTTATGCCATTCCTTTTTTTTTCTCTTTTTATTTTTGGCTTTTTTAGATAGGGTCTCACTCTACATCTGGCACTCACAGTAATCCTCCTTTCCAGCATTGGGATTTAAGGCACACCATGCCTGACCCTCTGGCCCACTTTACTACTGAGTCTTTGCCTTACGAACCTACTCATGGGGGGCTCAGAGGGGCACTCTTCTTGAACCAAGTGCCTCACTGGATGATGCCTTCCCTTCTGGATCACTTTTCTAATCTCAGCTAGATGGCTGGCTTGACTATCTAAATCTTCACTTGGATATAGCCTGTCCAAAGTACCTTGTGGACACTGCTGTCTTTCATCCATACTGAAGGACCCTCTCCCTCTTGTTGCTAGCTGGCACTACAGCCACCTTATTTTTCTGGTATCAAAAAATTAAAACTCTGCCTTTCAGTTGTATGTAAGGTCTCACTACTTGTCACCACCTCTGCCTACTGTCACCTGTCCTAAGCCATCTTGTTAGCCTGTTACTACAGCAAACTGCCTCCCACAGTTCCTGAAGGCCGTGAAGTCGAAACCAAGTCCAGGGTTGGGCCTGACTGGTGGGATCTACTTGCTTGCTCGTGGTGCCCTCCGCAGGAGGCCTTGGTTCTTGCTTTGTGGGCTGTGGTGGCTTGATTCAGGTGTCCCCCATGAACTTAGGTGTTCTGGCTAGGTCCCCAGCCAATGGAGATTTGGGAAATGATGCCTCCTGGAGGGAGTGTATTGTTTGGGGGCGGGCTTATGAGTATTACAGCCAGTTTCTCCATGCTGGTGTTTGACAGTCTCCTGTTGCTGTTGTCCACCTGATGTTGGCCAGGAGGTGATGTCCACTCTCTCATGCCATCATTTAATGTTTTCTTCTGTCATCATGGAGCTTCCCCTTGAGTCTGTAAGCCAAAATAAATTTTTTTTCCCCACAAGCTGCTCTTGGGTGATTTCTGCCAGAATTGTGAAGCTGACTGCAATGTGGGCATTTCCATGGCAGCCACTGTTCTCTTCCAACCCCATCATGCCTAGTAGCTTCTGTTGGTGACAGGAACACGTACCTGAGTTCCAGGAGGCGCACTGCCACTCCTCACTTCCCTTACCCTTCCCACAGCAGCTAGACCCCCCCGCCCCACCACGTCCGAGTCTGCTCACATCCTGCTCTGAGCACAGGCCTACCAGTGGCTTCCACGTCAGCATAGCCAGAGTCCTCTACTAGTACTGGCCGAGGCTCTGGTCCCCTCCAGCCTTTCTCCCCATTCAGTATTCTGCTCCTGTCCCTGATCTTCCTGCTGTTTACTGACCATGCCGAGCGCTGGCAAGTCCCCAGTGCCTTTAATTCCAGCACTTGGGAGGCAGAGATAGGTGGATCACCATGAGTTCAAGGCCACCCTGAGACTACATAGTGGGTTCCAGGTCAGCCTGGACTAGAGTGAGACCCTACCTTGAAAAAACAAAAAATTAAAAGTAAGGCAGAGCTGGGTGTGGTGGCGCACACCTTTAATCCCAGCACTCGGGAGGCAGAGGTAGGAGGATTGCCATGAGTTTGAGGCCACCCTGAGACTACACAATTAATTCCAGGTCAGCCTGGACCAAAGTGAGAGCCTGCCTCGAAGCCACCCCTGCCCACCCACCCCGCCCCCGGCAAAACAAGGCAGAAGATCAAGCGTGGTGGCGCATGCCTCTAGTCCCAGCACTCAGGAGGCAGAGGTAGGAGGATCACTGTGAGTTTGAGGCCACCCTGAGACTCCATAAATCCAGCCTGGTCTAGAGTAAGACCCTGCTTTGAAAAAATTAAATAAAACCAGGCATGGTGATGTGCATCTTTAATCCCAGACTTTCACCAGAGATAACCACATGGCAGGTAAGCCTGTGCCCATGCTCAGAATCATTAGTGGTTAGGGAAATGCATATAAAATCACACTGGAGAGAGGGCTTAGTATTTGAAAAAACAAAAAAGCCAAAAGATCCAGGTTTGATTCACCAGGACCCACGTAAACCAGATGCACAAGGTGGCGCATGCATCTGGAGTTTGCAGTGGTTCGAGGTCCTGGTGCGCCCATTCTGTTTGCCTCTTTCTCGCTCTCAAATATTTAAAAAAAAAAAATCACTCTGGGTGTGGTGGCGCACACCTTTGATCACAGCACTTGGGAGGCAGAGGCAGGAGAACTACAAGGCCACCCTGAGGCTACCTAGTGAATTAATTCCAGGTCACCCTGGGCTAGAGTGAGACTTTGCCTCGAAAAACCAAAAAGGCAGATCCAGTAAGATACCGATGTCAACCTCTTGCCACCACACCTCAAGAATAAATAAATAAACCAGTGCTTTTTTATTTAACAAGCTGACGAGGGGAGCCTGTCCAGAAATCCTCCTGGACCTTGGTAGTGCTGCTCACTCAAGCATGAGGGAGATGTGACTCACCACGTGGGCCCCGCTCAGATGTGTGTGACTCCCCGGCCCTCTGTAATCGCTCTAGGACTACCTTGCCCCCTGCTTTTGGACACTTCTGCTGGGCAGGAACAGACAGGCCCCTGTTCTGAGCAGCCCAGCATAAGTTGCTATGCTGTTCTTGGGAGAAACCTGGGAGAACAGAGGACCCCATGTCATCTCCTCAGCCGATCATGGCTCTTGCTGTGCTTCAGACCTGCCCTCCCTTCCTCTTGCACAGTCATTACAGAGCCCCCAGCCTCTTGCTTGCTGTCTCTGCCCTCCCCCCTTTTTCCAAGTATGGTTTTCCTCTAGCCCAGGCTGACCTGGCCTCGAACTCACAGTGATCCTCCTACCTCTGCCTCCTGAGGGCTGGGATTAAAGGCGTGTGCCACCATGCCCACTATAGTTCTGCCTTTTCTAGCCACTCTGCCAGTTCCTATGCCCAGGACCCCCACTCACCTCTATAGCACTCATGCCCACAGCTGCCAGGTCCAGCCTTCCACCCACGCAGGCCAGGGCCACCTCCCCAGGAAGGGCGAGAAGTCCAGCCCTGCCAGCATGACCCCTCATCCCCATGACCTGGGAGGCATCAGCGTGCCCGGTCCTTCAACACCCCCCAGGGCCTGACCATCCCTCTTGGGGTCATCACGAGACCCTAGTAGCATGAAGTGCAACTGCTCTCCTTGGACTCACATGCAGCACCTAATCCTGCTTCAGTCTCCCTCCTCATGACCTCTGGCGCTGCTGGGGGCGCTCCAGGGACTTGGGTCTGGGGCTGGCTCTTAACTTTAATTACTGTTTTGGTTGGATTTTTTTTTTTTTTTTCTTCAAGGTGGGGTCTCACTCTGGCCCAGGCTCACCTGGAATTCACTGGAGTCTCAGGGTAGCCTCGAACTTGTGGTGATCCTCCATGCACCACCATGCCTGGCTTGTTTTTTGTTTTGTTTTTTTGTTTTGTTTTGTTTTGTTTTGTTTTGTTTTGTTTTGTTTTGTTTTGTGACAGAGTCTCACTCTGATCCAGCCTGACCTGGAATTAACTATGTAGTCTCAGGGTGGCTTCGAACTCATGGCAATCCTCCTACCTCTGCCTCCAGAGTACTGGGATTAAAGGCGTGCGCCACCACACCCGGCTCCTTGTTTGTTTTTTGAGACAAGGTTTCACTATAGCCTAGACTGGCCTGGTACTACGCAGACCAGGCTAAACTCAAACTTTCAGTGATCCTCTTGCCTCTACCTCTTCAGAGCCACCATCAAGTCAAGCCTTGTTCTATAAAATGTCCCAATTTCCCTGGCATAAGTGTTGCTATCAGATCAGATCTTTTGTCATCCTGAGCCTGGAGTTTGGACGAGGGAGCCCAGGAGCATCAGACTGTCCAGTCTCCGTGAGACGCAGCCTAACTCCATAGCACAGATCTCAGGAAAACGCAGTCATTTGGAAGAGATTGTCATTTTTAAAGTTTGGATTGGAAGTTACATAGTCCAAACACCCCACTGTGAGTCTAAGTCCTGGCAAAACCCCACCTCAGTTTTGCTATTTTCATATTAATGGAATCCCACAGTTCACAGCCTTTGGGTCTGGCTACATATTGCATAGTGCAATCCTTTGCTCATTTCTTTTTGACTGACAAGCAGTGTTGCTTCAGAAGGATATACTGCAGTTTGTTCATTACTTCCTCCTATGAGGGACTATTCAGTTGTTGCCAGGTTTTTTTTTGTTTGTTTTGTTTTGTATTGTTTTTCGAAGTAGGGTCTCACTCTAGCTCAGGCTGACCTGGAATTCACTATGTAGTCTCAGGGTGGCCTTGAACTCAAGGCAATCCTCTTACCTCTACCTCCCAAGTGCTGGGATTAAAGGCGTGCGCCACTGTGCCCAGCTTTTTGGTTGCCAGTTCTTTACAACTAAGGGTGATGTAAGCTTTGAGCACAAGCTTTTGTATAAAAAGATTTTTTGCTCATCCCAAGTAAAGGTCTAGGACTAAGGTGGTTGTCTTCTATGATAAGCATATGCTTAACTGTAAGCAATATCCAAACTTTGTTTTCTGCCTGTGCCATTTTGCAAGCCCTCCAGTAGTGGCTAAAGGGACGGCATCACCCAGGGTGGAAGGTGGTTGTTAGTATTTTTTGTGTTTATTTACTTACTTGCAAGGGGAGAGAGAGAGAGAGAGAGAGGAGACAGGCACACCAGGACCTCTAGCCTCTGCCAACAAAGTCCAGATGCTTGTGCCAGTTTGTGCATCTGGCTTTACGTGGGTCCTGGGGAATCCAATTCAGGTCTTTAGGCTTTGCAGGTAAGCACCTTAACCATCAACCCATCTATCCAGTCCCTTCTCAGTCTCTTAACAGAACCAAAGTTTTGACTTTGATGAAGTCCACTTTGTCAGCTTGTTTAGTTTATTGATGATGAATTTAGTACTGTATCTAAGCACTCTTTGCCTGACTACAGGTCACAAAGATTTATCTCTTGTTCTCTTATAGAAGTTTTAGAATTTTATATTTAGGCCTATGATTGATTTCAAGTTGAATTTTGCACAAGATGTCGAGGTATACAGGTCAAAGCTTGTTTAAAAAATATAGCTATGCAATTGCCATAGCACCATTTATTGAAAAGGCAATCTTTCTCCACCGAGTAGCCTTTGCATCTCTGCCAAAAATCAATTAACTGCACAGTAGCCCCTCACTTAGTTCTTCACAGAAGTCCCTTTCCTATTTTTTAATTATTTATTTTTATGGGCGCTGAATATTCAGAGACATAAAAGGCTATTTAGAACAAAGGCTTTGAACATACTAGTAAGCAACCTGGGCCAAGAGCTATAAGAGAAAATACTGAAAACATGTCTATAGATAATTGGTAGACTATAAACAGTCTCCAGATTGGGGGGAGAAAAAAAAAACCTTTTATTAAGCCAAATTTTAATTATACTCAGCCACATGTATGAGTGAAATGTTATAAACAGTATGTAGTGAGGTGTATATACAGAGAAACTTCCAGGTAGTGTCTTCAAGTCTGGATGATATTTGTATAGCCTTAGAGTTTTGTAAATTCTGGGAGAAAGGGTGATTGATGGGGAAGGAAAACTAGAAGTACTGTTAAGTGCTGGGCACACTGTTGGCTGGATATGACATTTAAGCATGGGTTTTAACAGGATTGAGTATTTACCATTATTCTGGAAGAAAAGTAAATTTTGTAAATATGATGGTTCTGTAAGGGGAGAAATTGAGATTCTGGGGTGCTTTCTGGAAACCCAAGCCCAGAGTTCATATCTGCAAACTAACCAAAAAATTAGCAATTCTAGATTCAAGAAATTGCTTTTTAAAATACCATATTTGGAGCTGGAGAGATGGCTTAGCGGTTAAGCACTTGCCTGTGAAGCCTGAGGACCCCAGTTCAAGGCTCGATACCCCGGGACCCAAGTTAGCCAAATACACAAGGTGGTGCACACGTCTGGAGTTCATTTGCAGTGGCTGGAGGCCCATTGGAGAATGGAGGCGCACCCATTCTCTCTGTCTCTTTCTCTGTCACTCTCAAATAAATAAAAATAAACACATTTTTTTAAATACCATATTTTATTTAGATCTTACAAAGGAGTGGAGAAGGGAGAAAACTGGGAGATAAGGTGGAGAGAAGAGAGGTACACCATGTGGAGCCCAAAAGCCTGTGTAACCAAACATGGATCTTAGGGAAAAACATGAGAAGGGATTTAAAAAACATGTGCTTCCAAGAAAGGTCAAAACTGAAGACAGTAATAAAAGGAAAAAAGTGTTTCTTCCCACCCCAGCATGACTGAGCTCTTACCCGCCCAAAGACCCAAAAAATGTTGCTGCCATCTCCAGAGAGAGGGGGAAAATGGCCTATTAGAGAGAAAGAGAGAAAGAGAAAAAATGGGCACACCAGGGCCTCTAGCCACTGCAAAGGAACTACAGACGTATGTGCCACCTTGTGCATCTGGCTTATGTGGGTCCTGGGTCCTTTGGCCTTGTAGGCAAGTGCCTTAACCATGAAGTCATCTCTCCAGTTCCCATACCTAGTTTTGATTTTTGCTATTTCAGTTACTCTGGCTCAACTATGGTCCAAAAATATTAGATGGAAATTCCAGAAATTAACATGTCATAAGCTTCAAATTGCATATATGCATAGTATAATGCATAAGAGTAATAAGCCGGGCATGGTGGCACACACCTTTAATTCCAGCACTCAGTAGGCAGAGGTAGGAGGATCACCATGAGTTCGAGGCCACCCTGAGACTACAGAATGAATTCCAGGTCAGCCTGAGTTAAGAGTGAAGCCCTACCTCAAAAAACAAACAAAAAAAGGCTAATAAAATCTCACACTGTCCAACTCCATCCTACCATGTTGCCCCTTTGTCTAGTCCACACTGTATATACTACCTGCCCATGAGTCACTTAGTAGTCAACTTGGTTAGCAGATGTACCTGAGTGTGGTTTTGCAGTTGTCTGTGTTCAAGTAACACTTTTTAAATGCTTTTCTTTATGTGCAAGTAGAGACAGAGACTATGGGCACACCAGGGCCTCTTGTCACTACAAGCAATATCTAGATGTCTGCGTCACTTTGTGAATCTGGCTTTACACAGGCACTGGGGAATCAAACCTGAAGCTAGCAGGCTTTACAGGCAAGTGTCTTTAAACAACTGAGCTGTCTCCCCAGTCTACAGCACTTCTTTTACTTAAAAATGACTCCCAAATGCAAGACTAGGGATGGTAGAAATTCTATTTGCCTCAGAGAAGCTATAAAATGCTCCGCTTAAATGAAAAGGTAAAAAAAAGTTCTCCACATAATGGAAGGAAACAAATCTTATGCCAAGATTCCTAAAATCTACAATGAGAATGAATCTTCTGCCCAAGAAGTTGTGAAGGAAAATGAAATCTGTGCTCATTTTGTTATTATGCCTCAAACCTGCAAGCTATAGCCAATGTATTAAGTGCTCGGTTAAGATAGAAAAGGCGGGCTGGAGAGATGGCTTAGCAGTTAAGCGCTTGCCTGTGAAGCCTAAGGACCCCGGTTCAAGGCTTGGTTCCCCAGGACCCACATTAGCCAGATGCACAAGGGGGTGCAGGCGTCTGGAGTTCGTTTGTAGTGGCTGAAAGCCGTGGAGCGCCCATTTTTTCTCTTTCTCTCTCTGTGTCACTCTCAAATAAATAAGAATGAACAGAAAATTAAAAAAAAAAGATAGGAAAGGCAATAAATTTGTGTATGTATAGGAAAATATACAGGTTTTAGAGGGTTTGGCACTATTTGGATTCAGGCCTATACTGGGAATTCTGGAAGGTATCCCCTATCAAGAGGGGTTGACTATGTGACTCACTGATCTTAATGTCTGTCCTCTGACCAATGCCACACTGTGTTGACTACTATAATTTTGTGGTTTTAAAAAAAAAAAAAAACTTTGTGGGGCTGGAGAGATGCCTTAGTGGTTAAGGCACTGGCCTGCAAAGCCTAAGGACCCAGGTTCAATTCCCCAGTACCCATGTAAGCCAGATGCACAAGGGACACATGAGTCTGGAGTTTGTTTAAAAAGTAACGCCTTTAATCCTAGCACTTGGGACGCAGAGGTAGGAGGATCACCATGTGTTCGAGGCCACCCTGAGACCACATAGTGAATTTCAGGTCAGCCTAGGCTAGAGCAAGACCTTACCTCAAAAAACCAAAAAATAAAAATAAAATACTTTGTGAACAGAGAGAGAAAAAATGAGTGTGCCAAGGCTTCTTGCCACCACAAAGTCCAGATGCACATATCACTTTGTACATCTGGCTTTACATGGGTACTGGGGAATTGAACCTATGCTAGCAGGCTTTGCGAGCAAGCACCTTTAACCACTGAGCCATCTTCCCGGCCCCAGTTGCTATACTTTTGTAGTCTTACAACAAGCTAGGGTAAGCTCCAACTTTGTTCCTCTTTTTTTTTTAATTTTTTATTAACATTTTCCATGATTATAAAATATATCCCATGGTAATTCCCTCCCTCCCCACCCCCACACTTTCCCATTTGAAATTCCATTCTCCATCATATTACCTCCCCATTACAATCATTGTAATTACATATATACAATATCGACCTATTAAGTATCCTCCTCCCTTCCTTTCTCTTCCCTTTATGTCTCCTTTTGAACTTACTGGCCTCTGCTACTAAGTATTTTCATTCTCACGCAGAAGCCCAATCATCTGTAGCTAGGATCCACATATGAGAGAGAACATGTGGCGCTTGGCTTTCTGGGCCTGGGTTACCTCACTTAGTATAATCCTTTCCAGGTCCATCCATTTTTCTGCAAATTTCATAACTTCATTTTTCTTTACCGCTGAGTAGAACTCCATTGTATAAATGTACCACATCTTCATTATCCACTCATCTGTTGAGGGACATCTAGGCTGGTTCCATTTCCCAGCTATTATAAATTGAGCAGCAATAAACATGGTTGAGCATGTACTTCTAAGGAAATGAGATGAGTCCTTTGGATATATGCCTAGGAGTGCTATAGCTGGGTCATATGGTAGATCAATCTTTAGCTGTTTTAGGAACCTCCACACTGTTTTCCTTTGTTCCTCTTTTGTAGAAGTGTTTTAGCTATTCTAGCCTTTGTGTTTCCACATAAATTTTCAAATAGGCCTCATAAAAAAAAAAATCTGTTGGGATTGCATTGGATCTATAGACCAATTTTGTGGGGATATCTCATAATATCCAGTCTTCCAACACAGGAACTCAGTACATCTCCCATTTGTTTAGACGTTTTTGGCTTTCCACTAGCAGCACTTTATCGTTTTCAGCATAAAATTCTGCACTGACTTTGTACCAATATCAAATCTACAGAGGCCACTTTTTTTGGGAGGTGGGGGCACTTTTCAAGGTAGGGTCTTGCTCTAGCCCAGGCTGACCTGGAACTCACTATGTAATCTCAGGGTGGCCTTGAACTCAGGGATCCTTCCACATGTACCTCCCAAGTGCTGGGATCAAAGGTGTACACCGCCATGCCAGGCTTCTATTTTTCTAATGCAACTGGAATTAGCACAATTTTTAAAATTTAATTTTCAATTATTCTTTGCCAGCATATAAAAATACCATTGGGTTTTGTCCTGTCCTTAATATGCTCATTTGCTAGTTGTAGAAGTTTTTTGTAGATTCCGTGGAATTTTGTACATTCACTGATGAATAGAATTTGATTTCTTTCCCAATCTGTATGCTGTGAATTTCATTTTCATGCCTAATGCACTCCCCAGGACTTCGGTACAATATTGAGGAGGAGATATAAGGGTGGACGTTCTTGCACTGGTCTCAATCTTCAGGAAAACAAATTTGTTCACCATTAAGTTTGACGTTAGGTAAGGTTTTTATGCAGATTCCCTTCGTGGGGTTAAGTAAATGCCCTTGTACTTTTAATTTGCTAAAAGCTGTGGAGGGGGGTGGTCAGGATGGTCCTCATCTGTCCACGTCACTGGGGGCCAGGTTTCTCCCTGCACTGCTCTTTGCTGGCCCCGCCTCCCACGTCCTGTGCTGGGTCACTGTGCTGGTGTTCACTGGGATCTGGAGCTCTGCCCCCACCTTGACTTGTGAGCACTTCCTCCTCCGAGTCACCTGCCCAGCCCCAGCTGAAGGGTTTGTTAGCTGTGGATACTGGAGTTTGGAATTTGCCAAATGCTCTGCTCCTGCTGAGATGATCGGGTGACTTTTTCTTTAGTGTGGGAATGTGGTGAATTTGAGTTGAACTCACCTCACTTTCCCAGGCCCTGGGCTGGGTTCCCGCAATCACAAAAACAAACACCAACAAAATGGCGGGTACACAGAAGAGTTCTGAATGAGGCAATGTGAGAACATGACTTAAATTTTTTTTTTTATTTTGGTCTTCAAGATGAAGGAAGGTGTCTGTGCTAAGGAATTTCCAAATTCCTCTGAGACTAGAAAAGGCAAGAGACCAGTCGCCCACCCCTCTCTCCTGTGACACTGATTTTTGCTTTGGAAGAACCATGTCAGACTTCTGAGCTACAACAGGAAGTCACGAGGGTGTTTTAAGGCTCTAAGTTCCTGAAGACCAGTTATAGAGCAGTAGAAATCATGCTTTTCAAGGAACTGGCCCACCATTTGCTCTAAGTTGTCAAATGGATTTTTACTGCTTATTTATTTAGAATTGCTTGTAGTAATCCACTCCTTATCCTTTAATGCTTGTGGAGTCTATGTCTCCTTTCATCCCCAATATTGGTGATTTATGACACCTTTTTTAAAGAACCATCTTTTATTTTATTGATTTCTCTCTGTCTTCAATTTTATGTTTCTTCTCTTTTTTCTTGTGCTTCCTTTGGGTTTAATTTATTCTTTTACTAGTTTCTAAAGGGGCCTCTTTTTTTTTTTAAGTATTTTCTATTTATTTTTATTTAAGAGAGAGAGAAAGAAGCAGATAGAATGGGCACATCAGGTCTCCAGGCACTGCGAACAAACTCCAGGCACTTGTGCCACCTTGTGCATCTGGCTTATGTGGGTCCTGGGGAATCAAACCTGGGTCCTTTTGCTTTACAGGCAAATGCATTAACCGCTAAGCCATCGCTCCAGCCCTGGGCCTTTGATTTTTAATCTCATTACTGAATTGTAAGGTTATAGAATTTTGTTATTACAATGGCTGCTTCACACCCAGCTCACCATGTTTCTGTCCCTTGTGTCTCCGGCTCTATGCTCCTCTCCACCCC
Organism: Jaculus jaculus; assembly: GCF_020740685.1. Classification (NCBI taxonomy): domain Eukaryota; kingdom Metazoa; phylum Chordata; class Mammalia; order Rodentia; family Dipodidae; genus Jaculus; species Jaculus jaculus. The sequence goes on along the minus strand of NC_059114.1, from coordinate 47,482,336 downwards.
AGGGCACCTTCCAAAGCTCCGTACTATGGCCCAGCTTCCCACTCTCTACCCCTATGCGAAGGGTGTACAGATACATCCAACCCATGCCTACTGAAGTCCCCATTCTGTCCCCTTCTTTGCCGTACCCCTTTAAGTTCTATGCGGCTTCTCCACTCCTTCCCTCCACAAGGGAGACCCTCTGCTAATCCCCTCCCTTCTCCCCAGCTCCTGTCACTATCATGGACTGCGTCACACCGCATGCGTACATTCATCAACAGCCATGGCTCTCCATGCCCGAGAGAGGACAGGCGGCACAGGTCTCTCCCCAGCCACTGCCGCCGCAGGCGCCCTCCCCTGCCCACTCTCCTGCTTCCCACTGACGCCCTCCTCAGCTTAACTTACTGCCTCGCAACCTCCGTCCCAGCTCCGCCCCCCATCCACCCAGGATCCTGTGTGGCTTCTGCCCCGCTGACCTGTGAGTCCTTCGGTCCTGCTGGGCTCAGGGCCTGCGGCCTGTCATCACACGTGGGGGAAGGCGGGCCTTGCTCCCTGCTGCAACATGAGGAGGGCAAGATTTTATCCCAATATGAGTCCCTGGTAAAGAGCCTGTGACTGACTCATCTCAGATCTCTGAGGCCTAACACCAGCCAGCCAATATCATCTGAATGAATGATTAATAAAAACCAAGCCTGGGTCTGGAGAGATGGCTCAGCAGTTAAAGGCATTAGCTTACAAAGTGGGCTGGGCTGGGTTCTATTCTGTAGTACCGACCTAAAGTCAAAAATGGCACAAGCATCTGGCCTTTGTTTGCAGTGGCGAGAGACCCTGGCACACCCATCCATACACATGTGTCTAAATGAATAAATAACAATTAAAAAAAAAAAACCAAGAAAACATGCCTAGGGTGGGGCCTTCTGCCACCACTCTGCTCCCTTTCCCTTCATCCTCACATAGAGGGCCTGTGCCAGGTGGAGGGCACTCATAATCAGGCGTGAGCCAGCTGGAAGTCTGTCTTGTCCCGCCCATCAGGTAGAGCTCTGTTGACTCGACCTATGACAGGTGGGAAGAGGAGGAGGCCGCTTCCGCACGCTGGCAGGAAGAGCTCGCGTCGTCCGGTTCTGGTGGCTGTGTCCTGCCACTATTCCCTGCCCAGCCTCCAAGCCCAGGCTGCCCTCCTTAGCTGTAGCTCCTAGGACAGCACTGAAAGGGAAGGCAAAAAGGGGGTTCTCTCCAGACCTGCAGACCCAAGCAATGATGAATCACGGTGTAGGACCAGAACATGTGCCTAAGCGGTCTGAGCCAGAACCCTGGCTTTCTGGCACCTTGGAGGAACCATGCGGAACCTAGATGAGGGCAAAACAAGCACATCATATTCCTTTCCAGCTCTAAAGGGGCCAAGGGGAGAGGAGAACTGCTCCCCCGGCCAGCCTGCGACTGGAGCCTGGAAGCGGGCCAGCTCCTCGCTGCAGTCCCCAGAACCTCTTCCCTTGCCCCTAGGGATCACCCAGAGCGCTCTCAGCAGTACAGGTACGCTATCTGTGCAGCATGTGGGGGCGGGGAGGGAGGGGGCAGAAGAGACACTGGGGACCTAAATCAAACCTCTAGTCGTGGTACTCCTTTCGTGGAAACCCTTCTCTAGCTCAGTCCCATCCTGCTACTAGCTGGGGCCTTGGCTTGTTCTCCTCCACAGCTTCCCCTATTCTGGCTGGCCCTGCCTCTGCCCCGCCTTTGCAAGGATGAGCAGGCACACCCCACAGCTCCTCACCATGCTAGCCAGCTGTTGTAGCCTTATATCTTACCCTCCTTTCATGCAAGAGATAGACTACAAGAGAGAGAGAGAATTGGTGTGCCGAGGCCTCCAGCCACTGCAGTTGAACTCCAGATGCCTGCATCCCTCTGTGAGCATATGTGACACTGCACACTTGCATCACTGTGCGTCTGGCTTATGTGGAGAGTCCAACACGAGCCCTTAGGCTTCTCAGGCAAGTGCCTTAATTGCTAAGCCATCTCTCCAGCCCTCTGCCCCTTCCTTCCTTTTCTTTCTTTCTTTTTTCAAGGTAGGGTCTCACTCTAGCACAGGCTGACCTGGAATTCGCTATGTAATCTCAGGGTGGCCTCGAACTCATTTTGCCCCTTTCTTAAACCCACCCACAGAGCCTGCTAGCATCTCCGAAGTGTCCCTTGACCTTGGCTATAGCCAGTCCCTGGTATGCCTTTCTGAACCCTGCTCTGCTCTGTGTGGCAAAAGTGTTCTGCCATTGCTGCCAGGTCTCCTTCATTAACGTCAAGCTGAACTCTGTATAAGCCTCCCACAGCATAGTTGGCACAGTACAATCAGCTTCCCTGAGCCACTGTTCCTTCCTCTCTAAAATAGCACCACCATAGCTATGAGGTTTTAAAAGCTGAAAGGCAGTGGTACCCAGCAGTTGGCAGACTGTAATTCTGTTCCCTATGGTCGCTGGCTCTGAGACCAAGGGCCTCTCCTAAGCACCAGCATGAGGCTCCCACTTCCCACCTGCCCTTCCAGGCTCTCTTGACCACAGTTCCTCCCAGGACTTCCTGGGTATGGTAGCATGAGGCAGGCAAGGAGGGGCTAAGAGGAAGACACAGAGGAAGGTCTGCGAGGAGCAAGACCACCCTCTTGCCCTGTGTTTCTCTGGGCCTGTTTCACCTCAGCTCAATGAAGTGAGATTTCTACAAGCCAGACTGCCCCAGACTGACCTTCCCAACTTGCCTTCTTGGGGGCTGGGAGGGCTGCCTGAGCCAGCAGGAGCCAGCCTATAGTGCATTGGCAAAGACAGAAAAACAAACTCACCAGAATCCAAATCAGGAAAGCCCAGAGCTGGAGTTGCTATGGCAACTTGCAGTAGTCTCCCATCCTGGTACTTAGCCTCTCTGGGGTAGAGAGCCACTTCCACCTGGAGACCCATTCCTTGGGCTTGGCCAGCTCCTGACTGGACTTAGGAATGGCCAAGGGCACAGAGGGCACCTCGGCCATGTTGGATGGGCTGGGTAGGCCTGCCTTGCCTGAGCTTCCACTGCAAGCTAAAGCAAAATCACTTTTCTCCCACAGCAAGGCTGTGCTCAACAGCCACCCCCATTGCTCTCCCATAGCTCACGCCCAGCCACAATGGCTTTGGCAACAGCCGGGGTATCACAGAAGCCTGTGAGACACCCCCAGGCCTTGGATCCAGGTACAGGGGAGCGATGATCCCCCAGGCTATCCTCGTGTCTGGGGAGGGGAAAGGACAGGCCGGGTTGCTTAGCGCTGCAGTGCTCTATGCACACTGTCTCTCACTAGTAATAGTCCTAAGTCTACACTGTCAGGGACCGTTTCTACAGTCCGTAGTAATACTGTCTTTTGTCAGAAATTAAGGAATTTTCAAGGTCACAGAGCTACTGCCTGATAAACACCTGGAGGTTCCCAAGACTAGGCCTTTACAAGTGGAGCCTCTCGCCCTGGGCCAACCACCCACAATGTCCCCAGAGACCCACCACAGTGGCTCTCTGAGTACCCTCGGGCCTCCCAGTCTCTGTCCTCAACCACAGGGCTGAGCCCAACCACACGGACTCACGAGACCAACCACAAGTCTTCATACCACCCTTTAATGGCCACGTCAGATGGGCTCAGATGAAACTCAAGTCCCAGCAGAGAGGGCCTCCCTCCTGCCTGATGTCCCCTGAAAAGCCCACCTACACTCCTGGCCCCTGGCCTCACTGGCAGCCTCCCAGACCATCCTGCTGCCAGTGTCAGGACTCATCTCAGCTCCTTCAGTAAGCCACTGACGGAGGCCAGCAGCTCCCGGAAGTAGCCCTCATCGTCGCCTTCTTGGAGTTCCAGGGCAGCCAGCACTTGGTACTCGGCCTGTAGGCTTCCCAGTGTCCGGCTGAGCTGGGGGTCTTGACGGTAGCGGTCCCGGCAGGTGGCCAGTAAAGCGCCCAGTGTCTGTAGCACCTTCTCACGGGCATCATGCTCAGGCAGTGCCAGCAGGTTGGCAGTGATCTCACACCAGCCCTGTTCCCGCAGGCCTGGCAGGAGGTGCACCTGGCGGTACTGCTGGAGCTTCTCTGGGGATGAATCCTGGGTCAGCTCCGCCTCCTCCTCAGCAAACATCTGCACAGCCAGGCGCCCAGTGGCAGTGGCGTGGTGGGGAGAAAATAGACAGCAGTCAGCTTGCTCTGGACCAGCCCTTCCCATGAGGGGTGAAGACATGAGGCTAAGCCACAAGGCCCAACTACTTTCTCCAGAACTCTGGGCCTCTGCGGCCCTTCTGGGAGACAGCCAAATGGACTCCTGACTGTACTGATGTTTCATCATCTACCCATCCATCTGTTCAGTCACTCTCTCATCCACTCATCAAGACACCTGTGCACAGTGCCAGGTGCCAGAGAAACTAAGTTGGAGTCCCGGTTCCTGCTCCCAGAGCCTAGCAAGAGAAGAAAAAAATTTAAAATAGCATGAAGAGTTTAAACCACACAGCATGGGTTCAAATTCCTGCTCCAAGGTGGGTATAATAGCTCATGCCTGGAATCCCAGCACTTGAAGGTAGAGGCAGGAGGTCAGGAGTTCAAGGTCATCTCAGCTACAAATCAACACTGAGGCCAGCCTGGACTACATGAAACCCCATCACAAAATACCAAAAGAAAAAAAAATCACCCTGTTCCACTAATGACTAGCTGAGTGAGCATGAACTATGGACTGGCATTTAGCCTCCATGAAGCCCAAAGCCTTCATCTCTCTTGGAGCATATTGGAGCACACAGTGAAAGGAGGGAAGAGCCAATGCCCAGCACACAATGGATGCCTGCCTCTGTGTACTGTGACCCCAAATGTCAGCTTCGTAGGTACAAGCATCATGGTCACCATTGTCCCATCTTTGGTAGTCAGTGCTAGCAGAGCTTGCGGATAAAGGAGGGTGTTACTGCCTCAGTCTTGGTTAAAGGGGAGTTGTGTGGGACAAGGGTGGAGGACCAGTGCACACAGAAGGACCACAGCAGGCCTGGGTCTGAGTCTGGGTCATGTTAGCAGGTTGTTCTGTTCAAAAAAGCCTGGGGGCCAGGCTGGGGCTCAGAACACAGAGTCCTGGACGTGCCTCTGAACAGGGTGGCTTTATGCCAAGGCATGGGGGGTTGGGGAGAGTTTGGAGAGTCACATGCTTGACCTATGTCTGTAAAGGGCAGAAATTTAGCTCCCTCAGTAGTTCCACCTTGCTGCCAGCTAAGCATCAGTTTATTTCAAACGTGAAGAGGCTGCGGAGGGTTCCCGTGTGCCCACACTAGATGTGCCTCCAAGAAGGAAGCAGGAAGCTGTGCCCTGACCAAGAACAGCGAGGACAGGCAAGTCAAGAGGGAAGCCCAGGCAAAGGCCAGGGCCTCCACGTGGCAGCACCAGGCCATGGGCCAGGGGAGGGCTTCAGGATCTAGAGACAGGTTAACAGTAACCATGTTCTCATTTTCTACAATCCCCCAAATCCTGCCAGTCTCACCTCCCAAATACATCCCATGCTCCTTGCCACTGTCTGCAGCCCCTTGTCTTGTCTCACCTCCCTCCCTCCAATCCTTTCTGGTAGCCAGTGTGCCAGCTCCAAACCCTTCACAACTTGGCATTTCTGATGAGAAAGACAACTCTCTCCAAGGGCTTGGCCCGGTCCCCCTCATACCCTTCTGGTACCCATCCTGCTAGCCCAGGGTCTGGGAAGTACAGCTCCCCCTTCCAGACACATTCCCATACAACTCCACCAGTCAGGAGTTGGCTGCTCTGAGGAGCATGTGGTCACAGAAGCAATGTAGACAGCCCTGTGCAGAGGCTAAATTAGAAATCCAGGCCTAGCTACTTCTTTTCTTTAATTAAGATGTTTCTCAGATTTGCAAGACCCAAGTGGGCTGGGTACCAAGTGTCTCCCCAGGTGGTGAGCCACTGCCATACCCCTAGGGCTCTCAAGTACAGCCATCTGAGCCCTGCCCATAGCCAAAGTCCCCAAAGGAAGTGTCTCCAGGTTTCCAGAATCCTGACAGTCAACACCATGCCAACCTGGCTCCTTGTTCCCTTGGCTGCTGCATGGCTCTAAGGCTCCATCCCACCTACTCCTTACCACCCGCCTCTGCCTTCAGTCTCACTGCCTGCGTGCCTGCACACTTGGCCCTGACCACTGCCAGTGTGTCCCCCTCTTTGCTAGACTGCAGGTTTTCAGCTGAGGTGTCATGTCCCACAGGACATCTTTTTTTGATGTGCATGTCTCTTCCATCTGTCTGCCATCCATCCATGTGTCTGTCCATCTATTTATTTGGACAGAAAGATGGACTGAAGAAATAGAGGAGGGGCCTGAACCAAACTGCCAGATGCTGACACATAGCCAAGTAAGGAGAAGCAGAGCGAGCCCAGGCTCTCACCTTCTCAGTGACCAGGTCATACAGCAGGGTGACCACACGCACAGCCAGTACTTCGGTGCTTTTCTCTTGCACCAGGCTTCTAAGGACCTGCAGGCCCCCCAGCTTCAGGAACTGCTGCTGGGCATAGGGGAAGTGGCGCAGCAGGGAGCACAGTGCAAACAAGACCTGGAGGCACAGAATAGGGATACATGAGAGCCGCCCAGATCTGCCTCTGTTCAGCCTCCACGCTTCCTGGCCCCTCCCCCATAACTCTTAGGTACAGCTGCAACCCCAGAATGCAGGATGGTAAAAGTCAAGCAGTACCTCAGCTACCTTTAGCTGCTTTTTAATTGGGTGTTTTTCCTAGCAACAGAGAAGATAATTACAACAGAAAATTGGTACCAGAGGAAAGGGGTTGTAGCTGCTAAAAACCGGACTGTGTGGTTTTGACCCATTGGAACGGATTTGCGGGAAGAGTATGGAAGGATAAGAAATCTTGGCCTAACAGACACCTTGTAGTACTGAAGGCAGAGTTTGATGATCCATGCTGGTGAGAACTGTGGTGAGAACTGAGAGATCTAAATGTGGACCTTGCAAGTGTAGCTTATGAGAGGAAGAAAGAGCTCTGTCTGGACTGGGGTAGAAGCAGTTTGTGTGAGAGGCTTGCTGCATTCTGTCTGTGTCATGAAAACTTGAGCAGGGTTGAGTTTAGAAGAAATGGCTGGTGTAAGAAGAAGGATCTGGCCCAGGTAGAAGTGGAAGTCAGGCTGGAGACCACTGCCTGCTTCGACTGCAATTCTTTGAGAGATTACTACCGTTGAGATTGAGACAGCTGGTCCTCACTGAGACAGTTGGAAAATGCTGACCCTTTTTTTTTTTTTTTTTTTTTAAGGTAAGGTCTCACTCTAGCTCAGGCCAACCTGGAATTCACTGTGTAGTATTACAGTGACTTGAACTCACAGTGATCCTCCTACCTCTGCCTCCTGAGTGCTGGGATTAAAGGTGTGCGCCACCACGCCCAGCTTGAAAATGCTGACTCTTTAGAATGTAGGGACCTGAATGAAGGTGTGTCCTGTTCTTCAAAGTGAACTTTATTTCCTTGCCCCTGGATTAACAAATTTTGTAGCTCATCTGGAACTATGGAAGTATAACAAATACAGGAAAAGGGGGTCATATGGCCATTGGGTGATGTGAGTTAGGGTTGCTGGAGTTCTTATGTGGAGGTCCAGTGGAGCCATGAGGATAAACTGTGGGTTAAAGTGGAGACCCCAGGACTGCTACTGAGATGCAATGACTATGAGACAGCAGTCAAGGACAGCTGTGGCTCAGGATGATTGTTCCTGGGCTCTGAGCAGCCCAGATGGAGGGATGGAATTGGAACTCCAGAAATTTTGTTTTGGGTCTCAGGTGGACATAGACTTCAGGTTTTAATGTTTACCCTATTTTAGACCTTGCATTAGTTCAATCTTTCCTTGCAATGCCACTTTTACAGTGTGAATGTTCACTCTGTGCCATTATGTCTTTTTTGTTTTTATAAGCTCAGTTAAGAGACCTTAAACTATATGGATGTTTGAACATGTTAGGATTGATAAAAACTATGGGAACTTTTCGAGCTGGACTGAAAGCATTATATTTTATATCATGGATGATCCTCTCCTCAGTTTATGGGGACCAGAAGCAGAATGTGGTGGTTTGATTCAGATGTCCCCTTTAAGCTCATGTGTTTTGAATGCTTGGTCTCCAGGGTGATGACAGTTTGGGAGGTGGAGGCTTGCCTGGAGGAGGTGTGCTATTGCAGGCAGGCTTAGGGCTGTTAAATCCAGCTCCCCCTTGCCAGAGCTTGGCTCATTCTGCTGCTGCTGTGGCAGAGGTGATGTCCAGCCTCTGCTCATGCCATGCCTTCCCCTGCCATCATGGAGCTTTCCCTCGAGACTGTAAGCCAAAATAAAAGCTTCTCCTCCCATCTGCTGCTTTTGGTTGGGTGCCTTGTCCCATCAACAAAAAGGGAACTCTAACTTGACTGTGAGAACTCTCTCTCAACATCCACTGGGTGATGCTCAGGTCAAGGATGGCATGCATAGAAAGTGAGCCTGTCTTTCAGACCCTGCATGGGGGCTGGGCAGGAAGGACAGACAAGAACTTGCCTTCTTCTTGGCAGTGAGAGGCTGCTCTGTGGCCAGGATAACAAGCAGCTTCTGCAGGGCTCCCCCTTCAATGGCCTCCACCTGGACCTTTGGGTTGCTGGAAGAAGAAGCACAGGAAACAGTGACTACTCTGCTAGGCACAGGATGGAGGGGGCTAAGGAGCTGATACCACACCAGGCTTCCCTGGCGAGGCAAGGAGCACAAGAGGTGGTTCCCACCTAGAACAAGCTAGAACTCAGCTAGGGAAATGGAGGTTAATGGGTGCGGACCCACCTGGGTATAAAGGCCTACAGAGCCAAAGGTCACAAGCCAGCCTGCTGCTGCTCAGCAGAAAGTGGACGGGGTGATCTAGATAATAAATTACCTCTGCTGCCGTTGGCCTGGCCACTCTGGCACTGACACTGAAGCAGCATTCAAAGGTGCTGCTCTAGCCTCCTTCAGCACTCCCATGCCAGCCTTGGGAACTCCTTCCAGGAGCCCAGGCACACCACACAGTGAGAAGTGGTCACTAACAGCCCTGCTCCCTCTAGGTGTGGAGCTCCTGGAGGCCAGGGCCAGGTGCCCTTCCTGTCCTGTTCAGTGCTCTGCCAGCAGAACACTGTGGGGGAGGAAGGCCGTGGCAAAGCACAGGAGCCACGGAGCCTCTGAACACCAAGCAGATCTCATATAGGACCATCCCGCGTCTCCAGTCAGGGCTGGACCAGAGCAGCGACTGTGACCTCATCCCCAGATTCTCCATGCTCAGCACACGGCCTGCCGCGGCATACAGCCTGCCTACAGAGAATGAACGAACACATACGCAACAACAAACAGGCCAACAACACATGTGGATGATGCCAGTTACACCTGGCATGGCCTCTGCTCATTCTGGACTGAATCCGTGATGCCATGAGAAGAAGCATTTCAGGGCTGGAGAGATAGCTTAGTGGCTAAGGCACTTGCTTACGAAGCCGAAGGACCCAGGTTTGATTCCCCAGGGCCCCCACAAGTCAGATGCACAAGGTGGCACATGTGGCACACGCACCTGGAGTTCGTTTGCAGCGGCTGGAGGCCCTGGCATGCCCCACTCTCTCTCTCTCTCCTCTGTCAAATAAAAATGAAGCCAGGCGTAGTGGTGCACCTCTTTAATTCCAGCACTCAGGAGGCAGAGCTAGGAGGATCACTGTGAGTTTGAGACAACCCTACATAGTAAATTCCATGTCAACCTGGACTACAGTGAAACCCTATATAAAACAAATAAATAAACAACAACAACAATAATAATAATGATAATATTTTTTAAAAAACAGATGAAGCATTCTAAGCCCAGCCCTCCTGGGTGAACAAAGGAGGTTCTCCATTAGGCAGGATACCAGGCAGGGGCCATGGCTGCAAAGACAAGCTAAAGGTACCCTTTTGCAGGTCCCTCCTTCTCTATTTTAAAAAATAAAAAGTGGTTTTTTTTTAAAGTTTTTTTCTTTAAAAAATAAAGTTTTTTAAATTTATTTGAGAGTGACAGAGAGAGACAGAAAGAGACAGAGAGAGAGAGAGAATGGGTGCGTCAGGGCCTCCAGCCACTGTAAACAAACTCCAGACATATGCGCCCCCTTGTGCATCTGGCTTATGTGGGTCCTGGGGAATCGAATCAGGGTCCTTAGGCTTAGCAGGCAAACGCCTTAATGGCTAAGCTATTTTACCAGTCCTCCTTCTCTATTTTTGTTTTCAGGGTTGTTTATTGTTACTGTTTGTTTTGGTGTATACAGTGTGTATATGTATGTGAGTATGGAGTATATGCATGTATGTGTGCAAATGTGTATAATCCATACGCACATGTGTGGCACCAGCATGACATTAGGTACCCTCCTCTATCCCTCTCCGGCCCCATTTCCTTGAGTCTGGATCTCTCACTACACCTGGACTTTGCCACAGTAGACTGGCTAGCCAGCAAGCCCCAGCGATCCTCCTCTTTCTGCCTCCTCAGTGCCCGGTCTATAGGCATGTGCAGCAATGCCCAGCTGTTTATGTGGGTGCGAGGGATCCCAAGTACCCGTGCGTGTGCAGCGAGCGCTCTTACCCACCAAGCCCTCCCCATGGCCCCTGTTTTGTTTTGAAGCAGGGTCTTACCATGTAGTCCAACTTACTACAATCTTCCTGCTTCAGTCTCTCAAGTGCTAAGATTATAGACATGTACCATGGTCCCTGCCTTCTATAATCACATCAATGATGAGTTATGGAGCATATGCCAAGCGCAGAATCCTGTGGGGTCAGATTCTCAAGAAAGACCAAAATTTCACAGTCAGACCACCCCCACCTGCTCATAAGAACAGCAGAGGCAGACTAAGGTTCAGATGGTGACAGTCACGTCCACCCAGACATGATCACAAAGTATGCTAAGTCTCTGGCTGACTTACCTTTGTCACAGAGGCCACCAACAACCCGGAGACACACCAAAGCAATTGTCCCTCCCAAACCCCAACCTCTAGCCAGAAGGCTTTCTAGTACCCCTAACAGTGTTGCAGGTGTAGAAAATCAAGAGTTGACTCTTGGTCAGTCCAGAAAAAGGCGCAGGCAAGTAACAGGAGAGAGAGTATCCTCAAGTGTGGCCTACCCCACAGCTGGTGTCAATCCTGGCTGCATGGAGTGCAGAGGAGCCAAGTCATTCCTAGAAACGGCCTGGCCCTCCTGTTCCTACTAGGAACTAACTTCACGGTTAAAAGCAGACCTAGAACACATGGCCTCCATCCCTCTGCATTCCAGCACCCTCTCCCCAGAAAGGATGCTGCCTACCCCATGGTAGCTCCACTGCAGTACCTGGAGTCTGGAGGGGAGCTGGAGTCACAAGGGAGGGCAGGCTGACAGCTCCCCTCCAAACAGGCAGGCATCTCAGTGTGGGGCCTCGGTCAGAGTCCCCCATCCTCTGCCTCCCTGACTTGAGGCAGGCAGCCGTTTCATCAACAGAGGAGCTAATTAGGGCTGGTCTGCCATCATGTGCCGGCACAACACTCACGCAGCTGGCAGGGTCTACCAAGAGATGACTACTGAGAAGTTCACACAAACATCAAATGCTGTCTCCCAAAGAAGGGGGACTGTGAAGCCCTACAGCACATCAGCCAGAGGGAGTACCAAGGTACTCATCCATCCCCACGGGCCCTCTCATGGTAGCATGCATCACCACAGCACCCACCATCATGGCTCTGTGCCAGAGTGCCTCCATCTTGTAGAGCAGAAGCCAAGCAGAGAAGCTCTCATGTTCCCCAAGCAGCAGCTACCTGCAGCCATGTGCCCACAGCCCACTGGCCCTCTCACAGGTAGGCTCATTCTCTCCCCAGGTAGGGAAACCCATTTAGAATAGAAAGGAATGGAATCCTATGATGCAAAACAGAAAAAAAAAAAAAGACCACTTGAGGATCTCTTTTGAGTTGCTAAAACCACTTTTTCATCTCAGCACAGTTCACACATGATCTGTGGGGCAGGGCACAGTCCTGGTCACCAGGGCCTGGAGGGTGCTTGGCCTTCCCACATGTCCACACTGCAAGAGGTGCCTCTCCCCCATGTGCTCACTTTAAGGATTCCATAAAACAACCTCAAACGGCCTACTGGTGCTGCCACATCAAAGGATTGAGGAAAAGCAGGAGGGTGGGAAAGAGTGGGTCTGAGTCTCCAGATGACTTCTAGTCCATCCTGACAGGAACAGACAGCAGAGCCAGGGGCTTTCTGCACAGTCTGCTCTGGACAGACATTACCTGCTCCCAGAAAGAGGCCACCTCTCCCAGGCAGTCAGCCATAGGCCCTCAATGCCCATGGACATGTGCTCTGGGGAAGATGCTCAAGTAGCTCAGAGGGAGGTCTACGGATGTGCAAGGGCCAGGGGCTGGAGGACTGTTGGTGGGAATCCTGTGAACGGTGGCTGATAACCTTGGTAAGCCCCTTGATGATTTGCTTAGCTAGGAGGCAGTTCAAAGACTATCTTGTGTTAGAGACAAAACGGCTCACAAGTATCCAAAGGCTAGCCCATCTTTTGCAGACACACCACAATTATAGTGGGTTCACTACGTAAGGTCTGACCATATCCTTGAGGACAGTTCCACTCAGCCCAGGTGCCTCAAGCACATGCACACCTGTCCCACCCTTCTCAGTCCACGGGTTCTGTACCACAGCTTCCATCCAGGCCTGGAGAGGGCCAGTCATGGTGGCTGGAAGGTGGGTGTCCTGACAGGGGTATTGAAAAAAAGCAAGAGCCTGGCTTCCCTCCAGTGATGATCACTATCACTAGTGTCTTCAAAGTCCACAGAAGGACATTAAGAATGTAGTTCACTTCCAATGTGATACATGAGAATGAGCCTTGTTCAGAGCTAAGCCGGCTGGACTGAATAAATACCACTGGCACTTGGATGACTGGGGTGTTCACAAGCGGCAGGCATGTCAGCTGTCTGTGTGCAGAGGGACAGCAGCAGCTGCTGCTCTGGGACTCTTATGGGAGGTGGCAGGGAGTGGGAGCCTCACAGAATTGGAAATGATTGCATTTGCAAAAAACAAAACGTTCACGTCAAGGTGACAGCAATATGGGCGGTCTGCCAAGGGTCACTGGCTATATTTTAGCTCAGGCAAGCAAGTGTCTGGGTAAGAGAGGGATGGAAGAGCTGGCCTTAGGATCGCAACCAGGCCATGCGAGAATACACATGAGAACGCTGCCTGATACAGGTCCTGGGCCCACCTTGTTCTATCTACGACCCTCAGAACTGGCTGCACATTTTAGCTCAAGTACAATAAGGAAATGTGGACCCCCTTCAAAGATTATTAGAAAGTGCAGCATGGCAAGAGGCCAAACATGAGCCCTTTGGAGTGCTGGGTCCTGTGTTCCTGCACAGGTCCAAGGGCTACCACCGTGATCTCAAACTTACTCAGAAACGATGTTGTGGTGGTTTGAATGGAAACTACTCCCCCAGGCATCAAATGTTCATGATTAAGCTTCCTTCCTTCATCTCCAGCTGGTGGAACCTTGGGGAGGTGCAGCCCTGCTGGAGCAAGTGCGTTGCTGGGGGCGGCATTGGCGTTAATTAGCCCAGCCCTACTGGGCGTTGAGAGCAGGCTCACTCAGCGGCTGGGGATGTGTGATGCTGTGAGCGGGCTGCCAGGTAAAAAGCACTCAACAGCGAGCAGCACAGGCAGGCAGGCATGTGAAGTACTGTGTTCTCTCAGAACTTCTTTATATAAAATCCTCCACCGGAAGGGGCACCTGCTCTAGGGGAATGCCTTACTCCCTCAGTTCTACTTCCTAGAAACACCCTCACAGACTCACCAATGAGATACTAATCTGATTCAGTTGACAAGAGAATTTAACCATCTCAAGTTGGAACCTTGCTAGAGGTGGCGAGTTGCTGGGAGTAGACCTTAGGGCTAGTTAGCCCAACCCACCTGCCAAAGCTAGCTCACTCTTGCTCCTATGATGTGAGCAGGAAGGATCCCATGCTTTCTCCACCATGATGCTTCCCTTTCAAACTATAAGCCTAGAAGAAATCCTTTCCTCCTATAAGCTGCTTCTGGTCAGGAGTTGTGTCCCAGCACCAAACACGTAACTGCTATTCATGCTCGAGAGATAATCAGAACAAGGACTGAGAGGTAAATGTGAATCACCGGAAAAGGCAGAGCTCAGGACGGGACGTAGCGGGAGGTTGACAAGTTAGCTTGAGCCAGCAACACTAAGGTGAAACCCTGATGCAGAGCGTGCATCTACCAGACTCTGGCCTCTGGGCGTGTGCATGGAACACTGTACGTACCCAAGAGGAATGTGCTTTCTCAAGGGGAAAATATTCCTTCTCTTCATTGTGTGTGTGTGTGTATCTGTATGGGGATGCATGTGCTATGCATGCCAATATGTGTATAGGCACACGTGTGTGTAGGGCAGAGGTTGACTTCCTCAGTTTCTCGCCACTTGATTTTACTAAGGCAGGGTCTCTCACTGAAACCCAGAGCTCACTGACTTGGTTAGTCTAGCCAGCCAGCTTGCCCCATGGGATCCCCGCTTGCCCTCTCTGGAGTGCTAGCATTACAAACAGGCCACCATGCCCACCTGGAACTTAATTAGGGTACTGGAGATCCAAACTCCATAGCAGAGCAAGTGCTTTCTCCATATATCCATTTCTTTAGCCTTCTTCATTGTCTTTACAGAGAGAGAACTGCCAATGTTCTGGAAAGTTCTGAGAAGATGTCATGCAGTAGTGCAGGGAGACATCTCTGGGGTGGTGTGGCCAAGCTGAACCCTGCACAATCCTGCCTCATGAAGCTGTGTGAAACCTCAAAAAGAAACAAACACCTGGCCTACAATAACAGCTTTTTACCACCTGACCACATGAGAAGCACAGGGGCCCCTTATTAGTTACACGAGGACCTGAGGTGGGCCCCTCCTTGACCCCTTCAAAAGCAGTCCCCATCAGAAACCATTCACTTAACCAAGTATGGAGCAGCAGGTGCTCAGTGCTGCTGCTGCTTGCTTTCTCTTCCTCCTCCTCTGTCGTCGTCACCGTTGTCTTCTCTCTCTCTCTCTCTCTCTCTCTCTCTCACACACACACACACACACACACACACATACACACACATAGGAATAGATGAAAGGGGGCTCTAGGGGAGCTTAGCAAATCATCTTCCTACAGATATTTGGTAGCTTTCACCCTAGCTTGGAGCACTTTATTTTCCTTCAGTCATTCACGCTGGGTACTATACACATTTCAGAAAAGTAAACCAGACATAATGGTGGGCACTTTGGACTGAGGCAAGAGGATCATTTGGGCTCAGGAGTTCAAGACCAGTCTGGGCAACATAGCAAGAAACACATCTCAGGGCTGGAGAGATGGCTTAGCAGTTAAGCACCTGCCTGTGAAGCCTAAGGACCCCGGTTCGAGGCTCGACTCCCCAGGACCCACGTTAGCCAGATGCACAAGAGGGCGCACGCATCTGGAGTTCATTTGCAGTGGCTGGAGGCCCTGGTGTGCTCATTCTCTCTCTCTGTCTATCTGTCTTTTTCTCTCTCTGTCTGTTGTTCTCAAATAAATAAATAAAAATAAACAACAAAAAACAATTTTAAAAAAAGCACATCTCAAAAAAAATACAGAAATGTAATAATATAGAAAAGTAACTTCAAGATGAATCAATTAGTAACGTTTACTATTGCTTGTCTTTTTAATACTTTCATTTGTCTATTTGAAAGAAAGAGGCAGAGAGAGAGAGAATATGGATGTGCCAGGGCCTCGAGCCCCTGCAAACAAACTCCAGATGCATGTGTCACTATGTGCATCTGTCTTAGGTGGTGTTGGGGAATCAAACCTGGGTCCTTGGGTTTCACAGGCAAGTGCCTTAACTGCTAAGCCATCTCTCCAGCCCCTGCTATTGCTTTTCTATCCTTCCTCCACACTTCCCTCCCTCCTGCCTACTCTCATGTTACTGTCAGTGTCAAACCCAGGAGCTTGCACAAACTACGTAAGCATGCTTCTACTAAACCCCTCTCTACAAATATTCACAAGAACTTTTCTCAAAACATTTGAAAGAGATTTTTCTTGGGAAAAGTACCCTTTTACTCCTAAACAGATTAGAATGTATTTCCTAAGAACATATATAGTACAAGTCCCAGATCAGGAAACTAACACTGAAACAGTAATTTATATATTATCAATGTCAGATTCACCAACTGTCCCAATAATATCTTTTTTAGAAAAATCATTCTGGGGTGGGAGCTGGGAGGTGGCTCAGCAGTTAGGTGCTTGCTTGTAAAGCCTAAAAGCCCACAATCAAATCCCCAATACCCAAATAAAGTCAGATAAACAAGGCAGTGTATGCATCTGGAGTTTGTTTACAGTGGCTAAAGGCCCTGGTGTGCCCATTCAATCTTTCTTTCCCCTCTTTCCGCCCCCTCTCACTCTCATAAATCAATCAATCAATAACTTTTTAAAATTATCTTGGTCCCAGGTACAGTCCAGGCTCACACGATGAAGTGAGTCGAATGTCTCTTTGTTCTCCTTTACTTACTCTGTCTTGTCTTGTATGACATTTAAGGGTGTAGGCCACTTGCACAACATCCCTCAGTTTGGATTTGTCTTATGATTAGATTAATGCTAGCCATCTTGGCAGGACTATCTCAAAAAACAATGTTGTTTCTTTCTTAGCATATCGTGTCAGAGGGCACAAGATGTCAATCAGCCCCACAACTGATCATGTTCATTTTGAATATTTCACTATGGGTACCTCCCAGGTTGTTTTACTATAAGGACACTATTTAAACTTTTAAAATTAATAGATATTATATGGACACACTGAGATGGTAAAGCAATCTGTTTCTCATCAAATTCTCACCCACTAGTTTTGGCATCCACTGACAATACTTGCCTAATTACTACAATGCTATCAAATGAGGACATCCAGACTCCATCACTTCTATTGTCACTTGTTGGCACTGTGCTTAAAATAACAGATCTTCATCCATTCATTTATTCATTCATAATATCATGGATTCATAAATTCTTTAGTCTATAGAATATATAATTCACTTTATCATTATTTTGCTGCTTAAATTATCTGAATTAATCATCAGTGCCTTTTCATACTGGCTTATCTCTTTGTACTTCATCACTTTCTGGCACAAAATATTTTTACACAAGATACTATAGTAGTCCTTTTCCAAGAAGCACTTGTTTGGGTCACGTTTTTAAAATATAGATTCTTTTAAATCCTGCCTTACATATATTAAACTAAACTACAGCCTCAGAAGATGTGGCTCTAAAGCCCCGCTTCTTTATGAGTGCACCCTGTGATTATGTTCTGAGAACCAGCCTCATCTTTTATTTTTTAATTATTGTATTGTATTTTTGAGTTAGGGTCTCACTATGGCTAAGGCTGATCTGGAACTCACCCTGTAGTTCCAGGCTGACCTTGAACTCACAGTGATTCTCCTACCTCTCTCAGTGAGTGCTAGGATTAAAGGTGTGGGCCACCAGCCTGGCTTCAGCCTCATCACTGATCCGGTATGCCATCTCTGATAACTTGCTGTCCAGTACTTAAAGACTAGAGTAGAAGGCCTTAATGGGGAGAAGCTAGAGGCTCATTTATTCAGAATCATACTCTTGGCCTCAAGTTCCTTTTAACCATATTTGTTTTTCTCTTGCTAGCAGGAAGCCCATTCTCCTTAGATGATAAAGCAGAGAACAGAATAAAAAATGAGGTCCCTCACTACATGGTATCATCTGACTAAAGCAGGCGGCCTCAGTGTCCTGTGTGCCGTTCGTCCCTTGTGCTCTGAACAGTAGTCGCTCAGGTCCCT
Source organism: Jaculus jaculus (assembly GCF_020740685.1). NCBI lineage: Eukaryota > Metazoa > Chordata > Mammalia > Rodentia > Dipodidae > Jaculus > Jaculus jaculus. Next base: position 47,464,559 of record NC_059114.1, on the reverse strand, counting down.
TTGCTGTTCTTCCCCATCTCCCGGTCTCACCTATCTGGCATTCCTCACAGTGTTCTAAAAGGTTTCTACCCTTCCTCTCTATTTGAGCCCTTTTATCTTCTCCAACAAAATCTCAACTCTAGCTGGTCCTGTGCAGCCTGCAGGTCTCTTTAGGTCTCTCCTCTCTAGCTCCTGCAGTAATCACTCGTGACTCTATTAAGCACATTTCAATTTTCAGACTATGAGTCATCCTTCCTTTCAAAGCTCTTGTTCAGACATCCTATCTACTTTTCTCGAGGCCCTCTAAAATCTGCTTTCACAAAAACTCAATAGTCATTCTGTATTCCCCTTGACTTCTCCAAGCATGGTCACTTTCTGTTAAGACTCCCCAAACTCTTGCTTCACCAAACAAATTCTTCTTATTGTTCAGAATATGATTTCAGAGGGGCTTCTTTTCTTTTTTTTTTTTCTTCCTTTCTTTCTTTTTTTCAGTTTTTCAAGGTAGGTTTTCATTCTAGTCCAGGCTGACCTAGAATTCACTACGTAGTTTCTCAGGGTGGCCTTGAACTCAAGGCTCCTACATCTGCCTCCCAAGTGCTGGGATTAAGGCCATGCCCGGCTTGGCTTCTTTTCTTTATTGTTTCCTTAACCTCCTGAGAGATAAAATTGTCAGAAAAGTGAGTTAAGCATTTAATCAAGGGGGTGCTGGGAAGATGGCTCAGCAGCTGAAGGTGCTTACTTGCAAAAGCCTGTCAGTTCAGGTTCAATTCCCCAGAAATCATAGAAAGCCAGATGCAAAATGTGATTCATACATCTGGAGTTTGTTTGCAGTAATAAGAAACCTTGGGGGCTGAAGAGATGGCTTAGTGGTTAAGGTGTATGCCTGCAAAACCTAAGGACAATTCAATTCCCCAGGTCCCATGTAAACCAGATGCACATGGTGGTGCATGTGTCTGTAGTTCGTTTGCAGTGGCTAGAGGCTCTGGAGTGCCCATTCTCTGTCTCTCTTTCCCTCTCTGATTTAAAAAAAACAAAACAAAACAAAACAAAACATTATTTAAACAAGGGATTGGGGATATAGCTCAGTTGGTAGAGTTCCTGCCTACCACACATGAAATCCTGAGTTTGGGGGCTGGAGAGATATATCCACGTAAAGCCAGATGCACAAAGTGGTGCATGTGTCTGGAGTTTGTTGGCGGTGGCAAAAGGCCCTTATTCGCTCATATTCTCTCTTAAATAAATAAATGAATTGGTTAATTAACTTAGAAAGAAAGAAATCCGGAGTTTGATCCCCAGCACTGCATAAACTGGGCATGGTGGCACATATCTGTAATTCCAGGTCAGCCTGAGCTAGAATGAGACCCTACCTCAAAAAACAACAAACAAACAAACAAACAAATTCTAGTGTTTTCAAGCTATGTGACTAAGTATCTAAATCTATCAGGACTTCAGTTTCTACATTTGTAAAATGGAATTGTTGTGGGTGATAAAAAAAATAAAGCTAAAGGAAGTCCTTGATCAGAATAACAGTGGTCCTATCACAGCAGATTATCCTATTTAACCAAAATCATTACATTTACTTTTGTGAAGAGACAAAATGCTTGGGTATTCAGGCTTCTCAAAAGCAGGAGGGGCTGCCTCTGATGGGAGGGGGGACAAAAAATATACCACTGCCACTAGTGGCCCTACATTCTCATTCTCAGCTCCTGGAGCTGGATTGTCAAAGACAGTATGAGAGAATTCATGGGGGAGAAATGTAATTAACAAACTAAAGGGAGACATAGGGAAGAAGGATCAAAGCAGCTAATTAGAATGGGCTAGAGGGAGACCACAGGATAGGGAACAGGGAAGAGAGAGGGCTAAAAAGAATTATCTGTGGCCTATAATTATTCCAAGAATGTCTGTGTAATTGTCTCGGGGGTGTGAGGGAGGAAAGGTAGGAGTAACAAGGTTAAGCAGAAGAAAATTTAGGCTAAAGCATATGGGAGATTTTTTTTTTTTCCCACACTGAGCTTTATCAAGTTTATCAGAAAGCCCAGAGAGGGTGTGATTTTAGGTCATTTCTACCTGTTGGTTGTCTCGTTCCCACAGGTACTGATAGCTGGGGGAAAGCACAGCAGACCAGATCCTGCAGGGCAAGAAGGCCTCTAGGGAAACCATAGTCAGTCCTTTCTCCAAGCTGCAGCAAAACATCCTAGCAGGCTATGTGTGGCTCAGAAGGGAGAGCCTCACTCACCCAGATCTGGCTCTCAACCACTTTAAGATGTGTGCTGGGCAACCAAACAGCCCCCTCCCCAACTTCCTAGCCCCTCCTCCTCCTCAATAAGCATAGTATATATGTCACTGTGGGAAAAATCATCTTAGTGGGAGCCAATGGAAACAAGCACAGCCTATTTTGCTTTTGCTACACAACTGTAGAAATGTTTATGAATGAGCCATCTCTTAATAGCAAAAGAAAAAGCAATGATCGTGGGATGGTCTATAGCTGAAAATGACAACATTCAACTGCTTCGTTTACGAAATTTGGAAGTCGTATAGACTACAAATTTCTCTGCTATGCAACATACATAACAAGCCCCAAAATATCCTTTGTTTGCTGAGGCTTTGCTCAGATATTTAAGGTTTCTGACAGTTTAAATATGGTAAACCATCCAATTATTTTGCTTCATTGGTATTTGGAAAGATCATTTTGAACAATGAGTTCTAGTTCCAGAAGGCAAGTGTGGCATGAGGTCTTGGGCTTCCCATGGGGCTGGATCAGCATGGCCTTATTGGCTAGGGCTGGTCGTGAGGATCCCTGGAAGCATTGTGTTCATGTTGTAACAGGGGAGGACACTGGGCAGGGTCATTCTGTGGACTCTCCAGCCTGGCACAACGGTTTCCAAGGTAACACTCCAAGTTACGAAAGGTGCAGAGGGTTAACACAGGGCCTTGTATATGCTCCATCAACAACTCTACCCCTGAGCTTTGCTGCCAGCCCACAGCTTCCTCTGATACAGGAAGGGCCTGACTTTGCCAGAGCCCTTCAGCCTGATTCACCAAAGGCTAGAATGAGGACCTAGAAGGAAACCAAAAATACTTAAGCACTTTTTGGTTCAGGAACATGCTATTTGTCTGTGATTCTTTGTTCAGTCAGCTGGTCCACAGATAATGACTGTGATCAGTATACAGCTAAGCATCTTTTGGGCCATAGCAAGAAATAATCCTTGTATCTATTAGGCAAGATGCAACCACGAGAGATATGGAGGGAGGGAGAGGGAGGGAGGAATGGACGGAAGGAGAGAATCAATCACTGTGTAAGAGGGTCACCTGAACCATGGAGGGCTCACCCAGGAAGATATAAATGAAGAATGCTTTGGCAAAATCAAAAGTTATTAATTAAGATAGAAGAAAACTCAAAATTCTGTGTTTTTCCAACATGAAGTCTGATACAAATCTTTTGTTTCCCCCAAAGAAAATATTAAAAACTCAACTTCCACAATCCCTCTTAACACTGACTCTGATAAATCATTGAAGGGTTTTCTGCTGGAATCAGTCTGATGACAAAGAAAAAGTTATAAAAATAGTGAATGTCAAAATGTAAATGGTTTATTTAAGATTCAACAATTGTTGCTGAATCAAGCACGAAATCTCTGTGGCCTGAATAGCAAGGGAAATAAAAGGCTTGCCGATTTAGTATTAGGTACAGACTGTCTGGCTGAATTTTAGATTATAACTTAAAAGAAAAACACATTAAACCAGTTCAAGTGTGAGCTGACATATACATGCCAGGTTTTCAGCTACTTGCCAATAAGACAAGGACGCAGCCTGAGTGGGATTTTTACATGCCACAGTTGAACAGGGCTCTGTTCCCCATTCCTACTGCAGACCCACGCCCAGGATATTAGGGCAAGGCCTGAAGCAAGGAGAACTCTAGAAGAGACTCTAGAGAGCCACAACCAACCTCCCAGATCATTCCTACAGTAACGAGGCCAGGATGGGAGTGGAGAAGTGTCAAATGCTAGGCCTTGTTTGTCAGACACTTTTCATGAGCTACAGTGGCACTCCTGCTCCCCCATATCTAGTTCAGCCTCACTGACCCATAGAGCCCTGGAATCTAGTCTTCTATGCAGGTTTGTAGGGTGACGAGCAAGAACATTTGTCTACTTTCTTGCCCATAAGTGCTTAAAATGCTACCATCTATGATTTGTTTCTTTGAGACTTAAAAGACCATTCTGTCTTTCAGGGTGCCCTATTAAAATACCACTACCTCTAGGCTAGGAGGACCAGTCACATGTAAGTGCGGTGATCACATAGTGTATTGCCCCAAGTGGGACATTAAGAATGAAAAATGGTGCCATTAATTACCACACTGGGCTAAGAGGCATAAGGAGAACATATGGTCACTTTATGTATATGGCTTTCTGCTAGGCTCTATAGAAGACAGGAAGTTGAATAAAGTACTTCCATGGAACCTAGACCCTGAGTCAAGGGGCCTGGAAATTGGCCAAGGCTGGGCACATATGGAGAGAAAGTAGGCCCCAAAGAGGGAAACTTCAGTCAGCTCTGAATTTGAATCCAGACTTTCTTTTGGCATGACCTTGAGGCAGGTTTATTAACTTATTTGCACAAGTCTCTACATCTGTAAAATGAGAATTACTTAATGAAGTCCTTGAGAGGATTGAATGAAATACCAAAGGGGCATCTGGTGTGGGGGTACTTTTGATTTTTTTTGTTGTTCTTGTTTTTCAACGTAGGGTCTCACCCTAGCTCAGGCTGACCTGTAATTCACTATGTCGTCTCAGGGTGGCCTCAAACTCATGGTGATCCTCTTACCTCTGCCTCCGGAGTGCTAAGATTAAAGGCATGTACCACCATGCCAGCTACGCAGTTTTTAAAAGGGTAGACAACTTTGCTTATCCTCATCCAGAAGTAACTCTTGGGCTAATCCGTGGCTAAGCAGGCTCTTTTATAGCAGCTCACAAAGAATGGACCAGGTGACTAGGCTGCTGTCCTGATGCCACTTTTCCTGGTCTGTTTTCACACACAGACCCAGCCCATCTACTACTATACAATCTTTAGGTCTTAGTGGCAAATGCCATCTACCTGTACCTTTAGAGGAGACCACATGTAGAAGTGACTTTCCAGTGAGTAAACCCCATTCTGATGGCCCAGGGCAATGCTGTCTGGGAGGCAGTAGCATAATCTCAACATCCTCTGGGGCAGAAATGTGAAAAAAAAAAGGGGGGGGGGATGGTTCTCAAAGTCACAAGGAAGATGACTTCTGAAATGCCTCCATTTTATAGGCCCTGAGTGCTTCCCAAATGTCAGCTCATATCATGACAACTTACCAAGACAGGTACCATTATCCCCATCTTATTATCCTACAAACTGAGCAACAGAAAATGAAGGAATTTTTCTAAAGTCACATAGCTAATAAGGGGCAGCATTATGGAATCCCAAGCATGACAGCTCACAGATCCAGATTCCAGTGGGCCTACAGTACAATGCCAGGACGCCAGGCTTCGTCCCCACAGAAGTGCTGTCTAGAGTGTCAAGCTGATGGGGCAAGTAGAATCACTGCACATCACGTTTCACCTGCGGTGCTGCTGCCAACATCCTCCACCACTTAATTTCAGAGCTTGACCCAGAACAGAGAGGAAGAGCCATCTTTCCCCTGGTACTCTGCTCCTCAGCTCTAGGACACCTAGCTTAAGGCAAAGGAGACAGCAAGTGGTTTTCCAAGTCTGCTGTCTGGCCAGCAGCACCCGGAGTCTCTGAAAAGTAGGCAGAAATGCAAATGCCCAGGCCTCATGCCAGCCTCATGGATCAGAAACAGTAGGAAAGGGGCTTGGCCATCTATACTTCAACTAGCCTTACGTTCTGATGTGCCTTGGTCTGAGAACCACTGGCAAGGGTACCTCTGGACAGACAGCAAGCTAGGCTCTCTCACACTGTAGCCGGCAAAGGCTGGCTTCGGGGGCCTGCAGCAGAGCCCAGTTTTTGCAAAGAGAACAGGCTGTAAGGGCCACTGCCAAGAACATGAAAAGCTCCCAATAAAAACTGGACCTCCATGGGCACACTGATCAAAATACAATAAAGAAGAAAGTGAGGAATCTGACAAAAGGAAAACGTAGCTTCAGTGGGGGACAAAATACAACAATCTTCTGTGCAGATGAGAAGCATAAAAGGGATGTTAGATGTTCAAAGAACCAAATGTTGAAACGACAAGAAAATAAAAGAATAAAGACCAAATGTGGACATCAATGCCACATGGGCCTCAGTCTAATGATGGCAGTAGCAGGGAACAGCACTGCCCCCGCCCCCAAAAAACTAGGTACCTTCCCCCCACTCCTGACATAATAGCCTATACAAGTAGAGTCTTAAGGAAAAAAATAGCAGCAATTAGTCCTTGAATCTTGCTTGCTGGAATGAAAAACTGAAAGAAAACCACCAAAGGCTCTGGTGGGAAAGGCTGGGCTAAAGAGGCCCATGGCGAGGATGGGAGTGTGGTTATGAAAGGGCAGAAGCCTGCAGGATGTTCCTGCAGTCTTTGATGCCTTCCAAGTCTTAACCCGGAAGGGGAAAATGGAGGGCCTGGCCTCAAATGCAAAGTGGAAGAGCTTCAATATGGGCTGGAGCATAATGGGATATGGGGAGGAGTTGGCCCAGTGAAGCTGACTGGGTAGAAGGCTAAGGGCACTGTGGAGATAAAGGCTGTAGAACAGAACTTCTGACCAAAGTGCCTCCCCACACAGAGGGCCTGCACACCACACTCCATTCTCTCCTAGCCTGAGGCACGTGCTTTGGAGGTGGTGACAACAGCAACCTCAGTCCTTCCATTCAGGAAATGTGCCATATTATTATAAAATAATCCCATCAAGACTATAAGTGACAGGAAGAGGGCATCCTTCCTCTAGTGACCTTCTCCACTCAAATATGCTATGTCTCCACAGTAGGCTCTGGAGGGCTTTCCACACCCCCTTCCCTGCCCTTCATCTTCAGCAGGCTAGTTCCTATTCCTCCAAGTCTTACCATCTGCAGAGACACGTGTGTGGGCCACCTAACCCTCACGGGCCCTGCTGTGCTTTGAGTACGTGCTTCTCTGTCAATACTCTCAACAGCCTGATCAAAACCTATTTCCTGTTGTCCCATGAACTCCCTCTAGAGAATGCGCTGTGCCTTGTCACTTCATCATGCAAAACTCACCCAGGGAGTCTAGGCCAATGCCTAGCATACAGTTAACAAGAGAGACCTGGGGAGATGACTAGCCCGGTGCTCCTGCTGCTGCTGAGACAGTGAGGCCCAAAGTGTCTATTCCTATAATGGATTATGGTTGGGCATATGGCCTTCCCCAATTCCTGATGGCCTTATCACTCTACGAGCTCACAGAAGGGGACTCCAACCAACATCCTGAATCATAGCTTTTCTTCCCTTTTCCCTGTCTGATTCCCTTGACCAGCTCCCTCATGTGCCTCTGCCACTATAGATGCCCACCTGCCAGAGAAAAGCTCTTCTGCAGAGGTGAGCAGAAACCTATAAGGTGCCCTGCCTTTGCCATATATATATATATATATATATATATGGTAATGGCAAGAGGATCACAAGCTCGAGATCATCCTCTGCTACACAGCCTAGGCACGGTGTCAAAAACAAGTTAACAAAGCTAGAAAACTGACTCAGTAAGAGCATTTCCTGAGCAAGAGGCCTGAAAGACCACTTGAGTTCAATCTCAAGGACCCACATAAGTAGCTGGACATTGCCATGCACATCTACAACCCTAGTCCAATGGAGATCAGAGACTAATGAATCAGTGAGACTTGCAGGGGGCTGGGGGACAGGGATAGCAAGCTCTGGGATCAGTAAGAGACTTCAGCAAAAGTAAGAAACAGGCAGATGGGCTGGAGGGAGGGCTGCAAGGTGGTTACCTGCAAAGCCAAAGGACCCAGGTTCAATTCCCCAGGATCCATGTTAGCCAGATGTACAAAGGGGAGCATGTGTCTATAGTTTGTTTGCAGTGGCCGGAGACCCTGGAGTGCCCATTCTCTCTCTCCCTCCCTCCCTCCTGCTCTTTCTCTGTCAAATAAATAAAAGAAACAGGCAGAAGAGCAACAGAGGCAGGCAGCTGACATTATTCTCTGGCCAATGTGGGCAAGTGCAGCCTGTCCCAGGGCAGTGCAGGAGGTGATGATGCACGGAGACACACACACACACACACACACACACACACACACACACACACACACAATTTTGAAAAGTATTTTATAAACCCCTAAAACATAATTCCTAATGATAGTAATGAATTCCTAATGATATTAATGAATTTTAAGCAGCCAAACCCCCACACACACACAAAAGAGGAGGAGGAGGAAGAGAAAGAAGAGACAACGATGAAGACAATGACAATGACTGGAGACTTGGGATATACACACACATGGATCCTGAAATCACATCTAATAAATAATGCCTGCCTCTGCTATCTATAAAACCAGCTGCGACTCAATCCTAAGGATAGGCACCACTTGCCAGTCATGGCAGGTCCATGCGTAGGCATGTTCATAGGCAGTCACTGTCACCTCCCTTCAGCTTGACTTCACCTGGCTATTCTCCCTGACAATAGCTCTGGCAGAAGACTGGGAAGGGCTATTTCATGCAACATTCTGGACCTTGTCAGGACAGTGTGACTCAGAGCTGGGTCCTCGGCCACCCTCCTCTTCTTCAGTGCTCTAGGCTCCAACCACCACTGCTCTGAGAGCTACTTCTATAGTAAGCCCTGCCTGTGGACCTGACAGAATGACCGGTGCCGGGGGTCTACTGTGGAGGTGGCACTAAGCCATTCAGAGGAGCAAGAACACTGAAAGAGGGCAAGGTCAAGTTGACAAATACCATACAGTGAGAAAGAGCTGCACGAACTGCAGTGGCATAATGTAGCATAACAGATGGATGATTAGATTTATTCTAAGAGCTGTAAAAGTAAGTAATTAAATAAAAATATGGAACAATGAATCTGCCACAGAGAGACACCTAACAGCCCCACGAGGGCCTTACAGCTGGCACAAACAGCCTGGGAGAGAAGCAGTGGGCAAGAGCCTCTAACACTGCCCTGATGTTTAAGTGCAATAAATTTAGCACCAGCTCAAGATGGGTACAGGGGACAGCCTGGTCTCAGAGGGAGATAATCAGTCCTGTGGCTGTAAAAATACTGTGTCATGGGAAATTGGTTTCCTGTCTATATCTGGAAGGCAGTAGTGTGAGGTAGACCAATAAAGTCCCCTCCACCAGTGTGACTGGCAAATCCCTGAAAAGCAAAACTGACAGCCTGCATTTATCTTTGCAAGAAGCAGAGACAGAGAGAAAGGGAGACCAAATTGCATAAAGAGATGATAGGACTCACTGCCATCAATGCAGGCATTCCAAGACCCAGCACCAGACCCTTATCTCCTCTCAGAGGCTGGCGGCAGAGGGGGGGCCAGTAAGCACCTGAGTAACACGAGACAAGCACTGTGTATGACGATGGAATAGGCATGAGCCGAGCTGAGGAAGCAGCCTCAGTGGATGTGACATTCCATATTTGGAAGCAAATAGATTATGACTCTGGAGTCATGTAGTACAATGTAGTCATGACTCTGTTCTAAGTAACCAAGCTAAGGTCAAATTCACCTAGGGAAAATAAAAGTTGTTGGGCCCATCAGGAGGAAGGGAAAAGCACAGCTGGCTCATGAGAGATGTGCGGGCGCTCTCAGGCTGCATCTCCAGGCCTGACGCTCCTCTCCAGAGGACGCAGCTTCCTCCAGGCAGGGATGAATGATGGCCATGGGCAGCCTCTAAACACAAGAATAGCAGCATGAGGGCTGCAGAGATGGCTTAGCGGTCAAGGTGCTTGCCTGTGAAACCAAAGGACCCAGGTTCAATTCCCCAGTACCCAAGTAAGCCAGATACACATGGTGGCACATGTGTCTGGAGTTCATGTGTAGGTCCTGGTGTACCCAATCTCTACCTACCTTTCTCTCTCTGAAATAAAAAAAAAAAAATCTTAAAAAAGAATACCAGCATGAAGATTTTTCTTCTTTCCAAATGAAGGAAGGACTTGGACCTTGTTTATGTCACATGCCCACCCTAGGGCCAGTCACTGCCTGACAAATGAACAAGAAACCACTAATGACTAGTCTGGGTTCAATGATCAAGCTTAATGGGGAAGAAGAACTGGTGAGTACAAAGATTGAAAGTCTCACTTGACCACAAGGAACTCATAAGGAGATTCTCAAAAGAAGAAAAGTGGTGTTTCCCAAAGGAAGAGCACTGAAGGAGGTGTTGAAACCAAAACCAACATGCATCAAGAGCCTTCAAAGCCCACATTGTTTTCTATTCCCTCACATATTAGGCATTCATTTGCTGTTTGGGGCTAGATTGAGGGGTGGGGGGCAGACCAGGTCTGTAACAGCTGGGCTAGCGCTCTGGTTGGACTCAACTACTGCAAAGGCCTTACTGCTTGTGCCTTTCATAGCAGCCCACTGCTGCAGACCAGTCCCCAGGCCCAAGCATAGCATAGAGAAGGGTCCTCCCCACAGCGCTGACTATGGGGAATCAACTCTTCCCAACCTAGAAGCCTCAGCGCCTTCGACAGGGAGCCAAAGATGGGAGCGGGTTGCTTCTATTCCCACAAGAGGATCTGTGGGGTCATTCTACCCCTTTGGAAGGGGAGACACCCTATCATATTCCTATTACCACAAGCTTCTGGTTTCCTGTTTTGAGGCAAGATCTTATTATATAGCCTTGAATGAAACTTACTGTGCCCAGATGCCTTTAAACTTGCAATCCTCCTACCTCAGCTTGAGCACTGAGGTCACAGGCATGTGTCACAACACCAGTTTACTGCCATTTTTGCCTAGGAAAGGGTTCACAGTGGGAATTCTATGCTTTCTGGCTTAAAGGAACTTTCAGGCCTTCCTTCAATGTCTTTAGAACCCATTACACGCACGTCTATCTCCTCCATCAGACTCCAGCAAACAGCCTTTCAGCTTCCCTTCTCATGGGTCTCCAGGAGCCCAGGCCTCCTTCTGCCACACAGAAGACACCCTTCCTCCAACAGCATAGAACCAACTCTGTCAGGATCTCTGTGAAGAGCCAACATGTTTAGGTCTTTCCGTTGTACGGCCAGCCAGAGCCAGGGAATCATGAGGCACCTTGGCTATGAGAGCCAACAAGTAGGCCTCAGCTCCTAGGCTGAGCACATTCCTAAGTGATTCTTTCAACTTCACCATGAACCTGGGACCTGTCTTAAGTGGTGGCGCTAGCCAACATGTAGCTACCAAGCACCTTCAACCGCAGTTACTTGCCTACCGAGCCTTCCCCAGAAATGCAGGGATATGAACCTTAGTTCCCACGTAGAGCAGTTAAACAACCTGGCTATGCCTGGTACTTGAGTCATGTTGGAAGGTCTGGTTCAGAACAGCCATGCTGAGTGCAGATGCAATAACCTAAAGCCAGGCTGAAGGGCATCTTGCACATGGACGGCTCTGGCCTGGAGCTCTCTTAGTTGGCTCTGCTCCTGTTCTACACAAGAAAATTTATTGCTGCTGTAAGATTCCCAGAGACAAGAATGTACCCACCTCCCACTTTGCCTGTGTCCTTTCTAAGAACAGATCAGAATCGATCAGTAGGCAAAATCTAGAGTAAACCTTAATAAGTATGAAGCACAAACTAAGCTCTTAAGTAAAATTTCCTTAAGCCACATACTAAATGAAAGCATTTTGTCTGAGTCCCAGAGAAACAATTCAAATAGGCAACTAATCTTACTGCTTCAAAACTACTGAGCTTGGACAAATGGAAACATCAAAATAGTGTTTAAATCAAGACTTTAATTCTTTTCCCCAGAGGCAAAGACAGGACTATGCAGGTAACAATAGGGTAAACTAGAAGAGAGGCTCGATGTGCTAAGAGTAGAGGTAGAAGAAAGGAGGGTGATTGGGGGGCTGAAGCGTTTGGCACGTAGTAAGAAGCACAACTCTGAGATGCCCCCAACCATGCCATTCCCCAGTAATGCCTAACTGGCCACCTGGCTAACGGGATTGCTGAATTCATAGCATTCAAACCACTTACATGTTGTATAAGGCTCAAATGGTCCAGAGATCATGAGAGTTGAAACATGGAGTTCAAAAGGCTCTTGCCAGGAAGTTCAACACAATCCCTATGTCCTAATTTATTACCTATGTTTTTTAGTTAGGAAATACTATAAGCTCCTACAGAATACAAAGTAAGAAAATAGAAAAAAATTTCTCAATTAAAAATACATATGCAGGCCTGGAGCGATGGCTTAGCGGCTAAGGTGTTTACATACAGAGCCAAAGGATGCAGGACCCACCTAAGCCAGATGCACAAGGTGGCACATGCATCTGGAGTTCATTTGCAGCAGCTGAAGGCCCCAACACACACATTCTGTCTTTCTCTCTGCCTTTCTCTCAAATAAATAAAAATATTAAAAATACATATGCAGTATAAATTTATATTTAAATCCTTTCCATTTTCCTTTGATATGACTGGATCACTACTATGCGCATGATTTGATATACCATCCTAACTTTATAGTGAGGGAGTCTCCTTAGATACCCAGGGACAAAAGAAGGGAAGAGGGGTAGTCAATTACACGGTAAAAGATTCCAGGAAGATCTGACATTCCAGAATAAAACCAAAGAGTGCCTCCAGGAAGTGGGCCAATAGGGTCATCTCCCTCTGGCCCTGGGAGGGGAAAGCAGCTTTTGTGAAGTTTCTCCCTAGCTTTCCTGCCTACAGTTGGCAGCCTCACCCTTCTTCGTTACTATCATGCCTGTCACCACCTGTGTCCTTCCCTCCCCTTCCCTGTGACACCATCACTGGCCAGGCTGAGCAACGGAGAACAACTGATGACTTGTATTGAATAAGTGAAAGAGAAGAGTAATCCATACAGCTGACTGGGGAAGCCCGCCAGGCACGCCGAATCAATTATTCTCATGAGGGATAACTGGGAGTTGCCCACACTTCTATTTGCAGCTCAGGCATCACATGGAAGGACATTCAAGAGAGCAAGTATGAATGCTACAAGAGGGAGGGACACTCTGCTTCCGTGGCCATCTTTTGTGTAAGGTTGCGCTGGGAGCGTGAGCGTGGCAGTGGTGCAGCACGAACCCTGGAAAAGCTCCTCCCTTCCATGTGCCTCTCCCAGAGCAGCCTGCCTCCATCCTGAGCTGACTGAGGAAACAGTGGACAAAGACAGGACAACAGGATCAGTTCACACTCCCTGAGCCCTATTAGCCAGGTACTCATCAAAATACTTACATGTATTAAGTCACTTCGACCCCCAAATAACCATCCTTAAGTATGTGCTATTATCCCCATTTTACAGATGAGGAAACTAAGATTTAATAACTTGCCCAAGGTTACACGCCTTGCAGCTTACAAGTAGTAGAATTCAGATTCAAATCCAGGCCATATAGCTGTTTTATACTCTAAATTATATCACATGGCCTTTCAAGAGTTATCTGAGCTCTGTTTGTTTGTTTGTTTGTTTTTAAGGTAGGGTTTCCCTCTAGCCCAGGATGGCCTGAAAATCACTCTATAGTCCCAGGCTGCCTTTGAACTCATGGCAATCCTCTGATACTCTTACCTCAGCCTCCCCAAGTGCTGGGATTAAAGGAGTAAAGTCATGCCCAGCTACAACAGTTATATGGAGTCACAAGAAATGTTTTCTCAATTCCTATCACAATGGCCTCTCTGGCTACTCTCCTGACTGGCCAAACTTGTCCTTTCTCATGTTCCCTCTGCCTGGAAAATTTTTAGTCTAATGTATATACAGTTGACTCTCTCCCTACATTTGCACTGGGGACAGAATGATGACATCTCTTCATAAAAATTTCCATAATGAATCCATCCAAAGAACCCCATATGGCCCTATTTTCTTCATAAAATTTGTTACTATTAAAGACAGATAAAATTCACATGTCACAAAATCCATCAATCTGAAGTATACAAATCAACATCTGGGGATATAGCTCAATGATAGAGCTCTTGACTAGCATGTATGAGGTCCTGGGTTCAAGCCCCCTCAAAAGAAGTACACAACTCAAGGGGTTTTAGTGTATTCACAGAGGTATGCACCTGCTGCCACAATCAAATTTAAACTAATTTCTTCACGTCCCCATACCTATCCCTATTTGCATACATCAACAGTTCTCGGCCCCATCACTCTTCACTTCTAGACAGCCACTGCTCTAGTTTCTGCCTTTACAGATCTGAGTATCTGTGGTTATCCACCTTGTTTTTTGTTTGTTTGGCTGGTTGGTTTTTTGAGGTAGGGTTTCACTCTAGCCCAGGCTGACCTGGAATTCACTATAGCGTCTGAGGGTGGCCTTGAACTTATGGAAATCTTACCTCTGCCTTCCAAGTGCTGGGATTTAAAGGTGTGCACCACCACACCCAGCTCTCTACCTTGTTTTTTGAGATAGGGTCTTTTGCTGAATCTAAAGCTGACCAATTTGGATGAAATAGCTAGTCCACATATCCTCCTGTCTTCAACTCCTCAGGGCTGGAATTATAGGGATGTACCACCATGCTCAGCATTTTAAATTTTTATTTATTCTCTTGCATGTATGTGTGTGCATATGGTCATGCCAGGGACTCTTGTCACTGCAAACGCCAGAGACATGGGTCACTTTTTGTGTCTGATTTTATGTAAGTACTGGGGAGTCAAACCCCGGCCGGCAGGTTTTGCAAGCAAGTGCTTTTGTCCGTTTTCATAGAAAAACACACAACATTTTATGTGGGTGCTAGGGATCCAAACTCAGTTCCACTTGCTTGTGTGGCAGCAATGTTAAGTGCTGGCCCAGATGAATCAGATGGTATCTAGAATTATGTCTGGTCTAGAGAATCTATAAGGAGGAGAGAAACTATGGTGTTTCAAGGAGCATGGGAAAGAGCTTAGAGGGTGTCCAATCTGAGAAGCTAACATTATCATCCACAACAAACTCTCTCATTTAGTAATTTTTTAACTCTTTTTAATTTGAGAGAGAGAAAGAGGTGGGGGGAGAGAGACAGAAAGAGAGAGAGAGAAAGATCAGGCACGCCAGGGCCTCCAGCTACTGCAAACTCCAGAAGCATGCATCACCTTGTGCATCTGGCTTGTGCAGGTCCTGGGTAATAGAACCTAGATCCTTAGGTTTCACAGACAAGCTTCTTAACCACTAAGCCATTTCTCCAGCCTCAAACTCTCTCATTTAAATGCTCAGTCACCTTCTTTATAGCTGGTTTCCAGAATAAACAAAGACAGAAACATGGCTCAATAAAGGGACAACCCAGGCAAAGAGAACCAGCCACAATGGGGAGCTCTCACATGAGTCCTTAGTTCAATGCAACATCCTTGAGGTAAGGTCTAGACTCCTGTTTTTCAAAACTGCTAAGACTTGTGTGCTAGTGTAGCTGAAAACTATTAATTTTATACACACACACTATTTATTTATTTGAGAGAAAGAAGCAGATAGAAAAAAGAGAGAATGGGCACGCCAGGACCTCTAGCCACTGTAAATGAACTCCAGACACATGAGCCACTTTGTGTGTATGACTTACATGGGTCATAGGGATTTGAACCTGGGTCCTTTGGTTTTGTAGGCAAGTGCCTTAACCACTAGGCAATCTCTCCATTATTTTTTAAAAATATCTTTACCTGAGTGTATGTGTATGTGCACATGCACGCACACACATTCACACCTGGGCTTCTTTCTGTTTTAAACAAACTCCAAATACATGTACCACTTTTTGCATCTGGCTTTACACGGGTATGGGAACTGAACGTAGGCTAGCAAGCTTTGAAAGCAAGTGCTTTTACCTGCTGAGCCATCTCCTCAGCCTGCATTGGTTTGTTTATTTGAGCAGATGAAAGCTGGCTCATTTCCTCTCTCACATATTCTTTGCCCAAAACAACAATAACTACCAGGACTCCTCATCAAGTCACCTCAAGTGTCCTGGTATTGACTGCCCAGAAGAGGCATCTCATCAGCTGGGCAAAGAGGTGGGATTATGACATGCATGCAGGGTTGACTGAGTTCGGGATGTGCAGACGTTCTGGACAATCAATCTGCCCCAAGCCCCAGAGCAAGGGGAGGAGTAACCTAAGGGACGAGCAGTAGTGCACAACAGAGGTGCGCACTCACCCAGCTGCAACAGCAATGCAAGGGATTCAAAGACAAGGGCCTCTGCCTTCCATTTCCTGATAAGAACTGTGTCATCCACCTCCCCAGTGCTGGGGACTGAACCCAGGGCTTTCTGAACCTGCTGAAACACTGAGCTTCCCACCCAGGACTGTTACCTTTCATAACAAAAGAAGGAAGGATAGAGTGGGTTTCTGAGGCACAAGCACATGTACATGTACATGGACACATACACATGCATACACACACACGCATGCGTGCGTGCACACACATATATACACGCACACACACACATACACACAGTGTGGCCTCGGACAGGAGGTAATAAATAAATATTCATGAACAGTTCAGTGTGAAATGCAAGGACAGGGGATGACAAAGGGTGCCAATTAGAAAGAAAGAATGGTCCCTATTTTTAAAGTGGCTGAATAAGTGATAAAGGATTACTTGCTGGAAATATGGTGATTGACCCTCTCGCCCATGGCTGGGTCCCTGTCCCATGCTTGGTGACATCAGGCAGACTTTCCTCCAGCCCTGGAGTGCCACACTGTCACTGCAGTCTCACACTTGCTTCAGGGGTGCGCTCACGCTGCCTAAGGTGGCAAGGAACTTTATTGTGAGCAGTATCTGGGGTCCAGGTCTATAATCCAAACTGAGCACTCATGCTTCAGAGGACACCCAAGGTCCTGATGATCCTAAAAGGAGGCCTTAGTGAGGAGGCAGCAAAGCAAATAAGGACTCTGAAAATGCATCTTCAGAATGCCAAAATATATCAGAGTAGGAGGGAACCTCAAATTCCTCTCCCCAAGCAATGACGAAAGGCCACCTTATTGAAGGGATGCTTGACAAGGGCCATGTTATGGGCCTGATAAGCCTCTGAAAAGAGTTTATCTGCTGCCCATTCTGTATCTTATGCCAAGGATTCTCCTCCTGGGTTGGCACAAGGCTGAATAATGGTAAGAAAGACACTGTCTATGAGTCACACGCAGAGAAAACAATAGGAACCCAAACTGCATGTGCGCCAGTGGGAAACATGGGCTGCAGGTCTGGTCCAATCTCAAGTGTCCAAAACCATGTGGGAGAAGAGCATGCATTTGGATTGACAGCTTGTTCTCACTCATACATTTCCATTCATTCTTATTCTTTCTTTCTCACTTTCTCTCTCAGCATAACACAGTGGCAAGAACTTGGCTTTTAAGTCACAATGCCTGGTTCATGTCTTGCCTTTCACACAGCCACACTAGTTACCCTTAACCTCCTGAACCCTCACCTTCTTCATATATACAATGGAAGTAATAATTTTACTTACTGTGAAAGAGTATTTGGCCAAATACAATAAGAAAAGATAGTAAACTTCTCAGTTTGGTGCCTGATATATCGTAGGTGCTCAATATTTCTAAACATTCTTCAAGTCATGCTCTGGACTCTGAACATTTTCAAAGTAATAACTGTGCCAAATGTATCTTTCCATCTCCTGAGAGCATAACAGAGATGAAATCTGGAAAATGTTTGTCACGTGAGCAGGCTTCCCCCAGGCCGATGTGCCAAGGGCACCAAGCATGGCAGCCAAACGCATTTGTCTAGCCCATGAGTCCCTGGTGTGCTCACTACCTTGACATCGCTCCTCCCTACACATAAAGTGCTGTTGCAGAGAAGGGAGCATTTCTCTCTCCAAGCATGAGAAAAAGGTGAGAATCAACTGGAAAACAAATGTGTAGGCAGTCTGTGCAGCTCCTCAGAGTGGTGCCCTATTGATTTTCAGGAGTCACTATTAATAACAACAACTGGCAGAGATAGAACATGTTTCTTCCAGGATCATCACAACATTTATAGGGACATCTCATCTATTTGCAGGAGTTGTAGGACATCCCCATGGCCAGGTAAGGGAATGAGAGGCCAAGCTGCTACTAGGACCATGGGGCTCCTGGCCCTTTGGTCTCTCCGCATCCTTGGATGGCATATCAGCTACCCTGGTATGGTTCTTTTGGAATATTTGCAAACAAAAAGTTACTGTTTTTCAACTTAAAAAAATATTATTTATTTATTTGAGAGAGAAAGAGGCAAAAAGAGAGGGAGGGACAGAATGGGCACACCAGGGCCTCCAGTGACTGCAAACGAACTTCAGCAGCATGTGCCCCCTGTGCATCTGGCTTACATAGGTCTTGGGGAATCATACCTGGATCCTTTGGTTTTGTAGACAAATGCCTTAACCACTAAGCCATCTCTCCAGCCCACTGTTTTTCTTCTTCTTCTTCTTCTTCTTCTTCTTATTATTATTATTATTATTATTATTATTAAAGACAGAAAGGGGGGAAGAGAGAGAATGGGTGTGCCAGGGCCTTTAGCCACTGCAAATGAACTATAGGCACATGCGCCATCTTGTGCACTGGGCTTATGTGGGTCCTGGGGAATTGGCCTGAGTCCTTTGGCTTTGCAGGCAAGCATCTTAGTGGCTAAGCAATACCTCTAGCCCAAAAGTTACTTTTTTTAAAAAATTTTTATTTATTTATTTGAGAGCGACAGAAACAGAGAGAAAGACAGACAGAGGGAGAGAGAGAGAATGGGTGCGCCAGGGCTTCCAGCCACTGCAAACGAACTCCAGGCGCGTGCGCCCCCTTGTGCATCTGGCTAACGTGGGACCTGGGGAACCGAGCCTCGAACCGGAGTCCTTAGGCTTCACGGGCAAGCGCTTAACCGCTAAGCCATCTCTCCAGCCCCCAAAAGTTACTTTTTAATGAACACTTGTGGAAGTGACTGGCATCAGGTACCATTCCCCAAAGCATGTTTCTTAGTGCGAAGTCCTTAACCATGATTATTCTTCCATCCTGTCATAAAGAGTCACATTCACCTAGAAGCCTAAAGCCAGAGTACCATGCAGAGAGAGAAGCAGGGCAAGCACCAGGCCTTTCTTCTCCGTGAGACATGCTTGCCCTGCGACCCCATTCTACCCTACTAGGTCTCTCACGCTCCAGCCTTTGCCACACAGCAGTCACCCATCTGCCTGTTCCCAGGAGGAAAAGAGGGATGAGGAGGCCTGGCAGGAACTGTGAATGTGAATGACAGCAGTGCCCAAGCAGAGTCTCTGTATCACACAAGCCTCCTTAGCATCCTAACTATCCCTACAATGTGGCAATCACCCTGGTACATACTCTGCCCACAGCTTTGTGTCAGTCAGGTAGGGTCCTGTATGTGACCCTGGAGGCAAAAATAAAATGTTCCTGTTATATGGAGCTATGCTGGAGGCTTAGAGAAGGTAGACAGAATTTTCCCTGGTTCCAATGAAGGGTTAAAAGAAAATCAAAAGTTAAGGAAAACATTAAAGAATTTCTCCTTCACTTTACATAGCCAACATGAGGGAGCCTATCTGGTCCTCCAGTTACTAAATAAAGCAGCAGCTTTTCCAGGACTCCAGAAGCAGTGCTCACAGTAGATGAAAGGTAAGAGCCAAGCTCAAACAACAACCAACCAAACTCTGCCTAGATGCCAAGGATTACATGGCCCTGGTACGACTGTACCATCAAGCCTCTCTCTCCCCTTTGTTCTTAAGGCCTCTAAATTCTGGGGGAAGGGACATGACGCTGGCATACTCTGTCATCTCTCAATACAGATAGGAGCAGGGAGGGAAACCTGAGAACTACTTGTTCTGCAGGGGGGGGTTGAAGGTGTGACAAAGGGCCACTAAGGCTGAGCTGGGAAAAGATGCTTCTGAGGTGCTACTCTTTATAAAGGGGACCCCAGCAAATAGGCCAAATAAAGTCCTTTGTGCTGACGCAATGGTGGCAATGGATGCTACAGCCAGAGAACTAGCCCAGCCAAAGTAAGCCAGGACATGGCATATCGACTTCTTATCTCTATTGCAGCTGGAGGGTGTGGCCTGTGACATGGGCCTCAGTTCTACCATCTCTGATGTGAGACTAAAAAAATCCACCTCCTTCCCTTGGGGACAGTGCTTTTTGGACAAGGTCAGACTAAAGTGTCAGTAAAGAAAGGGAGTATTTTTTTCCCTTCCCTCCTTCTTCTCCCCTCCCTTCATTTCTTCTTTCTTCCTTTTTCTTTTTACTTCCTTCTAAGATGCTCTGCTATGCTAGTTTCCATTTAGGGATAAGTGAGATCCCTTGATTCTCACTGACCTGCCTGGTTAGCAATTCAACAGGAAAACACCTCCCACAGCAAAATGAAAGCCACTTTCCTTCTGGCGGACTCCCATGTAAATGAGCTCTGCCTGCAGCCTGACTCACAGGATCTCAAAATGGAACAAATGAAGAGGAAAAGACAGTATAGTTTAAAGGTAAAGGTGGCCTTGCTAATAGACCTATACTTAGCATGCTACCAGGGGCACCAGCACTTATAAGTCAGTCACTGGAACATTTCAGAAGCCAGCAAGAACCATATGTACACACTAGTCCTTTTTAAAAATATTTTTTTTAATTTTTAAAAATGTTTTTATTTATTTATTTGCAAGCAGAGATAGATAGAAGGGGCGGGGAGAGAGAGAGAGAAAGGGAGAGAATGGGCATGCCAGGGCCTCGGGTCACTGCAGATGAACCCCAGATACATTCGCCTGTTTGTGCATCTGGCTTTACATGGATACTGGGAAATCGAACCCAGGACATTAGGCTTTGCAATCAGGCACCTTAACCGCGGAACCATCTCTCCAGCCCTCCTTTCATTTTTGCAGAGGACATTAAAGTCCCAGAGAAGTAAAATGACATTGTCAGTTAGCTATCTGCAGAACTGAGACTATTTCCTGTATGTCCAAGACTCACAAGCTCAGACCAGCGGCCCTCTTGATGTTGGTCAGGTACATCCCACCATGCCTATGGCCAGAGATTGGTCTGTGGCAGCAGGCTGAGGGGAACTTGGGCTTCTTTCCTCAGTTCCTGCTTGTATGCGAAGGCAAACCCCAGGCTCTCTGTCTCACTAGAGCATGCTCTGCACTAACAGGCTTCCTGGCAAGACACCACAGCACCCATCATCTTAATGGACTTGGTGATGAACATGACTCTCTCCTGCACTGCAGGGCCCCACAGGCAGCAGCTACCTTAGGTGACTGCTCCAAACATTAAAGAACACAGCCATCTATTCGCTATGAAGAAGAGGGAGTCATTTCAAATCTATATGCATTATGCATCCCTACTGAAAGGGGAAAAGTAGAATAAAAACTGAAATTAAAATCCTCTCTGGAAGATTTCTACCCACAAAGACAGAAAAGCAGTCTGGAGTTATACCTAGTTCTCAACTCCAAAAAGCTCTCAGCTACCGGTCTCCTCTCCCCTGCCCCCAACCCCCAGTGGAAAGCTGCAGGTCTGCCAGGATATCAATGATTCACTCTGATGCTAACACACCCCTAGAACAAAGCATGGGCCTTGGGTTGAGTTAGGAGGAAAATTGCACAAATACCTGTAATCTAGTTCTAATCTTATTTGTCTCCATCCCAATTATCCTGCATCAATGGTTTAAAACTGGGAACCGTCTGGTGCACACACCCAACCCACTTTAGAAGAGGGTAACTCTAGGCTACTGTGACCCTTTTCACCGCCAGCTTCAGGAGCACCAGTCGTCTCAAAGTGCTTCCTGGACCAAATCAGCCCTAACTCTGTTCAACTCTTTAAGGATTCACTTAATCATAGAGCCGATTCCATTCTGGGCTCCATCTGTCTTGCCTCCTTCAGGGACTAATAATCACTCACTATGTGTTTTTACGTATTAGCTGAACTGAAATTAAGAATGATTTCATCATGTAGTACTCAAAAAGAAAATGTATGTCTTAGAGGAAAAACTCAGAGCTATTTTGATATTTCTGTTGGGATAAAGATGGTTTTACATAAATAAAAGAACATTTTTTTAAACTTCAGAATTTTTGGAGACTGCGTGGTGGTGCACACATTTAATCCCAGCACTCAGGAGGCAGAGGTAGGAGAATCACCGTGAGTTCGAGGCCACCCTGAGAATGCAGAGTGAATTCCAGGTCAGCCTGAGCTAGAGTGAGACCCTACCTTGAAAAACCAAAAAAAAAACCCTTCAGAATTTTTGACTTCATAAAATAATTCCTGCCTCCTCGCCCAACCCCAAGAAAAGAGCAGTCTTCTGAACAAACAGAAACTCCCAAAGTAGAATGATACAATACAGACTTAAGACATCCTTGGACAAAGCATGGGTACCCAAAACACATGAGAAAGAAAACAAGCTTATCTGATATTTGATACATGAAATAAATCTAAACAGGCATACATCCTGGAGCTGACTAGTGGACTTAAAGTTTAGGTTATTTTTATTTGGAATGACCTACCTACTCAGGAGGGGAAGATGGATACCATGATGCTTCAGTAGTCAGGACCTTTGAAAGTCTTCAGCTGGACCTGAGAAGTCTAGCCCTCCCATTCCTCTCAGGAGCAAGAAATACGGCTTTTGTCTATATATGTATTGTTGTTTTCGAGGTAGGGTTTTGCTGTAGCCCGGGTTGACCTGGACTTCACTATGTAGTCTCAGGGTGGCCTCAAACTCGTGGCAATCCTCCTACCTCAGCCTCCTGAGTACAGGGATTAAAGGCATGCACCATGGCTTTTGTCTTCTACAAATACCCTGACTCATTAAAACAGCTCTTTTGACAAACATTCAGGGTACAGTTCTCTTACCCACCTCCAATTCTTTCCCATCCTCCTGAGTATAGTCTCTTCACGAGGAACATGACCACAAAAATGGTCATGACTCAATCAGTTGGCAACCTGGTTCTAGAAACATTCCAATTTGTTAGCACAGGTTTCAAGAGAGGAAATGCAAATAGCTGAGTCTTTATTTTTACTTTTCACAGTTGCAAAGTCAAAGCATCTGGGCCACTCCACAATCCAAAGCTCCTAGTGACCATGGTACACTTAGCACAGACCCCACACTGGGCATTACACTGTCCCAGCACGGTGAAGGAAAGACACTGCAGCAAAGGAGACCAGAATGGGGCTTCCTTATTGCTTTTAAACTAAAATTTTGAATTACTCAAACTCCATAGAAATAATGACATAGTCCTTCCAAACTAACATCAAAGATGCCTTATATGACTCATACTGGCTTTGAAAAGATACTAGTGATCACTTTGTAGACACAACAATCAAATATCATCTTCATCTAAACAATTTTGTCTAGTATTAGTTAATTGGAGCACTGTCATTTTAAAACATGGGACAGTGTAAGCATCTTCCTAAAAGCTTCTACCTGTGACATTTTATAATTATTAAAGAAACAAAAGTTATCTCTCAAGCAGCTCTTTATGGGCAAATAATGAATAATATTCAAGATACATTACTGAATAGAAAAGGTCAATTATAGAATCATGTATATAAATGAGCAAAGTACAATATTATATATGTACAAAAGTATAACAAAATTTCATTTTATATGACAACTAAAAAGTTAATGAGGGCTGGAGGGATGGCTTAGCAGTTAAGGCATTTGCCTGCAAAGCCAAAGGACCCAGGTTTGATTCCCCAGGACCCATGTTAGCCAGATGCACAAGGGGATGCACACATCTGGAGTTCATTTGCTGTGGCTAGAGGCCCTGGCACTCCCATTCTCTCTCTCTCTCTCTCCCTCTTTTACTGTCAAATAAATAAATAAATAAAACTAAAAATATAAAGTTAATTAAGGGCTGGAGAGATGGCTTAGTAGTTAAGCCATCTACCTGTAAAGCCAGAGGATACAGGTTCCATTCTCCAGGACCCACAAAAGCCAGATGTACAAAATGGCACACGAGTGTGGAGTTTGTTTGCAGTGGCTAGAGGCCCTGGAATGCCCATTCTCTCTCTCTTCCTCCCTCCCTCCCTCTCTGACTCCCTTCCTCTTTCTACCTCTGTCTCAAATATATAAAATGAAATAAAAATATTTTTAAGCCTGGCGTGTTAGTGTACGCCTTTAACCCCAGCACTCAGGAGGCAGAGGTAGGAGGATCATTGTGAGTTCAAGGCTACCCTGAGACTACATAGTGAGTTCCAAGATAGCCTGGCTAGAGTGCTAGAGTGAGAACCTACCTTGAAAACCAAAACTAATAATAATTATATGTGTGTGTGTGTGTGTGTGTATGTGTGTGTGTGTGTGTTATTAATTAAATAAAATAAAAAGAAGGGCTGGGGAGATGGTTCAGGCACTTGTTTACAAGTCTGCCAACCCAAGTTCAATCCTTCTCAGTACCCACATAAAGCTTGATGCAAAGTGGCACACATATCTTTAATCCCAATGCACCCACAGCTATGGGAGGCCGAGAATCTGGAAGCTCACAAGTAGCAGTGACAAGAGAGACCCTGACACAAGAAGGTGGAAGGACAGGAGAAACACCCTGAGGCTGTTCTGAACTCCAAACATACGTCTATTTACGTATGTACGTACGTATGTACATACGTACATACATACACACATACATACCGTGGTGGTTTGATTCAGGTGTCCCCCATAAAGTTAGGTGTTCTGAATGCTAGATTCCCAGCTGATGGAGATTTGGGAATTAACACATCCTGGAGGCAGTGTATTGTTGTGGGCGGGCTTATGGGTGTTATAGCCAGTTTTCCCTTGCCACTGTTCGGCCCACTCTCCTGCTGCTGTTGTCCACCTGATGTTGGCCAGGGGGGTGATGTCCACCCTCTGCTCATGCCATCATTTTATCATTTTCTCCTGCCATCATGGAGCTTCCCCTTGAGTCTGTAAGCCAAAATAAACCTTTTTTTCCCACAATCTGCCCTTGGTCGGGTGATTTCTGCCAGCAATGCAAACCTGACTGCAACACACACATGCACAATGAAAATAGAAAAAAAACCTTAAAACTAGAAAAATAGAAAAGTCGATATTCAGCTGTATTTACTTGACTATGTATCTCTAGCAGAAACTGGCAACACTGGCTGCCTTGGGCAGTTCAGGGATGGGATGGAAGTGTCACCATGTTGCTTTGATCCCTTTCCATTTTTACCAAATCAAAGATAAAGATATAAAATTTAAATGTAAGTAAATTAACTCACAGACAGTAATCTAGATTTTAGCAAACACCACAGAGAAGCGTGACCATGCTCTGTGAAGAAAACAATTCTGCCACATCTAAACCATTCATTCCTAGTGAACCTCCAGGTCCAGACATCAAGAGCACAGGCTCAAATTAGCCACAGCAAAAGGAGGTCATGCATTATTCCTATGTACGGGCAGGCTACAGCAGCAAAGAAGGGCCACATGAAGAAAAAGGAAGGAAGAGGGAGAGGGGAAGATAACTGAGAACAGAGCCTAGACTGTACAGCACTCCCACGGCCCCTCTAGTGACATCTGAATGATCAGCCCTCAGCAGCTCCTCCCCTTCACAAAGACCAGCTTAGTACGTCAAAACTCACAGGGCTGGAGAAGGGACTTAGTGAATCTCTCAGAAACACACCACGTCAGATTCTAGTAGTTCTCTAACTGGGCAGGAAGTGCCATGTGAAAGCCACGTCTTAGGCTGAAAACTGAGTGTCATTCTGGCTGCCAGCTGGCTCTATGCTCTTGGACAAATTACTTCAGCAGAGGCACTGAGTGGGATGTGAGGCCTTTCCATCCATTCACTGGTCAACCGTCCACAGCTCTTTAGAAATATCTATGCCAGGCTAGAGGGATGGCTTAGCAGTTAAGGCATTTGCCTGCAAAGCCAAAGGACCCAGGTTCGATTCCCCAGGACTCACATCAGCCAGATGCACAAGGGGCACACGCATCTGGAGTTCGTTTGCAGTGGCTGGAGGCCCTGGCATGCCCATTCTCTATCTATGGCATAGGGATTTCATATTGTGCCACAGATATGCTCCATGCTTACCTAAGTCCTATCCTCTTCCTGATTGAAAAAATGCACCACAAATTTACTACTGGGAAGCTGGGCATGGTGGCGCATGGGAGGCAGAGTAGGAGGATCACCAAGAGTTCAAGGCCACCCTGAGACTACATAGTGGCTTCCAGGTCAGCCTGAGCCAGAGTGAGACTCTACCTTGGAAAAAACAAAACAAACAAAAAAAAAACCTACTGGGTTCATCTTCTGCTCTGCCCGTGCTTCTCTGTGAATTTCTGCCATCACCCCAATGTGGACCTATGCTCACGCAAGACGAAGATGGTCATGGAAGAGTACCTGCTCAGAGGGAAGGCACCAGTGTGACCACGGTGAGGTCAACTCTTCCAAGGGTGCCCCAGAACTCCCAGTCAAGTGCCCTACGAAGGAAGTTTTTGATCTCAACTCCCCGTGATGAAAATCTAAATGACAAGTAACTACAAAGACAGTAATTTAGGATTCCTGGAAACTGGACATGTGGATTCATTTTATTTTTTATGGTTTCCAGCTTTTTATTTTAATTTCTAATAAATACTGAGCTGGAGAGATGTTTAGCAGTTAAGACACTTTGCCTGTGAAGCCAAAGGACCCAGATGCATAAGGTGGTACATGTGTCTGGAGTTCATTTGCAGTGGCTGGAGGCCCTGGCACACACCTTATTCTCCTCCCTCTATCTGCCTCTTTCGTTCTCTCTTTCTCAAATAAATAAATAAATAAAATTTAAAAATATTGTTATTTGGGCTGAAGAGGTGGCTTGGCACTTAAGGCACTTGCTTGCAAAACCTAAGGGCCAGAGTTCCATTCCCCAATACCCACATAAAGCCAGATGCACAAGGTGGCGTATGTGTCTGCAGTTTGTTTGCAATGGCTAGAGGCCCTGGTGTGCCCAATTCTCTCTCTCTCTCTCTCTCTCTCTCTCTCTCTCTCTCTCTCTCTTTCTGCCTCACCCTTTCTCAAATAAAAAAATTAATACACACACACACACACACACACACACACACACACACACATATATATATATTTTTTTTGCAAGCAGAGAGAAAGAATGAGAATGAGAATGGGCATACCAGAGCCTCTTGCCACTATTAAAAAAAAAAAAAAACCTCCAGGGCTGGAGAGATGGCTTAGCAGTTAAGTGCTTGCCTATGAAGCCTAAGGACCCTGGTCCGAGGCTTGATTCCCCAGGACCCGCATAAGCCAGATACATAAGGTGGTACATTGGTGCATGCATCTGGAGTTCATTTGCAATGGCTGGAGGCCCTGGCACACCCATTCTCTCTCTCTTTCTCTCCTTTCTCTGTTGCTCTCAAATAAATAAATAAAAACAAACAACAACAAAAAACTCCAGATGCATGCACTACTTTGTGAATCTGGATTCATTAGGTGATCTCATGCTGTTCTTTTTTTTAATGTAATACTTCCTGGCATTTTTATGAGCTTAAAAATGATTTTAGCATTGACTTTTTACACAGGGTAATGACACACAAATTATAATTAGAAAACATCTTGGTGTTCATTTTCAAATTCATCTTTTGCAATTCCCAGTTTCTTGACAACTGCTCCACCACTGAATATGAGGGACAATCAACTATCACCAGCCTGACGCTTGCTTTGCCCACCTAGCTCTCATGGCTCAGTTCTTTCTGCACGTCACCCAGATCACCCAGGGGAGAAGAGGCAGAATGACATGAGGCCGTCAAAGTCCATGCTTGGCTCCTTCACTGGTGGGAACAACTTCCAAGGTTCTGGATATAATTTTATATCTATAATTTTGCTTGATTTTATGCAAACAGGTACTCCCAAATGCACTAACACTAAAACTGCCCCTGGGTACTGTAGACAAGCATCTCATGCTGTTCTTGAACTCACAGAGATCCTTCTACCTCAGCCTCCCTAGTGCTAGGACTAAAGGCACAAGCCACCACACCCAGCACAAGTAAGTGCCTTTAACTACAAATCCAGCTCTCTAGCTGTCCCCACCTTTAAAATAAAGGCTATGGCTTTCTTTATTCCACTCAGTTTTGAGTGTCATGTAAAGGGAAGACTCTAGGATAGGAGAGCTGATAGCTTAACCCCTCTTGTGCTTTCCCATAAGAGAGCAGGCAGACCTGAGACTACTTTCTGACATGGTGGCAGATGCTCTGGATGGAGGCGAGGATCTGGCTGTATGGCAATGGGACCCAACGCAGCTGATTAAATGCAGAATAATACTGGAGAGAAAAATGGTATAGAAATAAATTAGCCTTAAACCTCAAGGTTGTATATGCAAGTAAAATACAGTGAGGGTTGGGAGGCAGCCTGGAAAGTCACTCCTAGAGATTTCTCTGAAACGAAAGGATTATGGATGTCCAGTATGAGGAAATCCTTCTGTTCCACAACCACATATTGGCCTCTCTACTCAGTGCTTTTAATGTCTGAGATAATGGGCTGCAACGGGAACAGACTCCCCCATTAAGACTTACCCCAGGCAGCACAGGGTGGAAAAGCATGGTGGTAGTGAATGGGGCACAGGGTCAACATTTCCTGCCAACTTTGTACTGCACTTTCTCCTGCCTTTACAGATGCTCATAGGTAAGTAATGAGCTACTGTCTCCAGCAGAAGCAAAGGAGTGAGAGAAGAAAGGAAGTGCAACAGGAGAGAAGACGCCCATTTGTGGCCTTGAGACTTCACTATCAGAAAAATACACTCATAAGGGGTTTGAGTGCTCAAAGAATTGAACCATAGAAAATTTAATTTAATTAATTTAGTTATTTGTTTTGTTTTTTCAAGGTAGGGTTTCACTCTAGCCCAGGCTGACCTGGAATTCACCATGTAGTCTCAGGGTGGCCTCAAACTCACGACAATCCTCCTACCTCTGCCTCCCAAGTGCTGGGATTAAAGGCATGAGCCATCACACCCGGCTGTAAATTTTAAAATATGCTTGCTTCAGTCAAAACAAGACTATTTCTGCCAGATGTGGTAGCCAACACCTTTAATCTCAGCACTTAGGGGGCAGAGGTAGGAGGATCCCCGTGAGTCCAAGGCCAGTCTAAGACTACATAGTAAATTTGAGGGCAGCCTGGGCCAAAGTGAGACCCTACCTCGGAAAAACAAAACAAAACAAAACAAAACAGGGCTATTTCTACAGAGGTGGGTCAGAGCTCTTTTCAGAGTGTGCTGCCAACAGCAATGAGCAGAGCCAATGGGTAATGAGGCTGCTAAATGAAGCTCAGCTCATGAGGGGCTCACAGACACCTGATAATGTACATATGAGGAAAGGAGGAGGGAAAGGCAGGTACTGATTTGTACAGTCTCATCCTGACCACTTTGGCTATGGGAGTGAACCTGAATAAGGAAGGAGACTTTGCCATAAATCCCAAGCCTTATTTATGCTATTTTCTGTGACTTTGTAGCCAAACTCCAAATGGGCTGGGGAGATAGCTCGGTGGTTAAAAGCACTAGCTTGCAAAGCCTGATAGCCCGGGATCCATTCACTGGTACCCATATAAAGCCAGATGCACAAAATAGTGCATGCATCTGGAGTTTAGCTGCAGTGGCAGAAACCATGGTGTGACCATAGTCAGTCAGTCAGTCTCTCTCTCACATACACACATTCTCTCTCTCAAATAAATAAATAAAATATTTTAAAAATGTTACAGACCAAGCTGTGATGGTACATGCCTTTGATCCCAGTACTCAGGAGGCAGAGGTAGGAGAGTGGCTGTGAGTTTGAGCCAGCCTGGACTACAGAGTGAGACCCTACCTCGAAAAAAAAATGATACAGACCAAAACCATACACTTCCTAACTAATAATCTCCACTTGAATATAAATGCATGAGTTACTTTTAACCAAGAGAACAGAGCAAAGGTAACAGGATGTACGTGACTATGTGTATGTAATCAACTATAAAGAATAACATCTTGGAGCTGCAGACATGGCTTAGTGGTTAAAGCGCTTGCCTGTGAAGCTTAAGGACCCATATTCAACTTTCCAGGACCCACATAAGCCAGACATACAAGGCGACACAAGGTCGCACATGTGCACAAGATAGTGCACGTGTCTGGAGTTAGATTACAGTAGCTGGAGCCCTGGCACTCCAATTCTCTCTTTCTCTGATAAAACAATAAGGAATAACATCTTTACTGAGAAATGTTTTTGCTTACTAGCTTTGAGGAAACAAAATGCCTTGTTTTAAGCTGCTTATGGAGATGGCCATTTAGCAAGGAGCTGTGGGTAGCCTCTAGAAAACATGAAACAGACCTCTAGTTTGGCAATTTACAAAGAACTGAATTCTGCCAACAATCACATGAGCTTAGAGGAAGATGCTTCCCAGTCATGTTCTATCTCTGTAAGACCACAGCTTTAGGTGACACCCATTCAGAGAACCCAGTCAACTCAGGTCTGGATTCCTGACCCATAGAAACTGTGACAGAGGGCTAAGGAGAAGGCTCAGTAGTTAAAGGCACTTTCTTGCAAAGCTTGACAGCCCAGGTCAATTCCCCAGTCCCCATGTAAAACCAAATGCATAAAGTGGAACATGCATCTTGAGTTCATTAGAGGCCCTGGAGAAATCATTTCAACTCCCCTTTTTCTCAAATAAGTAAATAAAAAAATTTAAAACCTTCATATAATACATGTAAATTGTTTAAAATTACTAGTTTCTAATAACTTGTTAAACAGCAATAGAAATCTAATACAATTATCAATAAAACTCATGACAGAAATGTAAGTATGGGGCTCGAGAGGTGGCTTAATGGTGAAGGCACTTGCCTACAAAACCACAGGACTAGGGTTCAATTCTCCAGGACCCACATAAGCCAGATGTACAAAGTGGCACATGTGTCTGGAGTTCACTTGCAGCAGCTGAAGCCCTGGCTCTTCCATTCTCTCTTTCTCTGTCTCTCAAATAAATAAATAAAATTAAAAATTTAGGGAGACTCTTAACTTGAAACAACAACAACAAAAGAAATGTAAGTATGATTCCCTGTTAGATGATATAAAAAGCAAACTCATCAAAGATAACTCACACAAATATATTGTATGATATCTTAGTGGATGGTAAAAGGCAAAAACTCCTAACAGACCCCCTTGTAAATGAAATTGATGTATACAAATTTAATATGCATAGATAACATAAGGAAATATAAATAAATATAAAAATAAATAAAGCAAAGACACACAATCAAATGCCAACATCACATATAACCATAAAATATCAAAATCATTCCTGAAGGGAACAGATACATAGAAGTGCCAGGTGGGTATGGTGGTGCATGCCTTTAATCACAGCACTTGGGAGGCAGAAGTAGGAAAACTGCTATAAATTCAAGGCCAACCTGAGACTACATAGTGAATTCCAGGTCAGCCTGGGCTACAGCAAGACCCTACCTCACCCCCTCAAAAAAAAAAAAAAAAAACAATTAGAAGTACCTCTTAGGACCACTATTATAAAAAAGAAAAGCTGGGCATGGCAGCAAATGCCTTTAGTCCTTTCATCTCAGCACTCAGCAGGCTGAGGTAGGAGAAGCACCATGAATTTGAGGCCAGTTTGAGACTACAGAGTGAGTTTCATCCAGGTCAGCCTGGGCAAGAGTGAGGCCTTACCTCAAAAAACTAAAATAATAATAATGATGATGATGATGATGATGGAGGAAAAGTTTAACATTGTTTGGAGGCACATTATGATATAAGTAAAAAAATAAACTGAGAGATACTAGAAATAACACTGTTCATGAAAGTAGCTAGCATTTCCTATAATAAGTTTGATTATTTAGGCCCACTCACCTTTTGAAAACAAATAAGGTAATTAAAATTTAAAAAATTTTCTTTTTATTTATTTATTTATTTGAGAGCGACAGACACAGAGAGAAAGACAGATAAAGGGAGAGAGAGAGAGAATGGGCGCACCAGGGCTTCCAGCCTCTGCAAACGAACTCCAGACGCGTGCGGCCCCTTGTGCATCTGGCTAATGTGGGACCTGGGGAATCGAGCCTCGAACCGCAGTCCTTAGGCTTCACAGGCAAGCGCTTAACCACTAAGCCATCTCTCCAGCCCTAAAAAAATTTCTTGCCAGGCACAGTGGTGCACACCTTTAATCCCAGCACTTGGGAGGCAGAGGTAGAAGGATCATCATGAGTTTGAGGCTACCCTGAGACTACATAGTGAATTCCAGGTCAGCCTGGGCCAGAGTGATAGCCTACCTTCAAAAAACCAAAAACCAAACAAACAAACAACAACAACAACAAAATTTCTTAAAAGCAACAAAAATTCCCAGCTCTTGGGCTGCTGAGGCAAAAGGATCAAAAATTTGAGATTAGCTGTTCTTGCTCCTCAGAGCTCACTATTTCTCTCACCATTTCCCTTTTTAATTTCCAGGACCTCAGTTACCTGCCATGTCTTCTGAAGAAGGAAAGCCACTCGTGGGAGGGCTCAACTTCAACACGGATGGGCAGGCACTTGAAGATCACCTCAGCAGCTTTGGGCCTATTTCTGAGGTGGTTGTTGTTAAGGACCGGGAGACTCAGCAATCCCAGGGTTCTGGCTTCATCATCTTCACCAACCCAGAACCTGCTCCAGATGCTATGAGAGCCATAAATAAAGAGTCCCTCGATGGGCGCCAAAGCCGTGTGGACTGTGCAAGTCTGCCTGGGGCACCAGAGGAGGTGCTTATGGGGCCCACGGGTGAGGCCACAGCTACTCTAGCCCTGGAGACCAGGACTATGGAAGTGGCAGGTATGACAGTCTACCTGGCAGATATAGATATGGACAGTCCAGAGACTACAGCGGCAGCCAGGGGGGTTATAACCTCTACTCAGGAGGAAATTAGACAGTCATGACAACTGAGATGAGACATGCACACATAATGTAGACACACAAGGAATAACACTTATGATCCAGGATTGTCCTTCCAAATTGCTGTATTTATAAAGGCTTTTGGAGCTGCATTGAAACATCTGTTTTAGTACACCTATTTTTGAACTGAGCTCCCAAGTTAGCTTGTTAAAGATCTGTTAGAAAGCTCCATGTTTTCTTTACACATTTCTCCTCATTTAAAGACAAATTCTAAGACATTTCTAGAATCCCAATATTTGCCCTTTTGCTAGAATTTTTGGGATTATTTTGAAAAAAAAAGTGTGGACAGACTGATGTTTTTAAAATGAATATGTATGTAGGAACATTTGGAAAACCTGTATACAATGTTCATTGTGGCCAGAAAGTAATTTCTGAATGTACCTGTAAGCAGTCTGCATCAAGAACATGATTGCTTAGATTTTTTTATTCAAAATTACCACACTGATTGTATAGGAAACCTTCTTTAAAATGCTTATGACTGTCATTTTTTAATACTGAAAGAAAAAAATATTCTGTTGTGTCTCATGTAGTGTTTAGGATGTCCTTTATGGAGCTAATTAAAAGATAATATCGGATACAAAAAAATCTTTTTGAGACTAGAGCTGGAGAAATACCTTAGCTGTTAAGGTGTTTGCCTATGAAGCCTAAGGACTTAGGTTCGATTCTCCAGGACCCATGTAAGCCAGCTGTATAAGGTGGAGTCTGCCTGCAGTGGCTGGAGGCCCTGGAACACCCATTCTATCTACCTCTCTCTCCCGCTCCTTCCTCTCTCTCAAATAAATAAATGAAATATTTTTAAAAATGAGTACTCTGGGTATGGTGACACATACTTGTAACACTTAGCACTTAGAAAGCTGGCTGGACATGGTGCACACCTTTAATATTAACACTCAGGAGGCAGAGGTAGGAGGATCACCGTGAGTTTGAGGCTACCCTGAGACTACACAGTGAATTTGGGTGAGCCTGGGCTAGAGTGAGACCCTACCTTGCAAAACCAAAAAAAAAAAAAAAAAAAAAAAAAAAAAAAGCTGAGGGAGGAGGAGAATTGCTACAAGTTTCAAACCAACCTGGGCTACATAGCGAGACCCTGTCCTTTTTTCTTTTCTTCTTTCTTTTTTTTTTTAAAAAAAATATTTTATTTAGGGGCTAGAGAGATGGCTTAGTAGTTAAGGCACATGCCTGAAAAGCCTAAGGACCCAGGTTTGATTCTCCAGGTCCCATGTAAGCCAGATGCACAAGGGGGCGCATGCATCTGGAGTTCATTTGCAGTGGCTAGAGGCCTTGGTGTGCCCATTTTCATTCTCACACACTTTCTCTTTCCCTGTCTCAAATAAATAAATAGTAAATCAGAAAAAAAAATATTTATTTATGAGAGAGAGAAGAGGGATAGAGAGAGAATGGGCCTGTCAGGGCCTCTAGCCACTGCAAATGAACTCTTTTTATTGAGATAAGAGCTCACTGTATCCTAGACTGACACAGAACTCACTCTATATCCCAGGCTGTCCTTGAACTGATGGAGATCCTCCTGCTCAGTCTCCTGAGTGCTGGCATCAAAGATGTGCACCACCACACCCAGCTGAGACCCTGTCTTAAGAAACCAAGATGACAGCAAAAAAAGGGGAGGGGGGCTGGAGAGAGAGTTCAGTGGTTAAGCCACTTGTCTATAATGTCTAAAGATCCGTATTTGATTCCCCAGTACCCATGCAAAGCCAGATATACAAAGTGGTGCATGCATCTAGAGTTTGTTAGCAGTGGCTAGAGGCCCTGGTGCACCCATTCTCATTCTCTCCCTGATTGCAAATAAATTCATATGTAAGATAATAAAAAAACATGGGCTGGAGAGATCACTTCGTGGTTAATGCACTTGCCAGCAAAACCAAAGGGTCCAGGTTCGATTCCTCAGTACCCACCTAAAGCCAGAAGCACAAGGTGGCACATACATCTATGAGTTCATTCTGGTGTGCCAATTCTCCATTTACCTGGTTTTTTTCATAATAAATAAAAAAATAAGACTTTTAAAATTAAGCTTTTTTAAAAAACAAACAAGGAGCACTGCTGTAAAAATCATTAAGCATTCAAGAAAAGAAGGTGTTATGGCACAAACTAATAGATACAAAGCTGGAATTATAAAACATGGGTTATAAAATAACTGTTTGCAATGTTCAAATAAATAAAAATTATCTTTAAAATATCTAGAGTGAGTAAGAAGCTATAAAAATAGGTGTGCCAGATTTTTACAAAGATATAAATAAATTCTTAAAAAGTAGAACTATTAGGCCACAATTAAATAACTCATGGACAAATCCAATAGTTGACTGGACACAGAAGAGAAAATGTCAGTTGAAAAATAGGTTATATAAAATTATCCCAACTTAAGGAAAGATGTGACATAGAATGGAAATATGCAAAACAGGTTAAAACATATGGACAACCAAACAGAAAGGTCCAACATATGTTTAGATAGAGTCTCATGAATATAAAAAAAAGAAGCAGAGATGATATTTGAGACATAATGACTGAAAATACGCAAGAACAGATAAAAAAAAAATCTAGAGCTAGAAAGATGGCTTAGCAGTTGAGGCACTTGCCTGCAAAGCCTAAGGACCCATGCTTGACACTCCAGATCCCACATAAGCCAGACGCACAAAGATGAGGCAAGCACAAGGTTGCACATGCCCACTAGGTGGTGCAAGCATCTGCAGTTCAATTGCAGTGGCTGAGGTCCTGGCCCACCAATTCTCTGTCTCTCTCTCTCTCTAAAATAAATATTTAAATAATAAAAATGTTTTAAAAACCCCAATTGGATAAACTCAACAAACTTAAAGGAGAAAATACAATGTTTTAAAATCTATAATAGGGGTGGGTAGATGGCTCAGCACATAAACCATTTACCATGCAAACATGATGACCTGAGTTGAATCCCCAGCACCCATGAAAATGTGTTGTTCATGTGGTGCCCTGCCTGTAATCCCAGTGCTTGGGAAGCTGAGACAGGATTCCCAGGACAAGCAGGCTAGCTAGAGCAGCCAAATCAATGAGCTCTGGATTCACACTGCCCCCATAAATAAGGTAGAGAGTAAGTGAGGAAAACACCCTACACACACACATGCGCACATGCATACACACATTCATGCACACCACCAACATACATACATACAGACAGACATACATACATGAAAAAAAAAGAAAAACCCATCATCATGAAAAATAACTCAGAGAAAGTGTACAACTAAGATAGGAATAAAGTTTTTTCTTTTATTTCGTTGTGTGTGTGTGTGTGTGTGTGAGAGAGAGAGAGAGAGAGAGAGAGAGAAAGAGGGGGGGCGGGGGGAGAGAATGGGTACACTGGGGGCTTTGCTACTGCAAACAAACTCTACATGCATGGTTACTTTTTGCATATATCTTTATATGAGTACTGAGGAACCTGGACCAACAGGATTTGCAAGCAAGCACCTTTAACCATTGAGCAATCTTTCCAATCCAAAAAAGATTTTCAAAGTTAGTGACAGCCAATTTCAAAAGCAACAACAGAAAGAACAATGGGATGTATATTTAATTTGCTGGAAAAAAGTACTATCATTTCCGGGCATGGTTTTGCATGCCTCTAATCCCAGCACTTGGGAGGCAGAGGTAGGAGGAACACTGTGAGTTTGAGGCCACCCTGAGACTACATAGTGCATTCCAGGTCAGCCTGAGCTAGAGTGAGATCCTACCTCAAAAAGACAAAAGCATTCCATGACAAAAGCAGGTTAAAGGAGTATTTGAAGACAAAACCATCTCTACAGAAAATACTCGATAGGATCCTCCATGCTGAAGAAAAGGAAAAGCACACATATAAGGAACCTAGAAAAAACAAGCAATACTCAAATACTAGTTAACACAAGAGAGCACAGGTAGAACCGGAACCACAAAAAAAAAAAAAAAATGGCAAACATAAATACACACCTTTCAATAATATCTCTTAACATCAATGGCCTCAATGCCCCCAACGAAAAGACATAGGTTTGCAGACTGGGTTAAAAAGCAGGATCCTACAATTTGTTGTCTCCAAGAAACTCACCTTTCTACAAAGGACAGACATTATCTTAGGGTAAAAGGTTGGAAGATGGTGTTTCAAGCAAATGGGCCTAGAAAACAAGCAGGGGTTGCTATCCTAATATCTGACAAGGTAGACTTTAGTCCGACGGTAGTCAAGAAAGATAAGGAAGGTCACTTTATATTGATTAAGGGCACACTCCAACAGGAGGACATTACAATCCTAAACATATATGCACCTAACATGGGGGCTCCCAAATTCATCAAACAAATGCTATTAGAACTAACGTCACAGATAACACCAAACACAGTGGTGGTGGGTGACTTTAACACCCCATTTTCATCAATTGACAGGTCATCCCGGGAAAGAATAAACAGAGAGGCATCTGGACTAAATGAGGTCATAGAAGGAATGGACCTAACAGATATATACAGGACATTTCATCCAAAGGCTGTAGAATATACATTCTTTTCAGCAGCACATGGAACATTCTCTAAAATAGACCATATATTAGGACGCAAAGTAATTCAGGAAATTGAAATAATTCCTTGCATTCTATCTGACCACAATGGAATCAAACTACAAATCAGTAGCAAGAAAGGCTATAGAGCATACACAAAATCATGGAAACTAAACAATACACTACTAAATGATGAATGGATTAATGAAGAAATCAAGAAGGAAATCAAAAAATTTATAGAGTCAAACGATAATGAGAACACAATGTATCAAAATCTCTGGGACACAATGAAAGCAGTCCTAAGAGGTAAATTTATAGCCTTAAGTGCCTATATTAAGAAATTAGAAAGGTCGCAAATAAATAACCTAATGCTTCACCTTAAAGCCTTGGAAAAAGAAGAACAAGGCAAACCAAAAATCAGTAGACGGGAAGAAATAATAAAGATTAGGGCAGAAATTAATTAAATAGAAACAAAAAAAAATCCAGAGAATTAATGAAACAAAGAATTGGTTCTTTGAAAGGATAAACAAGATTGATAAACCCTTAGCACATCTGACCAAAAGAAAGAGAGAAGAGACACAAATTAATAAAATCAGAGATGAACAAGGTAACATCACAACAGATTCCAGAGAAATTCAAAAAAAATCATAGGGACTTACTATAAAAGCATATACTCC
The DNA here is from genome assembly GCF_020740685.1 of Jaculus jaculus. Classification (NCBI taxonomy): domain Eukaryota; kingdom Metazoa; phylum Chordata; class Mammalia; order Rodentia; family Dipodidae; genus Jaculus; species Jaculus jaculus. The sequence continues at coordinate 47,426,606 of NC_059114.1, read as the reverse complement.
ACAAAGTATGAAGATCTGAAAGAAATGGATGCTTTCCTTGATTTATATGACCTACCTAAATTAAATCAAAATGAGATTAATCACATTAATAGACCTATAACAAACATGGAGATCCGAACAGTTATCAATTATCTCCCAACTAAAAAAAGCCCAGGCCCAGATGGATTCATTGCTGAATTTTACCAGACCTTTACGGAAGAGCTAACACCACTGCTTCTTAAACTTTTCCAGGAAATAGAAAAAGAAGGAATTCTACCAAACTCCTTCTATGAGGCCAGCACCACCCTGATACCAAAACCAGGCAAAGATAGAACAAAAAACGAAAATTACAGACTAACCTCCCTCATGAACATAGATGCAAAAATTCTCAACAAAATATTGGCAAACAGAATACAAGAGTATATCAAAAAGATCATTCACCCTGACCAAGTAGGCTTTATCCCAGAGATGCAGGATTGGTTCAATATACGCAAATCTATAAATGTAATACATTATATAAACAGGTTGAAGGACAAAAATCACATGATCATCTCATTGGATGCAGAGAAAGCATTTGACAAAATCCAACATCCCTTCATGATAAAAGTCCTACAGAGACTGGGAATAGAAGGAACATATCTCAATATAATAAAAGCTATTTATGACAAGCCTACAGCCAACATATTACTAAATGGGGAAAAACTGGAAGCTTTTCCACTAAAATCAGGAACAAGACAAGGGTGTCCACTATCCCCACTTTTATTTAATATAGTTTTGGAATTCTTAGCCATAGCAATAAGGCAAGAGACATACATAAAAAGGGATACAAATTGGAAAGGAAGAGATCAAGTTATCATTATTTGCAGATGACATGATTCTATACATAAAGGACCCTAAAAACTCTACTAACAAACTGTTAGAGCTGATCAAAACCTACAGCCATGTAGCAGTATACAAAATAAATACACAGAAATCAGTAGCCTTCATATATGCTAACAACAAACACAAAGAGGATGAAATCAGAAAATCACTCCCATTCACAATGGCATCCAAAAAAATAAAGTACCTTGGAATAAACCTAACCAAGGAAGTAAAAATCTCTACAATGAGAACTTTAAAACACTCAAGCAAGAATTTGTAGAAGACACTAGAAAGTGGAGAAACATCCCCTGTTCCTGGATTGGAAAAATCAATATTGTGAAAATGGCAATCTTACCAAAAGCAATCTACACATTTAATGCAATCCCTATCACAATTCCAAAAGCATTCTTCATGGAAATAGAAAAAACAATGCAAAAATTCATTTGGAATCACAAAAAACCTCGAATATCTAAAATAATACTGAGCAACAAAAATAAGGCTGGCGGTATCACCATACCTGATTTTAACCTATACTACAGAGCCATAGTAACAAAAACAGCGTGGCACTGGCACAAAAACAGACATGTAGATCAGTGGAACAGAATAGAGGACACAGATGTAAGCCCAAGTAGCTATAGCCACCTGATATTTGATAAAAATGCCCAAAATACTCATTGGAGAAAAGACAGCCTCTTCAGCAAATGGTGTTGGGAAAACTGGATATATATCTGCAGAAGGATGAAAATAGATTCTTCTCTCTCACCATGCACAAGAATTAAGTCCAAATGGGTTAAAGACCTTAACATCAGACTTGAAACTCTGAAACTGCTGGAGGAAAAAATAGGGGAAACCCTTCAACATATTGGTCTTGGCAAAGACTTTCTGAATACAACCCCAATTGCTCAGGCAATAAAACCACAGATTAATCAGTGGGACCTCATGAAATTACAAAGATTTTGCACTGCAAAGGACACAGTGAAAAGAGCAAAGAGGCAACCTACAGTATGGGAAAAATCTTCACCAGCTATATATCTGATAGAGGATTAATATCTAGGATATACAAAGAACTCAAAAAGTTAAATAATAAGGAATCAAACAAGCCAATCAAAACATGGACTATGGAGCTAAATAGAGCATTCTCAAAGGAAGAAATACGAATGGCATATAAGCATCTAAAAAAATTTGTTCTACGTCACTAGTCATCAGGGAAATGCAGATTAAAACTACATTGAGATTCCATCTCACTCCTGTCAGATTGGCCACCATCATGAAAACAAATGATCATAAATGTTGGCGGGGATGTGGAAAAAGAGGAACCCTTCTACACTGTTGGTGGGAATGCAATCTGGCCCAGCTATTGTGGAAATCAGTGTGGAGGTTCCTAAAACAGCTAAAGATTGATCTACCATATGACCCAGCTATAGCACTCCTGAGCATATATCCAATGGACTCATCTCATTTCCTTAGAAGTACGTGCTCAACCATGTTTATTGCTGCTCAATTTATAATAGCTGGGAAATGGAACTAGCCTAGATGTCCCTCAACTGATGAGTGGATAATGAAGATGTGGCACATTTATACAATGGAGTTCTACTCAGTGATAAAGAAAAATGAAGTTATGAAATTTGCAGAAAAATGGATGGACCTGGAAAGGATTATAAGTGAGGTAACCCAGGCCCAGAAAGCCAAGCACCACATGTTCTCTCTCATACGTAGATCCTAGCTACAGATGACTGGGCTTCTGTGTGAGAATGAAAATACTTAGTAGCAGAGGTCAGGAAGTTAAAAAGGAGACATAAAGGAAAGAGAAAGGAAGGGAGGAGGGTACCAAACCTACATGGTCAGATTCATCATATCAACAATTCTACTTCTTGGTACCAATTTTCTGTTGTAGTTGCCTTCATGTTGCTGGGACAAGCACCCAACAAGCAGCAGCAGCTTATGGGAGGAAAGGGTTTATTTCAGGCTTATAGAATCCATGGGAAGTCCTCTTATAAGGGAAGAAGCTGGCTCTTTCCAGTGTACATGCACAGCAGAGAAAAAGCTAACACCAGCCAGCATTTACAGCCAAAGCTCAAACCTGCTCTCCACACCCAGTAGGGCTGGACATAAGACTTGCCCCCATTGATACACTTCTTCCAATAGGATGCTGGAGACTTAATTAGGAAGCTTAATCTAAAATACCCAAGCCTGCAGGCATGGTGGTGCACACCTTTAATCCCAGCACTTGGAAGGCAGAGAGGTAGGAGGGTCACTGTGAGTTCAAGAGCACCCTGAGACTACATAGTCAATTTCAGGTCAGCCTGGACTAGAGCAAGACTCAACCTCAAAAAACTAAAATAAATAAATAACTACAACATCTCAGTCTATGGAGGACATACACCCAACCAACCACAGAGGGCATCAATACAAGGTGAGGTGGAGGACAGGTATAGTTCACCCTCAAAGTATGGCATACACAGTCTGTTAAAGCACAAATACTTAGGACACTTATAAAAATGGAAACAAGAGGCTGGGGAGATGGCTTAGCAGTTAAGGCACTTGCCTATAAAGTCTAAGGACCAAAGTTTGATTCCCCAGAACTCATGTAAGCCAGATGTACATGGTGGTGCATGTGTCTGGAGTTTGTTGCAGTGGCCTGGCATGCCCATTCTCGCTCTTTCTCTCACCCCTCCTCATAAATAAGTATATAGAAATAAAATATTAGGAAAATGAAAACATGCTTTACTAGTCAGATTCACATTACTGTAATGAAATATCCACAGCAGATATTTCTTTCAAAGATATACAAAGATAAGGGTGCTCTACTGCTTTGGACTTCAGGAAGAAAGGGTACATGTGCTACAGCAAACTCACCTATTAGTGAAGAAGGCAGAGAGTGACAATGGGATCGAATGGTCCTTCCTGAAATGCCCCATGACCTAAGGATCTCTCACTAGGCCACACTTCTCAAATGTTCTACACCCCCATCAAAATGTTACCCTATAGCAAAACCCTTTAACACATGGACCTTTAGGGAATACGCTTTCCAATCTTAGTAGATACTATTAACCAAAGAGAAAGTCTCAATTAATTTCAAATCATCATGATAATAATTAAGGGCTAAGGGCATTTCTCTGAATACAATTTGGATATTCATAACAAAAATATTAGCTAAAACCTTCCCACCATATTGGAAATTCCAAAATATAATTATATATAAATCATAATCAAAATTGAAATATTTTCAATTGAATAATAATCAAAATGCTACATATAAAAAGTTTTGATTAAGCCGGGTGTGGTGGCACACGCCTTTAATCCCAGCTCCCAACTCAGGACGCAGAGGTAGGAGGATTGCCATGAGTTCGAGGCCACCCTGAGACTCCATAGTGAATTCCAGGTCAGCCTGGGCTACAGTGAGACCCTACCTCAGAAAACCAAAAAAAGTTTTGATTAAATTAAAGCAATAATTAGAAGGAAACTTCTAGTAATAAAAATATAGCCATTTAGTACTAAAAACCTTATGGCTGTGATAAACACATTAAACACTTAAAAATCTACTAATTGGGGGCTAGAGAGATGGCTTAGCAGCTCAGGCATTTGCCTATGAAGCCTAAGGACCCATGTTCGATTCCCTAGTACCCACATAAGCCAATGCACAAGGTGGCACATGTGTCTGGAGTTAATTTGCAGTGGATAGAGGCCCTGACATGCCCACATACCCATTCTTTCTCTCTGTCTCTCCCAAATAAATAAATAAATTAAGCAAATCTTTCAAAACATCTATTAATTGGAAAATAAAGTGAAAGAACCATCCAGAAAGCCATAAGAGATGAAGGAGGTTGGGCAGGGAGGAATGTGAGAGGGAGAGAGTAGATTCTTTTGTGATTCATAAGTGTGATGGCTGAGTTTTCACACTATTGTATGAGATATGTCTTACTCAAACTTTGCTATGATGTTACATCACCCATTTGACATGACAAAGAAAGAAACAAAGAACACTTAAAAGATGCTAGAAACAGATGGCCCAGTATTATCTTCAAATAGAGAACGTGGAGGATAGCCAATGAGCCACATAGTACTGGTAATAAACCAGAACATTTCTATAACCGAAGTCTGTAGATTAAAATAGCACATTGAGTGCCAAAGAAGACAAATTAAAACCAGTTATACTTGGACATATAAGGAGGAAATCTGCAAACTGATTACCCATGGAAATAAAAAATATGAAACTGGCAATATGAGGTACAAAGGCTAGAGAGATGGATTCGTGGTTAAGGCACTTGCTTATAAAGCCTAAAGACCCAGGTTCGATTCCCCAGTACCCATGTAAGCCAGATACACAAGGTGGCATGTGGAGTTTGTTTGCAGCAGCTGGAGGCCCTGGCATACCCATTCTCTATCTGCCTCTTCCTCTTCCTCCCTCCCTCCCCCCCCCCTCTTTCTCATTATCCCCTCTCTCAAATAAATAAATAAGTAAATAAATAAATAACTGGCAATAGATTTTTCACCAATAATAAAAGGTACCATAAAGATAACTGGAAATACTATCATTCAAGAGGAAGGGGAATTGGTAACAGGATTAGGCGGGGGGGGGGAGGAGTACAAACACCAGATACTTGTTGAAAGATTAACTACAGGAAACAACCTGAGAAGGCCAAAGTATAAGCAATGAGGTTATTAGAATTACATGTGTATGCATTTCATAGCTCGACATACAGCAAAAGCTGAGTAGTTAAGGAAGAAACAGAAAAACAGAATCAACAGGCAAGGTGGCATGTGGGGTGGCATCTTGTTCTCTCTGGGTCTCAATCTCTAACTGAAACTACCTAAAAGAAGTTGTCTTTCTCCTGTCCTCCATCAGTAGCCCTGTTAGTTTCAGGGCCTTGTGTACTCAGCAGCTGTTTTACTTATTCCTCTTACAGTCAAGCTAACACTCAGATAGATGGTCCTGAGGCAATCTATTTCCATTACCTGGGTTCCCTCAACCACCCTCCAAGGTCTGACAGTGTACAGTGGGAACTCTAAAGACCTCCAGTTTGCTGTGCGCCCACTTCCCCTTAGCTCCTTACTTTTATTCCCTTTCCCTAATATTTTCTTCCAGGACTGTCTTGCTGCCCTCAACCAATGCATTTCTGGGGTGCCCTAGATAGCCCCACTGGAGAAGTCTCCCAACTGCCACACCAACAACCCTACTCAGCATGAAGAAGTCAGATGAGTCATTGCCCCAATTCCCTAATGGCAATTAGGGTTGCTTCTTCAAGGGGTAACTGAAGCACTTTAGGGTGATTGGACCCTGAAAGTTAAAAGCAGGAATGTCATTGAGTCTTTCCTTGCAAGAACCACTTTGCTGGATCTCTCCTTTCCATCTCTTGCCTACATGAGTTACCTATATCTGTTCTTCCATAAACCACCTGAGCTTCTCCCTGGGAAGGTATCCCCCTTTCCTAGAATTAAGGTTTAAATCTGATCCTGGCATTGTGGCTTATTAAGCTCTGCCCAAAATCTTGATGTCATGGCTGGCCTCTTCCTGAGATAGCTTCCTGGGTCCAGACCCATCAGCTCTCACAGAATTCTCCTGAGCCTCAGAGTGAAGCCCATTGGAACAGATTAGACATATATGCTTACCAGGTGAGCATAGTCTCTTTTGGCTGTTCATCTTTCCTGATGCCTGAGCCCCTAGGTTCCTGCTCTGGTAAGTGCCCCTCTCCCAGCTTGGTTGGACCCTTACTCCCTCCCCATGAGCTCTCTATCCACTTCTGCCTTCCACATGGCAGGAACTCTCTGTATTTCTTTCTATTTCCTTTCTCTCTCTCTCTCTTTTAATATGTTTATTTATTTAACAGAGAAAGAGGGAAAGAGAAAGAATGGGCACACCAGGGCCACCAGCCACTGCAAACGAACTCCAGAGGCATGCACCCCCTCGTGCATCTGGCTAACATGGGTCCTGGGGAATCAAACCTAGGTCCTTTGGCTTTGCAGGCAAACATCTTAACCGCTAAGCTATTCCTCCAGCCCTACTTCCTTTCTCTTAATCTAATGAAGTCTCTCTAAATCTTAAACACACACACACACACACACACACACACACACACACACCAGTGCATTTGGGAAACCAAAACCACATTAATAAATAATTCATGAACTTAAAAAAATCCCTCTGGAGAAGGAGGTAGCTCAGTCAGTAAAATGCTTGCCTCACACGAAAGAGGACCTGAGTTAGGTCTCCAGAACATACGTAAAATGCCTGCTGGGCATGGTAGCACTTGCTTGCTTATAATACTAGCCTTGGGATATGAAGAATGGGGTTTGCTGGCCAACCAGTCTATCCTAACTGGTGAGCTCCATGCTCATGACAGACCCTGCCTTTTAAAAAATAGGCAGAGATGCCGGGCATGGTGGTGCATGTCTTTAATCCCAGCACTTGGGAGGCAGAGGTAGGAGAATCACCATGAGTTCGAGGCCACCCTAAGGCTACACAGTGAATTCCAGGTCAGCCTGAGCTAGAGTAAGACCCTACCTAAAAAAAAAAAAAAAGGCAGAGAAAGAATGGGTGTGCCAGGTCCTCTAGCCACTGCATACAAATTCCAGATACATATGCCACCTTCTGCATCTGGCTTTATATGGCTACTGAGGAATTAAACCTGGGTCTTTGGCTTTGCAGGGAAGCGCCTTAACTGCTGAGCCATCTCTTCAGCCTGAGAGACCCCATCTTAAAGAAAAAGCGGATAGCATTCCAGATAGTTTCCTCTGGCCTCCATGTGCAGCAGCACGCAGATGAAAATGCACTAATGCACATAAAACCCTTATGATTTAAATTACAGAATACTTATCTATGCTATACATTCAACTTGAAAAATTAGAAAAAAAAAAGTGAACCCCAAAACAATATATGAGAAAAATAATAAAAAGTTAATTAATTGTAGGGCTAGAGAGATTTTTCAGTGGTTAAAGTCATTTGCTTGCAAAGTCTGGTGGTCTGGGTTCAATTCCCTAGTATCCACATAAAGCCAGATACACAAAATGACAGATGTGCCTGGAGTTCATTTGCAGTGGCAAGAGGTCCCGGAAGGCCCATTTTTTTTTTCTTCTCTCCTGCTTGCAAATGATAAATAAATTAAAAATTTTTTAAATGTGGGTTAGGGAGATGGCTTAGTGGTTAAGGCATCTGCCTGCAAAGCCAAAGGACCCAGGTTTGATTCCCCAGGACCCACGTTAGCCAGATGCACAAAGGGGTGCACACGTTTGGAGTTCATTTGCTGGCGCTCCTATTCATTCTCTCTCTCTCTCTCTCAATCTCCCTCCTTTCTCTGTCAAATAAATAAAAATAAAATAAAAAAATTCAGTATGTATATGGAAATGTTTACAAAGATTCACTAATATTTTAAAATGCATAAGTTGTTCAGGTATATGAAAACAATTTGTAAATATGTAAGTCTTATAATGTTAATCCATAAATTTGCTGAATAGTAAATGAAATATCCAGAGTTTTGGCTGAGTATACCTAAAAATCTATAGGGAAGAGAAATGGGCCCAAAATACCCATTATCAAAGCATCAGCGATTGAAATAGCATGTAATTGGTGCAAAGACAGAAAGAGACTGAGTCTTCAGAAGATAAACATACAAATAAAAGAACTCAGCATATGAAAGGAACCATTAAAATCCACTAAGGAAAAGACAGACTACTAACCATGTGATGCCAGATTAGCTAGTCAGCCACATCACAAAACTATGACTACATCTGTATGTCACTGCATACAGACACAAATGTTTCATCTTTCTGTGTGGCTGGTAGAAGAGATGTGCACAGTGCACGTGACAACCTTTGGCCTCCATGCTCCCCTTCTACTTGTTTGAGGCAGGGGTTCATGTTCACTGACTGGCCCACAAGCTTCAGTAGATCCTGCTGTCTTCATCACTATAGGCACACTGGGATTACAGATGCATGCTGCTGTGTCCAGCTTTATATGGTTCTGAGGATCCTAACTCAGGTTTTCATGTTTTCAGGGTAAAAGTGCTTTACCAAGCCAGCTCCCACAAAACACATTTTAGAATAAAAACCTAATGTTAAAACTCTTAGAGATAATGTAAGAGAATAACTTGAGCCTTAGGGAAAGGATTTGTACAAACACAAAGAATTTAAAAAAATACTTTAAATCTTGACTTTATAAAAGTACTTAAAACTGTCTATAACAAAAGCCAACATAAGCAGTCGTTTTTGTTTTTTGTTTTTACAGTGCTGAAAATAGAACCTAGAACCACACATTCTACGAAAGCACTCTACCACTAAGTTACATCCCCAGGCAAATATAAGCATTACTAAGTGACTAGACACTAGAAAATACTTGCTATGTGTGTAACTGACATTTACATCCAGACTGCATAAATGTTTATGCTATGTGTTATATAATATATGTATACATTATACAAGTACGAAGATTATATAGTAATATATTTTATGAAACTAAGCCTCAATGGAAAAAATAAGCAAAAGGAGTAAGAGAAAAATTCAAAAGGAGAGAACTCTAATGGCCCAAACATACAGAAAGACACTCAAGCACTTGGGCACAGTGGCCCAGGCCAGTAAGCCCAGCACTTGAGAGGCAGAGACAAGAGGAACGCAGCCAATTTGAGGCTATACTGTCTATATAGGAAGCTCTAGACCAGCTTGGGTGCATAATGAAATGCTGTCTCAACAACAAAAATACAAGTACATTAAAGACAGAAAACTAGAAGAAAAAAATGTGGCATGGTGGCACATGCCTTTAATCCCAGTACTCTGGAGGCAGAGGTAGAAGGACTGCTGTGAGTTCATGGCCACTCTGAAACTACATAGTGAATTCCAGGTTAGCCTGGACTAAAATGAGACCCTACCTCAAAAAAAGAGAGAATAAAATAAAAGGATAATATGTCATACAAACAATTCCTATCATTTTATTCATACTTTACTTCCTTTTTAAAGCGAATAATATATCCTTAGAATATATCACAGTAGCAATGTTCTTTATTCTAGGTATACATTCTTCAATATTTTCTACAACTATATAATATCCCATGGAAGCTATATGATTCATTCAAGAATTTCCCTGCTAATGAACATTTTGGATTGCGTCCTATCTTTTGCCATTACAAACATACTGTGAAGCCTCGTATAGTAGCCCACTTTTGTAATCCTAGCATTTGAGAGGCTGAGGCAGGAGGATCATTGTTGCTTGAAGGCTAGCTTGAGCTACAGAATGAGACCCTTTCCAAACAAATAACGCATGAGTAATAACCTTGGACATACATGTAATTTTCTATTATTATAGCTGTATTTTTTAGGTAAGAACCCAGAAGTGGAAACACATTTTCAAATTTTGCTAGACATCACCAGATTTTCTTTCTTAGGACTGTGTCATTTTATGCACCCACCAGCAACGTATAAGTGCCTATTTCTTCAACAATTGTCAATTATTTATTTATTTATTTATTTATTTATTTATTTTTGGTTTTTCGAGGTAGGGTCTCACTCTAGCCCAGGCTGACCTGGAATTCACTATGAAGTCTCAAGGTGGCCTCGAACTCATGGTGATTCTCCTACTTCTGCCTCGCAAGTGCTGGGATTAAAGGCATGTGCCACCACACCCAGCTAACAATTATCTACTTTTAAACTTCAGCCAATGTGTCAAAAAGTAGAAGTTTAATAGTTTTAGGTTTCTCTATTTTTCTTTTTGAGACAGGGTTTCATGTAGCCAAGGTAACCTTGACCTAACAATTCTCCTGCCTCCATCTCAAAGTATTAGGGTTAAAGGCATGTGTCACCCACCTGTGTTTTTTGTTGCTGTTGTTGTTTTTATTGTGTTTTGTTTTGTTTTTTTAATGAGGTGCTGGGGATTGAACTCAGAGCTTCCTGCATGCTAGACAAGCACTCTGCCAACTGATCTACATCTGTAGCCCTCAGTGTCCTTTTAATTGATCTTTTTCTTCTTGTGAGAAAAGCTGAACGTTCTTTTCACAGGGTTAAGCCATCTGCATTTCACGTATTCTGTGAACTGCATGTGTTTAGCCAGCTTCCCAAAAGGATTGTTAGCAGAGCTTTTCTATTTTTAGAAGCTTTTATGCTAGGAATATTAATGCTATGTCTATAGTGTAAACATGTTTTCTAGTTTGTTATGTGTTAAGACCACTTCAAATGCAATCTGACCTTAGAGATACTTAGGCTACCAAGAAAGTGTGGCTCTAGTCCACAGGCATTCTAGAGTGGTCTTGGGGAAAGGTTCTGGAGGGAATATTTTCCTCATGCACTCAAAGCCACATTGCCTTAGTAACTTCTTTTGGTAGATGATTTCATTTTTCTAACTCACTAATTCATAGGTCCTAAGTCTCCTAACATTTTTTAGCCTACTAACACCAAATCTCTCAGCCACTAGGGAATGGCAATGTCCCTGAGACAGCTGTCAGTTTCAGTACTTTGTGTCTCAGGATTTCAGTTTATTTGGCTTTAAGAGTTCTCTCACTTTCTTCCAGGGCCACTACATAAAGACCTGATATTATTCATTTCCCCTTCAGTTAGTTATACAAAGAAAGTGTCCTTCAGTTTCTTATCTCCTAAACTGAGCATTTAAAACATTTTGTGTGTTCATGTAAGTAAGTACAGGTGTGCACTCGCTACAGCATGAGTGTGAAGATCAGAGGGCATTTTCAGCTTGTCTCCACCTTTCTACCTCATTAAAAAAATTATTTACTTGCAAGAGCAAGAGAAAAAGGAGGTGATGAGTGTTCCAGGGCTTCTTGCTACTGCAAAGGAACTCCAGACACATGCCCCACTTTGTGCATCTGGCTTAATATAGGTACTGGAGAACTGAATCCAGGCTGACAGGCTTTGCAATCAAGTGCCTTTAAATGCTGGGCCTTCTACCCAGCCCTTTACCTCATGGTGAGGCAGGGTTTCTCTCTTGGATCTTCCATCCACTGTTGTTTACCAGGTTTGCCATGGAATTCTGCTCTCTGCTTCCCATCTCACGTCAGCATGCTGGGGGAAGTGAACTTGGCTACTCCATGTGAGCAGCACACACTTGGTCCACTGCGTTACCTCCTTAGCCCTGAAGTGAGCATCTAAGGAAATGTTTAATACTTAATCCAGTAGTTTTAGGAATTCTGTTTCTTGGGAAATGTACTAAATATATGTCTCACAGTCCTACTTTGCTTTGCTTTGTTAATGTTTAAATTGTAATTATAAAAATAATACAGGGGCTGGAGAGATGGCTTAGCAGTTAAGGCACATGCCTGAAAAGCCTAAGGATGTAGGTTTGACTCCCCAGAACCCATGTAAGCCAGACACACAAGATGATGTATGTGCACAAGGTCATGCATGTGCACAAGGTGGCATACACATCTGAGGTTTGACTGTAGTGGCTAGAGGCCCTGGCATACCAATTCCCTCTCTCATAAATAAATGAGACATAGTGGGAAAAAAATCAAACAAATGAAGTTCAGAAGCTAAATGCTTTGCTGCTTTAGTGGCTTCAGTTTTCCTACTGACTTGGGGGATTTTAGTTCTTGTGTTAAACCATTTATACTCTAAACAGGACATAAATTTGCTCTCAGTAAGGTGCTATGGACTGGAGTACCCATTCCTTTTCCCAAAAAGATTTTCATGTTAACTGAAAGAACTGGTATGAAAAGTCAATGTATCAAAGAGTCAGTTTAGGTGTCCAGGCAACAAATGCTAATAAAGTTAAGATAAAGAACTTTGTGGGCTGGGGCTATGCAGCAAAGAAATTAAAAGGAATATTCAATAATGAAAAGTCTGAAGGCAGCCACAAAGGGAATGTGGAGGAGGCAGGGGCACATCACAGAGATGAATTCAAAAGAAATGCTGAAAGGACAAGTTCATTTAGCAAAATGGTGCCTCCCTCCCCAGAATAAAGTCTTGATTTCTACAGCACCCAGGGCAGCTGGTCAGGCTCAGCGCTCATACTCCATTTGTCATTAACTGCCATCTGAAAGAACAATCAGACTATGAATGGTAGCTTTAGAGCCATGACTATCAAATTGCCTGAGCCAACTTTGGTTATTATGAATCAATTTATCAGAAACCTGATTTGAGCACCTCTCTTGTCACTAGAGGAATATGGGAAAATTAGCAACCTGAGACAAGAAGTCAGAATAGTCCTAAGAGTCACATTTAAACTTTTTTATTTAAATTCTGGCCTCTCCAGTGCCTGACCTCATCCCCATTGCTAACCTTCTATTTTCTGGGCCTTCAGCCAGTAGGGGAAAATACTCATTTTCATGGACTTAGATTTTAAAGGGCCAAGGTGTGGTATGTGAATCATCTACTAACTATTACATCATTAATAATAAAAACAGCACTCTCCACTCAGCTTCATTTGTTATCTCTGAAAAAAAAAATCATTTCCAAGGTATTACGCTATGTATCTTCATTTATTCTTTCACTATTTATTACCTGAACATCCACTCAATGCTAGGCTCTGTGCTTTACACTAAGGAGATAGTAAGATTAAGACAGAAAAAGGATTTTATCCTCCCAGATTATTTCCAGTAAGGAAGACCAACAGTTAACAGGAAATAAAACAACATAATTACAAACTGAGATGAGTAATATGAAGATGCAAGAGGAATTTCACAGGTCTTTTAAAGATCCAAGAGGGATTTTGAAAATTTTTCAATGTGAATATGTGTTCAATGGCAAGAAACACAATAATAAACTGTGATTTTAAGGACAAGAAAGTCTGCAAATAAATGGCTCCAAAATCACTATAGTGGTGAAACAACAAAATAAAGCACCAGGGCTCCTTCTGTCTCCCCTCCAATATTCTTTTTATCTTGTTAGCTTTTGTTCTTGGGCTTCTGCTATAAGATGGATGTTGGCAAGGCAGACTGCAGTGGGGAAAGTCTCCTTTCCAACTTTCTTCTCATAACAGCACAATCCTTCTCAGAAGCTTCCTAACAAATATCTCTTTATGTCCCATCAGTCAGACCTGAATCACATGCCTATCTTCAAACCAATCCACATCCACAGAGAATGAGATGGCCATGCTTAATTTCTGCCATTCATGGCTCATTTCCTAGCATGGAGGGAGGGAACTCTCCCTGGACAGGTCACTGCACTCACAACATCAAGGTTTTTTAAAGCCCATGAAAAGGAGGGAATGGTCTTGTAGATATTGACAGCAAAGATAAAACTCCACAGGACTCCTTCACCAACTGAGTGAGAGAGGGAAAGGAGAGCAAAGACTCAAATATCATTCGCAAGTTTCAAACTTGGGTAACTAATCATAGTGCCAAGAATAGATGAAAAGATGAAAAGATGTGGGAGGAAAACTCTAGTCTGTGAGAGAGACAATGAGTTCAACTTTCTCTTTCTTGAGTTTAAGGTACAAGCAGGCAGTTTGGTAGAAATACAGGACAAGATCTCAGGAAAAAGACTGCACTGCAATGCAGTCCTTGGAGTCATCCACAATAACAGGGGATTTGAAACTACAGGAAAAGACAAGACCATCAGGAAAGAGAAAGAAGAGAGAAGCACAAAGCTTGAGGAATCCTGGTGAGATGCTACACTGAAAGATAACAGGTATAAGGATGATACGCCATAAAAGAAGGGAGTTCTGAATGTGCAGCTCTGTAGAAGAGCACTTGCCTAGCACGTGTGAAGCCCTGGGTTAGGTCTTCAGCAGTATAGAATAGGAAAGGAAAAAAAAAAAAAAAAAGGACATAAAATAACTGACTATAGACAAGATATAATTACATTAGAGTCAAAAAGCACAGTTTCAGAGGAAAAGAGGGGTCAAGGTCAAGACTGTTAGCTGCTACAGAGATATCAATGATGGAAAAATACTCTTGAAAATTTTCAGAGATATAGGAACATAAACCAGATTGTAAAAGTAGTGGTTTTAGGCTGGGCAAGGTGGTACACACTTTTAATCCCAGCACTTGGAGGCAGAGGTAGGAAGTCAAATCCAGACCAGATGACAGAATGCTGTATGGCTTCTGATAATTACAAAGCCTTTCTGAGACTTCTCTTCTCCAGAAACAAAAAGGACTAGACTAAGATGCCCAGTAGGTAAGACCCACACAGGTGCCATTATGAGATGAAACCAGGTCACAAAAAGGCCAATGAGCTGGGCATGGTGGCACACGCCTTTAATCCCAGCACTGGGGAGGCAGAGGTAGGAGGATTGCTGTGAATTCAAGGCCACCCTGAGACTACATAGTGATTTCCAGGTCAGCCTGGGCTAGAGTGAGACCCCCACTTTGAAAAACCAAAAAGTAAACAAAAGGCTAATGAACATATTTGACCTGAAGACTGAGAAAGGATAAAAAGAACAGATGAATCTGTTAAAAGTATCAATGCAACCATTGCTGCATATTTTCTCATAGAGCTAGACTTCTTCTGTACATGGGCAACAAGCCACAGAAAGTGAGTCTGTGTGAGCCATAACTGGGTGCTAATAATATTTAAATGAAGAAACAAACAGTAGCCATGTCGATAGCATTTCTGTCATCTCTTTTCCTGATCTTGGGATAATTGATGCTTAACATCAGGGAAGAGATCTCTTCAACTACATAAATGTGTGTGGAAGGCCTTTTAAGCAATTAACCCAGGTAGGTAAATAAACATCCACAACATCTGCAAGAAGCAGCAAGATTTGCACCAAGAAATGTGGCAGGACACAAACACCTTAACAGAGATAAAATGAGGAAGGTAAAGGTTAGGATTGTAGAATCTCCCTCAGGGGATGCTGATAACGAAAAAGGGCAAAGCATGATGCACAGGATGGTGATGATGTGATTTCACCTGATGATGCACAAGTGTTTACTATGTATTTTACTTGATTGTAAACTATGATATGCACAGGGCACCTATTATTATTGTTCCCAGTTAACAAATGAAAAAGGGGAAGCTCATGGACACACAGGGAAGGCCACGATTCCAGGATGCCACCTCTTGAATGCCCTTTGGACAAAGAGCAGTTTTACCCACTTACTGTGTGCACACACATGTGTATGCCAGAAGCAGTTAGGGTGGTACAGAGGCAACACTTAGGACATCAAGAGTAAATAATGCATATTAAACAACACCAATGAAGTCTGCATTTCTACATGGAAATATTCTTACATTACATCAAGCTTCTCTTTGCATAGAATATTGACATTTCCATGGTTTGGGAGCCTGCTGTTGGCTTCTGAAAGTTCTGGCACCAGACCATGCTGTAACCGTTAACAGCCCTCCAGTGAGCTATCAAAAACCCAGCTAGAACATCTTGAATACAGCAGTTTGTTTGCCACCAAAATACTAAATCGAAATATTTTTTATTTTATCTCTATTTAAATTTAGTGATGCTGCATAAATGTTAACATGGTCTTAGGCTAATATAATCATGGAGGAGTCTTAATAAACACCACATAGTGACAGGCCTCTGGGTAGGATATGATTTGCTCAGTATGCCCAATGCATGTTCCTGAACTAGGACATGTTATAAAGATGCTTCTATTATGAACATGCTACAATTTCTCTCAATCTATTTCCAGAAGCAATGGCAAGGAATTATAGGACAATATGTTCATATTGAAGGTAGAAACTATTTTAGAATAAAGCAAAGATTTCTAAAAGATCTAAACAGAGAGGTTAATGTTTGATTCAGTTCATTTCTTTTTTAAAAATATTTTTGTAGCCAGGCATGGTGGTGCACACCTTTAATCCCAGGCACTTGGGAAGCAGAGGTAGGAGGATCACCATGAGTTTGAGGCCACCTCTACCAACTACATAGTAAATTCCAGGTCAGCCTGGGCTACCTCAATAAACCAAAAGAAAAAAAAAAATTGTCCAGGCATGGTGGCGCATGCCTTTAATCCCAGTACTTAGGAGGCAGAGGTAGGAGGATTGCCGTGAATTCGAGGCCACCCTGAGACTACACAGTGAATTCCAGGTCAGCCTGGGCTAGAGTGAGAACCTACATTGGAAAACAAAAACAAAAGAAAAAAAAGTGTGTGTGTGTGTGTGTGTGTGTGTGTGTGTGTGTGTGTGTACACCAGGGCCTCTTGCCACTGCAAATAATGCATTGCCACTTTGTGTGACTGGCTTCACATGGATATTTGCAAGCAAATGCCTTTAACTATTGAGCCATCTCCCAGCCCTGATTTAGTTCATGTCTGTCTTGAGAACAGAAGTTGAGCCTTAGTAAGTGCTAAAGTCTCTATAGCCTTATGAGGTAAGACCCTGGACTTCCCAAGGGCTAGAACCACAGCTAACTAATGACAAACTAATACATTCTCTTCCTTTTCAGGGGCTGAGCTAGAAGAGGTTTTTCTGGGCTTCTGAGAAATTCTGGCTTTGGAAGGTGAGATCAAGGAAGATGGACTTCCCCTGGAGGCCAGAGCCGTAACTGTCCCCAACCTTAACACAGGACAACCAAGGCATGAAGATCAAAGCAGGGAAACAAAGGCCCACTTGCTTTCAGCCTCTCCTCATGAAACAAATGCCTTTCACCCTCTTATGAAAAAAAAGTGCGTCAGGGGCTGGAGAGAGAGCTTAACAGTCAAGGCGTGCCTGTGAAGTCTAAGGATTCACGTTCTGCTCCCCAGGTCCCACGTGAGCCAGATGCGCAGTGACACAAGTGCACGAGGCTGCACGTGTGCACAAGGAGGCACAAGCATCTGGAGCTCAATTTCAATGGCTGGAGGCCCTGGTGTGCCAGTTCATTCTCTCTCACACACATTAAAAAAGAAAAGAAAAAGAAAAAAAGGTCAGTCTGTTGGGTTTGCTTCAAAAATAAATGCATCAGATTGACATTCTGATTAAATAAACAAAAGCATGGATAAAAGGTAAAGGAAATCTTTTCAAAATAAACCCTAGGATGGTAATATGTTCAGAATAGCCTTTCTCCTGCAATATCAGACTCTATATTTTAACAAGATAATACTAAGAGCCACCACCCAAGCCCTTGTAGGAAGAATGAGAGTAGCCATTCTTGTTTTAGAAGTACAAATGTACTTAGGAAATGTACTTAGAAAGAACTATAGGGACCAATGGACCAACATGAGGCTATCCTAACCTTTTTGGGATGAGCAACATGATGTGATGCCCACATATCTTTCCATGTCCATTCTTTCAAGATGCTGCCTCCTGAGTCCTCTTGCCTGAAAAGTCTTTCAGTATAAGACTGACTAATGAACTTCTAAAGAAACTCCAATCCATAAAGATAATAACCTGACTGCACATTTACTGGTTCTAGACAAATTATGGGGAAGACACCCCTTACTCATTGTTACTCATCACTTATTCATCATTACATGTTGCTTTGCTGTCAAAAGGATCAACTCTTGTTTATCCCCTGCCTTCACTGCTGTTTGCAGCTGATCACATTAATAGCTTTTACTGAAACAGAAAATGGGACCCAAAATCTGTTATATACACAGGTATATATGATGAAAGGAATAGTCATCAGAGATGGTGACAAAATGGGTGAAAATTTCTATTTGAAATAGCAACAACAGAATAAAAACCTAGTACTGCCATTACTCTGCTGAACTGCTGAGTAGGTATGTACACTAGGCAAAGTATAACCTTCCAAGACAATCAGGCCAAACAATGCGGCCAGAGGGGACCTGTCCAAGTTGCTCACCTGGAAAAGGCAGCTCCCAGCACAAACGCAGCATACTCCTTCACCAGGGGCTCTGTGCTATTCAGCCCATTAATCACCACTTGGAGGCCACCGAAGGACAGCAGGTCCTGGGCATTATCCATCTGCAACAAAGGCATCACTTAGTACAAGACAGCCATGAAGAAAGAAAATGGGCTTACCAGTTAAGGCGCTTGTCTGCAAAGCCAAAGGACCCAAGTTTGATTCCCTAGAACACACATAAGCCAGATGTGCAAGGTGGCACATGTGTCTGGAGTTCGTTTATAGTGGCTAGAGGCCCTGGCACAACCATTCCCTCTCTCTATTTGCCTCTTTCCCTTCCTCTAGCTCTCACATGTGTTATCTCTCAAATAAATAACTTTTTATTTAAAAAATAAATATGCAAAACCAAAGCCAAGTAAACAACAATAGTGTTTTTCTGACTAGTCATAAAATGTATATAAATACAATCTAGGGCAGGAGAGAGAGCTCGGCAGTTAAAGGTACTTGCTTGCAAAGTTTGATGGCCAAGGTTCAATTCCCCAGTTACCATGCAAGGCCATTTGCACAAAGTGGCAAATGTATCTGGGATTAATTTGTAGCAGCAAGAGGCCTCATGGTATGCCCATTCCCTCTCTCTCTTTATGCAAATAAATAAAAAATATATTAAAAAGCAATCTAGATTTTAAAGTGATCTTAAATTTGAGAGCTCCTAATTCATCTAACACCAGTTATGAATATCTGCGTGGGAATCAGAGGAAATGTCACCTCACTCTTGCTTGTGCCAGGCGTGGAAAAGTCTAATACCACAATGAGTCACAAAGCTTTACTCCAACCACACAAGCTATTAACACAAAGAATCTGACATAATAAACACCAATAAATGGTGCCATGCTTCTGTGGATGCCCAAACTCAATAGGAACAGTGGAGGCAACAGACATCTTTTTTAAAAAAATTGCTCTTTAAGCTGGATGTGGTGGCACACACCTTTAATCCCAGCACTCAAGAGGCAGAGGTAGGAGGATCGCCATGAGTTCAAGGCCACCCTGAGACTACTGAGTCAACTCCAGGTCAGCCTGAACTAGAGTGAGACCCTACCTTGCGGGGGGGGGGGGACTGCTCTTTAATTAGAAGGCAGGGACTATAAAAGGAGCCCAACTGATGGAGTGATGGAGAAGTGTGTGGTGTGTGGTGTGATGGGGGAGGGAATGCTACAAAAGCACTAGGAGAATAATATTATCCTTCTTTTCTAAGGTTAACTGAATCCAAGGACATTCATGATAAAATCTGCATAAAAGTCACTTCCCAAAGGCTTTCGTCTAGACTTGGTTATTGACTAGTGGCTATGTGTTATGCAGTGCAGAGTATTTCCATTAACATGTAGCTGATAAGCTTAGTGATTCTAACATATTCAAGCAATGAATCCAAGGGACTGTAAAAAGGTCTCATTACAATGAAATCAATACTAAATAACTACATGGACTTATCATACATCTCTAGTTTGACTTGTATGGTGGTTTGAATTATGTGTCCCCCACAAACTCATGTGTTCTGAATGCTAGGTCCCCAGCTGGTGGTAATTTGGGAATTGCAGCCTTGCTGGAGGAGGTGTGTTGTTGTGGGTGGGCTCATGGGTGTCACAGCCAGCTTCCCCTTGCTCACTCTGGCTACTGTTTGCTTCTGCTGTAGCAGAAGTGATGTCTAGTCTCTGCTCCACCATTTCATCCTGTCAAGACTGTCAGCCAAATAGACCACTTTCCTCCCATCTGCTGCTTTTGGTCAGGTGCTTTCCCCAGCAACAGGAAGGTAACTGTAACAACTTGCAATGGGCATGCTTATTATTATTATTTTTGTTGGCATTTAGACTATTATTTTAAACTACTACTTAACTTTCTAAATCCATTATTTACATTTATATGTGAAAAAATCAGAATGTCAGTCTCCCTACAACCCCTAAAGGTGATCTCTTGCCAACACAGTCTTACTCTACCAACCAGGAAAACTCAGGAATCTGGAGCCCAGCAATATAATGGCCGCTACCGTTTCCATCTACAACTGCAAAGCCATTTCCTAACTAAGCATGTCCTCACTTCTGACTCCAAAATGGAAGTGGGTTCTAACAGAAAAATCAAGTATGAAGCACAGTATCTAACTCTGCTCATGTTTTTGGGTGGGCCTAGCCTGCTTTTATCTCTTGGAAGATAACTTTTATATGTTACAATAGAATCTCCACAAAAGTAGAGGCTTTGCCCATCCACTGTTGTAGTTGAAGCGATGAGAATTGTGCCTAGCATACAGTCAAGTGCTCAATCAATAATATTTGAACTGATAAATATAAATGTGAGAAGAAAGAAAATGTTCCTGAATAAACTCCACTGTGAATTTTCTTTTTTTTTGAGAGTGATAGACACAGAGAGAAAGACAGATACAGGGAGAGAGAGAGAATGGGCGCGCCAGGGCTTTCAGCCTCTGCAGGCGAACTCCAGATGCGTGTGCCCCCTTGTGCATCTGGCTAACGTGGGACCTGGGGAACCGAGCCTCGAACCGGGGTCCTTAGGCTTCACAGGCAAGCGCTTAACCGCTAAGCCATCTCTCCAGCCCATCCACTGTGAATTTTCAAAAGCAATCTACTATATTTGTACCAACAAAGTACATGGGCCCCTGCCTGGAACTACAGACCTCAAAAAGTGGTTACTGTAGGCTGTTTTGCTGATATAAACATCTTCCTTCCTCCTATGTTCTAGTTTTAAAATACGCAAATTCAGTGCTAGCTTTTGCTATTAGGTTTCCCAGATGGTCACTTATCAAGGCTGGTATGACATTCAGGCAGAGCAACTACTTCTCTATTGACCCCACAAAAGCAACCTAGCCTAGAGTAGTCACATAGATTCTGTTCTTGATTCAGTTCATCTATATTACTACAGTAATGCCATGTGATGGGAATGTTGGTATTTATGGAGCATTTTAGCCTTTGAAGGTGCTTTCTCATTAATTTACTGGCCCTAACAAAGTAGAGGGTCATTCTGGCCCTCTGCAAACCAAAAACTGTATCCTCCCTGAAGTCACACAGATGGTATGACCAGAGCCCAGGTAAATAGGTCCTTTTGTTTTATTGTGTATTGTTTTGTTTTTTGAGGTCTCGCTCTAGCCCAGGCTGACCTGGAATTCACTATGTTGTCTCAGGCTGGCCTCAAACTTACAGCAATCATTCTACCTCTGCCTCCCGAGTGCTGGGATTGAAGGTGTGCACCTGGATACACAAATCCTAAATCTGGATCAGAACTTGTTTCAGGATAGGGCAGGAGAGGAATACAGGGAGAGGGTGCCCTAGAAAGGGGATGGAGGGAACTAAGCTGACACTGAGGAGAAAAAGAATGAGCCAGAGCATTGAGAAGGCAATGAGGGAACAGGATCTGAGGAAGAGAATAGGGTAAATAATTATAGAGTCATACAAGAAAAGACAAATACACTGCCCCAGGGAGGGTGTGCATAGAGAGGCCATTCTCATAAATAACTCACAAACTGTTTCCACGCACAAGGTTTTGCTTTTCACATATCCTGTTTTAATAATTAAAATGTGGCTGTGAGGAACCCTTAGGCAGATCCACTTCACATTCTTGAAGCTCATGTTTCCTTAAGCCTCTATTCAGTGAGTTCAAAGTGGGAATGAACTAAAGGTCCTGGGCTAGAGAAGCTCTATCTTCCTCAAGGTTAGAACCACATTATTCTAATTCTCCACCACAATGGAATATCTGGCTGAGCTATTCTGGAATCTCCTTCTAAAACCACAACTTACTATTATAAGGCAGCCTGATGGTGAGCCCAAGCCAATAACCATAGAATCAAGACACCAGGGCTAGAGAGCTGGCTCTGTACTGACCTGGGTTAAATTCTTCAGTACCCATATAAAACCAGAAGCAAAGTGCCTCATGTATCTGTGTCCCAGTGTGCCTATGACAATGGGAGGCAGAGCAGAAGAATCCAGTTTGTGGGCTAGACTCCTCTGCAGCAGGAAGAAACCTTGTCTCAAAGAGGGTGGAGCACAGGCAACTCATCTGAACTCCACAAGTATGCCCATATATGCATATGTATGCACACACACATAATTATATAATATATATTTATATATATATATGACATATATATATAAACATATATTATATATATATAAAATTTAAAAAAAATATCAGTGACCCTGAATACTGGTTACACGTCTTCTAACAGAAGGAGTTTGGCCTTGACCCAGGAACTGGTCACAACTTCTCGCTGAGCATAGTGATGTCCAAGATACTTTTTACCCTCCCAGTAACCTGTGAAAATGAAATGGAATGTCACCCTAGGGATGAAAGTACCAAGTGAGATCTGAAAAAGGGAGAAACAAAACCCATGTGGGGTCACAGCTAGTCCAAGCCTTCTGTGTACTCATTTCCTTCTATGCATGATAAGCTTTCTGATAATTTTGACCTTTCAAGTGCAACTAAAGCAAAAGCCTATAGAAAGCTGATATCTAAAGGTACATCCAAGTATGTTAAGATTTAAAAAAAAAAAAAAAGTTGTCAACATCAGAGCAGGACTGAATTGGCTAATAACCCCTACGAGCCTTAGTCCTTTCAGTATCTCTAATGGAAAAGCTGTAGGGGTTTTGTTTTTTTACCCAAAGGAAGGAGTGGAACGGGAAAGATATCCCAGGTTTACTTCCACCCCCTTCCTCTTCAGAGGATCACAGCACTCCTATCTGCAATCTGAGAAAGCGCTATGGGAAGAGAAAGGAAATGAAGAGGCCGCCCATAACCCCTGCAGACCCGGCACACACACCCTCCTCACCTCAGAAGCTGCCAGAGCCCTGCACAAAGAAGAGCATGTCTTTTAGCCCAGTTTACAGAGGACAAGGACTCTGTCATGCGTGGGAGGACACTGAGGATCTATGCCTGGCTGAGGATCTCAAACAAGCCTTTGATTATGATTATACAGCCTGCTGGGCAGCCTTCATCCCTAGTCTGGATTACTGCAACAGCCTCCTATCTGGTCTCTGCTTTCACCAAAGCTACCTCCTCTGGTCAAATTCTCAACAGAGCAGCCAGACGGGCTCCATTACGTCATTCCTCTGCTCAATGCCCTCCAGTTCTACTCTGATCCAAGACCGATGAGGCCTCCCTGTCCTGTTCTCTTGAGCTTCATCCCTTCTCTCCGCTACAGCCACAGTGACCTCCTTACAGTTCTTCACACTAGGCACAGCCCCACCTCAGGACCTCTATACCATTCCTACTCAACACTGTTAACTCCTGTCCCGTTTTGTTTTTAACCTTCCCCTAGTATTTATCACCTTTCAAACAAACTGTTTACAGTTTACTTATTTGTCACAATTACTCAACTCTGCCTAACTATGCTGCTAGAAGGTCAGCTCCCATTCTGTTCACAGGTATATCTCAAATGCTTGGAATGGTATCTGGGATATATATTCATTTACTGAATAAATAAATGGCTTTAAAAATATTTTTACGTGTGTTTGTTTGTGTGTGTGTGTGTGTGTGTGTGTGTGTGTGTGAGAGAGAGAGAGAGAGAGAGAGAGAGAGAATAAATAAGAATGGGTATGCTTATGCCGGGCGTGGTGGTACACGCCTTTAATCCCAGCACTCGGGAGGCAGAGGTAGGAGGTGGCCATGAGTTCAAGACCACCCTGAGAATACAGAGTTAATTCCTGGACCAGAGTGAGACCCTACCTCGAAAAACCAAAAAAAAAAAAAAAAAAAAAAAAAAAAAAAAAAAAAAAAAAAAAAAAAAAAAAGAACATACATTGACACAAGGATGGGTATGCTAGATCCTCTTGCCAATGCAAATAAACTTCAGATGCATGAGCCACTTTGTGTATCTGGCTAGCCATGGGTACTGAGAAAATAAACTTGGGCTGACAGATTTTGCAAGCACTTTAACCACTGACCCATTTCCCCAGCCCATGAATGGCTTTTCTTAGACCCTCTTTATCTATATTCGGGCAAAAGGTACCAGTTTTCTGTGAGAAGCATATTGGTCTTCCAATTTCTCCTAGTTTTTCAACTTCACAAGCTCATGTCTACCTCCAGAATCTTTCCACATGCTGTTTATTCTGTCTGGAATGGTCTGGCAACCTTTTGCTGAAGGGCCTAGACAGACAGACAGACGAGAGATACATACATACATACATTCTTTTTTTCAGAGGCAGGGGTTCACTATAGCCAAGGATGACTTGGAAATCACTCTGTAGCTGAGGCTAGCCATCAATCTCTCGAGTACTAGGATTAAAAATGTTTGCCACCATGCCCAGATTTAGTAAATATTTTTGACCTTGCAAGCCATATGGTCTGTCACAACAACAGCACAACCCTGCCACCAAATAACATTAAAATAACCATAAACACCACATCAACAAATATGGGTGGCTGTGTCCCAATCACATGTTGTTTACAATTGCACAGTCACCAGATTTGGCTCATGACAATAGCTGCCATCATTCAAGTTTCTCCCAATCACCTAGCCTGTTCCTCCCAAATGCTTAGCCTAGATGGCACATCCTATGAGAGGCTACCTTTTCTTGACTAACTAGGTTCTAAGTACCCCTGTCATATACTCTTGTGTCACCTTCTGAAGTCCTTATTATAATCTTAAATTGTCTTGTTATTTGTTAATTTGTTCAATTATTTATTTGTTGTTTTCCCTTTTAGAAAGAAGTGACATGTGTCAGGGACCATGACTATTTTGCCTTTGTTGAATGCTCAGTATTGAAATAAAGGAGACAACAGTTCAAACGAAAAAAAACATTCGTCCTGTGTCTAAGAACATCTAACTACTTGACACTTGCCCTCACTGAATGTAAAGATGCTGAGGCTCTTTTCTCAGGGCTCAGGGCAGGGGGGTTTCTTTGGAACTGTCAATTCAAAGTTGGACTTATAGACAAAGAACTATAATACCTGATGGACATAGTACTCAAGATCAAAGAGTGCAGCAATCTTCTCTTCCAAGCTGGAGCTGGAACTGTTGAACTTGTTTATCAGCCGAACCATAATCTGTATGTCAGTCTCAATAACAACATTCAGCTCATCAAACTCCTTCTTCAGCTCCTCAATGGGGCGGAAGAGCTGCTTTACCTTGGCTTGCCTTGCCTAAAAAAAATAAAATAAAAACAAGTTGATTAATTTCATCAACTGGAGACATGTCCCCAAGGCCTCTAAGATTTATGATGAATGCCTATCTTTACAGAAATGTTATTCCAAACTCACAATCTAAAATCTGTTATATCATCAACCTTGGTAGTTTCTAAGAGACCCAGAGAAAAAGCCATCAGAGTCTACCCATACAGACCTCTGCTCCAAAATGCATTCAACATTGTCCACATGTACTTCTCTTACTCTGGTTCTCGGTGTTCTGGAAGAACGAAGCCTTCCAGTTGCAATTACAAAGATCAGGGAATGCAACCCAAGCTTACCTTCCTTCAACCTCTAACCTCGCATGGGATAACTGAGGTAGAAGGTAAAACAGCACCATGATTCTCTATCTTCCACAATCACAGACTACTTTGGCCTTGCATGCCCAACCCAGCAACACTTAGGGAAACCCGGATATAGAAGACTGTGGGTAAGAACTGTCAGGGCAGGAGCAATCTGCTGATGAAAATTAAATCACTGTCATTACTGTCAATCTAACCACAGGTGTACAATTTGTTCAACTGTGTGAAATGGCTAAATTACCGTATGTACTATACTCAAATCTCAAACAATTTTCTTTCAATCCTCCCCACCCCACACACATAAAGATTTTTAAAATGAAGTTATGTTGGAGGTGAATAAAAGACTTTAATTGGGTATTTTATACATGTGACACTCTATTTTCTACCCAGTTTTAGTGGATAGTGCTTATAAAGAGAGTCTGAAAGGTCACCATGGTTTATGCATCTATCTTCCAAGAAAAATGAAAAGGCATGAGTATTCATAAAGAGCAGGATGATGAGCAGCTGTCAGCTCCAAATTTCTCATCTATTACCTATGGTTTCTCTCCCCAGTGTAAGCACTCTATAAAAACACCAACCAAAGATATGAATCACCCCCTCTTTAAAAAGGCTGCTCCAGTAGAACAATCACATCTATGAGGCACCACGCCCCTTCTTTAGGCGAAAACCCCGTGAAATGTTCTTGCTAAACCCAGCTAGAAAGTGAACAAAGCCAATCAAAGAGGATGGGAAGGCTAAATCACTTCATAAAACTATGGAACAGGCAAGGGAACCATAAGAAGAAACCAGGGACCTCCCATACAAAGATGGTGGCCCCTGGCTCACAAGAAGCATTTCATTTTTGCCATGTATATGTGCATGTAGGTCAGGGGTTCCTTGGTGGTCCCCTCTTAATTTTACTGAGGCAGGGTGTCTCACATGAGCCCCACACTCACTCCTGCTAGTCCAGCCAGCTTGCCCAACCACTACAACTGGCGCCTGAGCCACTCAGTAATCAAGTGGGTATTGAGGCTCTACACTCTGGTCCTCATGTTTGTGTAGCAAGGCTTCATCTCTCTATTTACTTAGAGCCATCTCTCTAGCCCCTCAAGAAGGCATTTTTAAAATATTTTTGTTTAGTTTGGTTTATGTATTTGAGACTGACAGAGAGAGAAAGAGGCAGAGAGAGAGCGGGGGGCTGGGGACACCAGGGCCTCCAACCACTGCAAACGAACTACAGAAGCGTGCACCCCCTTGTGCATCTGGGTCCTGGGGAATCGAGACTCGAACCGGGGTCCTTAGGCTTCACAGGCAAGTGCTTAATCACTAAGCCATCTCTCCAGCCCTCAAGACGGCATTTTAGGAGCTGGAGAGATGGCTTAGCAGTTAAGGTGCATGCCTGTGAAGCCTAAGGACCCCAGTTTGATTCTCCAGGTCCCATGTAAACCAGGTGCAAAAGGTGGCACATGCATCTGGAGTTCATTTGCAGTGGCTGGAGGCCCTGGCATGCCCATTCTCTATCTGCCTTTCTTTCTTTCTCTGTCTGTCACTCTCAAATAAATAAATAAAAATAAACAATAAATAAATAAATCTTTTTTTAAAAAAGGCATTTTAAAAACTAAAGACTAGGAAGAGGATGAGAAGGGAGGAAGAAAACTTTAGTTTAAAGTAATTATAATCTTGCAGGGAATTACAAAAGTAGCACACAGAATACCATGCATCCTTCATCCAGCTGCCCACAATGGTGTAGCATCTTACACAATGACAGTACAAGTCAAAAGCAAGAAAAGGACTCAGGCACAAGAGTTCACCACAGGCCTTAGACTTCACCACCTTCTATGTGTACTCATTTGCATGTAGTTTATCCAAGCTCTAGATATACATAAACAGCAGCATAATCAAGTTGCTCCACTGAACAACGGCACCTTGTGTCCCCACTGGCCCCCATCTTCAATCACTACTTTTTTCCCCAGCACCAAACTGCTGACATGAAGAATGTCATACAAATTAAAGCACACAGATTGGTTTTTTTAAGGTTGGCCCTTTTTTACACTAAACATAATGCCCTTGAGATCTATTCAAGTTCCTGTAGACATGGATCATTTCTTTTTATTGCGGAATATTTTGTTGTATTCATAGTTTATATAATAATTCACTCACTTAAGAATATCTGGGTTATTTCTAGGTGTTAGCTATTAGAAATAAAATTGCTACAAACATATGAAACCCATATACAGGTTTTGTTTAAACATAAGTTTATTTTTGATTTTTAGAATTTGTTTGTTTGTTTGGTTGGCTTTTTGAGACAGGGTCTCACTCTAGCACATGCTGACTTGGAACTCACTGTAGCTCCTGATGGCCTCAAACTTCCAGCCATCTTCCTACTTCAGGCTCCTAAGTGTTGGGATTAAAGGCATGCACCACCACTATAGATCTTAACTTCTCTAGTATAAAATTCCCCAGAGCACAATTGTTGGGGTATTTGATAAGTACATGTTTTGTTTACTAAGAAAATGTCAAACTATTTTCCAGATGCCATGCTCCACTTTATATTGCTATAAACTAAGTATGAAAACTCCAGTTTAATCACATCTTCACCAGTATTGAGTACTACCATCATTTCATGCATGCTAATAAATACAGTGATATTTCCTTGCAGGCTCAGTCTACACTTCTCTAATGGAGAATGAATCCTGCTAAACATGCTTTCGTGTGCTCATCTTTCAGCCACATGTCCTCCCTGATGAGATATCTGCTTGTGCTTTCCCCACTGTCTAACAGGTTGCTTCTAACCTGTTAAAATTTGAGAGTCATTTATATATTCTAATTAAGTCCTTTGTCAGGCTGGGGATGTAGCTCAATGGTAGGGTACTTGTCTACCACATGCAAGGTCTTCAGTTCAAGCAGTAACACACACACACACACACACACACACACACACATACACACACACACACAAAAAGAAACCAGGGCTAAAACAATGACAGACTTCTGTCAGAGTACTTGATGACCCACCAAAGGCCAGTGGTAAGACCCTATTGCTGAAGACTCCATACGCAGCTGACACGAAAAATGGAATGGCATGGCTGGAAGCCAGGAGAGAGTCAGTCCCCAGACAGTCAGCGTGTCTAGTGCCAGAAGGTGCTACATGGGCGACTGGGGGAAATGACCAATATCTGTCCAAGCAACTCATTGTCTAACCTAATTAGCAACAAACAACCTGATGTGATGCCCACACAAGTGCAATAGTGGCAGACAGCCATGGTGGGGAACCAACTGCTCTTGATTTGGCTAACTGATCTCCTCAGTGGTACGAGACCCATAGCTGGAGCTGGGAAACAAGTCAGAACCATACCCAAACATAAGCCCACTCTCCAATATCAAGCTACCATCAATCATGGGGTACAAGAGGGCCTACACCTATCAAACTCACTATCAAAAAAGTAATTGTTATCTCAATTTTCTGGGTGGTAACTTACTCTCCGTTGGAGAATCTGCTTCTCTTTTTCAGATAGATGCAGATCCTAAGGAGAGAGCTGCCCCAACATACCTCAAAAGGGGCCTGACTGAAACTAAGGACAACTGGCGAAACAAGCAAGGGTGATGTTTTCCTGATGAACTGGATACCAGCACAAAGGGGAAAGAGACCAACACAGAGAAAAATCAACGTCTACCAAATCAGAGAGCCAGAGCCTCAGAGGCCCCCAACACCTCAGCACTGAAGCAGACCAAAAATGAACCCAACATGGCTCAGGGAAATTTTGCGGAAGAGGGGGCGGAAAGAATGTCAGAGTCACATGTTGGGTCATGATATGCAGAGACATTTAATCGTACCAGTAACTGTGGGCTAACTCCACAATGCACGACCCATTTACATCAACAAGGAGGGTCCAATGGGAGGGGGTAGATCATGGATGAGCCTAAACAATGGTACCAAACTGCCTGTATTTGCTGAAAAGAAAACTAATAAATTAAATTAAAATAAATAAATTAAATTAAATTAAATATAAAAGGAAAAAAAACAGGGCTGGAAAGATGGCTCAGTGGTTAAGGCATTTGCTTGCAAAGTCTAATGACCTGGGTACAATTCCCCAGTACCCACATAAAGCCAGATGCACAAAATGACACATGTATTCAGATCTCATTTGCAGTGGCTAGAGGTCCTGGCTTGATCCTGCCATTACATAAATCAGGCATAGTGGCATATACCTGTAAATTAACTCAGGAGGTACAGGTAGGAGGATTAGGGGTTCAAGTTCAAGGTCATCTTCAGCTACATAGCAAGTTTGAGGCCAGCCTGATCTACACGAGACTCAAATAAACATACATGTACACACACACAATCACACGTAAAAGATCTTAAAAAGAGGACTGAAGATGTAGCTCACTGGTAGAGCCTGGAATGCATGAGGCCCTAGATTCAATTTACAATATTACAACAAAAAGGTGAAAAAATACATTCATAAATTAATAAAGTAACAGAAAGGATGAAGTGACACTAGCAAAAAATCTTGGTGCTGCAGAGATGATTCAGTGGTTAAAGGCTCTTGCTTGGAAAAAAGCCTGCTGGTCCTATGGTTCAAGTCTCCAGTACTCACGTAAAGGCAGGTACACATGTCCAGAGTCTGTTTGTAATAGCAGGAAGTCCTGATGTGCCCATGCTTTCTCTCTCAAATAAATAACTACTTTTAAAAAAATCTTCATAGTAGAGGATCTCTGAGACCTTTGACAACATTGAAATCTTAATAGGCAATAAATTCTAGAGGTTGGTCCATACAATCCATATTTAGAAAG
Organism: Jaculus jaculus; assembly: GCF_020740685.1. Lineage (NCBI taxonomy): Eukaryota > Metazoa > Chordata > Mammalia > Rodentia > Dipodidae > Jaculus > Jaculus jaculus. Next base: position 47,395,904 of record NC_059114.1, on the reverse strand, counting down.
GACTATGATTGAACAAAACAGGAAAGACGATTGCCCCACGTGTTATAATGAAAGACTGAGCAATGTTTAAACTGAAATATTTTAAACATATTAATTTATTTGCAAGCAGAGAGAGCTAGGGAAAAGAGAGAGAGACAGAATGGGTGTGTCAGGGCCTCCAGCCACTGCAAACAAACTCAAGATATATGCACCACTTCATACATGTCGCGTCAGGTGAGTACTAAGGAGTTGAACCCAAGTCATTAAGCTTTGCAGGCAAGCACCTTAACTGCTGAGCCATCTCTCTAGCCCCTTTTTAAAATTTAATTTTTTAATTTTTTTTTTGGTTTTTTGAGGTACGTTTTCACTCTAGCTCAGGCTTTCCTGGAATTCACCATGTAGTCTCAGGGTGGCCTCGAACTCACAGTAATCCTCCTACCCTGTCTCCCGAGTGCTGGGATTAATGACATGTGCCACCACACCCAGCCTAATTTAATTTTTTTTATTGACAAGTTCATAATTGTAAACAATATCCCATGGTAATTCCTTCCCTCCCCCCACTTTCCCCTTTGAAACTCCACTTTCCCTCATATCTCTTCCCCCTCTCAGTCAGTCTCTCCTTTATTTTGATGTCATGATCTTTTCCTCTTGTTATGATGGTCTTGCATAGGTAGTATCAGGCACTGTGAGGTCATGGATATCCAGGCCATTTTGTGTCTGGAATAGTACATTGTAAAGAGTCCTACCCTTGCTTCGACTCTTACATTCTTTCTGCCACCTCTTCAGCAATGGACCCTAAGCCTTGGAAGAGTATGATAGATATGTTGCAGTGCTAAGCACTCCTTTGTCACTTCTCAGCACCATGGTGCCTTCTGAGTCATCTCAAGGTCACTGCCATATGAAAAGAGAAGCTTCTCTAGCAAAAGTGAGAGTAACATTAATATATGGGTATGAATATTGTGAGAAGTGCTCACTGGGCAGTTTGGTGAGTGTAGTATATACTTTTAGTCAGACACCAGCAGACGTTACACCCCTAGGGCTCATGACTACCCCTGCTGTAGGTTTTGAGTATCAGGGATGTATTCCCTCCCATGGAGCGGGCCTCCAGTCAAATTAGAGGGCAGTTGGTTTCCCCCATAACAGATGTACCACTATTGTACCCATTGGCGCATTGGCCTGGCTGGCCAAATATAAGGCTTGCAGTGTCTACTGTGGAGTATCTTCACTGGTGATTTCTCTCTTTCCCATTGAACTGCATACAGAATGGCTCCTTCCAGCTTTCTGTCAGGCGGTCTACATGGAGGAGGTTATCAGCTCAGTTCTAGCAAGATTTCTCAGTGATCTTGCAGCCCAAGTATCTGGAATCTTCTATGCAGCCCAAGTATCTGGAGTCTTCAGCAATAGGGTCTTACCATCTATTCCTGGTGGGAAACCAAGGGCCTCAGCAATGGCCTGTAATGTTTTGGGGGCATCAGACACCTTCCTGGCCAACAACTCACTGGAAGGTATCCCATCCCTGGCACTGAAAATTTTCTAGTAACAATCTATGACTTCTGAGCGTTCCATTGATTTTTTTAAAAATATTTTTATTTGCAAGCAGACAGAGAAACAGAGTTTTATTAATCAAATGAAATGAAAATTTGAATTTTAAGTATTTTTAGTACTTTATGTTACACTGTTAAATATTAGTATTGCTTCTTTTCTATTTCTATATACATTTAAAAGTGACAGCAATGACTTTTTTTTTTTTGAGGTAGGATCTCACTTTAGCTCAGGCTGACCTGGAATTCACTATGTCATCTCAGGGTTGATTGGAACTCACAGTGATCCTCCTCCTACCTATGCCTCCCGAGTACTGGTATTAAAAGCATGCACCCCAACACCCGGCCACAATGACTTTTTTTATTGCTTAGTAAAAATTATTTACTTGTGAGCAGAGAAAGAATGAGAATAGGCATGCCAAAGTTTCTTGCTGCTGCAAATGAACACCAGATGCATGTAACACTTATGCATCTGGCTTTATGTGATACTGGGGGATTGAACCCAGGTCAGCAGACTTTGCAAGTAGGCACCTGTAACCACTATGCCATCTCTCAAGCTCAAGCAAAAATTTGGGGGGCTGGAGGAATGGCTGAGCAGTTAAGACACCTTACTGCAAAATCTAACAACTCTGGTTCAATTCTCCAGGAACCACATACAGCCAGATGCACAAAGTTGTTCATGAGTCTAGAGTTTGTTTGCAGTGGCTGGAGACCCTGGCATACTCACTCTGTCTGTCACTCTGCTTAAAAGTAAATAAAAAATGCCAAAGGTCATAGAACAGTATTTTTCCATTGATTAAAACTGCTTTCTAGCCAGGGGTGGTGGAGCACACCTTTAATCCCAGCACTTGTGAGGCAGAAGTAGGAGGATCACCATGAGTTCAAGGCCATCCTGAGACTACATAGTGAATTCCAGGTCAGCCTGAGCTAGAGCGAGACTCTACCATGAATAACCAAAAAGAAAAAGAAAATTTGTTTCTTAAAGGCGGGCATGAAGGTACACTTGGGAGGTAGAGGTAGGATGATTGCCATAAAGTCAAGGCCACCCTGAGAGTTCATAGTGAACTCCAGGTCAGCCTGGGCTACAGCAAGACCCTACCTCAAAAAACAAAAAGCAACAAAAAATATAGTTTAAAGAAAATAAAGTTGCTTTCTAACATTTCAGCTTGCACAGCTATTTTTATAATTTCATGGGGAAACAGAAAATAACATATCCTAAGTTATTTATTTTTGGGGGGCTGGAGATATGGCTCAGCAGTTAAAAGTGCTTGTTTGCAAAGCCTGATGGCCTGGGCTCAATCAATACCCCAGTACTCATGTGAAGCCAGATACACAAAGTGGCACATATATCTGGAGTCCACTTGCAGTGGCAATAGGTCCTGATGTACCCACTTCTCATTCTCTCTCAGGTAAATAAATAAAATAGATCTTTAAAATTATTTTTACAAAATAGCTTTATTTAAGAAAGAGAGAGAATGAATGGGTGCACCTGGGCCTCTAGCCACTGCAAAGAAACTCCAGATGCGTCACCACCTTGAGCATCTGGCTTATGTGGGACCTGGAGAATCAAACCTGGGTCCTTAGAGGCTTTGCAGGCAAGCGCCTTAACCATTAAGCCATCTCTCCAGCCCACTGAAATGTTTTTACAAAATTATTTGAGAGTTGGAGAGATGGCTCAATGGTTCACAGTACTTGCTTACAAAGCCTGATAGCCTAAGTTCAACACCCCAGTACCCATGTAAAGCTAGATGGTCAAAGTACTGTATGCATCTGGAGTTTGTTTGCAGTAGCAAGAAGGTGCACCTTCCCCCCGCCCCAACACACACACTCTCTATCTCTACTCACAAATTAACAAGAAAATATTTTTTAATTTTATTTGACAGAAAGTGTGTATATGTATGTACGGTCATGCCAGAACACCTTGCCACTGCAAAAACTCCAGACACACCTGTCACCCTGTTTGGCTTTATGTCAGTACCGAATAACTAAACTTAGGCCAACAGGCTTTGCAAGAAAGCACTTTTAACCACTAAGCCATCTCCCCAGCCTCTAAACTGACTTAAAATATTTTCTTTTAGCAGCTTTTCCCTACATGGACTTAGCAGGGCCTTTCATAGAGCAAAAGTTCTTAATTTGGTAAGTCAAATTTACCAATTTATTTCTTTTATGAATTGTTTTTTCTGTCATAAGAATTCTACTTGGGGGCCCAATGGTTAAGGCACTTGTCTACAAAGTGTAAGGACTGGAGTTTATTCCCCAGTACCCACATAAAGTCAGATGCACAATGTGGTGCATGCATCTGAAGTCTGCATTGGCTAGAGGCCTTGGCATGCCAATTCTTTCTATCTGCCTCTCTCTCTCAAACAAATAAAACAGAAATAGAATCGAAAAAGATGGCTCGGCAGTTAAAGTGCTTGACTGCAAATCCTAAGGACCCAGGTTTGATTCCCAGTACCCACTTAAAGCTAAGGTGGTGCATGTGTCCGGGGTTCATTTGCAGTGACTAGAGGTCTTGGTCTTAGAACACCCATTTTCTCCCTCTCTCTCAAATAAAATCAATTATTTTTTAAAAAAAAGTTTTAGGTGCGGGCGTGGTGGCGCGCCTTTAATCCCAGCACTTGGGAGGCAGAGGTAGGAGGATCGCCAAGAGTTCAAGGCCACCCTGAGACTACGTAGTGAATTCCAGGTCAGCCTGAGCCAGAGTGAGACCCTACTTTGAAAAACCAAAAAAAAAAAAAAAGTTTTAGGGCTGGAGAGATGACTTAGTGGTTGGGGTGCTTGCCTGCAAAGCCTACGAACCCATGTTTGACTCTCTAGATCCCACATAAACCAGATGCACAAAGGTCAGGCAAGCACAAGGTTGCACATGCTCACTAGGTGGCACAAGCGTCTAGGGTGTGATTGTAGTGGCCGAGGTCTTAGTGTGCCAGTTTTCTCTCTCCCTCCCTCTCTCTAAAATAAAAAAGAATTCTACTTGTTTCTAGTTTCCAACTATTACCTCCTAGGTTTACTTGTAAATATTTTTTCCAGTTTTATATTTTACATTGAAATCTGTGATTCTGAATTATTTTAGTAAAGTTTTAAGTCACACTGTACCTTTTAGTAGTTCACTAAATTTTTACTGTGTTTTCTTCATGGCCTTAAACTACGTTTTTCTGTTGGAAAGGCTTATCCATTTTCATAGGTTCTCTTGTATATATTGGTTTTCCAACTTGCTCTCTGTAGTCATTATTTTCCCCAGAGCTGAGTGAGGATGGAACCCAGAGCTTTGTATATGCTAGGTAAGTAATCCAACATTGATATACACCCCCAACTCCTAACCCCAGCTTTTTTCTTGACCTTCAAGCAAGCAAGCACCCCAATCACTAAGTCATCTCTCCAGCCCTAAATTGACTACTAAATTGGCTCTGTACAACCATTTACATGTGTGTGCCGTGGCAGAAGGCAAACCAAACTAATCACACATTGTGTGTCTAAAGCTGAATGCTGCACTTCTCCGTCCCTCAGCCTCTGGCCCTCTTCCACATCAGCCCCACTTTTGCTGCTTTCTATTTCAGCAGGCAGCATTACCATTCCTTACATGAGCTAGCCACAGACAGGTATAGACCTAATTTTTCCATGTCCTCCATTTTCCATATGCAACTACTCTAGTTCATTTCTCACTCAAGCTGCCCTTTGAATTATGCTTCTTTGTTTCACTAGTTAACAGCTTGGCTGGGGCACAATCACCTCCCAACCAGTTTATAACAACAATAACAGCCAACATGCTTCTTTCAAAACTCTCTCCTTTGGGCTGGAGGGATGGCTTAGTGATTAAGGTGTTTGCCTACAAAGCCAAAGGACCCTGGTTCTATTCCCCAGGACCCATGTTAGCCAGATGCACAAGGGGGTGCACATGTCTGGAGTTTGTCTGCTGTGGCTAGAAGCCTTGGAGCACCCATTATTTCTCTCTCTCTTTCTCTGTCAAATAAATAAATAAATAAAATTCTCTCCTTCATCCCATTATGGTCAGGGTAATCAAGTCAAGTCTAAGAACGGTACTCCTGAAATTCAAATATTTTAATGGGCCAGGCATGATGGTACACACCTTTAATCCTACCACACAGGTGGCTGAGATAGGAGAATGGCTGTGAGTTTGAAGCCAGCCTGAGATTACATAGTGAATTCCCCGTCAGCTTGGGCTAGAGCGAGATCCTATCTCAAAAAAACAATTCTAGTGGGTCCCTACTATCTTGAGAATAAATCCCAAATTCCTTGACAAAGTTCTCAAGGATCTTCAATTTTTTTTGTTGTTGTTTTTAGGGTTTTAGATTTTAAGTTTTTCTTTTTCCAAAGCCTTAAAGTGTAGCATTAAGTTATTATTTGTGACCTCTCTAATTTCTTAATATATGCACTTAAAAGCTATAAATTTCCCTCTTAGGACTCCCTTCACTGTATCCCATGTATTTTGGTATATTGTGTTTTCATTACCACTTAATTCTAGGATTTTTTTTTGTTTCCTTCTTGATTTCATATATATTCTACAGTCTTTCTTGCTGTTTATTTACAGTTTAATTCCATGTGATCAGACAGAGTACAAATATTTCAATTTCCTGTACTTATCCTAATATATAATCTATTTCAGAGAAAGTTCTATGTGGTGCTGAAAAGAATGTATTCTGCAGCATTTGGATGAAATGTTCTGTAGATATCTGTTAGATTTATTTGTTACACGATGTCATCGGATTCTTCTCTTTTTAATTTTTGCTGGGATAACCTGTTGGTGAGAATAGAGTACTGAAGTCACCCACTACTGTAGTGCTTGGGGTTATTTGTGACTTTACATCTAGTATGTTTAATAAAATTAGATGCATCCATATTTGGTTCATGTATGTTTAGAATTGTAATGCTATTCTTTTGGATTATAAAGTGACTTTGTTATCTCTTCTAACTAATGTTGGTTTGAAGTCTATCTTGTCAGAACAACTGTAACCACTTATTTCCTAGGCCAATTTGCTTGGAATATCAGTTTTTATTCTTTCACCCTAAGTTAATGTCCTTTATGGAGAGGTGAGCTTCTCAGAGGCAAGAGACAGAAGGACCCTGCCTTTTAATCTAGTCTGCAAGTCTGGACCTTTTGGTTGGCACGGAGACCATTATTACTAAGATTATTATTGAAAGGTGTATATTCATTCCCACTATTCTTCCTGATTTTGTAGCACTTGCTGTTTCTGTCATTCTCTTATATTAAGAACTGCTTGAGCATGTTTTATTCTTTCTTGTGGTCTCATGTCTGTGCTTTTCCTTCTCTTCAGACTGAAGCATACCTTCATGTACTGTGTGTGTGTGTGTGTGTGTGTGTGTGTGTGTGTGAGAGAGAGAGAGAGAGAGAGAGAGAGAGAGGGAGGGAGGGAGGGAGGGAGGGAGGGAGGGAGGGAGGGAGGGAGGGAGGGAGGGAGGGAGAGGGAGAGGGAGAGGGAGAGGGAGAGAGAGAGCTGGCATAGTGTTCATGTATTTCTTTAGCCTGTGTTTCATTTTGTTTCGTTTTCATGGAAAGTTCTTATTTTTCCTTCAGTTAAGACCAGTAGCTTTGCTGGGTATAGTAGTCTGGGTTGGCAGTTGTCTATCAAGGCTTAGAATACATTACTCCAAGTTCTTAAGGTGTTTCAAGTTTGTGTTGAGTATCTGCTGTTATCCTGAGGCCTTGTCTTTATAGGTAACTATATGCTTCTTAGTGCTTTCAATTTATTTTCTTTTTTTCCAGGTAGGGTCTCGCTCTAGGCCAGACAGACCTGGAACTCACTATGTAGTCTCAGGGTAGCCTCAAACTTATGGCAATCCTACCTCTGCCTCCTGAGCGCTGGAATTAAAGTGTGTATCACCATGCCCAGCTTCAACTTATTTTCTTTGGTCTGTGTTTTTGGTTGTTTAATTATAATGTGGTGAGGAGTTTCTTTTCTGGTTTTGTCTGTTTGGTGTTCTAAATGTCTCCTGTATTTGTATATTTGTATTGGCATTGCTTTCCCTATTTTCTTCTTTTATGGTTGTGTTAAAAATGCTTACTATGCTTTTAGGTTGAAATTTTTCTTCTACATCCTGAATTCTTTAAAAAAAATTCTTAAATCTTACTTTTATTTATATGAGAGAGAGAGAGAGAGAGAGAGAGAGAGAGAGAGGCAGACAGAGAAAGAGGCAGGTAGAAAAAGAAAGAGAATAGGCACAGCAGGGCCTTCAGCTGCTACAAATGAACTCCAGACACATGTACCACTCACTTTGTGCATCTGGCTTACATGGGTACTAGGGAATTGAACCTGGGTCCTTTGGCTTTGCAGGCAACTACCTTAACCACTAAGCATCTCTCCAGCCCTATACCCTGAATTCTTTTGCTTTAATTTTTTAAAAAAATATAATTTTTTTATTTGAGAAAGAATGAGAAAAAGAAAGCAGCAGAGAGAAAGAGAAAGAGACGGGGCATGCCAGGGCCTCCAGCCACTACAAACAAACTCCAGACACATTGCCATCTTGTGCATCTGGCTTATATGGGTATTGGGGAATCAAATCTGGGTCCTTAGGCTTTGCAGGCAAGTGCCTTAACAGCTAAGCCATCTCTCCAGCTCTGTGAATTCTTAAGTTTGATATCTTCAAAGTGTCCTGAATGTCCTGAACTTCCCACTCATACCTTATTGTTATCTTCAGCTCAGATATTCTGTCTTCTCCTTGATCCATTCTATTGGTGAGATATTCTACAGTTTTGTACTTCACTTACTGTGTTTTTTATTTCCAGTTCTTCAGAATGGTATTTCTTCAGTATTTCTATTTTCTTACTTATATTTTGCATCAACCTCATTGTTTACTTTAAGTTGAATTCCTGTTTTCTTTCAGGAATTTGTTTTCCTCTTTGATCCCTCTAATTTTCTCATTGATTTCTTTAAGAGTATTTATAATCATTCTTTTGAATTTTCTGACATTTCATCTATGTCAGTCTTATGAGAAGTCATTACTTTAGAATTTATAATTTTTGGAGGTGTTATGTTGTTTTGATTTTTTGTGTTTCTCTTGTATTATTCCATAGATAGTTTTTCATCTCAAGTTACTTCAATGCTTGGGTTTTCTAGTTATCATCTGTTTTCTTTAAGTGTAGATCAGAAGCTAGACCCTCAGGGTAGGATCTCAAGGTGCCAGGTATGGCTTCTATATTACTCCCAGAATAACAGCAGGAGTGACCCAAGCTGGATGTGCCTGCTTTGAAATGACCTAGTAGCAAATTAGCAATGTCCCTTCTGACTTCAGTAATTGTTGGTGAGTAAATGAACAATGCTGGTATGAAGTATGCTAGAGCTATAGTTACTCAGAAGTGGGGACAGTATAAGGTAAGTTAGTGAAGGACTAGTATTAATTCTGAAAAAGATGGATGTGACACAAATAATCCTGGGAGATGAAAGCTGGGATACTGTCAAGTTTCAACAGATATTAGAGGCTGTAGAGGCTATGGAAGACTGTGGTTATGGAGAATAAAGAGGAGGGGATAAGGAGAAGAGAATATGGAAGAGAGGTTGGAAAGAGAGGAAAAGTAAGTGAGGGGTGGAGAGATGGATGGCTTAACAATTGAGGTGCTTGCCTGTGAAGCCTGAGGACTAATGTTTAACTCCCCAGATGCCACGTAAGAAAGACGCACAAGGTCACACATGCACACGAGGTGGCACATGCATCTTGAGTTCAATTACAGTGGCTGGAGGCCCTAGCACACCAACTCACACTCACTTTCTCTCTGTTTCTCTCATGAAATAACAAAGGCCAGTCTGTTGGGCTTGCCTCAAAAATAAATAAATAAACAAACAAACAAATGAGTTGTACATAGGAAGAATAGTAGAAAGATTCCAACAGTAGGACAGATGGAGAAAAATGCAGAGCACACCTAGCATCCAACTGAGGTATATATAAACACAAACAGAACTAGCTTGAAATATTCTTAAAGAGTGGGGATTAGCAAGGCATGGTGGTGCACATCTTCAACCCCAGCACTAGGGAGGCAGAGGAAGGAATATTGCCATGATTTCAGGGCCACCCTGAGACTACATAGTGAATTCCAGGTCAGCCTGAGCTAGAGTGAGACCCTACCTGAAAAAACAAACAACAACAACAAAAAAACCAGTGGTGATTAAAACAAATAGACAATTTAATAAAACCAAAGGCCCTAAACTGGGTGGGCATGGTGGCTCACATCCTTACTCTTGTCAACTGGGAGGCTAAGATTCCTGGGCTGCAGTGAGATCCAGGCCAGCCTGGGCTAAAGCAAGACTGCCCCCAAAGAAAAAGAAAAATACAGGGGGAAAAAAACAGCAATATAAACCAAGAGACATCAAAAGTGACAAAAGCCACCCCTAACACCTGACACACAACCCACTGAAGAATAGCAAAATAGACCAAAAGCACATCAGATCTAGCAAATCAGCACCTTTGTCCTGGGGGCTAGGTTTTGAATTCTTTCCCTCCCTAGGATTCTTTAGCAACCTGCCCTGATGTGGAAAGTGCAATTAGCACTTCCAGTGCTAGGCTGCTTTTTAGTCTATGCATTGCCCCAGTATAAAATAACCCAGTTACTTTTGGGGGGTGATTTTCCATCTCACCCAAATTGTGAGGCTGATTCCCTATGGGGTACACTCTGGGCTCAGCCAGTTAGGTGGGTAGATCTGCTCTTCAGATCAGCAGTGCTGCATGCGGTGTGGGGAGGGGTGGCTCCACTCCCTTGGTATCCTAAGGCGGCCAGAGATTCCAGGGTTTGGCATAGGGGAAATGAGGCTGCAAAGGGCTGTCTAAAGCAGTTCTGGAGCTGCTCAGCTGGTCCCTGTTGTCTTTTGCTTTAGGTGTTCTGAATGTGGAAGGCTGGTGTGAGTGAAGAACCCTTCCTCGTTGTGCTCGCCCTGGCTCACGCAGAGCCCCACACGCAGAAGCACGTCCCTGGAACTACTGGGTGGAGCTCCATCCTCACTGGTGTGGCTGCTGGAAGCTCCAGCTCCCCCGAGCTTCACTGCACAGCTCTCACCTGCTTCATAACTGCTTACACCTTAACTTTCTGGTAGAAGACTACTGTGTGCTATTTGGCCTTTTTCCCTAGGCTTCTTTGGTAATAGTCTTATTCTGTTGGCTTAACTGGAGGCGTGCGTGCACGTGTGCATGTGCGTGCGTGTGTGTGTGTGTGTGTGTGTGTGTGTGTGTGTGTTGTTTTGTCTTTGGGTCTGCTCATCCGGAGATAATCCTGTAACTGCCAAGAATGTAGCAACAGTGGATCCACTGGGGACACAAGGTGGGCTGGAGCTAAGACTGCTCCAGTAACAGACATGTATGTGGATCACAAATTCACTGGGCCTGGTATACTTCAGGTGGTCTACTGGAGTTACAAGGGTAGGAGTCTCCGCCTGGTGACCTGGTCCTCCTTGCTTCTAACAGGTGGCCCACTGGAGTGGGGTGCAGTGGGGAATCTATTAACTTCCTTTGGACCTGTGCAGAGTGGCCTAGTCCTCTTTGTTCCAGTGGGTGTGGGCAGGCAGTCTACACTGGTGTGCCTGTTGAGCACTCACTTCTATATTTTTATTTTTATGTTTTTGGTTTTTCAAGGTAGGGTCTCACTCTAGCCCAGGCTGACCTGGAATTCACTATGGAGTCTCAGGGTGGCAAGAACTCACAGCGATCCACTTACTTCTGCCTCCCGAGTGCTGGGATTAAAGGTGTGCACCATAACGCCCGGCTTATAATGCATTTTTTAAAAAATATGTGTTTGTAAGCAGTTAGGAAGGAAGGGGGGAGGGGCGAAAAAGAAAATGGTCACCTCCAGGGCTGCTTGCCACTGCAAATGACCTCCAGTTGCATGCGCTACTTTGTGTATCTGGCTTTATGTGGGCACTGGGGGAATTAACCCCAGGCCATCAAGCTTTTCAAGCAAGTACTTTTAACCAATGAGCCACCTTTCCAACTCTATACAATGTATTTTGATCCCACTCTTCTCAATTATCCTCCCTTGTCTCCCTCCCCTCCCACTAAGACCTTTAATTTCTTATTTATTTTGACCCACTGAATTAAATTAAGGTCACTTTCATGGCCACAGGTGGGAGGTTACTTCCTGGAGAACAGGCACCTCAGCACTTGAGGACATGATGCCCCTCTTCCAACAAGCACCCATTGCCACTACTTACTCTGGAAGGTGTGGGTTACATGGACTCCACCTACGATGGAGTGTCAGCAGGCTCAGTTTTGCACAGGAAAAGGCATGGGCTATGAGCTCATGAGTGGAGCCGACTTGTCTTATCCAGAAGACATCATTGTACAGCCCCACGGCCCATCCTCCTGCTTATGTTCTTTCTGCCCCTTCTACAAAGTTCCCTGAGCATCGAAGACTGTGGTTTAGATGTCATGTTTAGGGCGAAGCACACACTGGCTCTTACTCTTGGTAACTCTGCCAACTATGCAGGTCTAAGTTGATCTCTGCCCTTTGCATGAAGAAACTTGTGTTCGAGGCGGCAAGCAATACCAATCTGCAGCGGCGTAGTGTGGCTTTTTTTAAAAAAAAAACCACAGATGTTTGGAGATTGTCTTACTATTGCTTATTTCTCCTTTGAACCCTTTATGGTAACAGAATACTCTATAGTGCCACATCTTTTTAATTTTGCTGAAATATGTTTTATAGCCCAAAATATGGTCTAACTTGGTGAATATTCCATAGACTCTTGAAAAGACTGTGTATTCTGCTCACTTTAACATGTTCTACAAATTTCAATTATATCATTGTGGGTGATGCCATTATTTATCTTTTTCATATTCCTGCTAATTTGCTTTGTGGTAGTTTTAGCAATTTTGAGAAAAGGATGTTAAAGTTCCCAAATCTAAGTGTGGATTTATATGCTTTTTCCTTCCACTTCTGTCAGGTTTTGCTTCAGACATTTTGATACAAAAATACAAAAGATTAAGATGACTATATATTTTAGTGGATGAGCATTTTATCATTATGCAATATTTATCAGATGTTAACATAGCTTCTGCTGCTCTAAAAATTTTTATTTTATTTATTCATTTGAGAGAAAGGCAGATATGTATAAATAGAATTGCTGCTTTTTATAAAAATATTGGTGCTGTAGTCATGAGCCCTAGGGGTGTAATGTCTGCTGTTGTCTGGCTAAATGTATATACTATGCTTATCAAACTGCCCAGTAAGCACTTCTATTAATGACCATACCCTTATATTAATGCTACTCTCACTTTTGGTAGAGAATCTTCTCTTTTCAGATGGCAGTGACGTTGGGGCGACTCAGAAGGTATCATGGTGCTGGGAAGAAGTGACAGGAGTGCTCAGCACTGCAATATCTCTATCACACCTTCCAAGGCTCAGGGTCTAATGTGGAAGAGGTGGTAGAAAGAATGTAAGAGCCAAAGGAAGGGTAGGACTCCTTACAACGTGCTCCCTCCAGACACAAAGTGGCCTGGATATCCATGGCCTTATAGTGCCTGACACTTCCTATATAAGACCATCATAAGAGGAGGGAAAGATGATGACATCAAAATTAAAAAAGAGACTAATTGAAATGGGGAGGGGATATGATGGAGAATGGCGTTTCAAAAGGGAAAGTTGGGGGAGAGAGGGTATAACCATGGGATATTTTTTATAATCATGGAAGTTGTTAATAAAAATTTGGAAAAAAAATTTATGCTTGTATGACATATTTCTTTTTCTTTTCATTTTCTTCCTACCTTCTTTAACATTACATTTGAGTGGGTTTTTTTTTTAAACCTATCAATGATCAATTCTATATGTGGCATCTACTCTTTAAAAATATTTTTTTAGGGAGCTAGAGAGATGGTTCAGAAGTTAAGGCACTTGCCTGCAAAGCCTAAGGACCTGGGTCTGATTCCCAGTACCCACATAAAACCAGATGCACAAAGTGGTGCATGTATCTGGAGTTCATTTGCAATAGTTAGAGGCCCTGATGTGCCCATTCTCTCCCTACCCTGCTTGCAAATAAATAAAATAAACAATTGTTTATTTGCATGTGCATCATGGGGGTGGGAAATGATGGGATCTCTTACCACTGAAAACAAACTCCAAATACATGCGCCACTTTGTGTCTGGCTTTATATCAGTACTGGGGATTGAACCCAGGAAGGCAGGCTTTGCAAGGAAATGCCTTTAATTACTGAGCCATCTTCCCTGACCCAGTGAGTGGGTTTCCTATAAAAATCATGTATTTGGGATGTTATTTAAAACAATCTGCCAGGTGTGGTGGCACATGCCTTTAATACCAGCACTTGGGAGGCAGAAGTAGGAGGATCGCCATGAGTTCAAGGCCAGCTTGACACTACATAATTCCAGGCCAGCCTGGGCTATAGCCAGACTCTACCTCACAAAAGCAAACAAAAAATCAATATTGAAATACAACTCTACAGATACACTCAAAAACACTATAGATAAGCCAGAATGGAGTTATAAAATGTAGCTTGCTTTGCCACAAGAAGACAAGAAAAGGGAAACAAAATCAGGTTCGGCAGGGCCTACCTATAATCCCAGCACTTGGGATATAAAAGCAGTAAGATAGAGTCAAGGTCATCATGGCCACATATGCAGTTTAAGGCCAGCCTGGGCTATGCTGAGACCCAGTCTCAAAACACCCACCAGAACGGCTGGGCATGGTGGGGCATGCCTTTAGTTCCAGCACTTGGAAGGCAGAGGTGGGAGGATTGCTATTGACTTCGAGGCCAGCCTGAAACTATGGAATGAGTTCCAGGTCAGCTTGGGTTACAGTATGTCTAAGTGCCTAAGAGTCTACTGGCCTCAAGAGTTTATCTCAGGGAAGTATGGAACACTTACTGACAATCAGGTTACTACTTTCTTCTGTAACTGTCTTAAAGTATTTTCAGTAGACAGGGAGAAACAGATGTGGTGTTTATTTGCTTCAATTAAGAAACAAGCTTTAACACTCAAAAAGAGAACGCTAAATATATTTCCCTTATTTTTATTCATTGTTTCCTTCCGGATATTCTAATTTTCTTTCTATTAATCCTTTCTATTTAGAGAATATACTTAACTCTTTCTTTTAGGATAAATGTGCTGGCAATACCTTAATTTTTCTTTGTTTCAGAATGTCTTGATTTTCCTTTCACTCCTGGAGGATACTTATGAGCTAGAGAATTCTGAATGGATAGATATTTTGTAGCCACCCCCCAAAATGTCATATACTGATCGTCTCTATAGCTTTAGATACAAAAATAAATCACTATCTCTCAATCACTGTTCCCCTATGTATGAATTATTTCTCTTTGGGTACCGTAAAGATTTCTTTCTGTCTAGTTGCTTTGGCAGCAAGCACCTTTGAATGTTAATTCATCTCCCACCATATATCTCAACCTATGTTTTTGTTTGTTTTTTCCCAGGTAGGGTCTCATTCTAGCCCATCTGATTTAGAATTCTCTCTGTCGTTCCAGGCTGACCTCAACTCACAGCAATCCTCCTAACTCTGCTTCCCAAGCGCTGGGATTAAGGGCGTGCATCACCATGCCTGGCTCAATTATTTTTAATCTAATCAGATTTTGTAAATTTGATCTGTTTTCAAGTTCACTGGTTATTTTACCTGTTATTCATAATCTGTTATTGAGCTAATCTAGCAAGTGTTTTTTTTTAGTTATCTTTTTTACTCCCAGTTGTGTTCAGTTCTCCTCCTTTTCTGCAGTTTCACTTTCCATGGCTTTAGTTATTCACGATCAATCATAGCACAAAAATACTAACTGGGGAATTCCAGAAATAAACAAATCATAAGTTTTAAATCATAAGTTTTACTCATTGTTTTGAGTAGCATGGCAAACTCCTTTGTGGTCCTTCTTCAACTTGCCTCAGATATGAGTCACCCCTTTGTGTTGTATGCCCATACTACACACCTATCATATGCTGAATTTTGTTGCTATATCTTATTATAATTATTCTATTTTATTGTCATTTCTCTCTGACTGCATCTAACTTATAATTTACATTTTATCATAGATATATGTTTAGCCATGCCCATTCTCTCTCTCTCTCTCTCTCTCTCTCACTCTCTCTCTGCCTCTTTCTCTCTCTCAAATAAATAAATAATTTTTAAAATTTATTTTATATATGGGGAGAGAGGGAGAATACGAATAAATATGGGTGTGCAAGGACCACAAACTCCAGAAATTCGAGCTCTCTGCTTACCTTACACAGACACCATTCAGGTGGAGGAAGCAGAGCCCAACTCATACCACCTATCCTTGGGATGCAAATTCAGACTCCCCTATTAGTTTCTGCTGACCCTGGTACAGAAATAAGAGTATGGCTTGTTACTACCACCAAGCAGGAGGTGGAAGTCAAGACTCCCCGATCAACAGGTACTTGCCTTGAATATGCACGAGGGGTGGGGTTCCATAGTCTTTAGCTAGACTAGGACAAGTATTATTACAAATGTTTTTCTGCTGACTACCCTTTCTCCAAACCTTCTACAACAAACAGGATTTCTTTTTTTTTAATATTTTTATTTTTATGTATTTATTTGAGAGAGAAAGAGGCAGAGAGAGAAAGAGAGAATGGACACACCGAGGCCTCCAGCCACTGCAAACAAACTCCAGACACATGAACCACCTTGTGCATCTGGCTTCCATGGGTCCTAGGGAATCAAACCTGGATCCTATGGCTTTGCAGGCAAATGCCTTCACCAATAAGCCATCTCTCCAGCCCTGGGCTTTTCTTAGAGCATTCTAAAATCTGCTTGGGCTGGGCATGGTGGCACATCTCTAATATCAGCACTTGGGAAGTTACATAGGAGGATCACATGTTTGAAGTCAGCCTAGGATACATAAGAGTCCCAGGCCAGCAGGGACTATGTAACAAGAACCTGTTTCAAGAAAATAAAAACAAAAAACTTATTTAAAAAATGTTAAAGAATCTGCACCTGTTGGCATTCATTTCCAGTATCTAGGAGAATTCAGTGCCCAATATGGGATACATAGGGCAAAAAGAAAAACCAAGAAACACATTGCCATGTCATTCATAAAGTTCCATGGTTCCTCTACCATCTGCCACCTTACCTTCTCACCATTTCTAAGACATTTTCTATATTTTCATTGAGTGCTATATCCAAGGATTTAGTTCTCTGATGAGAAAATAGAGAAAAGTAAGCATGCCACATCTTGCCAGACAACTTAAGGAAGTCATATTTTATTTACTTTTTAAATTTTTATTTACTTATTTGCAAGAAGAGAGAAATAGAGGGAAGAGAGACATACAGAATGGGTGTGCCAGGGCCTCTAGGCACTGCAAACAAACTTCAGATACAAGTGCCACATTGTACATCTGGCTTTATGTGGGTACTGGGGAATCGAACCTGGGTCATTACATTTTGCAGGCAAGGTACTTAACTGCTGAGCCATCTATCCTGCCCCATGGAAGTCATATTTTAAAATGCGACAGTTTATAAGATATAGGTAAACATGGTAAGATTTATGGATGATACGATTAAAAACATCAAGCAACATGCACTGTAATAGTGGAATCAATTGGTAAGGATTCAACATTAAAAAAACAAATCTGGGCTGAAGAGATGGTTTAGCAATTAAGGTGCTTGCCTGCAAAGCCAAAGGACCCACATAAGCCAGATGCACAAGGTGGCACATGCATCTGGAGTTCATTTGTAGCATCTAGAAACCTTGGCGTGCCCGTTCTCATTTTCTCTCTTTCTCTCCCTCCCTCTCTCAAACAAGTAAATAAAAATAAAATCTCTTTTTTGAAAAACCAAATCTGAGATAGCTTTTGTGAGAAGGAACTGCTCACTAAGTTAACTAAAACCAAATCTGAGATAGCTTTTGTGAGAAGGAACTGCTCACTAAGTTAACTAAAAGCTCCATCAATTCAAATTAATTAGTATCCTTCTCTTGCAAACATCAAATCTAAAACATATAATTGAGAGGTGTGACCAATATCTGACAGTATTGTCTTTATAAATACAGCAAAAGCCCTATTCTAAACTTACAAGAAATCACCTATGATGTGCTTAAAATTTAATTAACTAAACTTATGAAGGGATCTACAGCCAGGAGTTTGACACATGTAAAAGAAACTCCCAAACCTATTTCAAGTCAATTTCTTTGCCAGTTTCAGAGCCAGGACTGACAGGACATTGACAGTGAGATTAGTCCAGACAGGCTCCAGAGCCGGCAAGGGACCCCAGGTCCCCGCCCTTCAATTACAGAGCTAACAGTCTAGGAACCTGCCTCAGCCTTCTGAATGCTAGCATCACAGAAGCAAGGAGAGAGAATGACAGCCACACCTCATAAGTGGGCAGCTGACTTGTGTCAGCAAGTCTTGGGATCATGCTTCCGAATGTTGCTACGTGGATCCCTTTGCCAAAGGAAAGATTTTTTTCAATTGCAATGAAAAACTTTCAATATTTTTATGCCTTTACATTTTCAATATTTTCATAAATATTCATGCTTTCTATACTCACTCACATTAGGAGGAAAAATGGCATGACCTGAGAAATAAAATCCAACTGTACTTACCCAAGACAGCAGAAGGAAGCCAGCGGAATGAAGGGGGCCTACCATCTATAGCAGATAGGAAACCTGGAGCGACTTTTATGTTTCTGTCAGCCATACATAATGTCCACAATGAGGTGAGAAGTGAGAAACCTATAGCTCTGGCCACAGGGACTCCAGCCCTTGTCCTGGGCACCCAGGCACATACCTGTCTCTTAGCCTTGGCTTTTCCACCTGGCTTACCTTTTACTTTTACCTCCCTTCATCCCAGCCAACTGATACATCTGTGGTAGGTGGAATCTCTGTATCCCTTTCTGCTACCGGCACCATGTTTCTCACCTTCCAACATGCATTCTCCATAAGGGGATGAATTTTGATAAGATGATTAAAGACTTTTGGGTTTTTTAATTTTATTATTATTTAAAAGTAGGGAGGAAGCCAGGTGTGGTGGTACATGCCTTTAATCCTAGCACTCGAGAAGCAGAGATAGGAAGACCGGCAAGAGTTTGAGGCCACCTTGAGACGCCATAGTGAATTCCAGGTTAGCCTGGGCTAGAGTGAGACCCTACCTAGAAAAACAAAAACAAAAAACAAACATCAAACAAAAAAAGTAGGGGAGGGTAGGAGGAGAAGGAGAGGGAGGATGAGAAGGGGAGAGACAGAGAAGGGAAGGAAGGGAGAAGGAGGGAAAGAGGGAGATAGAAGAAAAAAGGCACTCCAGAGACTATCTTGCCACTAGCATGTGCCACCTTGTGCATCTACATTTGGGGTTTTGTTTGTTTGTTTTTTTCCAATTTTTATTAACAACCTGTCTTGTAGTCAGCTTCACATTATTAGGATGAACATCCAAACCAGACAGAGTTTATGGGAAGAAGGGGTTTATTTCAAGCCTACGGATCCAGAGGAAGTTCCATCAGTGATGAAACAAACTGCTTCCAGCCAGGCAGCAGAGAGAAAAACTGCAGCAAGGAAACACGAGCACCAGCACACACATCCAAAGAGCAGCAAACAGCAAGCACGCAGGCAGAGCTTGGACCTCTCTGTCTACCTTTTGGCTGCAATTCAGATCTACCTCGAACACACCTTAGGGCTGGACCCCTGGATCTGCCCCAGTAACACCTCCCCGCATTAGGAGGCTGGAGAAAAGCTCTGATGAAACACCCACGTCCTTGGGGGACAGACAATCAAACCACTACAACTGCTCTACATATACATGGTATATCGTGATCGTAATACCTTCCACAACCTTCCTTTGCTCTTCTTCCCTTATCCCCTCCTCCATGAACTCTTTCTTTCCAACTAGACCCTGTTCTATCTGGACATCATCATTTTTTCCCTATTATGCAGGTTGGTTTGGTTTTTCAGACAGTTTTGCTATGTGCAGCTAAGGCTGGTCAGCAGTTCTGTGTCAGCCTCTCAAGTATTGCTATTTCAGGTATGTATCGCCATGCCTGGCACCTTATCTTTCATGTATATACATATTCACTTTGATTTTGTACTTTTGCCAATGAGTCTTGAGGTGTTTTCAAATACATAAGGCTCTTGTCTTTCTATTGTTGAGTTCTACTGATAAAGCAGTCTATTGATCTTTCTTCTCTTTCTTTCTTTCTTTTTTTTTTTTTGACTTTTTAATGTCAGGGTCTCACTTTAGCCCAGGCTGACCTGGAACACACTCTGCAGCCCCAGGCTGGCTTCAAACTCACCATGATCCTCCTACCTCAATCTCCTGAGGGCTGACACTACGTCTGATTTTTTGATAATGATGAGAAGTGCATTCTGACTTAGTTTGTGGTCAGTTTTCTTAGATGGCCCATGGATACCTAAAAGGATAACTACTGGCTATCTCATGGGATAGTAAGGATAAATATTATATATAATACACAGAAAGACTAATACTTCTGCCTCAGCCTCCCAAGTGCTGGGATTGTAAGTGTGCATCACCACACCTGGCATTAACACCTCTTAAACAGATCAACACCAGCTCTACAACAAAGGTCATTTGTCTAAGAAATACTTAATTCTAAAGGATTTGAAGGACCATGTTGACCTACCATACAAGCTGCTGAGGACCTAACACTGCCCCTCTAATACTTTTCAAAGATTCCAGAGACAGGCAAAAAGGCAGACAAAGGCAAAAGGGACTGTGAGGAAACAAAAATGAGACAGAGAGAACTTGGGTCTATGTAAGAGTCATCAAAAGATGTTCTCTCAAGGACTATGAGGACTAAATTGGAAATGTAGACAAATGTTTCTGACATTCCCTGGATATTACATGCATTCATATTCCACCTCTAAGTGGTATTTTTTCCTGGTATGAGCTATATCGATGAACCCTCTTGGAAATCACTGAGCCTTCTCACAAGTTAGGTACGCAAACAAGGGACTGCGTCTGCCTCTTTTTCCTTCTTGTACTCTTGTCTAGACTAGGGAAACTTCAGTCAACCTCTTGTCCCAGCTACATACGTGTGTGTGTTGGGGGGTGGACTTGCTCTAGCCCAGGCTAGCCTGGAATTCACTATGTCGTCTCAGGGTGGACTCAACCTCTTTTATTAAAAAAAGATTTTACTTTATTTATTTGACAGAGAAAAAGAGGGAGAGAGAGGGAGAATGTGTGTGCCAAGGCCTCCAGGCACTGAAAACGAACTCCAGATGCATGCACTACCTTGTGCACCTGGCTAACCGGGGTCCTGGAGAGTTAAACCTGGGTCCTTTGTCATTGCAGGCAATCACTTAACTTCTAAGCCATCCCTACAGCTCCATTCTACCTCTTTTTTTAAATTTTTTTTTTTGTTCATTCTTATTTATTTAGTTGAGAGCAACAGAGAGAGAAAGAGGCAGAGAGAGAGAGAGCAGACAGAGAGCACCAGGGCCTCCAGCCACTGCGAACGAACTCCAGATGTGTGCGCCCCCTTGTGCATCTGGCTAACGTGGGTCCTGGGGAATTGAGCCTTGAACCGGGGTCCTTAGGCTTCACAGGCAAGTGTTTAACTGCTAAGCCATCTCTCCAGCCCCATTCTACCTCTTTTGATGCATGATTTCTCTTAATCTTCTTGGACTACTGTTCACTGCCTCCAGCTGCCTACAAAGTCTCCTGTCTCTACTTCCCATTTCATTGTTTTAGTGCTGAGATTAAGGAAGCTTGCTAGTTTCGTTTGTTCTAATATTTTTATTTATTTATTTATTTGCAAACAAAGGGGGGAGAGAATGGGTGCGCCAGGGCCTCTAGCCACTGCTAACAAACTCCAGATGCATGTATCACTTTGTGTATCTGGCATTATGTGGGTAGTGGGGAATCAAATCTGGGTCCTTAGACTTTGCAGCAAGTGCCTTAACCATTAAGCCATCTCTCCAGCCCAGTTCTATTTTTTAAAATATTTGTATTTAGCCGGGCATGGTGGTGCACGCCTTTAATCCCAGCACTCGGGAGGCAGAGGTAAGAGGATCACCGTGAGTTCAAGGCCACCCTGAGACTACAGAGTTAACTCCAGGTCAGCCTGGACCAGAGTGAGACCCTACCTCGAAAAAACAAAACAAAACAAAAAAATAAATAAAATATTTGTATTTATTTGCAAAGGTGGGGAGAGAAGGGAGAGGGAGAGAGAATGGGCATGCCAGGGCCTCTTGGCTCAGAAAAAAAAAGAAAAAAACCTAAAAGTACATATGCCATTTTGTCTGGCTTTATATGGGTACTGAGCACAGGCCATCAGGCTTTGTAAGTAAGTGCCTTTAACAGCTGAGCCATCTCTCTAGCCCTCCTAAACTTATTTTTTTTTTATCAGGTATTTTGTCTCAATAACAATTAATATATGTTCTGAGTGCTATTTTTAAACACAGTCTATGCTGGGTACATGTCTTTAATCCCAGTGCTTGGGAGACAGAGGTAGGAGGATTGTCAAGAGCTCAAGGCCACCTTGAGACTACATAGTGAATTCCAGGTCAGCCTGGGCTAGAGTGAGATCCTACCTTGAAAAATAAAACCAAAAAAAAGACTATAAAGTCTTTTAGATTTGTCATTAATGGCTCTTCAAATTGTTTTGTAATATTATTCCATGCTTATCACAAGTGCTTCTGGATAAGATCACTCCTGGTTATGCTGCAGACTTACACGAACTAACTAGAAGGAACATCACATACCTTATCTTCCTTTGAACTCTTCATCTCTGCTCCCTCCTTGAATTTGGCCAGTGCACTTTTAAGGTCCTGAGATGTGTAGGTGTTGGTGTTGATGTCCAGCCTGTCCAAAGAGAAGCTGAGAGTCAGGGAAAGGGTACTATGTTCCCCCCAAAAGTATCATTAGGTGTCTGTGTATCAAGGCAAGGCTAAGCCAGGCCAGCTGTAATTCTTAGTACCTGTGTTGCAGTCAGCTCTCGTTACTGAGACAAACATCCGAGCAGACACAGTTTATGGAAAGAAGGGATTTCAGGATTACAGATTCAGAGGAAGTTCCATCAATGGAGGAAGAAGCTGGCTCCCTTTCAGAGATCCAAGTAGAGACACTACATAGCCAGCACCACAGGCAAGCACAAAAATACCTCCACAGCTTAAATGGCTCTGCACATACCTCTGGGCTAGAATCAAGATCCACTCACAAACACAACTTAGGGCTGGACCCCAAGATCCTCCCCACTGACGCCTCTTCCAACAAGCTGCTGGAGACTTAAGCAAGAAGCAGGGCTTCTTGAAGGGTAGAGAGTGACATGAACCCTATTATAATCTTCTGGGAAGTAGACTAGTGGGGACATGAGACCCTCAGAAGGTGCCTGACTTGATTTGAGAAGCCAACCTGTCTTCACATAAATGAGTTGGGCGGATTTGCACACTGAACCCAGTGTTGGGGCCTTGGAAGATGGTTTTGGTGGTAAAGTACTTGCCATACAAGCATGAGTACCCAAGTATGAATCACGAGTATCCACATACCTGCCAGGCTAACATTGGAAACTGAGACAGGTGATGCCCTGGGCGAGCTGACTTGCTAGTCTAGCCAAACCAAATCATTAAGCTCTGGGTTCAAGTGAGAGAGCACTCTCAATAAGTTAGGTGGAGAACAACTAAGAAATACACCCATTGTCAACCTCTGACCTACACATGCACACATACACACTTGTGCACACATATATACAGACAAACACACATAGACACAGGCACACCACACATACATATGCACTCGAAAGTACCCCCAATGATGTTTGAGCACAGGGGAGAGGCATACAGAGGAGGAATATGTCAACTCAACAAAAGAATAGATTTGAGGTAACAAGGCATAGAATCAAGGCTTACCACCTTGCCCTGCCATCCTCCGAGAGAAGGGAATATAATCTGAAGAACCTGCAGTGCCTACAGTGGTCAACTCACAAAACTGCTGGAACAGATCAGCCTCAGTCATTCATCTTGACTGGAGAGCCACCCATGAGAGGAAAGGAGGCAATGGCTCAGCACTAATGCTCAGTTTAGTGAACAAAGATGACACAGATAAGTAGAAATGTGGAGTATAAACTGCTTGCTGGGACTGTGTTAGCCAAGCAAATGCCTGTAGCTGCTGAGTCCTCTCTCCAGCCATGTGACTGGGCTAAGGACAGCACAGGAGATTTCAGAGGTGAGGGAGGAAGGGGCTACTTTTCTCTCTGGCTGGTGGAGACAAGCACATCAGTCTCATGGTTCAAGATTCCAACAGGTCCCAGCTTTTATGAGAAGATGCGTACTTGGGACACATCTTGCAGTGATCCCTTAGGGCTCAAGGAAACTACTCATTTTCTATAAACCTCAGCCCTAAACTAATTACAGCTAATCACTCTCATTTATTGAGCACTTACTCATGTCAGCAGTGGGTTAGTCCTTTAAGTAATATTTCATTCAAATGATTAGCATAATTTCACAAAGGAGGGGAGCAAATCCTAAGTCCCTCTCTCCACTGCCAAAGGCATGAGAATACCACTGCTCTCCCCCATCTCCTAAGGGAGCTAAGCATCTAGTATCCATGGCTGGGACACATTCCTCTGCTGCTGCTTCCTCTTCCTCCTCCAAGACATAGTCAGGATTAATCCCATCTTGCCTTGTATCTTTTTGCTACCTTCAATCCCACTTTCCCAGGGCATACATTCCTTTACTGTGGTGGTTGGAATTAAGTACCCCCCAACACACATGTTTTGAATGCTTGTTCCCAGCTAATGACAATTTGGAGCTGGAGGTGTCACTGGGGGGTGGACACCTTGAGGCTTATTAGCTCCTCCTTTGCCAGTGTTAGTTGGATCACTCTCCTGCTACTGTTTGCTGCCTGCTGTGGCAGAGGTAATGTCGAGTCTCCACCTACGTCATGCTTTCCTTTGCCATCACTGAGCTTCCCCTTGAGGATATAAGCCAAAAATAATTTTATTCCTTCCACCAGCTGCTTTTGGTTGAGTTTTGACCCAGCAACGCAATGGTAATGACACAACAAAAACCCAGTACCAGTGGAGTGGACTGTTGCTGCTAGAAACCTGACTATGTGGTTTTGGTCATTTGGTACTGATTTGCAGGAGGAAGGTGGAATGATTTGGCCTAAAAGATGCCTTGCAATGCTCTAAGCAGAGCATGAAAAGCATTCTGGTCAGAGTTGAAAGACCTGAATTTAGAAACAACTATAAACTGTGCAGGACTGACTTATGTATGAGGGGAAGAAAGCTTTGTCTACTCTGGGCTAGGAAGTCTGTGTGCGAGGCTTCATTCTTCCCACATCCTGAGAACTTGTGCAGGGGTGTTGTTACAGTCAGGTTCACATTGCTGGTAGAAATCACCCAACCAAAAGCAGCTTGTGGGAAAAAAGAGGCTTATTTTGGTTTATAGACTCGAGGGGAAGCTTCACAATGACAGGGGGAAACGATGGCATGAGCAGAGAGTGGACATCATCCTCTGGCCAATATAAGGTGGACAACGGCAACAGGAGAGTGTGCCAAACATTGGCATGGGAAAACTGGCTATAACATCCATAAGCCCACCCCAACAATACACTCCCTCCACGAGGCTTTAATTTCCAATTGCCATCAGCTGGGAACCTAGCATTCAGCACACCTAAGTTTATGGGGGACACCTGAATCAAATCACCACAGGTGCACTGCACAGAAATGGACTGGTGTGAACAGATAGATATGGCACAAAAAGAAATGAAATTTTGGGCCCAAACTGCTGCTCATTCAACTGCAACTGTTTGTGAGATTATCACTATTAAAACTGGGCCAGCTGTTCTGCATTGGGACTGCAGGTAGAACACTGACTCTTTTGAAAGTAGGGGCCGGAATGTTGAAGGAGTGTCCTGCTCTTCAAAGTTGGCTTCATCCCTCACTGGATTAACAAATTTGGTAGCTCGTTTCATACTATGGGCATATCAAATGCAGGGGAAAAAAAGGATCATTAGAAACTAGGCATGGTGACGTGCACCTTTCATCCCAGCACTCAGAGGCAGAGGTAGGAGGATCGCCATGAGTTCAAGGAAAGGGGAAAAAAAAAGGATCATTGGCTTTTCAGTGTAGCTTGTTTTGTTGGAAATGGCCAGAGGATGATGTGAAGTCCCTGTGTGAGGCCCAATGGAGCCATGAGCGTGAACCATGGGTTGCATTGGAGACCCAGCGGAGATGCCGGGACCATGAGTCGGCTCTAAAGAGAGCTGCCGCCCCAGCCCAGGATAAAGTTTTCCAGGACTGTGAGTAGTAGCCTAGCTGGAAGGGCAGAATTGAAACTCCAGAAACTTGTCACTGGCTAGAGTTGTTGGACTTGGAGCTATAGAGTTTGATGTTTGCCCTTTTTAAATCTTGTATTGGTTGAATATTATTCTGTGCCATTATTGATTTTTTTTTTTTTTTTTTTTTTTTTTTTTTTTTTTGGTTTTTTGAGGTAAGGTCTCATTCTATTCCAAGCTGACCTGGAATTCACTCTGCATTCTCAGGGTGGCCTCAAAGTCATGGCAATCCTCCTACCTCTGCCTCCTGAGTGCTGGGATGAAAGGCATGTGCCACCACACACAGCTCTCCTTTATGTTTTTTTTTTGGGGGGGGGTATTATGGTCAGTTAAAAGAGATCAGACTATAGGAATGTTTGAACATCATTAGGATTGATAAAAAGTATAAGGACTTTTAAAGTTGGACTGAATGCATTGCATTTTACATCATAGATGTTTATCAGTTTATGGGGACCATGGACAGAATGTGGTGGTTTGATTCAGGTGTCCTGAATTATAGGTTCCCAGCTGATGGAGATTTGGGAATTAACGTCTCCTGGAGGCAGTGTACTGTTGGGGGCAGGCTTATGGGTATTACAGCCAGTGTGCCCTTGCCAGTGTTTGGCACACTCTCCTGTTGTTGTCCACATTCTGTTCATGCCCTCATGGAGCTTCCCCTAGAGTCTGTAAGCCAAAATAAACCTTTTCCCCCCCACATGCTGCTGTTGGCCAGGTGTTTTCTGGAGCAATACAAACCTGACTACAACATTAGTATAGATAATGAGAAAAGACTTCTTGAAAGTACTTTGATACATTTAAATGCATATACATATATTTTCTAGGGAAGGAGAAAGGTTAGCAGGGTCATACAATAATATTGCTCTTTTATAAAATTTATTTATTTGCCCATGTTGGGAGGGCATGCCAGGGTCTCTTGCCACTTGCAAAATAATGTCCATCTGGCTTTACATGAGTAGCTGGGGAATTGACCCCAGGCTGGCAGGCTTTGTACCCAAGCACCTTTAGTGGCTGACTCATTTCCCCAGCCCCTATTTATTACTTTATCACTGTGGGAAAAGAGGAACTTTATGACCCAAGTCATAAAAAGTACAGATACTAGTCTATCTGCAGAGTCGGAAAAGAGGAACCATCCTTCCCAGTTTTGGGGGACTGTAAAGAAGACAAGTACCTGTATCTTAATATAAACAAGAATCTTCCGACTTGTCAAACCTGTCCAAATCTAGCCATGCTGCCTTGTGGGGCTCTGAGTGCCATCTGACTAAAAGTGTTGTCACAGCAAATTTTTCCCTGGGGAGATGCAAACTCATGGCTTCACTCCAGATGGGGCTTGGATGGCAGCCCAAAGCATGACCACACCAATACCAGTTAGGTGAACCAGTGAGTTTACTGGGGTTCCCTACAGACCATGAAGAGGGGTCATTTACGGGAACATGGAGGTCCCAGAGCAGTGCTTTGATGGGTTTCCTGTGGCAAGATTACTCCTCGGATGCCTCTCCCTCGACCACAGGGTGAAGGCTCACTTACGGAGCAGAGACTCCAAAGCAGCCCTTCAGTGATTACCCTGCAGATGCTTTCCTCTCACACTCGGGGGGCGGGGGGGGGGGGGCTAACCTGCAGAGCATGCAGGCTCCAAAGCAGCCACCTTGATGGAGCTCTCTTCTCTCTTACCTTCTATACACATACACTCTAACCCCACCCCACCCCAGCTCATGAGACCTAATGTGTCACTGCATACAGCTGACACAAAGGGGGTGCCTGAGATCTCAAGTGGCAGTCGGTCTGATGACTCTCTCCATACCCCTCTCTCTCGGAGCTGTCCCATCTGCCTTCTTTTTTTGAGATAGTAAGTTCCAGGTCAGTGAGACCCTATGTGGTCTCAGGGAGGTCTCAAACTCATGGCCATCCTCCTCCTTCTGCCTCCTGAGCACTAAGATTAAAGGCATGTGCCACCATACCCAGCTCCATCTGCTTTTGGTAAAAGCTGTAAATAGCTGATTACTGCTTGCATTCAATGGGAGGAATTTGCCATACAACAGGTGTACATAGACCAGCTGAGTGAACTTTTAAAAAATTATTTAAAATATTTAATTAATTTATTTACTTGAGAGAGGGGGGGCAGATAGACAGAATAGGCAGTCTAGGGCCTCTAGCCACTGCAAACAAACTGCAGACATATGTGCTACCTTGTGCTTCTTGCTTATGTGGGTACTGGATAATCAAACCTTGGTCCTTTGGTTTTGCAGGAATGTGCCTTAACCACTAAGCCATCTCAGTAGCCCCTGAATGTATCAAGGAAAAGATTCAGGTTAAGAATTAGGTCTCTAAGGTCCCTTTATAATTCACATCTGTAAAATCTGTTAAACTAAGCCAGGCATAGTAGCTCCTGCCTATTATCTCAGCATCTATGAGGCTAAGGTAGGAGGATTACCCTGAATTCAAGGTCAGTCTGGGCTACAGGAGACCATATAACAAAACAAAACAAGAAAAATTATTAAGCTAGTAATAGCCCAGTGGTTCCATGTTTCAAAATGAGATGAACAAACTCTCTGGTAATAACTAGTTAATATAATATATTAAGATTTGTAGACTCTGTCAACTAGTCAAGTCTCCCACTTTCGCAAGAAAGCAACCATATATAATATGTAAACAAATAAGCATAGCTATGTTCCGAAAAATATCTACGGACATTAGCATCTGAATTTCATGATTTTTATGCATCATGAAATACTACTCTTCTTTTGATTTTTCCAACCATTAGATATATTCACGAGGGCTAGAGAGATGGCTCAGCAGTTAAAAATGCTTGCATGCAAAGCCTGAAGGCCCAGGTTTGATTTTACAGTACCACATAAAGCCAGATGGGCACAAGGATCTGGGGTTTGTTTGCAATGGGAAGAGGCCCTGGTGGGTGGGCCTCCCACTCCCTCTGCAAATAAATACAATTTTTTAAAAAGATATATACAGGGCTGGAGAGATGGCTTAGCAGTTAAGTCACTTGCCTGTGAAGCCTAAGGACCCAGATTCAACTCTACAGGTCCCACATAAGCCAGGTGCACAAGATGACAAAAGTGCAAGGTCACACATGTGCACAAAGTGGCGCATGCATCTGGAGTTCAAGTTCAGTGGCTGCAGGCCCTGGCACACCAATTCTCTCTCATTAAAAAATTACCAAAAAAAGATATATACAATTTCAAAAAATATATGTAAGAACCAACTTAGCTTGTAGACCATGCCAAAGCAGGCAGCAGTCCCAATACATTGTTTATAATTTGATGGTCTCTGTGTTAAAAACAGTACATATAAATATCAAGCCTCCAAACTGCAGGGTTCTAAAAATTTCTACTACCTCATGCCTCAATCTTCTTCCTGATCATTCAGGATATACCAAACAAAGAAAACCTGTTAATTTAAGGTAATGAAGAGAAAAATAAAGGCTAATTCTCTAAAATCAATCTGAAGTGGTTATTACAAAGTAAAGCAACCTGTAACCATTGAAGAATGCTGTACCTTCTATTCATATGCTATGAAAAAAAAATATTTTAATACAGACTAACAAGAGGAAAAGTTAGTCTGAATTAAAGACTTTAAAATGCAATTTTATTGTTCACCAAGGAAGTATTACTGCAAAGCAGAAGGCCTAACAGGCCTGTTTTAATGAATAGATGAGTCATCTGTAATCAGTGCATTAATTGTTGGGATTCAAATGGGTGCTCTTAAAGTACTGGGAAAAATAACTTCATTTTTAAAGCAGGGTAAGCAGTCACCCTACAGCCTTTTACAACTTTGCTTTGCAAACTATTTCTTTCCAAAAAAATTGTAGAAGTAAATAAACTTCCATAAAAGCCTGACAAATTTATCCCAAGTTCTACAGCATTGAATTTCAAATTTTATAAAAGCTTCATGAATTTGGATAATACTTCCAATATTTCAAAATCAATGTTCCCAGTCTCCCAGTCCCTAAGGTCAATACTGTACCTTTTGCCTTTTTTCAATCCTTTCAAATTATTTTGTAATTTGTCTTCATGTTGAAGTTTCACCTCTCTCACTCCAGTCTGAAGATTCAGCCGCACATGGGATCCTGCAGGAACAGCCTGACCTGGAAGCCAAAAGATTCATGAAGTATAGGGCCCTTGGAGGGACACTGAGATGGAATGACTGTCAAAAATGTCAACAGAAACAATCACTTCACGAATATCAGAATACTATGTCCAATTTACCTCTTCTGTCCAGCTTGCACCCCCACCCCCTTTCACCCTTACACTCTACTCACATAAGACTCCTTTTACTGATCTGTATTGAAATCTGTAAGGGGCTGAGGCAAAGCAGGCAAAAAGATGCATATTTAATCCAGAAGCCAACATCAGCTCTTTAGAATCTGATAATTAAGTTTAAAGAAAATATAGAATAGCTTAACTAACAAGTTTTATTGCTATGTGTAAGAGATGAATGATGACAGGCAACTACTTAGCCCTCAAGACCTAACAATATTGTCTCTTCCATTGAACCCTTCCTGATCCTCCTCTGACAGTCATACAGCACCTAAAATAGCTCGTGTCAACAAGCTTCCCACCTCACCTCCCTCATGTTTTTAATATTTATTTGTTTGTTTGTTTGACAGGGGGAAAGAGAGAAAATGGACATGCCAGGGCCTCCAGCCACTGCAAACGAACTCCAGACGCATACTCCACCTATGTATCTGGCTTATGTGGGTTCTGGAGAATCAAACTGGGATCTTTGGCTTTGCAGGCAAACGTCTTAACCACTAAGCCATCTCTCCAGCCCTCACCTCCCTAATTTTTAAACCAGTCTCCTTTGTAACTCTCTCCTCCCTAAACACATGATCTGAATCTGTGCCTTTTGGATTTTCCCAGGTCTTAGGCTAGAACTTGACACATAAAATTTCTGGCTCTAGCTGGGGAGATGGCTCAGCAGTTAAAGTTGCTTGCTTACAAAGCCTGCCAACCAGGGTTCAGTTCCCCAGCACCCACATAAAGACAGAGGCACAAAGTGGCACATGTGTCCATAGTTCATTGGTAGCATTAAGAGGCCCTGGCATGCCTATTTTCTCTCTCCCCTCACCTCTCTCAAACACATACACACACAAATAAGTATTTTTAAAATTTTGTGGCTCCTCACATTTATGAAAAGGAAGTAACTGGAAGGCAGCAGGAAAGCAAGCCAAGGGAGAAAGCAATGGAAGTAAGAGAAACTAAAACCTATCCCATCTATCTCAGAGGAGCAGGTCCATTACCTGGGAAAACAAACATTAGAAATAGATGGAGTTGACTGGAGGGATGGCTTTGTGGGTTAAGGCACTTGTCTGCAAAGCCAAAGGACTCAGGTTCAATTCTCCAGGACCTAAATAAGCCAGATGCACAAGGTGATGCACGCATCTGGAGTTTGTTTGCAACAGCTGAAGGTACTGATGTGCCCATTCTATCTGCCCCCCTTTCTCATAAATAAAATAAATAAATAAATGGGCTACTTATATGCAATGCACAAAAGTATCCAAGGATAGTTTAAAGACAACTTTGCCATGTTCGCTACTACAAATGGAATGCTACATCCATTCAATTATTCATAGAAAGTATGTTTAACTGGCAATTCCTATATACAAGACCACCATGGAAGGTTCTAGGAACACAAAAATGATTTTTTCTTTTAAAGATAGGATCTTGCCTTATATACTTGGGCTGGTTTAGAACTATGTAGCCCAGGTTGATTCAATCTCTCAATCTTCCTGCCTCAGCCTCCTGATTGCTGGGTTTACAGGCAAGCACCAACACTTTCACCACAAAAATGAATGCTAATTGTTGCAGGGGTAGAGCTTTTCATGGAAGGAACATTTTGGTTCCTTCAAATTAGGAAAATTTGAAGCAAAAGTGGTGCTTCTAAAACTGGACATGATGTCATATGCCTATAATTCCTACCACTCCAGAGGTAGAAGCAAGAGGATCATAAATTCAAGGTCATCTTGGGCTACACTGTGAGTTTGAGGCCAGCATAGGATACATGAGACCCTGACAAAAAAAAAAAAAAAAGTTCTTCTAACACTGGACTTTGGCTGTGCTTTCTCTTACCAGGTGTTGGCCTTACATCACCAGCACTGAGTTTGACTTAACAACCCAAAATGAAAGCAAGACATCGTAGTGCCACCTTTAATCCAAATACTCAGAAGTAGAGGCAGGAAGATTATGAGTTTGAAGCCAGCCTCAGCTATATAGTGAGTATGAGAACAGCCTGACCCATATAGCAAGACCCTGTGTAGAAAGAAAAAGTTAAAAAAAAAAAAAAAAGAGAGAGAGAGAGAAGGAGAGGGAGAGAGAGAGAAAGAAAGAAGAGCAAGATGGCAGGAATAAAGGGAGAGAGAAAGAAAAGGAAAAGGAAAAGGAGTAAAGAGAAATGAGTTAAGAAAAGGGAAGGGGGTAAAAAAAAAAAAAAAGGAGGAAGCTGGAAGGTGGCTCAAGTGCTTGCCTGGCAAGTATGAGTACTTGAGTTCTGGCCCTCAGAATCTACGGAACAAACTGGATGCTGTAGTATGAGGTGTAATCTCAGCACACCTACCAGAGGAAGGGAGTCAGACTCTCCTGGAAGCTTACTGACCAGCCAGCCTAGTGAATGCAGCAGGAACAAGAAAACCTGCCACAAGCAAGGTGAAAGGTGAGGACCGACATCTGAAGTTGTTCTCTGACAACCACAGGCATGCCTTACCACATGTGCACCCACACAGGAAAGAGAGTGAACTTGAAAACAATTCCTCCCAATGAAACACACAGCACAAGTTCTCTCCACAGAATTATGTAAACACTGAGTACAAAGGTATTGAGGTGGCAAGTATTCACCAGTTTTCTCAATTCTGGCAGGACCAAGGTGGACTCTTGTGTTTCCCCAGCCACTGCCTCCAACCAAAACCACATGAGGATGTGCCACATCGGTTCTACTGCCACACTACAAAAGGGAGGTACTGTGACTTTGGCTAAAATACACAGAACCTAAATAACTCAGGTATGTCTATAATGATCTCCTAGATCCAGCCAAAGTACTTCAAGAGAAAAAATGTTCACATTAGAGAGGGATAATCCTTCTCTGGGGAAGCTTTCTAACAAGATTTACTTGGGTATCAGGTGAGGTCAAAGTACAACCTACGATGGGGAAAAAACAAGGATTCCAAATGAAGGGGCTTCATGTGCCTAAAAGCTCTGTCACAAAAACATGACTCCAGGCAAGGAACAGACCAGGCCAGCAGGACTGGAAGATTGTTGGAACTCCTCGCTTAGAATTCCATCAGCAAGCCTGGGTGTCTTTCTTGGGATAGGAAAATAAAACTACTAAACTGGTTGTGGTGGCACACACCTGCAATTTCAGCACTCGGGAAACAAAGGAAGGACAGCTGTAAGCTCTAGGACAGCCTGGGATATACGGTGAGTTTTTGGTCAGCATGGACTACAAAATGAGGTACTGTTCCAAAATAAATAAGTAAATACATAAGTCTAACGAAATAGCATAGTCACTGGGTGTGGTGGCACATACCTTTAATCCCAGCACTCGGGAGGCAGAGGTAGGAGGATCGCCGTGAGTTCAAGGCGACCTGAGACTCCATAGTGAATTCCAGGTCAGCCTGGGCTACAGTGAGACCCTACCTCGAAAAACCACAAAAAAAAAAAGAAAAGAAAAGAAAAGAAATAGTATAGTCCCTTCTCAGCTGTGTTCCACGAGATGGCTAACTAAACAGCTTGGTCCCTTCCAGGCTGTATACCACCCAGACCATCCTTGATATGGACCTCTATTCTGCCATTTCTCATTCCCTTCCCTTCTATCTCCAACACCTAGTGATTTTTCCTGCCACTTGTCTCTTAAGTTCAAATTATTTTCTCCATCTTCCCACCACTATCTCTCATCTGGATACCACCATAACCCTTCAACTGCCCTCCCCTAATTTTTGTCAAAATATAACTCTATGTAATTCCTCTGCTTCAAACTTTTGAAGGGTAAAGATGAAACTCCTTCCCCTCGTCAGTAAGTCCACTAGTATCTGGCTCTGCCTGCCTCTTCTGCTTTGACCACCCCACATCCCCATGCTCTGGGCACAGCAGCCTTTTCTCACTCTACTAGCAGGCCATTT
The DNA here is from genome assembly GCF_020740685.1 of Jaculus jaculus. Classification (NCBI taxonomy): domain Eukaryota; kingdom Metazoa; phylum Chordata; class Mammalia; order Rodentia; family Dipodidae; genus Jaculus; species Jaculus jaculus. The sequence continues at coordinate 47,362,051 of NC_059114.1, read as the reverse complement.
CACCTTCTGTTCCTTATGTCAAGAATGTTCCTTCAACCCCATCTTCTCACCCCTCCAATCCCAGCTAAGGGTAACTTTCTCTTAAGAGACCTCCTCCAGTTTTCTCAGACCAGATCTGTCTCTCTGCACTTTTATAGCACTGGGAATCCTGGATTTATGGCTTATGCCAAAATCTACAATTAATTTTTTTTTAAAGAACTGGGACCAACCTTGGTCATCTTTTTTTGGTTTTGTTTCTGTTTTTGTTTATTTTTTTTTTATTTGAGAGTGTCTGAGAAAGAAAGAGTGTGTATGTGTATGAAAGAGAGAGAGAGAGAGAGAATAAATGAGTACAGCCACACCAGGGATTCTTGAAGCTTCAAATAAACTCCAGATGCATATGCCACATTGTGCCTCTGGCTTTACATGGGTAGCAAGGAATCAAACTCTGGCCAGCAAGTTTTATAAGCAATTACCTTTAACTGCTGAGCCATCTCTCCAGTCCCCCTACCACCCCTGGCAAATTATATTTATAAATTTTATCTATTTACATCATTTTCTCTCTAGGGATTATCAGATGGCCTGGTATATAGTGCATGTTCAATAATTATTTGTTGAGGGCTGCTCAGCTGGTAAAGTGCTTGCCATACAAGCATGAGGACTTGAGTTCAGATCCCCGGCACCCATGTGCAACAGTAGAAAGGAGATCCCTGGCACTCACTGGCTAGCCAATCTAGCCTAACTGGTGAGCTCCAAGCCAAGGAGAGACTTGGAGTTCCAAGAGGCGGATGTTGTATCTGAGGGTAATACACAATATTGATCCAAGCATGCACCCACTGAAATACATACACATGCATCACACAAATACTCATGAAAATATTGTTCATCCAGTGAAAAAATCTGTATGAAAAGAAATCCTGGCTGAACTACAATACAGATTTTCACAGAGAAGACAGGTTCATAATAATTCATCATGTCAATTGTTATTTTTAGTAGCAAGCACTAATGAGTATAAAAAAGCAGTGTCTTACATGTTCCAATTTTGATCAAAGTAAGTAATGGGGCAGGGGGAAATGAGTTAGCAAGCTTCAGACAGTCCAAGCTAAGCTGGCCAACAAAGAAACTAGGATCATTTTATTTGGAGAAAATTCCAAAATTGCTCTTTTCACATAAGCCGCCATAGAGGGCAAGAAGAATCACAACAGAATTAACTCAAATACAGGTTACACTCACTTAAAGTATATGAAACCGGTTACAGCAGCAGCAGTGGCAGGCACAAAAGAAAATTCAGTATCTCAAATGTTGCTGCCCCATTGGGAAAAAGGCCAAATAAGAGAGAGAATAATCTGACTGCATCTCTCAGTTTCTGTGAAGCACAAAGAATACTGGAAAAGACCAAAACAGTGGCAAAGAGAGTAACGAGATACATGTAAGAAAGAGCAAGGAGATGGAGATGAAAGCCAAGGAGACAGGCAGAAAGTAAGATTGGAGATCCCAAACCACAGACAGACCTGCAAAACCTACAGCGGTCTTGACTCTGGCTATCCTGTGGAAACTTCATTGTAAACAAGGCCACCTCACATCCCTGGGGCTGCCACTGATTTCCACCACAGGCCAGGACCCAGGAACACAACTGCTTTTCCAGACAAAAAAAAAAAAAAAAGTGTCCAATTGAAACACTCTCACCAGTTTCCTCCCTCCTTGCCTATCATACTGTAGTAGCCCTGCAGTTCCTCCTATTAGTAGTAAAGTGTATTACCCTACTTATTCACTTTGGATGTGGCTTATGATGCACTGGCCAGTGGGGTGTTAGCAAATGTGCCATGAACAGATGCCTGGAATATGCTTCTGCGGTTAGTTTGTCCCTTGAGATTCTCTCATCACCATGAGAAGAACGCGCCACTGCTAGCCTTCTGGTCCAAATAGGGGAGACCCATGGAGCCAACCTGGATGCAAACTGCAGACTGGAGGTGGACTGTATTATAAGCCCAGTCACTATCAGCCATGTCTAGCTGATCTGTAGAAATGTGAACAAAAATACAGTTTTTGTTCTTTTTTAACTTTAAACTACTTTTAACCTCACTCAAAATTGAGAAAATAGGTGCTAGAGAGATGGCTTAGCAATTAAGGTACTTCCTACAAAGCCTAAAGACCCAGGTTCGACTCTCTAGAGCCCAGGTAAGTCAGATGCACAAGGTGGCATGTGCATATGAAGTAGCGCATACATCTGGAGTCATCTGCAGTGGCTGGAGGCCCTGCTGCACCAATTCTTTCCCCCAACCCTTTTTCTCACAAAAAATGAGAAAATAGTACAGAGTTTCCATATATCACACACACTCTTACTCAATGTCAATAACTTAGGCAGCCACAGTACAATAGCAATATCATTAACTAAAGATCCTTTTCAAAAAGTATTTTAATTTATTTGAGAGAGAAAGAAGTAGATAGAGAATGGCACACCATCTAATGCATCTAGCTTTACATGGGTCCTGTGAAATCAAACCTGGGTCCTTTGGCTTTGCAGGTAAGGAAGTGCCTTAACTGCTAAGCAATCTCTCTGGCCCTAAAGATCCTTTTCAAACCTTGCCAATGTTTCCACTAACCAGTTTCATTATTCTATGGTTTATTGTTGTTGATTTTGATGATCTAATTGTTTAAACATTAGCAATTAGGAGCTCAAGTTTCTTCCTCCTTACCATCATTTTCTGTTAAAAAGTATTTCTTTACTTTCTGTACCCATAAAAATTTCAGATTCATAGGTACTTTTCTTTTCTTAGCCCCCAAATAAGCCATTTTTCAAAAACTCTCATTTGTTATTGGAGAAGTGTTTGGCAACCAAGATCTAATACTAGAAATGTTAAATATTAAGGAATCATTGCTTCTAAGACCTCAGAGTAGACAGAGCTAGATCCCTTTTGCATGTATGAGGCAGAACATATACATGTATAAGTACATATTCATGTACACATATAAGTACATATTCATAAATATATTTGAGACAGAGACCCATGTAGTTCAAGTTGGCCTCAAACTTGCTAGGTAGCTGAAGTGGACTGTGAGCTCCTGATTGAACTTCTCCTCCCTCTCAAATGCTAAGATTACATGCACCACCATGCCTGGTTTTATGAGGTGCTGGGAATCAATCTCAAGATTTCTTGAATAGCAGGCAAGTGCACTACCAACTGAACCACATATCTAGCTAGCCCTTATCTCTCCCTTTCTCTCTGTGTATGCATATATATATATATATATATTGGTTTTTGAGGTAGGGTTTCACTCTAGCCCAGGCTGACCTGGAATTCACTATGTAGTCTCAGGGTAGCCTCAAACTCTTGGCGATCCTCCTACCACTGCCTCCCAAGTGCTGGGATTAAAGGCATGCACCATAACGCCTGGCTCTGTATATATTTTTAAAAGTTACAAATTTATATTTATACTATGGACTCCAAACTAACACAACATGTTCATCTGTCTTCCCAGTTTCTTTATTTATGACTATTTCTGTAACAATGAGAAACCTGGCTCTTACTATGTATATTATATTTATATTTAACTCTAGAATACAAAAAAAGTAGATTAAAAACTGTCAACCCCTACCTCCATGAGAAACACATTTACCAAACTAGATTCCAGCACTGATACATAGCTCTTTGGTCTTTGGCTTTACAGTATCTAATCTAGATACTGCTTCACAAAGTCACTTAGGTAGTTATTCCCTTCCTTATCCTCTTTGACATGGTTATATTAATTGTAATATTTGGTTGGGCCTTAGTTGGTAAATTTAATTTTGTTGTTGTTGTTTGTTTTGTTTTGCTTTGCTTTGAACAGATGGCAGCAAAACCCAAGAAGAACCAAGATCCATCAATACATCAAGAAAAGATGGCTAACTGCCTAGACCAGCTACCTCTAGCACATCTGCCAGGGACCGAGTGATACACACCAAGGACACTAATATCTCATCAAAACAGAAATCCAGAGGTTGCAGAGAGCTCAGCACTAAAGGAGACTTACACCACACTTACCAAGGCTCAGGGAACATTGCAGAAGAGGGGTAAAAATGATTGTAAGGGCCACAGGGTGGGAAGGAGCATCCTGAGGCACTGCCCTCTGCCAACCTTCTCTCCCAGCCCCCCTCCCAAAGAGACTGACACTCATAACCCCATGGTGAGTAACAACAAGCCCACTGAGGACGACCCTTAGTAGAATGGGGGCAGGAAGGAGGAGATAAAAGAGGACAGGTAACACGAGGGAAATGGTACCAACATATGATTTGTTCATAACTGGAGGGTTCATTTGTTAGTATTTTCATTCTATCTGCAACCTATCCTTTCGCATCCTGGTTGGTGCAACTGTTAATTTGGGAGCATATGAAGGGAATATAAATTATTACTCTGGTTCTAAGGGGTAGAGCTATACAAAGAGAAATTACTGTTGTTCTAAGCCACCAAGCTTTGGGGTGGTTTGTTTATGATAGCAATTCATTTTAATGATCCTGAAATAAGGAAGTTAAGAGCACCCAATAAAATAATACTTTTATCTGAAATTATATTGTTTCTCTCTTTTTAGTGTTAAAATGTTCTTTTTTTAAGATGAGATAATGATGATGGATAGTAGTTTGTTGTTTCTACACTAAAGCTTTTAACTCAACATAGTATAAAGTTGGCCTTGTTCTCCAATATTTTCCTTTGAAGCTTTTCTAGTCCACGAAATACCATAATCTAGAAATTGCCCTCCTATTCTATCTACCTCCTTTAGGAGATTTAAGAATTATTTCCATTGCACATTTTTAAATGAGTAAACTTGATGGCATATAAATTATATCTCAATATAGTTAGTTAAACATTTTATTTGCCCAGATAAAGAATACCATTTTCTTCTGAATTTCTTGAGCAACCAGCAGTTTTTGAGATGTAGTTCAATGCGAGTGCAAATGATCTAGGGGCCAGAAGAGCCCCTAAGCTCATAGCCTAGACACAGCCCTAGGAGAGCAGTTCCAGGAAGACCGGGAAGAAAAAAATGAGTCTAGGAAGCACGCAGGCAGAGAGAGCTTAGGAGAAGGGCAGGTAAGAAGCAGTGATCTGAGAGGTAAGAGCCACTCAAATGTCCATGGGAGAAGGCTGGTGAAGAAAAGAGTGAGGAGGGCCATCTTTCAGAAAACAGAATAGTGGGGCCTGTAAAAAGTGCCCCTTCAAATAGTGGCCCACCTTGAACATCTAAAACCCAAACAAGGTGTGGAGAGATGGCTTAGCAGTTAAGCGCTTGCCTATGAAGCCTAAGGACCTCAGTTCGAGGCTCAATTCCCCAGGACCCACGTTAGCCAGGTGCACAAGAGGGCACACACATCTGGAGTTCATTTGCAGCGGCTAGAGGCCCTGGCACGACCATATTCTCCCTCTCTCTCTCTCTCTCTCTCTCTCTCTCTCTGTCGCTCTCAAACAAATAAATTAAAATAAACAAAAATTTTAAAAAAAGTAAAACCCAAACAAAATAAATAAAATTCAGGCTAGACAGCTAACTTGCTCCTGCTGGAAGAATCATTTCATCTACTAATGAGTGGTGCTTGGCTCAGTCTGTCCCAACTCTTCCCAGAGCCCAGTGATTAAAGCTTGCCCCTCTTGGACTCACAGCAGCAGGGATCTCCTCAGGCCTCAAGGCTGCCATGTTACCTCAGTGGAGACCATGCCAGCTAAAATGGATACTCTCAAGTCTGCCTTAGTACCAGAGACTCTATGAAATCCTGCTAGGAAATTCCCCACTTCCAGGCCTGCCTGGACACAAAGGCTTAAAGCCACAAAGCCGTACTAGCGTGAGCCATGGAACTCTGCTGCTCAGGCAGGTATGTCTTTTGACAGTCAAGTAAATTTAGCCAAATTCCGCTATCTTTCCAAATCTTTACACCCTACGTAGCCAAAAACAAACCAACCAACCCTGTCTTTTTCTCCCTAGTGCGAAAAACCTTTGTGAGGAACACACAGCAACTGTCTCAGTGTTCAGAAGAAGTAAGAAGTATCCTGAGAAAAGCAGCCCCCAAAGGTCAATGTCAGCCCAGATGCAACAAAGCTGCTTTATGTGTAAAGTTCTGCAAGCACGTGTCAGGACTAAGATCTTCCATTATGCTGAGTTTCTGAAGGGGAGGGGCCAATTACTCAGACTTACAGCTTTCAGGATCGGCTCCAAGGCACATAGTAGGCCTCCAGAAAGGTCAGCTTCCACGCAGTTCTTCCTTTCCTGTGACACAACTCAGACAGAAAGAAATACAATGTGCCATGCATCTCCCTAGGGCTTCCAACCTCCTAACTACGGATGGTCAGAGCTGAGGCATTACAGGTCTCGTTGCCATGACGACCACTGACAGCCCTATCCTCCTGCCTTTTTATTCAAACCCCCAAACAAGCCCTGGCAAGATCCCTGCATCACACAAATGAACATCTATTCTGTTTCCCAGGAAGAACTTGAACTGAACGAGTAACAGAAAATGTGCACCAACCTCTCTAGGGTGCTGAGCCCTGAACCACGCTTTATGTGGTTATTGTCTAAGTGAGCTACAAAATGGAGATTCTTTTTGAAACAGTAAAACACATAATAAGCCATTATGGATTGCAGGTATATTTATGCATCTGTTTTTATAAAATATTTTATTTATTTATTTATTTGAGAGCGACAGAGACAGAGAGAAAGACAGATAGAGGGAGAGAGAGAGAGAGAGAGAGAGAATGGGCGTGCCAGGGCTTCCAGCCTCTGCAAACGAACTCCAGACGCGTACGCCCCCTTGTGCATCTGGCTAACGTGGGACCTGGGGAACCGAGCCTCGAACCGGGTTAGGCTTCACAGGCGAGCGCTTAACCGCTAAGCCATCTCTCCAGCCCATATTTATGCATCTTTAAAAAGACTAAATAATGACCTGAGAAAAATTAAAATTTTCACTATTTTTTTAAAGTTTTGATATATGTGCATGTGTGTGTGGAAGTGGGTGTGGGTGCACATGCCCATGTACATGCACATATATGAGCATGCCAGGTGTCTTGCCTTTGCAAAAGAAAAATGCCCATCTGGCTCTATGTGGGTGTCTGGGGAATTGAACCCAGGCTGGCAAACTTTGCAAGAGCCTTTAACTGCGGAGCCATCTCTCCAGCCCCCTCAAACTAATTTTTCACTCTGACTCATAGAACTGGGTAGGGCCTTGGTAGAGTTCTTTGGGATGGTTTCCAAGCAATGACAGAAACCTATGAACTGTATTAAACACCTCAGAACAACAATCCTAACAGCTTCCACTATCTTCCCAGAAAAACCCTCCAAAGCCTCATCTGACTGACCAAGTGTCTCCTTTCCAGTGGTCAAGGACAGGCACTAGGGAGGTCTATAGAGAACCAGCAGCAGTACCTGAGCCAGCCGCCATGTCAAGGCTCTGCAAGCATGTTTGGAAATGTGAGACCGTCAAAGGCTCTACAAGCATGTTTGGACATGTGAGCCTGCTCTCCACAATTTGCTGCTCAGTGAGAACTCCCTGAGGGCTAGGCAAGAACATGTTCTTTTCTAGGCTTTTGTTCTAACACAGTCTACTATGTGCCCGCTGGCCACTGGCTATGTTACATACTGGAAAAGCTATCTCCATTAACAAGACCCGTGCAGGCTATGAGCAGCAGTAAACAAATGGAGAGGTGTAAGGACATTTAGAATCCCAAATCTAGAGACTGCTTTCCTGAAAGCAATGCATAACTGCATTTAACACATCTGGAGCTCAACATATAAACCTGGGAGACTTTGAGAAGCGAGCAGCAATCAGGCAGGCTATTAAAATTACCCTCGTCACACATAATCAAGCTTGAAGCAGGGGAATGGGTATGAAATGGAAAGATTGAGATAGCAATAAGGGATAATTGTAGCATTTTGTCCAGAAAAACACAACAAAAACAAAGATTCCTGCTATGCCCTGTTAGCATTCCACCACAAGAAAGCATTAAACCTTTAATCATATGCAATAATTCTTCCTACCAGCCCAGGGACTTATCACAGCCCCAGACTTAATTTCAGAAGTGGAGTGAAGTAGACTGGGAAGGAGGAGGCAAAGAGGCACATGATGCACATCTTATACCTGGTTCCCAGCCAGCTAATTGCCTCTGTTCCCTTCTTTCTATCCTTTCATCCTCTTTTCCTTCCTTTCCCCTCAGCTTGGAAAATCAGGCAATTATAGCAGACCCCTAATCTGAACGCTTGGACTTCTATACTCAGGCTGAGGACCTGGTTTCGGCTAGGGTTCACCAGTTCCTGGCACTTGTCTCTATAAGATATATTCCCCATTGCTGTTTCCAGCACTTCTTCAGACTTCATTCTATTTCACATGTGCCCGTGTTTTGAGGGTAAGGAGAAATGACTCAAGAAAATTAGAAGATCCAAAGGAATCACTCAAGAGACTCAAGGCAGCAGAAACAAACTACAGCACCACTGCAGCTCTGGCTCTCTACACCCACTTCACAGCTACTGAGTCAAGTAAAAATTGTTTTTCCAGTTCTTGCCACAATTGGAGCTAACCATGAAATACTGACAATAAGCTTCACTTCACAATGAGGTGAACTAGCAAATTGGAAGTGAAGGAGTTAAGTGTGCCTTTTCCCAGGGGTCAGGAGCCTCATTTTCTGGAGAAGACTCAAGAGGACTCCAGGGTACATGCCTTTCCCACCCTGGCACAGTTTCATTAACAGCTCATTAGCAGGAGTGGCACGACCATTTGTGACTCTTGTTTTTCATAATATTTATTGGTTAATTGACACTTTGAACACAGGTTGACTGAGAACCAAATGAAAGTGCTAACCCTGCTCATTAGTCAAATTTAAAACACAAAGATTGTATTCTAAACATAGCCTTTGTTCTCATTTGCTTTCCTCAAACAGAAATCATAATTTAATAAGAGGGTTAAAAAGCAAAGTGCCAAAGTATGATTTAATTTTTAATCCCTTCCTTTCCCTGCCAATCCCCAGGGATCCTGACATCATAATTGGCACTATTTGTTCTCTTTTATAACACCTGTTACTTCCACTGACAAACATTGTTCTATGAATTATTTCAAAACAGTGCCAACTGCTCTTGTCCTCAACTATTTGTCCAGCGGCTGCCACAGAAATTCCTCAACATGGACGCTCTTAGCAGTGAAAAGTGAAGCTGAGGGGAGGAGCAAAATTCCTAGAGTAGAATTTGTCTGGAGGTTAGCTCTAAGCAACACTCCACAATCAATCATTCTCTCTCTCTTCCCTCTCTCAAATCGGAGTAGGAGAAGAGAGAGGCAAGTGAACAACAGGTAAAGTACAGAGAAGACAGTCTTGCAAACAACTGGTCCTAAATCCTTGCCCCTCTCATTTTGGGAAGGCCTCCCTTAAACTAAGTTTACTTGAACAACAAAATGAGGTTAATAAACTGAGACTTCTTTCACGTGTAACAGTTTAATAGCAATGCCAGTTTGCTACCTCTTGTCTTAACATCTTGGAACTTGGGTCTTATGAGACCTACTAAACAGTGTTATACTTTGTTTTCTTTCCCTCCACTGCTGGTTTTATACCAGATGGAGCTGCAGCATCTAGCATGTGGGTGAGCTGTTCAGCCTAGTGGTGAAGAGCATAGCTTGTGAAGAGGCTGTTCTACTACTTAGTAGTTCTAAGATCTTGAGCTAATAATCTTTGAGACCCATTTGCAAAATAGGCCTCAGGGTACCAACTTGGTAGGGTTCACCAAGTTCAGTATGAGGAACAAGAAATATACATATGCTTAGGACTGACATCAGAGAGCTTTCAATAATAGTGTTCATGTGGCTCTTGTCTCTCTGGTTTGCTCAGTTTTCCCAGCTATATGGCACAGTGACCTGTGCTATGACAGATGCTCAAACTGTGCTCACAGTTCTTAATAAACAACTGCTTACCGAGCCAGGAGTAGTGGTGCACTCTTTTAATCCCACCACTCAGGAGGCAGAGATAGGAGGGTAGGAGGGACGGCCATGAGTTTGAAGCCACCCTGAGACTCCATAGTGAATTCCAGGTCAGCCTGGGCTAGAGTGAAACCCTACTCAAAAAACAAAAATCTGCTTAAATTCTACAACGTAGAGGTAAATACATGATCTTTTTAGCATTTTCATGTCAAATGCCTTATTAGGGCTGCAAAAAAAAAAAAAACAGTAAAAATGAAAGCTGCAGGGCATCAAAAGTGAGAGGCAGCAAATCAGCTACCTAAACAGAGCTGATACCACACTGAAAACACCCACTTCAGCCTTCCTTGGCTCAGGCCTCTTGCCATTCACCAAACCCACCTAAAGTAAAATAGTCTTCCTTTTGTCAAGCTAGAAATCAAAGAGGTCAAATTCAGCAAGAAAAAAAAAAAAAAAAAGTGGGGATGGGGATTTAAATAAGAACACATGCCAGCAACAAGGAAGAAGACTTTTGGGTTTAGCAGAAAGCTGAGCTCAATCACAAGCTTAAGCTGGTTTTGAACAATGCACCAAAGGGATTATAAGACCAGCTGCCCTGCTTTTGCTTTCTGTTCCCTCGATGGGCTGTGCTGACAGATGCTTGTCCAAGCATGGGGGAGAAGGCCTGGGTGTTCTGGGCCAGTGGGCACAAGGCCAGTACTCCAGCAAGCAGCCAGCACCAAATCTCCACCCCCATCACAGCAGCTAATGCTGCCCCAACTACAAACGCCCCATACTCCCAATCCTCTGCTCCTAATGTGTACGTGACCCACCATATTCTCTCAGGTTACCTACAAGCACACAGCCCATATGTGAAAGCTCTGCCTTTGGTGTTCCCTCCTACTCATATTCAGACCTAAGAATTTCTGGCCTACTTTGACAGACATCATGTCACAAGAAATCATTTCCATGGCACCATTTTCATGTAGTATTACTTACTTAACGAGATATCAGCACACAATTACATTTTTTCTAAGAAGCTCCATAGCTTTCACTGGCTTCTTAAAAAGGACTGTAAGTCGCTCTCCAGGAACATAATAAACACCCATATCTTGAGGCGGCTCTAGTCCCAGTTGTTGGCAGGGCTGTACAACAACAGGCACACTAATACAGTATCAGTGAAGATAGAAGTTAGTAAAATAGGAGGGCTGGGGAGATGGATCAGCAAGTGGAGTGCTTGCTGAACAAGCATGAGGGCCTGAATTTGATCCCGAGTACCTAAAAAGTCAGGCTTAGTCACATACACCTATAAGCCCTGTGCTTAGCAAGAGAATTGCTGGAGTTCACTGGTCAGCCACTGTGACTAAAATATAGCAACTCCAAGTTTGGGGGGGAGGGAGGGGAAGGAGTCCATGTCAAAGAAACAAAGCAGAAGAGTGATCAAAGAGGACACCCAATGTCCTCTGGCCTCCACACACATGGGCACAAAACACACATACATATCTGTATACACATATACATCAGCACACACACACCAGACATACTACATACCACAGAAGTTAATACAATCCTTTTGGGCATCTGGTAACATTAAAATTATAATTAGTCATTCCTTTTGACCTAGGACATTCCATTTATTTATTTATTTATTTATTTATTTATTTATGAATGAATGAATGAGAAAGAGAGAGGTATGGAGAGAGACCGACCGACAGACAGACAGGCAGATAGAGAGAATGGGCATTCCAGGGCCTCTAGCCACTCCTAATGAACATCACATGTATGTACCATCTTGTGCATCTGGCTTACAGGGATGCTGGGGACTTGAACCTGGGTCCTTAAGCTTTGCAGGCAAGTGCCTTAACCGCTAAGCCATATGTCTAACCCTCCACTTCTTTTGTTTTGTTTTTTGTTTTTCAAGGTAGGGTCTCACTCTGGGCCAGGCTGACCTGGAATTCACTATGTAGTCTCAGGTTGGCCTCGAATTCAGGGCAATCCTCCTATCTCTGCCTCCCAAGTGCTGGGATTAAGGGCATGTGCCACCATGCCTGGCCCTCCACATCTTTTTTAAAAAACTATGTTTATGTGGCTGGAGAGATGGTTTAGTGGCTAAGGCGCTTGCCTATGAAGCCTAAGGACCCAGGCTCAAGTCCCCAGTACCCCTGTAAGCCAGATGCACAAGGTGACACATGTGTCTGGAGTTCATTTGCAGCACCTAGAAGCCCTGGAACACCTATTCTCTCTCTTTTTCTCTTAAATAAATACATAAAAATATATAAACTTTATTTTTAAAATATTTTTATGTATTTATTTGAAAGCAGAAAGAGAGAACACAGAGACAGAGCAGAGAGTGAGTATGGCTGTGCAAGGGCCTTCAGCCACTGAGATGCATGCACCACTATAATATGACTTTACGTGAGTACTAAGGAATCAGGCCTGGGTCATTAGGCTCTGCAGGCAAGTGCCTTAACTGCTGATCCATCTCTCCAGCTGCACTTTTTTTTAAAGTAGGGTCTCATTATAGCCCAGACTAACCTGGAACTCACTCTGGAGCCTAGGCTGGCCTCAAGCTTACTATGATGCACCTACATCAGCCTCCAAACTACTGGAAGTAAAGATATGACTCTCCACATACTCAGAGATTCCACTTCTTATGAATTCATCCAATGGAAACACAGAAGTGTTTATTAGCATGTGGGAAGAATCTTCATTACAGCATTTAAATAACTAAACAATGAGAGCAAATATCCATCAGCCGGATGTCCGTAACACAATACAGAAGATTCCTGCATGGAGCAGTGTTCCTCACGAGGTAGATCTGTACTGACACAGAAAAATGACAAAGTCCAACCAGAAAGAGAAAGCTGCAAATATATGATTTCATTTCCATTTTTAAATATTTACCCTTTATTTCTTTATTTGAGAGAGAGAAAGAGGAAGAGAAAAAATGGGTGCACCAGGGCCTTCAGCCACTGCAAGCAAACTCGAGGTGCACTGTGCCACCTTGAGCATCTGGCTTTATGTGGCTACTGGGGAATCGAACCAAGGTCCTTGGCTTTGCACTAAACCACTAAAACATCTCTCCAGCCTTCATCTCCATTTTTAAGGAACACATACATTAATGTGGTGGTGACAACATTTTTCAGATATATAAATGCTCATGTGAAAGCAAACTCAATAAATAGATTAACAAAACCAAATCCATAAGCACTATAGGCTTGAACTGAAATGGAACTGAGACAACAGGTATCCAAAAGAACTCAAAACAAGCAAACACCAAAGTAACCATTAGGAAAAAGTGCTGGGCTAATGGGAGATCAGCAATGAACCTAGTAGTGATTTTTCTCAGGCCAGCAGTGGTTAAGAGCAAGAAGCCTGGGGTAAGATTTCAATAGGTTCCAAACTCTCAAAAGGAACCAACCAGTACTCCCAAATCAAGACAGAAGACAATGACAGAATCAGAACCCAAATGAAGCAGACTGAGCCAACTGGAATAAAAGAATGTCTGGGGTAAAAAGAGATCAAGGAAGCCTCAGAGAGTTAGCTGCCAAGTTTTTGAACACAACACGGACACATGTTTCTAAGCACAACACTCACACATGAAAGAGGGAGCAACACACATTTAGGAAAGAGAAGCAAAGCTATACTTCTCTAAATGTTCAAGGCACCTACCTTTTCAGAAAAATAAGCAATAATAAAGTATTAGGACATGATCCCATATTATAAGACTATGAGAAAAAAAGCATTAAGAGATAAATAACATCCCTACATAGTGAATGCAAGCCAGAAAGACTTGGCTACAATACATTAAAATTGTAACTTCTATCTCAAAAATGAACTGAAGAGGGTTTTTTTCTTTTTTTTTTGCTTTAAAAAATTATAAATTCTAGGGTGGCTGCCTGGAAGGGCAAAACCTGCAGAAGATGGCAGAGAACACGGAAGACAGACAAGATCCATTAATTGACTGCCTACCACACGACATGCCACCTCTTCACCATCTTCCAGGGCCCAGGAGAGCTTGCAGTGGGAAAAGCACATGGGTATTGCTCTCCCTGACAATCAACTCCAGGGTGACGGTGGCAGATATGGTGATCAAACAAAACCAATCAAAGCAGAAATCCAGAGGCCACAAAGAGCTTAACACTAATTCACACTGCCAATAGGCCTGTTATGGCTCAGGGAACATTGAGGAAGAGGGGGTGGAAAGATTTTAAGAGCCACAGAATAGGTAGGAATACCCTGATGCCCAGTCCCCTCCTACTCCATAGGGACTGACTGGGGCCTTCATGACTCCACAGTGAATTCCACAGCCCCACTGTAAAGGACCCCAGGGACACAGGACCAGAGGTGAGTGGATAAAATCTGAAAGCTGGAGGGCATGGTGGTTAAAGCATTTGCCTGCAAAGCCCGACTGCCCAGATTCAATTCCCCAGTACCCACATAAAACCAGGTGGCACATGCAAGTGGAGTTCCTTTACAGTGACTAGAGACCCTAGCTGCCCATTATCTCTCTATCTGCCTCTCTCTCTCACACACAAATAAAAAAATTAAAAACTAAAAAATTTTAGTGCTGGAGACATGACTTAGTGGTTATTGCCTATGAAGCCTAATGACATAGGTGGGTTCCCCAGTACCCACATAAGCCAGATGCACAAGGTGGCACATGCATCTGGAGTTTGTTTGCAGTAGATGGAGGCCCTGGAGCACCCATTCTCTCTCTATCTGCTTCTTCCTCTCTCTATCCCTCCCTCTCTCACAAATGAATTTTTAAAAATTTAAAATTTAAAGAAGTATAACCTGTTAATATATATAATTTAAAAAATAATACACACATCATATGGAGATAATTCTGATCACTCCCAAAGATCAATTTAAGATAGAAATGGCACCCAGCCGGGCATGGTGGTGCATGCCTTTAATCCCAGCACTCAGGAGGCAGAGGTAGGAGGTTTGCCATGAGTTCGAGGCCACCCTGAGACTCCATAGTGAATTCCAGGTCAGCCTGGGCTACAGTGAGACCCTACCTCAAAAAAAAAAAAAAAAAAAAAAAAAAAAAAAAAAAAAAGGAAGGAAAGAAGGAAGGGAGGGAGGGAGGGAGGGAGGGAAGGAGGGCACCCAGCCCTAGTTTCCCCTTCCTACTTGTAATACTGGGCAATTACATAAGCAAGTGGACTCTCAATCTTATCAAAGACAAAGATGAAAATACCTATGTGTTTGGGATTGAAATAAACCGTGGAAATCGCCAGGTCATGCCCAGTGCATAGAGGGTATGAGTATTACTCTATATCTTCTCCGCAGAGTGGTCCTCATCTCTCTCTCCCAGGACAGATGCCAGAGCTTCACAATACCGTTTAACATAGAGCCAGAGAGATGAGTGTTGGTTAACACGTGACAATATTCTGCAACTTGGGGTTGCTGCCCAGGTTTGAAGTGATTGGGGCTTGCTATGTTCAGCTTCATGAGCAATGATTTTGTATAACATGGGCAAGGTGAGGTATGTAAGTCGGCATTCCAGGAGGCTCACTTTTCAGAGTGACATAAGGTATGAGAATAAAACTAAGTTGTCTCGTAGATATTTCTTGGCAAACCAGTTGAGTTTATTATAATGGCAATCATTTAGTTCAACACAAAATCTTTCTAAGGATAATTTTTTTCCAAATGATCAAATTCATACTTAACAAAATCTCTCATCATATTGAAATTGAAACAA
This sequence comes from Jaculus jaculus, assembly GCF_020740685.1. Classification (NCBI taxonomy): domain Eukaryota; kingdom Metazoa; phylum Chordata; class Mammalia; order Rodentia; family Dipodidae; genus Jaculus; species Jaculus jaculus. The sequence goes on along the minus strand of NC_059114.1, from coordinate 47,346,473 downwards.
AAAAAATTACCATAGACAGAGTAACTGTTCTTGGTGTGTATTCATCAATTTTAGTCAACCTTTTAGCTGTATCTTTCTATTTCACTAGTGGTTTTCTTAATTTTTGGGTTTTTTAAAATTTTTTTTTTCACTAGTGGTTTTCTTAAAAATACTTTTTCTTCTCTTCCTCCCCTCTCCCTTCCCTCCTATTTTTTTTTTTTTAAGGCAGGGTCTCACTCTATCCCAGGCTGACCTGGAATTCACTATGTAGTCTCAGGGTGGCCTCGATCTCACAGTGATCCTCCTACCTCTGCTTTCTAAGTGCTGGGACTAAAGGTGTGTGCCACCAAGCCTGGCTTCTTATTGTTTTAAATGTTTTGTAAATTGCAATCTTCTTCAAATTCATAGACTTTATGATAGAAAAATATAATGTTGATGAGTAATGTACTGATTAGACCATAAAATTAAGGAAAATGGGTGCTCCAGGGCCTCTAGCCACAGCAAACAAACTCCAGATGCATGCACCACCATGTGTATCTGGCTTAAGTGGGTTATGGGGAACTGAACTTGGGTCCTTAGGTTTTGCAGGCAAGCCCTTAACCACTAAGCCATCTCTCCAGCCTGACCATAAAATTTTTAATTGAGGAAGCTTTTTCTGCAAGTATGGGCACATGTTAACCTCAGAAAACATTTACCTAAGTAGGAGACATTCTCATTCCTACTTCATTATTGAATATGTCATAATTTTGCTCCAATATTTTAATACCTATGGCTCTTTTGCCTCTTTCCAGATTACTATTTCTTTTTAATTTTTTTTAACTTTATTTATTTGAGAGAGAGAAAGAGGCAGACAGAGGGAGAGAGAGAATGGGCGCGCCAGGGCCTCCAACCACTGCAAAGGAACTCTAGACACATGCGCCCCCTTGTGCATCTGGCTTACGTGGGTCATGGATAATTGAACTGAGGTTCTTTGGCTTTTCAGGCAAACACCTTAACCACTAAGCCACCTCTCTAGCCCCTTTCCAGATTATTTTTTAAATTTTATTTATTTATTTGAGAGAACAAGAGAGGGAAAGAGGCAGAGAGAGAGAGGAAGAGATTGGGTGCACCAGGGCGTCCAGCCACTGCAAACAAACTCCAGACACGTGCGCCCCCTTGTGCATCTGGCTTATGAGGGTCCTGGGGAGTCAAACCGAGGTCCTTTGGCTTTGTAGGCAAACACCTTAATTGCTAAGCCATCTCTCCAGCCCTCCAGATTATTTTTAAAAGAAAAATTTCATCAGATAGGTAATCTTTATGATTCCCAAGGCTATTTCCCAATAGTTTAAAAACTATTATTATTATTGGTTTTTCAAGGTAGGGTTTTGCTCTAGTGAGGCTGGCCTGGAATTCACTATGTAATCTCAGATGGCCTCAAAGTCACTGCAGTCCTCTTACCTCTGCCTTCCAAGTGCTGGAATTAAAGGTGTACACTACCACACCCAGCTTTAAAACTAATTTTATTTATTTATTTGTATGTAGAGAGGGTGAGAGAGGGACGTGACACAGAGAAAGGGTTCACCAGGGCCTCCAGCCACTGCAAATGAACTCCAGATGTGTGTGCCACTTTGTGCATCTGGCTTTTATGTGGGTACTGGAGAATCAAATCTGGGTCACTAGGTTTTGCAGGTAGCGTCTTAAGTACTGAGCCATCTCTCCAGCCCCTATTTCCTAATTTTGATGCTGAAAAAAAAAAAAATCAAGAGGCTTTTTTTTTTTTTTACTATTATTATTTATTTTGTTTTTGTTTTTCAAGGTAGGGTCTCACTTTAATCCAGGCTGACCTGGATTTCACTCTGTCTTCTCAAGGTGGCCTTGAACTCATGGCAATCCTCCTACCTCTGCCTCCCAAGTAGAGATTAAAGGCAAGCGCCACCATGCCCAGCTTTGAAAAATCAAGAGGCTTTTAAAATAACATTCCATTTCATTTCAAAATAAAAATATTCACAAATTATTTTTAAAGGCTCCATCAAAATAATATTTGTAGAAAGTGAAATATCAAAAATAAAATGACTAGAGATTAAATCTGATTTTAAAAAAATAAACAATTTTAGCACTGGATAGACATCTCAGTAGTTAAGGCACTTGCTTGCAAAGCCTAACAACCCTAGTTCGATTCCCCAGTATCCACATAAAGCCAGATGCACAAGGTGGAATGTGTGTCTGAAGTTCGTCTGCAGAGGATAGAGGTCCTGGCATGCCCATTTACTCTCTGTATGTCTCCTTTTTCTGCTTGAAAATAAATAAAAATATTTTGGGCTGGAGAGAAGGCTTAGTGGTTTAGGCATTTGCCTACTAAACCTAAAGATCTAGGTTCAGTTCCCCAGTACCCACATAAGCCATAAGTGGCACATGCATCTGGAGTTTGTTTGCACTGGCTAGAGACCCTGGTGTGCCAATTCTCTCCTCTCCTCTCTATCTGCCTTTTTCTCTCATAAATAAATAAATAAAACATTTTTTAAAATACAGACTAGAGCTGGGTGTGGTGGTGCACACCTTTAATACCAGCACTCAGGAGGCAGAGGTAGGAGGACCACCGTGAGTTCAAGGCCACCCTGAGACTACATAGTTAATTCCAGGTCAGCCTGAGCTAGAGTGAAACCCTACCTAAAAAAAAAAAAAAAGAAGAAGAAAAGAAATAATAATAATAATACAGAATAGAGACATCTCAGTGGTTAAGGCACTTGTCTGTGAAGCCTGAAGACACAGTTCAATTCTTCAGTACCTACATAAGCAAGATGCACAAAGTGGTGCATGCATGCATCTGGAGTTCATTTGTGGTGGCTGGAGGCCCTGGTGCACCCATTCTCTACTTGCCTCTTTCCTTCTCTCCCCCTCCCTCTCTCAAATAAATAAATAAAATATATTTAAAAACATTAGTCTCTCTCCTCTCTAATATTGTAATATTGGGAAATTACATAAGCTAAGTTTTATTAATTTGCATGACAGAATACCAAGAGCCATGCTGCTTTATAAAAGCTCAAGAAAAAAAGGGGGGTTTGGAAATGGTTCAGTGGTTACAGTGCTTGCCTGCAAAGCCTAAACCACATATACATATGTATTGGTGCACTAGGGACTCTTGCCACTACAAATGAGCTCTAAATGCATGTACCACTTTGCACCTGGCTTTACATGAGTGCTGGTTAGCAGACTTTGCAAGCAAGTGCTTTTAACCTTTAACACTGAGCTAACTTCCCAGCCCCAAAGTATTTTCAAATGATAAAGAAATATTCAAGAACAAAAATCAGAAATGAGGTGCTACAACTCAAAGAAAAGTTAAAAATAAAAAAGCAAATAGTCCTAACAGAAAATGTCTTTTTACTTTATTTTGGTGTATGTATTCATGTGTGTGTGTGTGTCCATGTGTGTGTGTGAGTACAGACGTGTGCAGTGCACACAGGAAGGCCAGGGAACAACTTTCAGGCCAGTCCTTACCTTCAAGCTCAGGTGGAGGCAGATCTCTTGTTTACTGCTCTGCTCATGAGCTATCAGAAACAGTTCTCCTGCCTCTGCCTCCCTTCTTGCTGTAAGTGTACTAGGATTGTAGGAGCATACCACAGCTTCTGACTTTTGTGTGGGGTCTAGCAATCCAAACTCAGATACTCATAGTTTCATGGTAAAAACTTTATCCATTAGGTCATCACCCCAGCCCAGAAAATACTTAAGATAAATGGAAAGCAAAAAGAAAAATCTAGAAAAATCAAGACAAATGAAGTAAGATCTGTACGAGAAGACATACAATGAAAACAAACCCACACAAAGAAGAAAGCCTGGATGAGGAACAGAATACCAAGATCCATGCTGCTTTATAAAAGCTCAAGAAAGCCGGGCGTGGTGGCGCAAAATCCCAGCTCTCGGGAGGCAGAGGTAGGAAGATTGCCTTGAGTTCAAGGCCACCCTGAGACTACAGAGTTAACTCCAGGTCAGCCTGGACCAGAGTGAGACCCTACCTCAAAAAACAAACAAACAAAATAAATAAATAAAAATAAAAGCTCAAGAAAAAGTGGGGGGTTGGAAAGATGGCTCAGCAGTCAAGGTGCTTGCCTGCAAACCTAAGGACCAGAGGTCAATTCCCCAGCACCTACGTAAAGCTGTATGCACAAAGAGTCACATGCATCTGGGGTTTGTTTGCAGCAGCTGAAGGACCTGACATGCCCATTCTCTTTGTTTCTCTTCTCTCTTGCTCTTTCTGCTTGCAAATAAATAAATAAATAAAAAGTATCTTAAAGCTGGGCATAGTGGCACACACCTTTAATCCCAGCATTTGGGAGGCAGAGGTAGGAGGACTGTTGTGAGTCTGAGACCACCCTGAAAATACATAGTGAATTTCAGGTCAGCCTGAGCTAGCATGAGACCCTACCTTGAAAAACCAAAAACAAAAAAGTTCTTTTAAAAGTTTAAGAAATCTTACTTTAAACCAGGCGTGGTGGCACACGCCTTTAATCCCAGCATTTGGGAGGCAGAGGTAGGAGGATCTCCGTGAGTTCAAGGCCACCCTGAGACTCCATAGTGAATTCCAGGTCAGCCTGAACCACAGTGAGACCCTACCTCAAAAAACAAAACAAACAAACAAAAAAAAGGAATCTTACTTTACATAAAAAAAAAACAAAAAAAATGTTATAATTTGAGAAAATTTTCCTAAAAATTGAAACTTTGAAAGAACATACTATATACCTAGGAATAACCAACATTATCAACAGCAAAGTATATTCTACAAAAAAAGAAGAAGTCAATGGAGCCAGATGTGGTGGTGCATGCCTTTAATCTTAGCATTCAGGAGGCCAAGGTAGGGAAAATATGAGTTCAAGGACAGCCTATGACTACATAGTGAATTCCAGGCCTGCCTGGGCTAAAGGGAAACCTTACTACTAGAGGGAAAAAAGAGTCAATGGATTTTAAAGGAAGAATCTTTTGAGTAAGAAAAAATAACCACAAATAACTTCTAAAGAAAATTAGACTGTGAGCTGGAGAGAAAGCTTAGTGGTTAAGGCGAATGCCTGCAAAGCCTAAGGACCCAAGTTTGATTCTCCAGGTCCCACGTAAGCCAGATGCACATGGTGGTACATGCATCTAGAGTTCGTTTGCACTGGCTAGAGGCCCTGGCATGCCCATTCTCACTCTCTTTCTTTCCCCACCCCTCTTTCTGTCTCAAATACAGGTACTTAATAGGATGGTATTGTATATATGTAAGTAGAAGAATAGATTAATGGGGGTGAAAAGGCCCAGAATGAGGTCTGGGGAAGATATTGAGTAAAGGAAAGGTGGAGGGACAGCTAATCAAAATCTAAGAGGATATAAATAAATCATATGTAATCCTACTTTTTTGGACAATGAAACACTCAGGAGCCATAGATTGTTGCTAGAAAATTTTCAGTGCCAGGGATGGGATATCTTCCAGTGAGTTGTTGGCCAGGGAGATCCCTGATAGCCCCCAAAATATTATAGGCCATTGCCAAGGCCCTTGGTTTCCCATCAGGAATAGATGGTAAGACCCTTTTGCTGAAGACTCCATATACTTGGGCTGCAAGGCCACTGAGAAATCCTGCTGGATCTGAGCTGATAACCTCCTCCATGTAGACCAGCTGACAGAAAGCTGGAAGAAGCCATTCTGCATGCAGTTCAATGGGAGAAAGAGAAATCACCAGTGAAGATACTCAGCAGTGAACACTGCAAGCCTTATATTTGGCCACCCAGGCCAAATGAGCCAACGGGTGCAATAGTGGCACATCTGTTGTGGGGGAAACCGTCTGCTGTTGTTGGGCTAAATGTATGTACTATGCTTATCAAACTGCCCAGTAAGCACCTCAGTTAATGTTCACACCCTTATATCAATGCTACTCTCACTTTTGGTAGAGAATCTTCTCTTTTCAGATGGCAGTGACCTTGGGACAACTCAGAAGGTATCATGGTGATGGAAAGAAATGACCGCAGTGCTCAGTACTGCAATATCTGTATCACACCTTCCAAGGCTGAGGGTCTAATGCGGAAGAGGTGGCAGGAAGAATGTAAGAGCCAAAAGAAGGGCAGAACTCCATATAACGTGCTCCCTCCAGACACAAAATGGCCTGGATATCCATGACCTCACAGTGCCTGACACTACCTACACAAGACCATCAGAAGAGGAGGAAAAGATCAAGACATCAAAAGTAAAAGAGAAATTGATTGAGATGGGGAAGGGGTATGATGGAGAATGGAGTTTCAAAGGGTAAGTGGGGGGAGGGAGGGTATTACCGTGGGGTATTTTTTATAATCATGGAAGTTGTTAATAAAAACTTAAATTAAATTTTAAAAATTAGATTGTCATCAGTGTTGTTTTGTTTTCTTTTTTAAACAGCAAAGCCTAGTCCCAGAAGAACATGGGAGTACTTCAAGAAAAAACATGTGAACCAAGGGTTTTAGATCCACCAAAGTGACTTCTGCACATAAATATCACCAACTTAACACACAAAGACCCAGGCAACATTGTCTCCATGAGCCCTGCCTGAGGAATTTATCAGAAAATACAATGCAATTAACCAAACTAGGACTTGTGATAAGCACTCGTTATAAGACAGTTCTTTTGAGAAATGAGACTAAAAGAGGGTTAAAAGGTTAAAAGCTGTGCTGATGCAGGTCAGCACAGCTGCTGACGAGCAATGAGCGCACACGGACCCACACAAAGGTTTCACATTGTTTGCAGTAATCACATCAGAAGTAGTGCTACTGCCACTCTGAAACTGTTGTATGTGGAATAAAAGAGAGCAAATGCGTAATGATTAGATATTCTAATTGCATAATTCCTGTGTTCACAGTTGAGACTGTTAATGTGGCAGAAAATAGATTAATATCAAAGAGATTAAAAACCCTATCATCCTGAACATAAATAAGGCGCATCCATTTGAATGCAATGAGGTATGTCATCAGACATACTAGCATTTGGCAATTGAAAATGCCTAGAAACAATGACCAATACAGCTGCAAAGAACAATTCTAGTGGATTGAATGCATTCTTAAAACATTATTTCCAGGGCTAGAGAGATGGCCCAGCAATTAAGGCACTTACATGCAGAGTCTAATGACCTATGTTCGATTCCCCAGTACCCACATAAACTTGTACGCACAAAGTGGTGCATGTATCTGGAGTTCATTTGCAGGGGCTAGAAGCTCTGGTGCACTTATTCATATCCTCTCCCTCCTTCTCTCTTTCTCTCCTTGTAAATAAATAAATAAATAAAAGCTTTAAAAAAATATTATTTCCAGGCTGGAGAGATGGCTTAGCAGTTAAGGCGCCTGCTGTGAAGCCTGAGAACCCAGGGTCAGCTCCCCAGAACCCATGTAAGCCAGATGCACAAGGCGACTCATGAGCACAAGGTTGCACATGCGCACAATATGGCACACATCCGGAGCTCAATTGTAGTAGCTAGAGGTCCTGGTGTGCTAATGCTTGCTTGCTTGCTTGCTCTCTCTGCCCCTTCTCATAAAATAAATAAATAACTAAATAAATGTTATTTCCCACTAATGGAAATTAAGGCTTCTTAGAGCATAAAATGACTCTACTCTTGAGCAGGAAATATACAAGATAAACCTATAATATCTTCTTCCTTTTTTAAAGACATATAGTTACATATTTCTCAGGCTGACCTAACACTTATGAAATCAAGGTTAACCCTGAACCTTTGATTTCATGCCTCTACCTCTTGATTTACAGACACGTATCACCACACCTAGAGAGCCTAGAATACCTTTTCACAATAGATAGCAAGAAAGCTACCAGTCTAATCTAGTAGGATAACATCAAAAGGGTCTACTTCAGACTGGAAAGATGGTGTTAGTGGTTAAAGCACTTGCCTGCAAAGCCTAATAACCCAAGTTTGACTCACCAGTGCCCAGGTAGATCCAGATGCATAAAGCGGCATATGTATCTAAAATTCATTTGCAGTGGCTAAAGGTCCTGGTGCTCCCATTCTGTCTCTCTTCTCTCTCTCTCTCTCTCTCTCTTCGCTTGCAAATAAATACAAAAACAAAAATTTAAAGGGGAGCCTACATGAATATTTTCAGTTAATCAAACATGGGATAATTTTAACTTTAATAAAAATAATAATTATAATGGGGCTGTGTGTATAGCTCAATAATAGAGCATTTCCTAGCATACAAGAAACTCTAGCTTCAATCCCTTGCAGGTGTAAGTAAATAAATTTATTTATTTTAAAGTAATGATGATTCAGTAAACTATTAAATATCCTTAAATCCTAAGTTCACAAAAGGAAAATAAAACTTAAATGACCATCTTCTACTCAAGAGTATGACTAAGAACCAACTTATCTTTAAAAAGATGGGTAATGAAATGGTATATGAAGGGAAGTCTCTCCTTATAAAATACAACTAAAATATTTCTTAAATGTCAGACTTGGACATCATCATCTTTCCATCTCACAAAAAAAGAAACTCACTAAGACATCATGTACTTTCTATTTAAAAAGTCCCAAATTACATGCACTCTTATCAAAGGGATGCAACTCAAGTCTGAGTGAGCCACTGCATCCAGCTGACAACTTGTAAGAAAAGAGATGTCCAAAGACAGCCGACATACAAAGTTCAGTTTGGAAGCCAGGAGTGTGATGGCACACTTGGGAGACTGAGGTAGCAGGATCCCTGTGAGGCCAGCCCGGTGCTACAGAGTGAATTCCATCCAGGTCAGCCTGGACTAGATAAGGGAATTGACCTAAGTTCTCCAACAGACAAAATATAAGAAGGAGGGATGCAGAGTGGCTGTATCGTTCAAAGAGACTTAAAAATAGGGGCTATGGAGATGGCTCAACAGGTAAAGGGCTTGCTATGCAACCGGGTGTGGTGACATATGCCTTTAATCCCAGCACTTGGGAGGCAGAGGTAGGAGGATCACTGTGAGTTCAAGGCCACCCTAAGACTAGTGAATTCCAGGTCAGCCTGAGCTAAAGTGAGACCCTACCTCGAAGACAAAAAAAAGTGCTTGCTATGCAATCATGAGGACCTAAGTTCAGATCTGTAGAATCCACATAAGAATGCTAGGTGTGGTAGGGCACAACTATCATCCTAACACTGGGAAGATAGGCAGGAAACCCCTGGGGCTTACTGGCTAGGTTATCTAGCTAAATGAGTAATCTTTAGGTTTAGTGAGAGACCTGATCTCAAATAAAGTGAAGACAATTGAGGAAGGTTCCCAATATTGGCCTCTGGTCTCCACTGATGCCTGCACAAATCACACACACATACACCCCTAAAAACAAGAGACAGAGAGAATGAGACTTAAAAACTGTAGTATTTTGAGCAACAAAAATAAGGCTGGTGGTATCACCATACCTGATTTTAACCTATACTACAGAGCCTTAGTAACAAAAACAGACATGTAGATCAATGGAACAGAATAGAGGACACAGATGTAAGCCCAGGTAGCTATAGCCACCTGATATTTGACAATAATGCCAAAATACTCATTGGAGAAAAGACAGCCTCTTCAGCAAATGGTGCTGGGAAAACTGGACATGTATCTGTAGAAGGATGAAAATAGATTCTTCTCTCTCTCCATGTACAAGAATTAAATCCAAATGGATCAAAGACCTTAATATTGGACCTGAAACTCTGAAACTGTAAGAGGAAAAAGTAGAGGAAACCATTCAACATATTGGTCTTGGCAAAGACTTTCTGAATATAACCCCAATTGTTCAGGCAACAAAACCACAGATAAACCACTGGGACCTCATGAAATTACAAAGCTTTTGTATGGCAAAGGACACTGTGAATAAAGCAAAGAGGCAACCTACAGAATGAGAGAAAATATTTGCCAGCTATACATCTAATAGAGGATTAATATCTAGGATATACAAAGAACTCAAAAAACTAAATAATAAAAAATCAAACAACCCAATTAAAAAATGGGCTATGGAACTAAATAGAGTTCTCAAAAGAAGAACTACAGATGGCATATACACATCTAAAATGTTCTATATCCCTAGCCATCAGGGAAATGAAGATTAAAACTACACTGAGATTTCATCTCACTCCTGTCAGAATGGCTACCATCATGAAAACAAATGACCATAAATGCTGGTGAGGATGTGGAAAAAGAGGAACCTTTCTACACTGTTAGTGGAAATGCAATCTGGTCCAGCCACTGTAGAAATCAGTGTGGAGGCTCCTGAGACAGCTAAAAATAGATACCATATAACCCAAGTATAGCACTCCTAGGCATATATCCTAAGGACTCATCTCACTACCTTAGAGATACTTGCTCAACCATGTTTATTGCTGTTCTATTCACAATAGCTAGGAAACGCAACCAGCCTAGATGCCCTTCAACTGATGGATGAGTGGATAATGAAGATATGGCACATTTACACAATGGAGTTCTACATACTGGTAAAGAAAAAAAAAAGTTATGAAATTTGCAGGAAAATGGATGGATGTGGAAAGGATTATACTAAGTAAGGTAACCCAGGCCCAGAAAGCCAAGCGTCGCATGTTCTTTCTCATATGTGGATCCTAGCTACAAATTATTGGACTTCTATGTGAGAAGGAAGAAAACTCAGTAGCAGAGGCTAATAAGCTAGAAAGGATATATAAAGGGAATAGAAAGGAAGGGAAAGGGAGTCTTAATGGGATGGTACTGTGTATATGTAAGTAGAAGAATAGGTTAATGGGAGTGAAAAGGCCTAAGTGAAGTCAGGGGAAGAGACTGAGTAAAGGAAAGATGGAGGGAGGCTAATCAAAACCTAAGAGGAGATAAATAAGTCATATGGAAACCTACTTTTTTGAACAATGCAACACTCAGGAGCCATAGATTGTTGCTAGAAAATTTTCAGTGCCAGGGATGGGATACCTTCCAGTAAGTTGTTGGCCAGGGAGGTCCCTGATGCCCCCAAAACATTACAGGTCATTGCCGAGGATCTTGGTTTCCCACCAGTAATAGATGGTAAGACCCTATTGCTAAAGACTGCACATACTTGGGATGCAGAATCACTTGAGAAATCCTGCTGGAACTAAGCTGAAAACTTCCTCCATGTAGACCACCTGACAGAAAGCTGGAAAAAGCCACATTGCATGCAGCTCAATGGGAGAGAAAGAAATCACCAGTGAAGATACTCCACAGTGGACACGGCAAGCCTTATATTTGGCCAAACAGGCCAAAGAGCTAATGGGTGCAATAGTGACACATCTGTTTTGGGGGAAGCCAACCTCCCTCTAATTTGACTGGAGGCCTTCTCCATGGGAGGGAATATATCCTTGATACTGAAAACTTCTAACAGGGGTAGTCATGAGCCCTAGGAGTGTAATGCCTGCTACTGTCTGGCTAAATGTATATACTATGCTCATCAAATTGCCCAGTAAGCACTTCTCTTAATGTTCATACCTCTTTATTAATGCTACTCTCACTCTTACATTAGAGAACTTTCTCTTTTCAGATTGCAGTGATCTTGTAATGACTCAGAAGGCATCACAGTGCTGAGAAGAAGTGACAGAGGAGTGCTCAGCACAGCAACATCTCTATCACACCTTCCAAGGCTCAGGGTCCATTGTGGAAGAGGTGGTGGAAAGAATGTAAGAGTCAAAGGAAGGGTAGGACTCCTTACAATGTGTTCTTCCAGACACAAAATGGCCTGTATATTCATGACCTCATAATGCCTGACACTACCTACACAAGACCATCATAATAGGAGGAAAAGATCATGACATCAAAATAAAAGAGAGGGGCTGGAGAGATGGCTTAGTGGTTAAGCGCTTGCCTGTGAAGCCTAAGGACCCCGGTTCGAGGCTCACTTCCCCAGGTCCCACGTTAGCCAGATGCACAAGGGGGCACATGCATCTGGAGTTCGTTTGCAGAGGCTGGAAGCCCTGGCATGCCCATTCTCTCTCTCTCCCTCTATGTCTTTCTGTGTCTGTTGCTCTCAAATAAATAAATAAAAATTTAAAAAAAAATAATAAAATAAATAAATAAATAAAAGAGAGACTGATTGAGATGGGGAGAGGATATGATGGAGAGTGGAATTTCAAAGGGGAAAGTGGGGGGAGGGAGGGAATTACCATGAGATATTGTTCACAATCATGGAAGTTGTTAATTATAAAAAATAAAAAATTTAAATAAAATTAAAAACTAAAACTGTAGCATTTTTTAAAATTATAACACTAGACTGTTCCCTATGTCCTCTCCTCTCCTTTCCTTTCCTTTTTTTCCCCCTTCACTTCCCATTCTTTTCCTGCCTGCCTACCTCCCTCCCTTCCTGCCTATTTTTGTTGCTGTAGATTGAACCTAGGGCATCAGACATGCCAAGAACATGATATACCACCCTAAGTACACCCCTAGCTCCCAGTGTAGTATTTCTTAACTTGGGTGAGGTTTGAAGAATTTACCCATTCATTAAGATGCACACTTTTAGTTTTCTTTTGTTTTGTGGGTGTGGAATATGTATGGTATGCAAGTGGAGGCCAGAGGAGATCATTGAGTGTTCTCCACCACTCTTCACCTCATTTCTCTGAGAGTTGCTCACTGAACCTGGAAATCACCATTTTTAAGTTACAAAGCCTCAGAAATTCTCCTGTCTCCACCCACCCCATCAGCACTAGGGTGTGTGATATGGCCACATCTGGCTTTTTAAATGAAGTTGGAACTCAGGACCTCATGTTCATGTAGTGAGTGTTCTTACCTGCTAAGCCATCTCTCCAAATCTTTTAACTTTTTGTATTTGTATGAAGTTTTATCATAAAATGTTTTTTAGCTGGGAATATGATTCAATGGTACAGCATTTACCTAGCATGTGTGAAGCCCCTGGTTCAATCTCCAATACCACAAAGAAAGCAAATTAAAGAAAAAGGATTTTTAAAAGAATATGCATGAAATGCCCCTGGTGAATAAAAATGGTCTTATAAGGACTTTTGCTTCCTAAATTATATGTATGTATGTATGTATGTATGTATGTATGTATATATATACAGAATATATATATATATATAAGTATATATATATTCTGTAATTATAACTTTCTATAGTGAGCATGTATTACTTTTATTATTACAAACTTTTTTCTTTTGGGGGAAGATTTTTTTATTGTTATCCTTGCACAGGGGCCACGCTAATCTTCTCTGTATTGTTCCAGTTTTAGTATATGTGCTGCCAAAGAGAGCACTTTGGTTTTTTTTTTTGGTTATCCGAGGTAGGTTCTCACTCTAGCTCAGGCTGACCTGGAATTCACTATGTAGTCTCAGGGTGGCCTCAAACTCATAGTGATCCTCCTACCTCTGCCTCCTGAGTGCTGGGATTAAAGGCATGCGCCACCATGTCCAGCTCAAAGTGAGCACTTTTATTGTTAAATACTTACCTTTGTGAATAAAACATGTGTCTTCCTTGGGTATAAATGAATAAATCACTTTATTTTTTTAATTTTATTTATTTTAGAGCAGGGTGGGGAGGACGGGGCAGACAGACAGAATGGGCATGTTAGGACCTTTAGCCACTGCAAACGAACTCCAGACGCATGCACCACCCTGTACATTTGGCTTACATGGGTCCTGGGGAAATTAACCTGGGTCCTTTGCCTTTGCAAGCAAGTGCCTTAACTGCTTAACTATCCCTCCTGTCCTAAATCACTTTAAAAGTACAAAAGTAAGTCAGGCACGGCACACCTTTAATCCCAGCGCTTGGGAGGCAAAGGTAGGAGGATCACTGTAGTTCAAAGCCAGTTTGGGACTATGAAGTGTGTTCCAGGTCAGCCTAGGTGAAAGTGAAATTCTACCTTGAAAAATCAAAAAGAAAGAAAGGAAGAAAGGAAGGAAGGAAGGGAGGGAGGGAGGGAGGGAGGGAGGGAGGGAGGGAGGGAGGGAGGAAGGAAGGAGACCATGACATATTTTTTTCATGTTAATTTTCTGGTGTGTGTACATGTGTGTGTTGGGCACACATGTGTCACAGCACATGTATGAAGGTCAGAAAACAACTTTTAGATGTTGGTCCTTACCTTCTTTCTACCTCATTTGAGGCAGGGTCTATTGTTCTCACTACTGTTCGCTGCTGCATTATCCAGGCTAGCTGATCTGTAACCTGGAACTCTTCTCTCCTACCTCACTTTTAGCATGCTGGAATTACAGTAGCCCACCAGACCTTTCAGCTTTTTGGGGGTGCTAGGGATCTGAATTTTAACTCCTGCTTGAGTGGCAAGCTTTTTATCCACTGAGATATCGCTTCATCCCAACTCAGACAAATTCTAATATGCTGCTAAATAAAGATGAAACTTGGGCCTGGGGAGATTGCTCAGTAGTTAGAGATACCTGCTAGGAAAGACTTCCAGTGTGAGTTTAATTCCCTAGCCACTCACATAAAGCCAACATTCTTTTGCAGCAGCAAAAGACCCTTACACACATCCATGCAAGTGAAAAATAAAAAATTTAAAACTATATAAATCCAAGCAATCAAATCTAAGTTACATATTTATAATTAAGTACCTAGCAAGTATTTTTTCTGGTGTGTGGTTTTACAAGAGATGAGAACAGGTACCTTGCTCAAACACAAACTAGTAAGATACTGTTTTCAACCTCAATTGTTTTTATTCTCACTTGACTTTGAACATGGCACCCAGGCCTGCCAATCTGTCCCTTAAACCTTTAGTAGAGAAGCCAGAATGAAAAAGGATGAGCACGTCAGGAGGATTGTTCTAACTGGCAGTGATGGGTGAGGTGGGAGTAAAGGGTCAACAGTTTCAGTAGTTGGTTGATTGCTTGGCTGGCTGGGTTTAGGTTTATTGAGAAAGGGTCTCACTATGCATCCCAGACTGGCCTGGAACACAATATGTGACACAGACTGACCTCAAACTTGAGTAATACTCTTCCTCAATATTGAGATTATAGGCATGAACCACCATGCCTGGCATGAGAGTTTTTAAAATAGGAATCATTTTCTTTCATCCTCTCTTGCCTTCAGAGATAAGCAGCTCTGGGTCATGTATAATGTTAAGTGTCTATCATTACTACAGACACAAATCATCAACCAGAGTACACGTATCAGTCACAAGAACCTCTTAAAAGAAGTGTGTACTGATCATTCATCCTAGACAGGGTCCAATGTTGTTCTACCTTGAGGCAGATGGATAAAACATGACCTTTTAATTTTTTCCAGCGCCTAGAACTTTATTTTCCCTCTGTAGCATGAGACATCTCAAAACAAGGACATCAGTCCAAACTATTTGATAGAAGAAAAGCCATAATCCAAGGACTTTTCTGAGTGTATGACAGTCACTGAGATGCATGAAAATGGTATGTGTGCTTAGTTTTTATGTATAGTCCTAACTGTAAAACTAAAAAAGAATTCCTTAAAAAACAACAGTTCCTGAATGCTCTGAGGAGTCCATGCCCTTGCTCTGCAGACATCAGTAACAGAATGTCATGGGGGATAAAACACACTCATAAAATAATGCTACATAAATGCTAGAGTATTTGTGAGGAATAAATGTCAAGGTAAAACAGGAATATTTATTTTCTATGGGGAGATGGTGATCCTGTGTGTCTATGCCCCAGTAAACTGAACTGATTTTGGTTTTGTTAAATCACTAAAGGATCTCTCACTGACCATTTTGAATGGCTCATAGTGACAAAGCTGTAATGACCTTCTAAGGTCTAGTTTCCAGACATCTGACTTCTCCATTCGAAGGTTCCATTTTCCCAGGACAGACATACTGGCACATGAGGAGCTGGCAAACTATGATTTCCAACAGGATTTGCTGCAACCTTCTTTTTGCCCTTATAGCCTACCAGGACCCTAAGAACTTCCAAGGACCTAATGTGCTGTCATTTAGTCCTTTCTGGAAGTTGCTTAAAATGACATAAACGAAGCAGTTAATTTACAGCCCTTTTCTCTTAATCTTGGTAAGCCAGATTTTCACGGACATCAGTTTATTTCACTTTAAAATATATTAGACAAAACAACAGTACTAGAGTCAGCTCCAAGGCAGCAACTCACTCTCACAGGTTCTGCTGACAGTTATAAACTGATCCTATTTCTCTCTTGTGTTTTATGTTATCAGCTAAAACTGTCAAGTTAAATTACTGCCTTGTAACAAAATCAGAGTTATCTATTACTCCAGTATGTGTACATTTCTGAAACTTTGTACCTATATCAAGTTTTGCAAGGGTAGGAAACAAGACCATAAATAAACAAATGGAAAACAGAGTATATTACCATTACTTTAGCAACAGAAGCTAAAAGTCAAATGCATTACATGGAAAGACACTAAAATTGCTGAAAATATAGTCCTCAGGAACAGCGAAATCTGATAGTGATACAGTCATTTGTGCATTGTCCTATCCCACAATCAATCTCTTCTGAGTTCCTCTATTTAGAACAGGAAATGATTGTCCCTAGGGCTTGTGACAGGTAGTCACAAAATAGTCAAAAAACTGGAGACATGATGCCAAAAAGGTCAGATTTATAACTGCCCCATTATTTAACCAGCACAGTAGACTAAGAAACCAATTTCTTTTCAATTGGTATGGCTAATGGCCACTGTTATTCAAAGACCATTGTGACCCAAGCTGAGCAATAAGAGCCCCCAGACAGAAATAAGAAAGCCATTCCTCCCTCAGGGGTAATTTTAGTTCTTTACCCTTTTCCAATATATTCTTACATCTTAAATTTTTCTGGAATTTCATGTTGCCTAATATATGTCACCTGTATGTATAAAAAAAATAAACCCGGGCTGGAGAAATGGCTTAGCGGTTAAGCGCTTGCCTGTGAAGCCTAAGGACCCCGGTTCGAGACTCGGTTCCCCAGGTCCCACGTTAGCCAGATGCACAAGGGGGCGCACGCGTATGGAGTTCGTTTGCAGTGGCTGGAAGCCCTGGCGCGCCCATTCTCTCCCTCTCCCTCTATCGGTCTTTCTCTCTGTGTCTGTCGCTCTCAAATAAATAAATTAAAAATGAACAAAAAAAATATTTAAAAAAAAAATCCTAGCCAGGCATGGTGGCGCATGCCTTTAATCCCAGCACTCGGAAGGCAGAGGTAGGAGGATCGCCATGAGTTCGAGGCTTCCCTGAGACTACATAGTAAATTCCAGGTCAGCCTGGACCAGAATGAGACCCTACCTTGAAAAACCAAAAAAATAAAATAAAATAAATCCTTCTTTAGTTCCAAAGTAAATAACTTCAAAATGATAACATTTTAAAAAGTGGTGCATATTTAAACTTCCTCCAAATTGCCATCATCTAGTGGCTAAGACTTCTCAATATTTCACATTTTTAGGTACTTTACATGATTAAGTGTAAAACAAAATTCCATCTTCTTGAACTGTTTTTGTTTAGATCTTGATTCCTGTCTAGCAATTATTTTAATTCTCACTGGGAATTTACTGGTCAATTCTTACCTTTCCCCACAGGGGCCACCATGCCATCTGAGCTCAGAAACAGACATTCCACCACACAGGAAGAAGGACTTGCCCCAAATACTGAATAAACCTCACACGAGACTGGAAGTGTGGAAGAGTGAGCACTATCCTATGCAAGGGCACCAATCAGTCACTGATGTGCCAGGGTCTGATAGATCAAGAAGATACCTGAAAATCCTCAAAAACCCTACAAACTCAATTCCATTAGAATCATCTCTTTGCCTCAAATCTTCAGCTGATGCTTGGACAAATCCTATTTAGTGCACCATGGGAATAGAGGGAGACATGTGTGAGGTGTGGTGAATGAGTGTACATCACCACCACACTTGTTTCACAAACTAAACACAGACCAAGAAGGCACATATTGTGATGATTAATCACTGGTTGTCAACAGGGTTTAAGAAACAAAACTCTACCCTGAGACTCCATAGTGAATCCTAGTCAGCCTTGGCTAGAGTGAGACCCTACCTCAAAAAACCAAAAAGAAAAAAACATAAAATTAGCCAGGGGGTTGGTACATACTTTCAATCTCAGCACTCGGGAGGCAGAGGTAGGAAGATCACTGAGTTTGAGGCCACACTGGGACTACAGAGTAAGTTCCAAGTCAGCCTGGACTAGAGTGAGACCCTGCCTTGAAAAAACAAACCAAAACAAAAACAAATGTAAAATTCTAGAGCTGGAGAGATGGCTTAGCTGTTAAGGCATTAAGGCTGCAAAGTCAAAGGATCCTAGTTCGATTCTCCAGCACCCACGTAAGCCAGATGCACAGGGGGTGCATGTATCTGGAATTTGTTTACAGTGGTTGAGGCCCTGGTGCCCCCCCCCCCCCCGCGCCTCTTTCTCTCTCTCTCAAATAAATAAAATATTTTTTAAACAGTAAAAAAAAAAAAAAAAAAGAAAAAAATAGAAAGAAAAGAAAAAGAAACAAAACTCTGAGATTTTCTAGATTAGGTTAACTGAGGTGATACAATTCCATGGGCTGGGAGCCCTGACTGAACAAAAAGGGGAAAGCAGCATTCATCTCTCTGCTTCCTCACTGTGGACTGAATGTGGCCAGCTGCCTCAAGCTCCTGATGCCATGTCTTCCCCACCATGATGAACTATAACATTGATTGCAAACCCTTCCTTCCTCCCTCCCTCCCTCCTTGCCTTCCTTCCTCAAGCTGCTTCTTATAAAGTGTTCCATCACAGCAATGAGAAAGTAACTAACATACTTATCCATGGGGGACCTTGGAGATGAGAATATTTAAGCACTGGTCCAGGGTCACCTAAACAATGTGCATGCATTTTTTTCACATAAAATCTCACACTCACATTTCTGAGTGCACAAGCAAACAATATCTTCTTATCATATATTCTGTTTCTAATACTTCACCAAATTCCTCTTGCCTGAAAAAAAGTTATAAAAAACTACAATGGGCAAAGTTGTTATCTTCATATTTCTGAAATTTGATAGAAATTCATTACTGGAGTCATCTTAATTGTTGTGGAACCCCTATGGACTTGAGTTTTACAATACATGATTTAAAAGCCAAGCACCTTCGTAACTAAGTCTCAAGGTTTCACCAGACCTATGTTTGTTTGCCATGTGTACCTTCTAGGGACAGTCAGAGTAGCAGGAGAAGACAAAACTCAGGCTACAAAGGTCATCCATGTGATCAGGTGTGGCTTCTCTGCTGAGCAGCTCAGCTTCACAATCTGTCAACTCTCCACATTCCTGATGGATGAAGAGCTACTTCCACATGCCACATAGGAAATCCAGTAAGAGGCACAAAAAAAAAAAAAAAAAAACCTTAGCACAGACATCAACAGCTTTAACTAGAAATATCTAGCACTTTCCAATCTCAATCTATAGCATAGGGTGACCTCAAACTCATGGTATTCCTCCCATCTTAGTCTCCCAAAGTATTGGTATTACAGACATTGCCATCATACCCATCTCTAATTTGTTTATTTATCTGATGATTTTTTTTTATATTTTTTTTTGTTTATTTATTTTAGAGTGACAGACACAGAGAGAAAGACAGATAGAGGGAGAGAGAGAGAATGGGCGCGCCAGGGCTTCCAGCCTCTGCAAACGAACTCCAGACGCGTGCGCCCCTTTGTGCATCTGGCTAACGTAGGACCTGGGGAACCGAGCCTCGAACTGGGGTCCTTAGGCTTCACAGGCAAGCGCTTAACCGCTAAGCCATCTCTCCAGCCCTTATCTGATGATTATTATCAAATAACTACTGAAGAGACAGTTCAAGAGAGGAAGTTGTGTTTCTATATCAGCAGTCAATGAAGATGTCAGCACTGTCCAAAACAACTTTCTACAATGACAGAAATATTCTACATGGGGCTGGAGAGATGGCTTAGCGGTTAAGCGCTTGCCTGTGAAGCCTAA
The DNA here is from genome assembly GCF_020740685.1 of Jaculus jaculus. Lineage (NCBI taxonomy): Eukaryota > Metazoa > Chordata > Mammalia > Rodentia > Dipodidae > Jaculus > Jaculus jaculus. Next base: position 47,326,694 of record NC_059114.1, on the reverse strand, counting down.
GGATCCCGGTTCGAGGCTCGATTCCCCAGGTCCCACGTTAGCCTGGATCTCGTTTGCAGTGGCTGGAGGCCCTGGCGTACCCATTCTCTCTCTTCTTTCCCTATCTGCCTCTTTCTCTCTCTGTCACTATCAAATAAATAAAAAGAAACAAAAAAAAAAAAGAAATATTCTACATGGACACAGCACCTGGTCACATGGGGCTATTGAGCACTTAAAATGTAACTAGTGATACTAAGTGACTGAACTGCAGTTATTTTCAATGTGATTTTAATTGAAATCATCACTACTGACTAGTGACTACTGTAGCTGACAGCACAGAAGATCTTCATTTCATAAGTAGTTCATGCCTGAAATACTAAGTACCCAGTGAAACATCAGCCAGAAGAACCCTGGCCTGCAGCAGAGGCCCTCTGGGAGACTCAAATCTGGTTTACAACATTGAGTACCTCTTGTGAGTTCTAACTCAGTAGACTCTGAACCAAGGAGTAAACAAGAGCAGTAGCTCTCCAGAGAAGGAAGATAGGAGAACAGGAATCCATTAGTACCACAACCCTTCAAAAAAAGGACAAAAAATTATGGGTAATTCCCCTACCTCTAGAGCTAATTGTTATAACAGATACCTACTCTCTGAAACACAAATGCTCAAGGGCCATCTCCATAATTGAAAGGAAGGTCAAATATAATTGAATACACACATAAATAATGGATAAAAACAAGTACACAAGGCTCTGCCCTCCCGAACAATTCAGAGAAACATTTCAGAGATGGAGGAACAAGTCAGAAAATAACCTCCTAATTAGGGGGAAAGGGACTGACCTGAATTTCTTCAGTTCCAGCAGCAGCCAAAAGAACAAGAGAATTAAACTCTACTGAATAGCTTCTTATGAGAGTAAATGAAACCAAAAGGTTCATCAAGGAAAATAACTTCATAATCACTTTATTCATGTCACCCAGTGGTTTCATTTCTTTTAAAAAATATTTTATTTCATTTATTAGAGAGATGCACACAGAGAGATAGAGAAAAGCAGATAGAGAATGGGTACACCAGGGCCTCTAGCCACTGCTCAGATGGATTCACTGGTGAATTTTACAGATCTTCATATAAGAACTAACACCAATTCTTCTCAATTTTTTCCATAAAATAGAAAAGGAAGGAATATTAACAAATTCCATCTATAAAGCCAGCAACACCCTGATACCAAAACCAAACAAAGACAGAACAAAAAAAGAAAACTATAGACCAATTACCCTCATGAACATAAATCCAAAAATTCTCAACAAAAGCCAGGCATGGTGGCACACGCCTTTAATTCCAGCACTCGGGAGGCAGAGGTTGGAGGATCGCCATGAGTTCAAGGCCACCCTGAGACTACATAGTGAAATACAGGTCAGCCTCGGCTACAGTGAGGCCTTACCTCAAAAAAAGAAAATTCTCAACAAGATATTGGCAGCAAAATACAAGAATATATCAGAAAGATTATTCATTCCAAGTAGGATTTATCCCAGGGATGCAGGGATGGTTCAACATATGCAAATAGATAAATGTAATATACTATATAAATGGACTGAAGGACAAAAACCACATGATCATCTCAGGAAAAAAAAGGCATTTGTCAAAATCCAACATCCCTTCATGATAAAAGTACTAAAGAAACTGGGAATGGAAGGAACATATCTCAACATAATAAAGGCTATTTATGACAAGCCTACAGTCAACAAAGTATTAAATGGGGAAAACCTTGAAGCTTTTCCACTAAAATCAGGACCAAGACAAGGGTGTCCACTGTCCCCACTTTTATTTAATATAGTACTAGAAGTCTTAACTATAGCAATAAGACAAGAGACACTCATAAAAGGAATACAAATTAGAAAGGAAGAGATCAAATTATCATTTGCAGATGATATGATATGATTCTATACATAAAGGACCCTAAAGACTCTACCAGCAAACTATTAGAGCTGATACACACTGTTAGCAATGTAGCAGGATACAATATAAACACAAAGTGGGCCTGGAGAGATGGCGTAGAGGTTAAGGCATTTGCCTGCAAAGCCAAAGATCTTGGTTCAATTCCCCAGGACCCATGTAAGCCAGATGCACAAGGTGGTACATGCATCTGGAGTTCATTTGCAGTGGCTAAAGACCCTGGTGTGCCCATTCTCTCTCTCTCTCTCTCTCTCTCTCTCTCTGTCTACCTCTCTTTCTTTCAAATAAAGAATAAATAAATAAAATATGCTTTAAAACACAAAGAAATCAGTAGGCTTCCTATATACTAATAATAAGCATATGGAGGATGAAATCAGGGAATCACTCCCCTTCACAATTGCCTCAAAAAAATAAAGTACCTTGGAATAAACCTAACTAAGGAAGTAAAGGATCTCTACAATGAAAACATTAACACTCTCAAGCAATATATTTCAGAAGACATTAGGAAATGGAAAGACATCACATGTCCTTGCATTGAAGAACCAATATTGTGAAAATGTCAATCTTACCAAAGGCTAGTAGCTAGAAAAGGGCTATAACGGAGGGAGGAGAGGGGAGGACTTAAGGGAATAGCATTATATATATGTAAGTAGATGAACAGAATACTGGGGGTAGAAAGGCCTAAGTGAGACCAGGGAAAGAGACTGAGTAAAAGAAGAGTGGGGGAGGGTTAATCAAAATTCAGGATATTGTGAATAAGTCTTAAATATGGTGTGTATATGTATGCATATATATATAATGCATGTTATCTCTTGATAACCTACTGTTTTGGATAATGGCATATCCAGAAGCCATATACTATAAGTAGAAAAATTTCAGTGCCAGAGATGGGATACCTTCCAGTGAGTTGTTGGCCAGGGAGGTCCCTGATGCCACCAAAACATTACAGGCTATTGCCAAGGCTCTTGGTTTCCAACCAGAAATAGATTGTAAGACCCTATTGCTGAAGACTCCACATTTCTGGGCTGCAAGGTCACTGAGAAATCAAACTGGGGCTGAGCTGAAAACCTCCTCCCTGCCAACTGAAAGCTGGGAAAAGCTGCACTGCATGCAGCCCTATGGGAGACAGAAGTCATCATTGGTGAAAACAGTGAACACTGCAAACCTTACATTTGGCCAGCCTGGCCAAATGACTGAACAGGTTCAATAGTGGCATGTCTGTTATAGGAGAAACCAACTGCTCTCCAATTGGACTGGAGGCCTACTCTGTGGAAGGGAATACATGCCTGGTACTGAAAACCTAATCAAAAGCCTATGGTGGGGGAGGTCATGAGCTTTAAGAGTATAACACCTGCTCTTGTCTGGCTAAATGCATATACTATGCTCACTAAACTTCCCTGTAAGTGCTTTACTTAATGTTCATACCCATATATTAATGCTACTCTCACTTGCCATTAGAGAAGCTTCTCTTTTCAGATGGCAGTGACCACTGGGATGACCCAAAGGCACCATAGTGCTGAGAGGAAGTGACAGAAGTGTGTTCAGTACTGAAACATCCCTGTCACACCCTCCAAGGCTCAGGAACCATTGCAAAAGAGGTGATGGAAAGAATGTAAGAGCAAAGCAAGGGTAGAACTACTTACAGTGCAATTGTCCATATAGAAATTGACCTCGATATCCATGACCTTGCAGAGCCTAGCGCTAAGTTCACAAGACCCTCATAATAGGAGGAAAACATGATGACATCAAAATAAAGAGAGACTAATGGAGAGAGGGTGGGGATATGATGGAATGTGGATTTGTGAAGGAGAAAATGGAGGAGGGAGTTATCATGGTTTACTGTCTGTAAGAATGCCAATTTTAAAAAGCTGTCAATTTTAAAAAAGCTTAAAAAAAATAAGGGGCTGGAGAGAGGGCTTAGTGGTTAAGGCACTTGCCTGTGAAGCCTAAGGACCCAGGGTCAATTCCAATACCCACATAAGCCAGTTGCTCAAGGTGGTGCAGGTGTCTAGAGTTCATTTCCAGTGGTTAGATGCCCTGGCATTTTCTTATATCTGTCTCTGCTCATAAATAAATAAATAAATAAATATTTTAAAAACAAAATAACAACAAAGAAAAAAAACTATACATAAAGCTGGGTACATGGTGTACTCTTTAATCCTAGCACTCAGGAGAATACAAAGGCCATCAGCAAAGTAGTCTTCACTTGTAGACTGATAGTTTGTTCACAGTGGCAAGAGGGCCTGCCTCAAAGTAGGTGGAGAACAGACACCTCAAAATTGTCTTCTGACCTCCACATACATGTCATGGTGCATGTGCACATGCATGCCCACACACATATAAACAAAACTTGGGGGAATAAATAAACATAAACATAAAACTTGCTTGGTACACATTTTACCACTCATTGGACAAACTAATGAAAATAATTAAGTCATTAGATTTTGTTTTATTTGAGACAGGGACTTATGAAGCCCAGGCTAGCCTTGAATTGCTGATCCTCTTGCCTCAACTTCTCAAGTGGTGGCCAGGATTACAGGTATGTACGGGTTAATTTTCACATTGCCATAATATATATAGAAGGAAGACAAATGCAGCTGGGAGGTTGCTCAGTGGAAGAAGCAATTGCTACACAAAGTTGAGTACCTGAGTACATGACATTTCCCAGAAGCCATGGAAAGCCTACTATGGCTCAGGTTCTGTAATCTCAGTGTACTTATAGCAAGAAGGGAGCTGGAGATGCAGGAGTCCCCCAGAAGCTGGCAGGCTAGATAGCATACATATGAGACCCTCCCTCAAACAAGGTGAAAGGTAAGGACTGACACCCCAAGTTGTCCTCTGACCTCCACACATATGTCATGGCACACATGTTCCATATATCCACATACTTATAAAAAGAATAGCAGGGCATGGTGGTGCACACCTTTAATCCCAGCACTCATGTGGCACAGGTAGAAGGATCACTGTGAGTTTGAGGCCAACCTGAGACTACAAAGTGAATTCCAGGTCAGCCTGGGCCAGAACGAGACCCTAACTCAAATACCATCTCCTTCCCCCAAAAAACAGACAAATGTACATATAAAGAGCCACGAGGACAAAAAATGAAGCACAAGTTAGCTGGACTGTGCCAAGTCCTGACTAATGTCTGCAATCTTAACCTGACTACCATTCAGTCTCTGACAAAATCCAGCTGACAGGGAAGGCAATCTACAGGACAGGCCTTCTTAGCCGTCCTAAGAAAGGAGGGTTCTATGTTATGTTCCAGCATCAATTTTCAAAAGAAGAATGCTCACTGGATTTATCTTCTAGAAAACAAGTTTGTAGAATCCTTTCTTATATGCCCTCTGATCCTATTAGGAAAAAAATCCTGCATTTTCTAAAACAACCTTGTTAAAGATACTGTTAGCACATGGCTAATGTATATTATAAAAATGCTCTTTAAACCAGTTATTACAAGTACCATGAAAAGGCTTCTTTCTCAGCAAACAACCAATATAACTATTGGCTTTTTATTAGATTATAATTTTGTAATTCATCATCATTTTTCTGGTGGCTATCAGGACACTCATAATTACACATAATACCTAGGTCTCAGAACGAAAGTAGTTGTGGTGTTATTATACTTGTTTTCCTCCAACTCCAGTGTTATGGCTTAGGTATGAAATGTCCTCAAGTGCTGATGACTTGGTTGTCATCTAATAAAGCTACTTTGGGAGGTTTTGGAAATTTTAGGAGGTGGCACCTAACTGAAGAAAGTGAGCTATTGGGGATATGTTTTGGGGAGCTGGGTCTTGTTCTTGCCACTTGCTCTTTCTCCCCACCCCCTTCTGTATTCTGGCTGCTATGATGTCAGCAATTCTGCTCCTCCACACTTTACTCACCATCACTGACTGAAACCTCAGAAACCACAGCCAAAATAAATTCCTCTTTAAAACTGTTTCTCACATGTATTTGGTCACAAGGATGAAATGTAACACAGCCAATAACCCTACTATCATTCCTCATGCCATTCTTGCAGGTACTAATCCACACCTGGATTACTTTGTGTCTTGATGGACTGCTCAACTGGACTTATCTAATACTGGGTTAGAGTCTAGGTTGCTATGTGAAAATAGATTCCCCTCGAGTTCAGTAGAAACACACAAGAGATTTCCAATTATACTCTTACCAATCATAATCAATGGTATCCTAGTCAGGAAGCTGGTATGAATTAAAGGCCAATCAATCAACCCTATAAGTAACATAGTTCTGGCCACAGAAAGTCTTTAATTCCTCCCAAACTACAAGAGCATGATGTTCTACAATGCCCAGGTAAGCCTGGGGCATGGTAGCTCAGCTCAACAAACACTAACAGAGCAGCTGCTGAGTGCAGGCACCAGGCCAAACCCTGCAGGGGCACAAAGATTCAAATGACGCCAAACTGCTCCTGATTCAAGGACCAGAAAAGGGGAGTAATGCAAACCCATAAACTGCTGCCATCAGGAGCTGTATGTAAACTTCATGCAAGAGGGTGTGAAGGTGGGGAGAATATGAGCAAAAGAACCTGCCATTGAGAGAACCTAGGGAAGAGAAAATTCAAGATGTTTGTTAAAAGCTATGGACAACTCTTTTTCCTACTTTTTTCCCTTCCCTTACCTTTCTGGTTACTATAGAAATATATAACCATTACTTTTTAAAATTGGTATTAAAGGAATATTCATCCACCCTATAATCCCTATAATTACTACCTCTCCTCAAGGATAATCATTAACAGGGTGTAGTTTTCCAATTTTTTCTCTATGTGCATTCATTAAACTAATAATTTTTTCAAGAATGAAATTATACCACACATATTGTTGGGCAGCATGTTTTTTATTACTGGAAATGTGCCTTGAGTATCACTTTAGCAACTCTAGCCACTACTTCTTTAATTTAAAAAAAAATGTAGGGTCTGGACCAACTCATCTTTCTCACCATTCCACTGCAAAAAAAAAAAAAAAGCTGGGTATAGTGGCACACACCTTTAATCCCAGCACTCAGGAGGCAGAGGTAGGAAGATCACCATGAGTTCAAGGCCACCCTGAGACTACATAGTGAATTCCAGGCCAGCCTGAACTAGAGTGAAACCTTACCTCGGATGTATATGTATATGTATATGTATATGTATATGTATATGTATATGTATATGTATATACACACGCGCGCGCACACACACACACACACGTACATATGAATGAATGAAAATCCAGGGACCAGAGTGTGGGTAAAGTGCTTGACACACAAGCATGAGAACCTGAATTTGACCCACAACACCCATGTAAAACACCAGGAGGGCTGCAGAGGTGGCTTAGCAGTTAAGACGCTTACCTGCAAGGTCAAAGGACCCAGGCTTAGTGCCCCAGTACCCATGTAAAGACAAATGCACAAGGTGGTGTATGCATCTGGAGTTTGTATGCAGTGGCTAGAGGCCCTGGTGCATCCATTCTCCTTATCTATCTCTTTCTCTCTCTCAAATAAATTAATAAATAAATTTTTTTTAAAAACACATGCCTACCCATTCCAGGGCTGGGGAAGCAGTCATGGGAGGACCCCTGGGGCTTGCTGGTGAGCTTGGCTAGCCTACTCAGGGACACCTATGTTTAGTGTAAAAGATCCTGTCTTGAAAAGGTGGAAGGCAAGGGGGACTATGTGTGGCCTTATGGAAAGAATGGCTTTACATCAACCATTGAGGTATAATTAGAAACTCAATGGCTAAGGTATGAGAGAATTTGGAAAAACAAAAGAAAGAGAAGCTGATAGAGGATGGTTTGAATCATGCATGGTTCAGTCATTCCCCATGGTTAACAACTCTGCTGTCTGCTTTAGAAGGGCCATTATACATTGTAGAAGTCTACACAGCTACAGAAAGGCTGTTAAGAATCAGGACAGAGGCTGACGGGCTGTGGGTCTGGGTCTTGAAGTAAAACAAACATACTCACTGGCAGGGAGGAGAAGAATCAATGGACCACAATGGAAAGTGGTCACATTACGTTCTCGGGAAGACAGGGACAGTAAGGGTAGAATGATGAAGAACTAGAAGGAGCATCCAACAGTAGAGGAAACCACAGGAAATAGGACCCAGAAGATACAGAAGGAGCCAGCCTTAAAAAGAAAACCTTTCTCCCTGTGTCAAGTTCTTAAACAATAGGGAGGAAAATGGGCTTCCCGGGAAAGGTTACTAGTCCCCACCTTCCACGCCGAAGCAGCTACATGTAACAGGAGTCCAGCTGGCCTCCACTACCAAGCAAACACTCTCCACTCACGAGCCAGCTCAGGGCAGTTGGCCCCCTCTCCCCCGTCTATGTAACTGGGGTAGCTCTAACCCTTTCTGGAATGCTGCTTCTGTTCCAGGTTCTCTCCTTTACCCTCTCTTTCCATGTTGAGCAATTATGAAAATGCCTGTTGAGCTGCTACTGCTGAAGAGCAGACTCCTCTGGAAAGATGACACGGGATCTGTCCCTCTGCTTCCTGCTGCTGCTGTTTCACAATGGCCCTTCATTCACTCCTGCAAACATTTGCTGACTGCTGACTAGGTGCCCTTGCCTTTCTGTCATCCATCTGACAAAGGAGAGTGAAATCAAAAACATCATGAAACGTTTCCAAACTCCAAGCCATTCCTGAACAGTTGATTGGCCCTGAATAAAGCCTTTCTACTAAGTGAGATTTCATTCCCCATGGGAACACATGCCTTGTCCTCAAATGCTGTGGCTCAGCTTCTCATTCTACCTGAGAAGCACAGTGTAACTTCTGGCCCCAGCTCACCCAGCTCCTGCCTATGAGCTCATTTTCTAAGCACAGCTTAGGAGGCAGTGAGGGTAAGGGCTTCTACAGAAGCCTACTTCTCATGTGTGTCAACCCAGGCTCTCATGCTGGGCTTCCAGCTACACTGCCTCTACCTACCATGGTGGATGTGTCCAGGCTCCTTTGTTAAGGAAAGACTTGCTTAAGTCAGCAGGCAGCTGTGGCTTGTTTGCCTCAGCTGTAGAAAGCTACTTTGCTCAAGGTGATGACCTTCTGGAGCAAGCCAATAACTGGTAACTGAGTGAGTTAGGGATGAGTATTAAAAACAAACAAACAAAGAAACCATTTTGGCCAAATGTAGAACAATCCTGGAGATATTACGCACTCCAGAATTCCCTGGGAGGCCAACACTTCATCAGGTTTGCATTAAAGTCTGACTTCCTCCTCCGTTCAATCCCTTTCTTTTCATAGAGTTGGTCCTTAGTAAATACACTACACTCCAACTGCTGCTTCAGAAGAACCCAATCCCCACTTACAGAACATTTTCTAATCTTGAGATTACATTTTGTGGGGTTTTGTTGTTGTTGTTGTTGTTTTATTTATTTTTGGTGTTTTTGAGGTAGGGTCTCACTCTAGCCACTACTTCTTTGATTAAAAAAAAAAAAACGTAGGGGCTGGAGATATGGCTTAGTAGTTAAGTGCTTGCCTGTAAAGCCTAAGGACCCTGGTTTGAGGTTCAGTTCCCAGGATCCACGTTAGCCAGATGCATGCATCTGGAGTTCGTTTGCAGGGGCTGGAGGCCCTGGCGCACCCATTCTCTATCTATCTGCCTCTTTCTCTCTGTCACTCTCAAATAAATAAACAAAAAAGAAACAAATTTTTAAAAAATAAGTAAGAATAAAAAATGTAGAATCTATCATCAAAAGAACAGGTAAGTAAATTTATTCATATAATAGCATATCCATATAATGTAATATTATCATACATAAAAAAGAACAAAATAGGCCAGGCGTGGTGGTGCACGCCTCTAATCCCAGCACTCGGGAGGCAGAGGTAGGAGGATCGCTGTGAGTTCAAGGCCAGCCAGAGACTACATAGTAAATTCCAGGTCATTCTGGACTAGAGTGAGACTCTACCTCAAAAAAAAGAACAAAGTAGCTGATTGAGGTAGGAGGATCACTGTGAGTTCAAGGCCACAGACTACATAATGAATTCCAGGTCAGCCTAGACTAGAACGAGAAAGTACCTCAAAAAGAGGGGGGGGTCAAAATACTTATACATGCTGCATCATGCATGAACCTGAAGATATAAATAAGTGAAACAAGTCAGATACAAAAGTCATATATTATATGACTCTTTTTATATGAAATACTCAACCAATAACTCTCTAAATACAGAAAAGTTTGGTGGTTGACAATAATATGGAATTGAAGAATGGGGGTATATGACTAATTGAGTTTAACTGAGTTTACCTTTAGGATGATGAAAATGTTTTGGAACTAGAGGCAGTAGGCAACGTGTGTGCATAGTAAATGTCATTAAAATATTCATCTCAAAATATTTTAATTTTCTATTATGTGAATTTCAACTTTAAGAAAAAAGGACAAAGAACAACCTCACTAGACCCCTTATAGGTACCACCTTTTCTCATTTTCTTATTCTTACAGAATTTTCAAGGGTTGGCCATACTTCGTGGTTTCCACTCTCCTTATTTCCCACTACTAGTAGATTAGACCCATGCCACTCTACCACCCCCACTGACACTCGCTAATCCTTTCATTCCTCACCTCAGGACACCTACTGGCAGTAGCAAACGCACACCACAGTCGATTTCTGGGACACTGCACGTTTTAGGTTAGTACCTTCTTACCAGAACTCTTACCATTGCCAGTTTCATTGCAGACATCCTTAGGGAGCTGAAATTTCTATTTCTATTTTTATTTTTTGTAGTTTTTTGAGGTAGGGTCTCACTCTGGCCCAGGCTGACCTAGAATTAACTATGTAATCTCAGGGTGCCCTCAAACTCACAGTGATCCTCCTACCACTGCCTCCCAGGTGCTAGGACTAAAGGCCACCATGGTCAGCAGTACAGGATTTGGTTGGTTGGTTGGCTGACTGGTTTTTTGTTTTGGTTTTTCAAGGTAGGGTTTTGCTTTAGCCCAGGCTGACCCAGAATTAGTCTCAGACTGGCCTTGAACTCATAGCGATTCTCCTACCTCAGCCTCTCGAGTGCTGGGACTAAAGGTTTGTGCCACCATGCTGGTCTAGAATTTTTAATAAGCACTATTGGAATAGCTTCGCAAACATGCCTATATATACCTATATATATATATATATACCTATATATTAGAATTCCAAACAAATCAGATACATGAACAATAAAACAATGCAAAAGTATCAAAAGAAAAGTTCTATAACCTGGGAGTAGTGCATCATCTTCCTAATATAACAAATAACAATATAGCAATAACAAAATAGCAATAAATTTGATTATACAAAAATAAAAATAGGTCTGAAGAGATGTTTCAGCAGTTGAAGTCACTTGTTTGCAAGCCCTGATGGCCCAGGTTCGATACCTCAGTACCCACATAATGCTAGATGCACCAAGTGGCACATGCATCTGAAATTCATTAGCAGTGGCTAGAGTCCCTGGCATGTTCATTCTCTTCCTCCTTGCAAATAAATAAAATATTTAAAAAATAATTTTATACGCCGGGTGTGGTGGCGCACGCCTTTAATCACAGCACTCGGGAGGCAGAGGTAGGAGGATTGCCATGAGTTCGAGGCCACCCTGAGACTACATATTTAATTCCAAGTCAGCCTGAGCCAGAGTGAGACCCTACCTCAAAAAACCAAATAATAATAATAATAATAATTTTATAAAATAAAATAAAAATCATGGAAAATATCATAAGCACAAAGACAAATTACAAACTTGGGAAAGAATTTAATATCATAGACAACCTGTTAACATCCCATAAAGAGCTTTTAAAAATAAAGAATAAACAAACCTACTAAAAATAACTCGCAGTTTTACAGATGGCAGTGAACACCAAGGAGAACCAAGATCCTTTAATATGACAAGAAAAGATAGCCAACAGTGAAACAAGTCATCTCTGGGCCCAGGAGCCATTACACAGCAAGTGCTACTCTCATAACTGGCCTGACAATCTCCTCTAAAAAGATGTGGTAGACACTCAGGAGACTCAAAATCATCAAAGCAGAAATTCAGAGGATGCACAGAGTTTAGCACTAAAGGAGACCCACCAAGGCTCAGGGAACATTGTGGGAAAAGGGGTGGAAAAACTAAGAGCCACAGAGTGTAAAGAAGTATCTTGAAGCATTGTCCCTCCATATAGAGACTGACTAGTGCATTCATGACCCCACAGGGACTGCCAATGACCCCACTGAGGAAGGCGCTCGGTGGAATGGGGGCAGAGATATGATAGTATAACCCAATGGGAAGATGACCAATACGTGATATGTTCATAAAGCAAAGTTCATAATTAGTTTAAAAACCTGGCAGTTATCAGAAAAAGAAATACAGTGCCTCTGAGCCACATGAAAATATGTTTAACTCTGTTCATAAGACAAGAAAGGTAAAATGAAACATTAGTAGGAAATACCATTTCTTACTAACACTCTGAAAGTAAGACTAGAGAAAGGGGCCTTTCCATACACTGATGGTTAGGATACAAAAGGGTATAGGCTCTGTAGAGGAGAATTTGAGGACATCTGATAAAATCCTGTGTTTACCTTTTGACCCAGAGTCTGACTTCTAGGAATTGATTGCAAAGACACACTGTCAGCAACCTACATGAACTTGGAAGTAGATTCTTCCCGGAGTCTCCAGAAAGGTACAAAGCCTACTGACAGCCTTGTTTCAAAATACGAGGCTCTCAGGTAACCAGCGCCCAGCCTTCTGACCTGAATAAACAGAGGTAATAAGTGGGATGGGTGCTTGAAACCACTGTGCTTGTAGCAACTGATTTCCAGGCTGTAATTAGCAATATAGCAGCCTTGCAGAAAGATGAATAAATAGGTTGTGTCAGACCTAGGATCATCTAGTTTGGCTGCAACATCAAGCAGACAAGGTCAAGCTGGGGTTATTGAGGCCAGGTTTTCCCTGACCATCCACTAGGGTTGTATAGGTAGAAGGTAAGGAGCAAGGTCAAAATGGGGAAGCCCTCTCCCCACCCCCACCTGCAGGCTGCACTGTTGGTATTTTACAGTTAGAGCATCTGATAACTGAGACTCCTGATTAACCCAAAAGAATCTGTACCATTGGTTTTTTTTGTGTGTGTGTTTCTTTTAACATCTACTTTCCTCCCTCCATCACCTTTTCTGGACACTGAGACTTTAAACTAGATGGCCTTGAAAAAGAAAAAATATATAGCAAAAAGGTGGCCTTTATTTGGTACAAATTTCTCCTTTGTAAGTTTTCCTTTTATGTAAGTCTATTTCTGCAGATAATTGAATCCAACTGTGATATTTGAATAGTTTTAAGAAAGCACAGTCTGTTTTACTTGCAAAGGGACAGAACTCATGGCCTCTTCTGTAAGACAAGCAAAATGGAAGGGTATGCAGGATGCCCTGATTATTTCTCTCCCAAATGAACCCAACCTCACACCCAGCCCAATCCTCATTCCCAGCAGGAAATAGGCCTTTGTCTAAGGAGCACCACAGGTGCGGCAGCCACAGCACCAAAAACAGAAGGCAAAGCTTCCACATCTATCTCTAAGCTCAAGACAAGAATATGAAAACAACAGGAGCCAGAAAGTACTTGGTACAAGGGAAATATCTTTTATCCTACAGTTTTGTTCCTCCTGATGATTTTATTTATGCCTCAAATCAGTACGGCTTCATTTTGGGGGCAGTGTATTCCATATATTATGAGATCAATCATGCTCCAACACAAAAAAATAGCAAGTGCTACTGAACAGACACAGCCCATCGCCCAGAGCTCAGTTAACCCATCCCTCTTCCTACATTAACCCTCTTCCTTTTCCTGAAAAAGTGCTACCACTCAATTCACCCCAAAAGCCCTATTATTATCAGTGAACCTCACAAGACCTCCTGCAATGCTCTGGGGATGAAAGACATTGGTGGTCCTTCTCTGTGATGGTCAATGAGACCCTCCAAACTCACCTTTTTTTTTTGAGGTAGGGTCTCACCCAAGCCCAGGCTGACCTGGAATTTACTCTGTAGTCTCAGGATGACCTTGAACTCACTTGAACTCATGAGGATCCTACCTCTGCCTCCCAAGTGCTGGGATTAAAGGTGTGTGACACCATATCCAGCCAAATTCACTTTCTGTCCCTCATCCTTTTTTGTTTGTTTGTTGTTTCATGAGGTAGGGTCTCACTCTAGCTCAAGCTCTCCTGGAATTCACTACGTAGTCTCAGGGTGGCCTCAAACTCACAGCGATCCTCCTACTTCTCTGCCTCTCAAATGCTGGGATTAAAGGCATGTGCCAACACGCACAGCTTCCATTTTTTATTTTTGAGAGAGCAAGAGAAAGAGAGAGAGAATTTGCATGCCAGGGCTTCAGCCACTGCAGTGGAACTCCAGACAGTTGTGCCATCTACTGGGCATGTGCAACCTTGTACTTGCTCACCTTTGTGTGTCTGGCTTATGTGGGATCTAGAGAATAGAACATGGGTACTTAGGCTTCACAGGCAAGCACTTTAACCATCTCTCCAGCCCTTCCTCATCTATTCACTAGCACCTACACATCACTCCAAGGTGTTTCTCAACCTACAGTTTCAAATGTATTTTATCATTGACTATATGATTAGGTTATCCTCAACTTAGTCCTGTTGAAATCAAGTGGTACTGTCAGGTTCCATTGATTGGGATTTGTTGAATACCTCCAGGTTCCTACTGTCTTCACCCTATATGTCACTGTGCCTAGCAACAAGAGAGCTCTGTTTTAATACTATAATTAAATAATGTTCCTTCTCCAGCTTTACTCTTCCATATCAGAGTTTCATCCCCTCCCACTGTCCTCATCATCACACACGGTCCACATGTGTCATGACTGAGCCATAAGTAGGAAGCCAGTCTTGAGATACCACTTTCTTTTAGTATTTATTTGTGAGAGAGAGAGAGAGGAAAAGAATGGGTGCATCAGGGTCTCCAGCTATTGCAAACAAACTCCAGACACACATGCCACCTTGTGCACCTTGCTTACATGAGTCCTGGGGGATCAAACCTAGGTCCTTTGGCTTTCCAGGCATGTGCCTTAGCCACTAGGCCATCCCTCCAGCCCCTGAGATACCACTTTAACTATGGCTGAAGGAAGGAGTTATGTCTCATTAACCAGCCCCTGCTTCTTGGAAAAACAACTGTTGCCAGGAAAGCAATGAATGAAACTATGTCTTTACTCTTCCTCAGGGTAGGATGAACAGCACATTAGAAGCATTTCTGAACAGTCCTCCTCCAACATGACCTGCATTTCTATGACGTGTGGAAGTGGAAACAGAAGTCAGTCACTTCCCCTACTGAAACAGAAAATGACTAGGAATCTGAAAAGAGAAAGGAAGACCCAAAACACATTGCTTAGGGATAAAAGTGGCAAAGAGGAAGCCATTATTTCATTGATGAACAAATATTAAACATCTGTTTTAAGCCAAGCCCAGTCCTGATCCCTGAACATCTCTAGATGTGAGCAAACCCAATTGAAATCTTTGTCCTCTCGGAGCTGACATTCTAGATTAAAAACAAACAGTAAGCGTCATAAAATATACAGTGTTAGATTACAAATGATAAAATAATTCAAGAAAAGGCATACATGTCAAGAAGAGATAAAACAGGACTGTAGTTCTCAGGAGGCTAAGGCAGTAAGGTGGAAAGTTCAAGACCTGCTTGGGCTACAATGTGAAATCAAGTCCACATAATCTAACTTAGCAAGATCCTGTCTCAAAATATATATATATATATATATATATAAATAAATTTTTTTTTTTTTTTTTTGGTTTTTCGAGGTAGGGTCTCACTCTGGTCCAGGCTGACCTGGAATTAACTCTGTAGTCTCAGGGTGGCCTCGAACTCATGGTGATCCTCCTACCTCTGCCTTCCGAGTGCTGGGATTAAAGGCATGCGCCACCATGCCCGGCTCAAAATAATATTTTTAAAAATGTAAAGAAGGCTGGGCATAGTGCACACCTTTAATCCCAGAACTCAGGGGGCAGGAGTAGGAGGACTGCCATGAGTTTGAGGCCATCCTGAGACTACACAGTAAATTCCAGGTTAGCCTGGGCTAAACTGAGACACTACCCACAACCCCCCCCCAAAAAAAATGCAGACTGGAGAGATGGCATAGCAGTTAAGGCACTTGCCTACAAAGCCTTACAGACTCAGATTGATTCCCCAGTACTCACATAAGCCAGATGCACACGGTGGCACATGCATCTGCAGTTTGTTTGCAGTGGCTAGAGGTTCTGGTGTGCCCACTCTCTGTACCTCCTCTCTTCAAATAAATAAATAAAAATAAAAATTTTAAAAATGCATTGTGGCCAGGCGTGGTGGCACACGCCACCTTTAATCCCAGCACTCAGGAGGCAGAGGTAAGAGGATCACCATGAGTTCAAGACCACCCTGAGACTACATAGTGAATTCCAGGTTAGTCTGGGCTAGAGCAAAACCCTACTTTGAAAAACCAAAAAATAAATAAATAAATAAATAAATGTAAATGTATTGTGGCACACACCAGCAATCCATAGTTGTAGCATGTGGGAAGCAGAGGTAGGAGAATTCTAGCAACTCCACAGCCAGCCTGGTGTGCAGAGTTCCAGGCCAGTTGGATTTACACGGTGATAGCTTATCTAAAACAACCAAAAACAAAAACACCTCTCTCCGCCTTTAAAAAGGGGAGGGGGACTGGAGAGATGGCTTAGTGGTTAAGGTGCTTGCCGGCACGGCCTAAGGACCCAGGTTCGATTCCCCAGGACCCATGTAAGCCAGCTGCACAAGGTGGCACATGCATCTGGTATTTGTTTATAGTGGCTAGAGGCCCTGGCATGCCCATTTTCTCTCTCCCCCCCCCTTCTTTCTCTCTCTCTGTGAATAAATAAAATATTTTTTAAAATTAAAAAACAAAATGAAAAGGTTAGTGTTGAGGGAAAGCTGGGAATATAACTCCTTGGTAGAGTTCATGCTAGCATGTTGAATGCCCAAGGTTTAAGTCCAAGTACTGCAAAAAAACAAAACAAATGATAACATTTTTTGAGAGGCAGCCAAGGGAAGAAAGCCCTGCTTGCATTGTTTGGGGATTCTTGGAGGGCAGGGATAATTTTAGATTTATGCAAGATTTACAATACTACAGAAAGTTCCTAGAATCTGTACACACCCACTCAAATTCAGTTTCCCTTCTGCTGTCATCTTACCTTACCATGGTACACATGACAAAAATAAGAAGCTTGTATTGGCATGTTACTATTAACTAAATTTCAGACTCCACACTACTCAATTTTTTCACAAGTGTCCTCTTTCTGTACCAGTCTTTAATTCAAATTACCACAGTATACTTAGATGTCCTGCCTTCTCAGATCTATCATCGTTTCTCAGCCATTACTTGTTTGCTTGGCCATGAATAGCTGAGGAATACTGGTCAGATGTTCTGTAATGTACCTCAGTTGGTTTGTCTCATGATTAGAATGGAGTTACTGTTCTGAGAAAGAATACCAGAAGTAAAGTTTCCTCATTCTCTCATACCAGACAGTACAATCATATCTGCACAACACCAATGATATTTATCACCTGGTATGCTTTTAAAAAATATTTTTATTTATTTTCATGCAGAGAGAGAGAGAGAGAGGAGAGAATGGGCATGCCAGGGCCTCCAGCTGCTGTAAACAACTCCAAACACATGCACCACCTCGTGCATCTGGCTTTACGTGGGCACTGGGGAATCGAACTTGGATCATTAGGCTTTGTAGGCAAGTGCCTTAACTGCTAAGCCATCTCTCCAGCCCCCCTCTTTTAATATTTTACTTATGGGGGGGTAGACAGAGAATGATCATGGCAGGGCCTCTAGCTATTGTAAACAAACTCCAGATGCATGTGCCATTTTGTGCATCTGGCCTTATGTGGGTACTGGGGAATTGAGCCTGGGTCCTTAGGCTTTGCAGGCAAGTGCCTTAACCACAAAACCATTTCTCCCCATCTTTCACTTTGTACTCTTGATGCACATAATAGTTACCAGGTTTGCACACTATAAAATTACCATATTTCCCTTTCCAAGTTCCATTCTGAAGAAGTGAGTCACTAGGTCCAGCCTACTCAAAAGATTTGAACACCTCTGGGAGTAGGTAGTACATACACAAACTATTGAATTTGTTCTGTTATAAAGACATATGTGTACACGCACATGTGCGCATGCCAGCAGACAACCTCGGATGTCAGCCTCGGAAATGCTATTTACCCCTTTTTTGTTGTTTTGGTTTTGTTTTTTTGAGGAAGGGTCTCACTCTGGCCCAAGCTAACCTGGAATTCACTATGTAATCTCAGGGTGGCCTCAAACTCATGGTAATTCTCCTACCTCTGCCTCCCAAGTGCTGGGCTTAAAGGTGCGTGCCCCCATGCCCCCAGCTTATTCACCTCTTTTTTGAGAAAGGATCTCTCACTGACCTGGAATTCACCAATCAGCTACACTAGCTGGTCAGCTATCTGCCTGTCTTCACCTCCCTAGTACTAGGATCACAGGCATGCGCCATCATACCTGGTCCTGAAAGTATCCCCTACTTATTTATGCAGTTATTTATTTCAATTTAGGTTCATATGTATTTAATACTTTGGATTATAGTACAATATTACTGCCATGATTTAAATACGATTTTAATCCATACATATGGATTTACTTCACCAGGTACAGTGATGTATAGTCTGCAATACCAGCACTCAAAAGGAAGTGACAGACCACAGGACCACAAATCTGAGGCCATCCTGAACTACAGAGCAAGGTCCAGGACTTGGTCTACATAGAGAGACCTTGTCTCAAAAATAAATAAATAAATAAAAAGTGTTCCTCAAAATCTCATGTGTTTGAGGAGATGATTCAGTGCATAAAACACTTGCTTTCCAAGCCTGCCCAGGTTCAGATCCCCACACTCTACATTTTCTGTCCGTAAAATAGAAATTGTGAGGGGCTTTTATCATCTTAACACACTGATGACAAGACGGGAAGTGAAGGCAGAAGAATATCCCAAAAGCTCACAGACCAGCTAGCCTAGTGAGTAGAGAGTGTGATAGCGAACAACAAGGAAAATGAGAGAGAGAGACTCCCTCAAATAAGGTGAAAGGCAAGGTCCAATATGTGAAAGTTGTCCTATGACCTCCAAACAAGTACCTGGGAAGATGACTCAAAGGCGCTTGCAGAGCATGCAGGCACAGGCTCAATTCCCCAGTTCCAACATAAATCCATGCTCACAAAGTGGCACATGCAGCTGGAGTTTATTTGCTGTAGCAAGAAGCCCTGGCATGCCCACATTCATATTCATTTAGTCTCATTTATCCCTCCCTCTCTCCCTATATTCCTCTCCCCTCACAAATAAATAAAAACACTTTTAGGACAAAGGAAACAGTGGCCCCTTTACCTTGGCTTCCTGTCTTGCCACGGGAGCTCTCCCACTTACAGATCTTCCTGCCATTATGATGTCATTTGTCATGTGGTCCTCGCCAGAGAAAAGTTAATACTGGAGCAATGTCGTTAAACTTTCAAAACCATCTGCTAAATTTGTTTTGCTTTATCTTGATGTTTTATTCATTCATTCATTCATACGTGTGGGGATGTGTTCAGAGGACAACCCCAAGGTGCCTGTGCTCCACCTTTTTAGAGACAGGATCTCTTGCCTCTGCAAACTGCCAGACTAGCAGGCCAGTGAACTTCTGAGTCTCCTGGCTCTGCCTCCCATTGTCATGAGTGTGTTGGGATCACAGATGCATGCACCACTTTGTATCTGGCTTTAAGTGGGTGTTGAGGACTTGAACGCAGGCCAGTAGGCCTTGCAAGGAAGTACCTTTCACCACTGAGCCATCTTCTAAGCTCGAGTTTTTGTTTTGAGACAAGGTTTTATGGAGCCCAAAGTAGTCTCAAACTTGCTATGTAGCCAAGGATAAGCTTGAACTCCTGATCCACCTGCTTCTAACACCCAAGTACTGGGATTATAGGTATGTGCCTCCATGTCTGGATACAGTTTTTTTCTTTTCTATTAAGTGCATGTATGTACCTATGTATGTACATATTTAAAAGAGTATAGGCTCACCAAGGACTTTTGCCACTGCAAACAAACTCCAGACACATGAGCCATTTTGTGCATCTGGCTTTACATGGGTACTTGGAAACTGAACCCAAGTTGGCAGGCTTTGCAAGCAAGTGCCTTTAACCACTAAGTCATCTCTACAGCCCTACATTTCACCTCCTTATACATATATATTCCCAGCTTTAGATATTTTGCTATAGCAAGAGAAAACTGACTGATAGAACTACGTTATACTTATGCTATTACTAAATCACACCAACTTTTGCACTGGAAAAGATCACTTCTGGGTAAAAACCTAGGACAAATGAAGGAGCCAGGCACAAAACCATCTGGGAAAGAAACATTCTAGGTCCCAAACTATGATGATCCTTGTATGTTCAGGGAATGTAACAGAAAGTATCAGCAAATGAAATTATAGTGGAAATATAGAGCCACATCACAGAACTATATAGGCCATGGAAGAGACTGGCTCTTTCTTTACGTAAGAAGGAACATCAAAGGATATTGCTGAGCACAGGAAGATGTTATAAAAGGAGCCCTGGCTGCTGTGTTGAGAACTGACTGCAGGTGATAAGGACAGAAGAGAGGCCAATCAGGAGTCTATCATAATAATTCAGAGAATTATAAGAGAAGATGGTAGCTATTCAGGGTGATGAGAAGTAGCCAAATTCAGAATGGATTCTGAAGTCAGGATTGTTAGGATATGCTATTAGATAAATGTGGAGCTTACAAAGCCTGATGGCCAGGATTTGATTTCCCCAATACTCACATAAATCTAGATGCACAAAAGTGGTGCATACATCTGGAGTTCATTTGCAGTGGCCCTGGCACACCCATACTTTCCTTCCCCACACCTTGCAAATAAATAATTAATAAATAAAAATTTTCTAAAAAGGGATGGAGAGATGGCTTAGCACTTAAGGTGTTTTCCTGCAAAGCCAAAAGACCCAGGTTCAATTCCCCAGGACCCACATAAAGCCAGTTGCATAGGGTGGCACACATGTCTGGAGTTTGTTCACAGCGGCTGAAGGCTCTGGTGCCACTGCAAATAACCTCCACATGCATGTGCAACAATGGCTTTACGTGGGTCCTGGGGAATTGAACCTTAGGCTTTGCAGGCAAGCAACTTAACTGCTAAAACATCTCTCCAGCACTTATTTTAATTTTTTAAAAATACTTTCATTTAGCAGGGCATGGTGGCACATGCTTTTAATCCCAGCACTCGGGAGGCAGAGGTAGGAGGATACCATGAGTTTGAGGTCACCCTGAGACTACATAGTGAATTTCAGGTCAGCCTGAGCTACAGTGAGACCCTATCTCAAGGGGCGGGGGGGAAACCTTTTATTTATTTATTTGAGAGAGAGAAACAGACACAGAAAGTGAATATGGGTGAGCAAGAGTCTCCTGCCAATGCAAACTAACTCCAGACACATGCGCCACATGTATCTAGTTTTACATGAGTACTGGGGAGTTGAACCCAGGCCGTCAAGCTTTGTAACAGAATGCCTTTAACCACTGAGCCATCTCTCCAACCCAGAAATCAAGACTTTCTTATTTTCCCTTTGGTCAGAGACAAAGTTAGCAATATTTTTTTCCTCATTCACCTAGTACCTACTACAGCTCAGCATTCCTAATTCTCCAAACCTTCAGTATGCAGCATTCCCTATGACTGCCTCTGTACAATTCGCTACCAGTCTGCTCCTGCACCGCTGTCCAGCTGAGAGTCATTTACTTCCATCACCCTTTGCCAGTGCTCTCCCACACTGAAAGCCTCTCCCCTCCACCGCATCAAATGCCAGCTCTCTGTGAGCCACAAATAATGACCCATGTTCTCTCTGAAAATGATCTTACTACTCTGACTCACAGTGAATGTGTTTCCTTCCAAAGCAGCCCGAAGATTCCAATAACCACCATCCCTTAACATGCACTGTCAGTGTAACACAAGATTTAGCATTTATTGACCTGTGTGGCTAATGAACTTTACCTAAAAACATAGCTTCCTTTAAGAACAGTTTTGTATGGGGAAATTGGCATGGTGGCAAATGCCTGAAATCCTAGTACTGCGAAGGCAGAGGCAGGAGCAGCTTCTGTAGCCTGGGCTTTAGATTAAGATCCTGTCTCAAAAGAACAAGGGTTGGAACACATGCCTCAATGGCACAGCACTTGCCTAAATACAAAAGGCCCTGGGTTTAACCCCTAGCATGGGGGGGGGGGAGAGGAAAGATGGAGGGAAGGGGCTAGAAGAGGAGGGGGAGAAAGGAAAGAAGCAGGAGGGAGAGAGGAGGAAATTAAGTCTTTCCTCTTCACCCAACAGTAGCTTCATATTATGTACCTGCCACACAGCAAGTGCTCAATAAATGGGTAGATTATTTGGGGTCAATGGTTTTATCCAGTCACAGTAAGTTTCTTGTGATAGGGGCCTGTGTGTATCTCTCTTACATCTGGTACTGAATTGGACACATGTGAACAGGCACTCCAATAACTGCTTATTGTTAACGACAATACCTCTGTCCCTGGAGATACTATTATCTTGGTACAAAACATGAGAACATGAGTTTTGCACTTGCTGCTCTATTTCATTTGAAGCCAGTTGTTTCCTGGTCAAAGAAATAGCCAGGGAACTCACCAACAGTATATCCCAGTGTGTCTGATATGTGATGCAAATAGGGTGAGAGATAATCAAAATCCTGGTGATATCTACATAGTCCAGAAAAAGGTTGCCCTGCTGAGATACTGAGCAAAAGACAAGTGTTTCTAAACTTAGATTAATCCTTTCTAAGAACATAATCAGAGAACATACACACAAGGATGTTTACTGCAGAATTAGTTTCAAGAGTGAACTGGAAGCCACCGTAGTGTCCAAAATGAATAATCAATTCAGTCTAATTTGACATGCTCATACAATAACCAGGGAATAGCTGTTGTATGTCTAATCATGTGCCAAATGCTTTAGCTTTCAAGATTGTCCTTTTCCTGAGACAGGCTCTTGCTACGTAGCCCAAACCGCCCTTGAACTCATAATCCTCCTACTTTAGCTTCCCAAATGCTGGGATTACAGATGTGCTCCACCAAACTTGCTTTAATAAAGGTCTCCGTGGGCTGGAAAGATGACTTGGTGGTTAAGGAGCTTGCCTGTGAAGCCTAAGGACCCACGTTGGACTCTCCAGATCTCATGAGCCAGACACAAGTTCGATTGCAGTGGCTGTAGGTCCTGGTGCACCAATTCTCCAATTCTCTCTCCCCCTTCATAAAAAGGTCTCCATTTATAAACGTCAAGATCAGCCTTAAAATATTCAGTTCAGTACAACAGTACTTCTGTAAAAACAAGAGGATGAGCACTGCCATGTTAGTTAGTTGTACATGGGCATAGCAGGATTTGGGTTAATTTTGTTGTTGTGTTATTATTTCCCTTTATGCTTTTCAGTTTTCCAAGTTTCATGCTTTGAAAACAATACTCTTCCAGCAGTGCAATATACAATGCAAGAATCCTAAGATCCAACCTTCCACTCACTCTCCTGTCCTCATACACATCCAATACAGAGAAAACTGATGAAACTTCATGCCAAGAGCTTCTTCACAGAAGACTCCGGTGCTGATCCTTTGCTTCCCACCTCAGAAGTCTCACATGCTGCTAGGCATATAGTCAGGAAATTCATAAATAACAAAGATCTGGGAAGAAGGCATGGAGGACCGAGAAGGCAGATATCACCACTGTAATAATACCACTCTACCCAGCACCCCATCTCCCTGCAATCCAGGGCTGAGCTCTTTCTCTGCTCCCTCTTAGGTATTACATGGCCCATGAGGAGCTAAGAATAAATTAATGGTGACTCTTTGTACCATAGCATTCATCTTTCGCCTTTTACCTTTCCTTTCTGCCTCTTAAAAGGTGATCTTGCCTTTCAGCTAGTACAATGTGTGGTTGCACTGAACCAGTGCATCAGTCTGCAGAGAATCATTGAGAGAATGAATTTGAATAATAAAAGCCAGAACAAGGCAATACCTTGGAGGGAGACTTGGTATAGTACCTTCAATTTAGAACCTCATTTCTCCAGCTAATGTAGTCGTTGGAGACATTAGCCTAATTTCTGCCAGGAGAGTCCAGCAACCCAGCAGTACTAAGCACAGGCACGGAGGACTGTGCAAGGCTCAGAGTCAGAGTGTGAGAAATGAAATTAGCAGCACTGCACTCTGTGCAAAGGAAAGCAAGTCCTCACTCCCACCCCCAACTCCTTGCCAACCATGTTAAGAATGAAAAACACAATGATATGTATGGGAGTTAACACAGTATGAAGTCAGGACCCAGAAGAGCACTTACACACGACTGCAAAGTTAATTTCAAAGGACATTCAATAAACACAGCCCTGCAACAGATCTTGTCATTGCCAAGCCAGATTTGCTGCAGGCCTGGGAAGGCTCCAGAACCTGCTAGTAAGTCAGTTAGCTGAGGCCAGAAACAGGGAAGAAAGTCCACAAAAGCCAGTCTGGAAAACAGAGGCTCAGCTTGTTACCTCTACCATGCTGACTGCACCCACATACACATGGTTTCCACAGAATGCCCAGTGGCTAGGCTGAAAAAAATATCATACCTGGTCCTACAGCAAGGAAACTGCCACATAGAGACACTCATGTCACTGGTGACTCACTGTGAACAGCATCACAGCTAGTGCTGCTCAGGCCCCAATGACCTTGGTGTAACACCATACTGTTAAGTACAAGGACACCTGTAAACCAAGACCCTGTGAGGGGGTTGGTGGATTGTAAACCTTTTTGTTTGAACAGATTCCCAGATGGGCTGGGGTGCTTCAGGTCAAGGCACACATGGATTTAGCACATGGCAAGCACTCAAACAGAACACTTCAGACTTGAACCTTCCCCACGAGTCTACCTTGGGTTTAGATGTGCAAAACTGTTTGCCCAACTACTAGAAGCCAACTCTTGAGGAGAACAAAGAATTGCTTGGGAGGGGAGCAAAGAAACCAAGGATGGACACCCGGTCCCCCGACTCCACCCAAGAAGCACATGAAATGAGGGAGCAGTGCAAGCCTATATAGGAAGGCAGGGCTTGCTCTTCACACACACACAGCCTGCCTGCCAAAACCCGTTGGAGGGCAGGGAGCCTAGCTGTGTGGGTGAGGACTGAGTCATGTTATGAGTCTCTTCTCTAAACAGCATGTGAAAATCCTCTCCATGTCAGGAAAGGGCTGTGGGGAGGAGGGGGAGACATGCACAAGGTGGTGGTCTGTAATTGGAAGCACAGATTTCATTCTAATGATAGCACAGCCTCCTCTCAAATGATTGGGGATCCATTCTGGAAGAAGCCAGACAGGCCTAGGGGAAGGAGTAGCTGGATCATATGGATTTGGAGTCAAAATACCAATGCGATAAAACTATGTTATCACAATGTTGATAATTTCCCTGCAAGAAGCGAACTTCCCATAACCATAAATCAATCCCTCACTGCAATTTTAGAAATCTATCAAAAAAAATTCAGCTATTACCAGAAACTCTAAATGCTCCACACTAGATGCATAAGTAGGGGAGAAGCTGAACGGTTCCCTGAGGCGGGCCATACAGGAACAGGGTAGTCAGGAGTTCCATATACTTAGGAAGCTCATTTAGGGAATGGGCTGTGTATGATGCATGCAGGCCCTAGAGTGCAGACACTTCCTCCCAGCAGCCTGCTCAGAGGCAGGCTGTGAGCTGCGACACTGGCAGATGGCTGTCCTGGTGGCAATTGTGCATGCTCCAATGGCTGCCTCCTCCTGTCCACCCTCGAGCTCAGGCTTTGTTCCCACAAGGGGCGGAGAGTGTTAGTAGACATTAGCCCCAAAGAATAGTGCCTTTCCCTAGGGAAGGTAAACATTCCCATCAAATGGCAGAAGCCAGTACAAGGCAATTTCTTCCTATGTAGGAAAAAGGAGCTGCAAACATCAAGTTGCTCATTCAAAAGAGACCGATGATCTCTGCAAGCCAAGCAGTGCCAACCATCTGTAAAGGCTTTGCACATCCATCAGCACAAGGGGCTGTGGGCGGAGGGAGAAGCAGAAGCAAGGAAGGCCACTCGTGGCTCTGGCCTCAGAAGCCCAGGAGAAGCCAGTCCATCTACTCTCCAAGGGGCCCTAGCCTAGGCAAAGGTATAACAGAGGGCTTGATTTCCAATAGATTCTCTCTCCTCTGCCCCAAGCACTCCCTAACCCCATAGCTCAAGTCTGTCTGCATTCAAAGCTTGCAGGAGTAGGATGGTCATCAATCTTGAGACAGACTCTTCTCTCTCCCACCAAGTATACCCCATGTTTTTTTCTAGTCACATGTAACTAAAAGAGAAATGACAGTTCACTCGGCTTATGCCTAAAATAACCTAACAGAAATAGGGTTGATGAAATCTCCTGTAATACAAAACATAATTCAGAGCCCAGCCACTTGTCACAGCGTGAGAAATCCATATGCGTCCAAGGGTCTGACTGTAAAATTTGTAAATCAATAACAAAGTATAACACCTTAGCCACTAAGTTAAAATACAAAGAACATTTTTGGCATTGCTTTTTTTAAACTTAGAAAATATGAACTTTCATAGATACGTACTTATAAGGGAATTGTGTGCTAGAATGGAAGTCTGTACTTTCCAGACCCCACCCCCACAGTGACTTCAATGAAAAAATAAGAACCCCAGGACTTACATTCTCCCAATTTTATAATAACAGCTTTCTTTTACACACCCTACTATTAGTATAACAGGGATGGCAACATCAGTCTTAAGAACACATGTTCCTTTTGCGCTCAAGAAAAGCAAGCAAAATACCTGCTTTGTGCAAGAGCAAGGCACTTAAAACAGAAAAGAAAATAATAAATCATTGCAAAGCTGAGTTTGAACTTATTTTTCTTTCTTCTGGATGATCAAACAGTGAGCGTAGGGGTAGGGACTGCAATCTGAAAACATATTGCCATAGTGATCGGTGCTTAGAAAGAAGGATAAAAGAAGCAGAATTTCATTTATATTCCAAGGAACTTAGACAAGTGCTCTAATCACTCAATCAGACTGCAGAGTTCTAATGCTGAACAAGTGGCCTCTTCCCTAATGTAAGGCTAGGAGCAGACCACGAATGTATGTCTACACTGTTATTAATTACCTTCTTACAGGAGTCTTCTCCTCAGGACACAGGAACGAAAGAGGCAGGCACTGAGGTCCATTAGCAATAGCCCTTATTCTGCCATGTGTGGCAAGGCAGAATCAGAAATTACCTACTATACCACAGGCAGAGTTACATTCTGGTCAGTTTCTTCTTTACCTAACAGGTCTCCTGGACATACACTTAAATTTGCTTTAGTTTTTATTCTGAAATAATTGTAGACTTGCATAGAAGTTGCAAAAAAAAAAAAAAAGTACAGAGTTTTTACATACCCTTCACGTAGATTCTCCTATTATTAACATCTTTTGTAATTGTAGAATGATTATTAAAACTAATAAATTAGCATCAGTAAAACACTAACAACGAAACTATATTCTTTATTTGGAATTCACCGATTTTCTACTAATTACTTTTCTGTTTCAGAATCTAAGCTACCCCACTGTATTTAGTTGCCTTATCTTCTTAGTTTCCTCCACCCTGTGCTTGTCACTCTTGGCCCAGACACATTTGAATAGTACTGGGCGGCTGTTCTGTACATTAGTCCTCACTCCAGTTTGAAAGTTTTTATTAAAAAAAATTTAGTGTTGAAGCTGGGCGTGGTAGCGCACGCCTTTAATCCCAGCACTTAGGAGGCAGAGGTAGGAGGATCGCCATGAGTTCAAGGCCAGCCTGAAACTATACAGTAAATTTCAGGTTAGCCTGGATTAGAGTGAAACCTTATCTCTAAAAACAAACAAACAAAAATTTAGTGTTGGACATACTAGACACTCTACCACTGAGCTACATCCCCATCTTTTACCTCAATTTTGATTTGTCTGATATCTACCCTTTTTTTTTTTTTTCGAGGTAGGGTCTCACGCTGGTCCAGGCTGACCTGGAATTCACTATGGAGTCTCAGAGTGGCCTTGAACTCATGGTGATCCTCCTACCTCTGCCTTCCGAGTGCTGGGATTAAAGGCATGTGCCACCATGTCCAGTTGTCTACCCATTTTTAATACAACAGAAACAAAAGTAGCTAACATTAATTGAGATAATATTATGTACCTGGCGCCATAGTAAACTTCATAATTAAAACATCCCTTTGGGGCTAGAGAGATGGCTTAGCAGATAAAGCACTTGCCTACAAAGCCTAAAGACCCAGGTTAAATTCCCCAGTACCCATGTAAGCCAGATGCAAGAGGTGACACATGCATCTGGAGTTTGTTTGCAGTGTCTACAAGCTCTGACATGCTCATTCTCTCTATCTGCCTCTTTCCCTCCCCCACCCCACCCCACCCCTCTCTTTCTCAGGAAATAAATAAATAAATATTAGGAAAAAATCCCTATGAAGGTATTATTACTATGCTTATTTTATAAGTGGACATATTTCATTAAACCTTGGTGTAATTAAGTAACTTGCTCAAGGCTGCCCACCTGTAAAATACCCTGGTCAATGTGTGAACCTAAGTATGGTGATTCTGAACACTACATGTCTGCTACATTCAAGGTTCTGGAAGCTGGATATCGTGGTACACACCTTTAATCCCAACACTCAGAAGGCTAAGGTAGGAGGATCACCATGAATTCAAGGCCAACCTGGGCTATAGAACTAGTTTGAAATCAGCCTGAGCCAGTGAGACCCTGCCTCAAAAAAATCAAAACCAGGGCTGGAGAGATGGCTTAGCAGTTAAGGCACTTGCCTGCAAACCTAAGGACCCAGGTTCAATTCCCCAAGACCCATGTAGGCCAGATGCATGTTGGTGCATGCGTCTGGAGTTCATTTGCAGTGCTAGACTATCTGGCACACCCATTCTCTGTCTGTTTGGCTGCCCCTCCCTTCCTCCCTCACTCTCTCTCTCATAAATATTCTCTAAAAAAAAGGAATGAATTAGAAAAAAAAACAAAAACCCTAGCTACAGATGATTGGGCTTCTGTGTGAGAAGGAAAATACTTAGTAGCAGAGGCCAGTAAGTTAAAAAGGAGACATAAAGGGAAGAGAAAGGAAGGGAGGAGGGTACTTAATAGTTGGTATTGTATATATGTAAGTACAATGATTGAGATGGGGAGGTAATATGATGAAGAATGGAATTTCAAAGGGGAAAGTGTCAGGGGGGAGGGAGGGAATTACCATGGGATTTTTTTTATAATCATGGAAAATGTTAATAAAAATTTAAAAAAAGGAAAAAAAAAAGGTACTGAGGGAAAAAAAGGTACTACAACATACAACCCAGGCTCTGCCCCTGGCTCCTTCTCTAAAGGCTTGACTTGCTGGGAAAAAAGGGGGCTGGGCAAACGGCTCACTGGGTAAGAGCACTTGTCCACACAAACTTGTGAACCTGCCTAAAAGGATCTCAGGTTTGAGTTTGATTCTCAGCATCCACAGTAAAAGCTGGATATAGTCACAGTAAATATCAGTTCAGCAAGACTCCATCTCAAAGAAACAATGAGGCAGAATGATCATGGTGTTCTCCTCTGGCTTCTGAATATATGCTCACCTGTACACACACATACATATACACTATACATTCACACCCCACCTCCAACCACACATAGTACACACAATTACCCTCCCCCCCAAAACAGGGGTGGGAGGAAGGCATTCTTGCCTATGCTCTTTTTTTTGTAAATTCTGACCTTACAACCAGAAATGTCTTTCTCTTAACAAGAAGCATGGTCCCTGACTAAGACAAAGAAGCCATTGTTTTCCTGAGACCCCACTCTGGACCAGTACCAGGCAGAGAGGAAATAAGAAAGCATGAAGATGTGCTTAATTCAAGAGAAAGAGAGAACTCTTACAAGACTTTTGCAAGTGTGTGGAGCCAAGAGGGTCATGGGAAGAGGAGTGAAGAGGAAGAGGAAGAATAGAAAGGGGAGGGAGAGAAAGAAAGGGCAAAGGGAAAGAAGAGGGGAGGGAGGAAAGAGAAGAAAAGGGGAAAGAGAAGAGGGAAGAAGGGAGAGGAGATGGACGGGGGTACACAGGAAGGGGGAAGGGGCAAGGGAAGGGAGAGGGAAGGGGAAAAGGGAGGAGAGGAGAGAGGGAGAAAGGAGGGAGGAAGAAAAAGGGGAGAAAGAGGAGGGAGAAAAAAAAGGGAGGGATAAACGAGGTGTGGTGGCACACGCCTTTAATTCCATCACTTTGGGAGGCAGAGGTAGGAGGATCGTCATGAGTTCAAGGCCAACCTTAGACTACATAGTGAATTCCAGGTCAGCCTGAGCTACAGTGAGACCCTACCTCGAAAAACCAATAAATAAATAAATAAAATAAAAGGAGGGAGGGAGGGAGAGAGAGAGGGATGGATGGATGGAGAGGGGAGGGGAAGAGAGGAGAGGGATGGTGGAAGGAAGGGAGGGAGGGAAAAAACCACAAAGATCTCTCTGGGATTATTTCTTTCCCATGTCATACCCTCCTCTTTATTGTGAGATGGTGATAGATAATGGAATAAGGGAATGTGATGGATAAGGGAATAAAATAATCTGATGGATAAGGAAATGTTACCTTTGCCATTCAGGATGTGGTACCTTACAAATGTTACCTTTGGTATGCCATCTGCTTGATTAAGATAACCACTAACCATTTTTTCTCTCTTGTTAACAAATAACAATATGACTATTGTCATGTAAACTTGTTTAACAATATGAGGTAAACTTATGGGTTTGTCTTTATAACCCCTGACCAGAGGAAACTGCACTCTTGAGCTCAAAGTGTAGTCCTGGCCAGAAATAAATGCCTCTATTTTACTAATCTAATATTTGTGCCAGACTGGTGAATCTCTGAGTGACCCCAGACTCATTAGAAGATTCTTTGGGAAGCCAGGACACAAGCCATTCATAAACCACAGGGTATGTAGTGTGGGTGTCAAGGGAACCAGCTGTGAAGACAGGCTGGGAAATACTCCAGCTGCAGTTAAGAAGTTTTTAATACTGTGACTTTACATCACTCTGTTCCACTGCCTTGATTTTCCCCGAATCCCATCTCTAGAGATGCTACTGTGTTTTTCTTCTCATTCTGACTGGTCAGAGGAATGCCTGGTTAGAAGGATTGGCTTGGAAGTCATTTCTTTGACACTAGCAGAATTCCCCCAGCTGCATACATCACTATCCCTGTCCCTATAACTCAGCTGCAGGTAGATGTCAAATGGCTATAAGGGAGGGAAAAGGGGGCAAAAACATGAAAACCAAGGAGCAAATCAAAGACCATTTTGCTCAAACACCCACTGGTAAAACCAACAATCGCTGATAGGCAAAAGCAGGGTCACATGACACCTTCAGGTGAGAAACTCTGACTTGTCTTTTTACTCCTCTTCACATCTGGCAACCCCAGCACCAAGCTGCCCCTATTATTCATCTCCCACACCATCTTAGAAAATAAAAGGGCTCCTCCCCTTTGAGATCTACCATGTCACACCCAATCCAAGGTTATCTCCACTAGCACTTTCCATCAAACAACAGGAGCTCCAATGTTAATGGTCTAGAGAGAACAGTTCCTCCAACCCCTGCAATCTAAACCAGTGAGACATAAAGCCAACCAACAGTCCTCAAACCACCTGCGCAAAGGGCCACTTCATCCTTTGTGGGGAGGGCCATCTGGATCTATCCCAAAGAGCTAGAGAACAAAGAAGCAGCAGGCTGAATAACTGTATCCACTTCTACATGTCAACAACCTTCAAACTTCACAGTATTTTGTTCAAATACAAGACTTCAAAAGGTATTGTTTCCAGCCGGATAGGCATGGTGGCACACACCTTTAATCCCAGCACTCACCAGAAGGCAAAGGTAGGAGGATCATCGTGAGTTCAAGGCCACCCTGAGACTACACAGTGAATTACAGGTCAGCCTGGGCTAGAGTGAGACCCTACCTCACATTTGGGTTATAACCTGGGAACGATACTATTGTTGTTGTTGTTGTTGTTTTTCAAGGTAGGGTCTCACTCTAGCCCACCTCGGCCTCTGGGGTGTTGGGATTAAAGCTCATTTTTGTTTATCCTTAGGAGTTTTGAGACAGGGTTTCATGTAGCATAGAATGGCCTCAAACTATATGGCTGCGGATGACCTTGAACTCCTGATCCTCCTGCAGTCATCACAACTGGCAAAGGGTTCCTTTAAACAATATGTGCAATACACTTAGCATAAGGAAGGCTTTTAAAAAGTTTTCTTTCTTGTGACGGAAAGAATGTAAGAGCCAAAGGAAGGGTAGGACTCCTTACAATGTGCTCCCCCAGACACAAAATGGCCTGGATATCCATGATCTCACAGTGCCCGACACTACCTACACAGACTATAATAATAGGAGGAAAAGATCATGACATCAAAATAAAAGATGGACTGATTAAAATGGGGAGGGGATACGATGGAGAATGGAGTTTCAAAGGGGAAAGTGGGGGGAGGGAGGGTATTATCACGGGTATAATCATGGATGTTGTTAATAAAAAAAAAATTGAAAAAAAAAGTTTTCTTTCTTGTCTACTCAAGTGCTGAACTAGAATTACTGGTTCTTATCCCTCCTCCCCACCACCCCGACCTCCCGCCATTCATGGGGTATCAGAAAACTTCCTTGTCAGGATCACCATGAGTTCAAGGCCACCCTGAAACTACAGAGTTAATTCCAGGTCAGCCTGGACCAGCACGAGACCCTACCTCGAAAAAACAAAACAAAACAAAAAAAAAATATTTTGACCATCATAAGAGGAGGGAAAGATCAAGACATCAAAATAAAAGACAGACTTAATTGAGATGGGGAGAGGATATGATAGAGAATGGAATTTCAAAGGGGAAAAGTGGGACAGGGAGGGTATTACCATGGGATATTTTTTATAATCATGGAAAATGTTTAAAAATTTGAGAAAAATTAAATTAAATTAAAAGAAAACCTCCTTGTCACAAATAAAGGTGGGGTGGATATGAAAGTAAGACTAACTGGGAAGAGGAAGGGGTTCAGTAGGAGAGGAGCAAGAGAGGGCAATGGAAGGGTAAATATGATCAAAATACATACAGGCATGAAATTGTCAAATAAATAAAAATAAAGATTAAAAAACCTTTCTGTCTAAAAGCCTGACCTAGCAAAACCAGGTAATGCTGGGAGAAAGATTACACAAAAGGATGTTCATGTAACATCTAGAGGGCTGCAGGGGTGGGGTTCAGGAACAACCTGCTTTCCACCCCTCCTAGGTCACACACACACACACACACACACACACACCCAGGTATACTACATTGCTATCCCATCAAAAACTCACCCTCGCTCTGATAAACTAATTATGGCAACAAGTAAAAAAAAAAAAAAAAAAAAAAATTTAATCCAAAGAAATGGTTCTTTTCTTCCAAACAACTGTATTATACAAACCACAAACAGACTGGTCTTGGAATTTTAAAAAGATATAAAATAAAACTCAAATCGATGTAGTATGGAAAATAAGAGATCAACAACCCCCGAGTTTATGAACAACAGTAAAAAGCCCAACATCAACAAGCAGAAACATAATCAGCACAAATACAAATAACAAAAGGCTTACAGAGCCCTGCCTCCTTTCTATTCTTCCCAGGCTGGTGGAAGAGCAGTGGCTATTGGAGTGTTACCACCACTCTGACCAGTCAGAGACCTCTAAGAGTCCCAAAGATGCTCCCTGCCTTCAGAAGAGGAAAGGCTGGGGCTCAGGATACAGCTTAGTGGAGTGAATGCTTCCCACGCACACCCTAGATACAATCCCCAGCACTGCAGCACTTGGAAGGTAGAGGTAGGATGATCAGAAATTCAAGTCATCCTCTGCTACACATAGCAAGCTTGAGGCCAGCCTGGGCCCTGTCTGACTATGGTCCAGGGCTCAGATTGCTTGAGAAAGTCATCACATCCCCTAGTCCTGGCTTGCCACAAAGTCAGGTTGTCTACTAGGTTCTTTCTGATGCTGGAAGATGGTGAGTTCTGACCTGTTTTCCAAGTACCTGCCCATGATGGTTCTCGCTAGCTTCCCATTCCTCAATTGCACAATCAAGTCCTTTTCATCACCTGAGCAGTACCACACCCTCAACAAGGCTCAGAAAACTAAAGACATCTAAAGGAAGCTTTCTCCGTTTCCTTCCACCCTTCTCACCTTTCCCTATTTCCTTCCCACATTTGCTTCTAATTTCTAAGGCTCATCCCACTCAAGAGGTCATGACTTTTCTATCTGCCACCTAAATCACTTTGCCCCATCAGTGATCCTCCCAACAGGATTTTAAAATCTGTCTACACTGGTTCTTTCCCCATCTTCTAACACATATGAAAGCTCTCTCCAAGTGGCATCAGTGACGCTGCCTATGGGAAGTCTCTCCTTCAGGGCCTGTTCTGTTGTCACATAGCCACATTCCTGTCTGGGAACCTCCCACATCATAATCTCACGCAGATATGCCTCTGTCATGACCACTATGAGCTCCCAGACATGAAGCACTGTATTTGGACTACTGTAGGAGTTCAACAAAGGGAACATGAAATAAGCCAGTTTTTTGTTTTTTTAATGGGGGGGGGTCAGTTTCCGAGGTAGGGTCTCACTCTAACCCAAGCTGACCTTGAACTTTTTCTTTTTTTTTTTTTTTTTGAGGTAGGGTCTCACTCTTGCTCAGGCTGAGCTGGAATTCACTATGTAGCCTCTGGGTGGCCTCAAACTCACAGTGATCCTCCTACCTTTGCCTCCTGAGTGCTGGAATTAAAGGTGTGTGCTACCATACCTAGGTAAACCAGTTAGTGTGGGTATCTCAGAGATTATCTTTTAGTTTTCTTTCACTTACTCTCAAACCCAGGTTTTTACATTATCCTTTATTTCCTCCCCTACTAGCTGAACTCCATGATAGAATCCTAGGTTTCACTTAGTTTCACACTATGAAATCAGCTGTCTTAGTTCTCATCTCCTGAGAATCACATCAGTTTCCATTCCTAGCAGAATGGACAATTCCCATGACCACGTCACTATTCTCCAACATAATTTGCCTTTCTAGCCAAGTAAGTATACTTACTGCTCATTTTCTCTCTTCTCTACTCTTTGGAGAGAATGTGTGTGCACACGCATGTTCATGTGGGTAAGTACAGGCGGGTGCCATGACATGTGCCACAGCAGGCATGTGGAGGTCAGAGGACAATTCCGGGTGTTGTCTCAGTCTTCTGCCTTGTTTGACACAGGGTTTCTCATGGTTCACCACCACAAATGCCAGGCTAGCTAGCCCACACGCTTCTCAGAGAGTCTCCTGGCTCAACCTCCTCTCCTGCCTACACTAGTGCTACACAGCGTGACTTCTGCCCGAGCTCTGGGCAACTAGCCAGCAACCGCTTTGTCCACTGAGCCATCTGCCCAGCTCAATCTCCCCTCCACTCTTGCTTCTACCTTGTCCTCTTCTCCACCTAGTCAAACATAACATCTCTAAGTCAGAAATCAGTTACTACCACCAGCATTCTGCAAAACATGCAACAAGTTCTAGAAAAGGGCATTCATTGCAGCTTCAGGCCAGTCTGGGGGAGTTATTCTCACCCCTGCCTAGCCCCTTTGGAGATGGCCTGGCCTCTCTGTGCCAGCAGAGTGAGGACAATATTAGAGAAAGAAGGGAATTCAGAGCTGCACATGTTCTCTGGAATGAAAACTAGGATTGGTTTGGACAGCTACTTCCCATGACTCTACTCAGTTAAGTTGCTCATCCCAACCATTTGTGGAGCTGACCTTTGAAAGCTGAGTCTGTGCCACTCTGCTAAGTACTTTTAATTAAACCTCAGAGAGAACAGGTGGATGGGAACAGAGGAAGAAGAGGATGAGAGCCTTAGGGTAAGCATTAAGGACATGAGTACTTGTTAAAAAGAAAACGGCCAACAGCTGCTCTCCATCACCACCAAACCTACAAATTGCAAACTGGACGCTGGCCTGCAGCATCCAGGTAATGAAGGCCAATCCCAGGTAGAGCTGCTCTATTGACTGTGTGAAGCTCAGTCAGAGGGAAGCCAAGTGTCCTCAGCCTTGGCAGTAGCTGCCACAGAGGTCATAAACCTCGACGCCCAGGCCTCCTCCTGCTCCACCGGGGTTGACTGTGGGATTTGTCTACCACCCCAGGAGGCTAGTGAGGAAACCTATCTACATGAGAAATGAGGTGTCTGTGGGACAAAGAAATGTAAACAGCCTTCACAGAGCCCTCGGGGACCTTCATGCATGCCAGTGCATCCCTCTTTTCTCTCCCTATGCAAAGCACTTTGTCATGCTCATGAGGCCCAGCATCTGCCTACTTCTAAGTGTACGCCTCCCCCCCCCCCACCGTCAACCTGCATTATCAAGGAGCAAAGCAAGTGCTCAGAGTGGAAACTGCTTAGAAAACACTGGAGAAGCAGCACTAGCAGCAGCAGCAGAAGAGCCAGAAATACAGGGAAGAAAGGAACAGATTCAGTTCTTAGGGAGTCCCCAGAAAACTTGAAAGGCCTCGAGCTAGGAAGACATTGTGAAGAATCTCTTCTGAACACCTATCTTGAAAAGTTGATAGTAACTTGTATCCAAATAAGGAGGTAGTGTTTCTCACAAAGCTATCATTTCCTCTATTTAGTCCCTGCCTCACCTTTCCTACCACGATGAGAAATCATACAACAGAAACCCCTCCCTCAGGCCACTACCTCCTAGAGGCAGCCAAATTAGTCCCACTTGTCCATTTCAATGAGCCAGAGGGGCTTAGGAATGAACTGCCCTCAAGTGGCAACCCTGCTCCCACCCACTGCACGAGGGGCTCTGGGTGTATGTATGTATCTGCGTGTGAAGGAACAGAAGAGAGTTCTTGGAGGCCACCTTGGAGAATGAAGTCACCTGTAAGAAGTCACCAGGCTAGCAGAAGATACTCATATGCCTCTCAACCACAGAGCTAGGGAGTGGTAGAAGGCACTGGAAGCTTTGACCCTTAGTCTCATCCCAACTGCAACCCATGGTATATGTAAAATGTATATGTTGCTTCTGAAACATGGAATTTCCTAAATAAAAAGTGCTTTTCCACCATAACTGAGTTCATGCTAACAAAGTGACTTGTGATGGGTGTCTAGATAAGTTCAGCCGGGGGCCTGGTGACCAGAATGGAAGGTTGGAACTTTCAGCCCACATACCATGTCTGGGGAGGGGGGAAGCTGAAGAATGGTCACCCAGGGCCAATGCTTTAATCAAAAATGCCTATTTGGGGCTGGAGCGATGGCTTAGCAGCTAAGGCGCTTGCCTGCAGAGCCAAGGACCCAAACTTGATTCCCTAGGACTAACATAACCCAGATGCGCATGGTGGCACATGCGTCTGGAGTTTATTTACAGCAGTTGAAGGCACTAGAGCATCCATTTTCTCTCTAACTCCCTCTTTCTCTCTCTCTAATAAATAAATAAAATTTTAAATGCCTATTTTGCCAGGCATGGTGGTGCACTCCTTTAATCCCAGCACTCAGCAGGCTGAGGTAGGAGGAGCGCTGTGAGTTTGAGGCCACCCTGAGATTACGTGGTGAATGCCAGGTCAGTCTGGAATTTGAGCAAGACCCTGCCTTGAAAAAACAAAAGAAAAAAGAAAAAAAATATTTAATGAAATTTTCATTACCATACTTAAACAAAAGGCTTCAGAAACCTTCCTGAACTCCACCTGAGCTGGATGGTAGTGGCACAGCTAGAAGGAACATAGAAGCTCTAGACAGTGACCCCTATACCTTCTCCAGTAGTCCACCCTCTGCATCTCTTCCCCTTGCCACCCCTTAGTTGCACCCCTAATGTTTAACACAAATGAGTGTTGTTCTCGGTTCTGTGAGATATTTTAGTAAAATATCAAAATTACGAAACCTAATGAGGGAGCTATGAGAATTCTCAATTAATACATAAGCTGGGCAGTGAGAGGTGCAGGCAGCCTGGGACTTGCAACGGTTACCTGAAATGGGAATAGTCTTAAGGGATGAAACCCTTGAATTTGTGGAACGTGACACCAATCCCCAGTGAACAGTGTCAGAATTGAACTGATTTTTAGGCAGCCAAGTGCGATCG
Organism: Jaculus jaculus; assembly: GCF_020740685.1. NCBI lineage: Eukaryota > Metazoa > Chordata > Mammalia > Rodentia > Dipodidae > Jaculus > Jaculus jaculus. The sequence goes on along the minus strand of NC_059114.1, from coordinate 47,288,647 downwards.
GCAGAGTGAACAAGTACACCCCCTCTGAAGACGCGCAGCATCCGAGGTCCCGCAGAGACAGCCTGCAGCCACCAGCCAAGAGTCACATGCTCCTTCAGACAGATGTCCAGAGCCTGCAGGAAATCAGGCTCCTCTTAAATACTTGAAACCAGAGTAGTTGGTCTACCATAAATGAGCTTTTTAAAATTCAATTCCCTCTTATTGCTCGTGCAGATCTGAAATGATCTGACCAGATGGCTGGTACTCTATAATTCTTGGATTGCTCTCATCAGTTGTTGATGATTTGGACTTTTTTTCCTTTTTCTTTCTTTTTTTTTTTTTTTTGCCTCCTCATATGAATATGTTCCTCCACAGGCTTTCTGCGTGCTCCCATCATGTGCTCTCTGCACTAATGCCAGTATTTCAGAGACTATCACAGCCACCTGGAAGTCAGATCAGGTCAATAAGCAGCCCATGAGTTTGAACCTGGCTATGCATCCCTGAGCCCAGTGGGGCCAACAGACAGCGCTGGCAAATGGGTAGAACAAGGGCTGCCTCCTCACCCCCACCTCTCCTTCAAGTCTCCAAAGAAGGGGACCAAAAGTGTTTTTATCAAATAACAACTACTGCCCCTGACTGAATATGTCCTATATGCCAGGCCTTCTGCAAAACAACTTACATACATTAATTCTTCATTTGAAAATCACCTCTGAAGTAGATATGTTGATTCCTATTTTCAGATGAGGAATCTAAGGTTCAGAGCTTCTAAGTAAACTCAGTAGAGCTCAAAAGGAAGTATATGCAGGTTCAACATCATAAAATCTGTAACTGTCCCACTGAAGTCTCACAGTTAAAGAGAGAAGGCCCTGGCTGTACCGCATTATTGTGTGCTCACTGTGCACCAAATACTTCGACTAGGACACCCTGTTGCAGTCAGGTTCACATTGCTGGTAGAAATCACCCAACCCAGAGCAGCTTGTGGGGAAGAAAAAGAGCTTTATTTTGGCTTACAGGCTCAAATAGGAAGCTCCATGATCGCAGGGGAAACGATGGCATGAGCAGAGGGTGGACATCACCCCATGGCCAACAGCAACAGGAGAGTGTGCCCAACACTGGCTATAATACCCATAAGCCCATCCCCAACAATGCACTCCTCCAGGAGGTATTAATTCCCAAATCTCCATCAGCTGGGAACCTAGCATTCAGAACACCTAAGTTTATGGGGGACACCTGAATCAAACTGCCACATTCCATCCCTGGCCCCTATAAACTGATAACCATACATGATATAAAATGCAATGCATTCATCCAACTTTAAAAGTCCCTATAAGTTTATATCAATTCCAATGAGGTTCAGACATCCCTATAGTCCAAGATCTTCTGAGCCATAATACCAAAATTTCCCCAAAAAACCTATAATGACACAGAATAAACATTCACATTGCAAAAGATGACCAAGAAACATTCAACCAATATGAGATTCAAACAGGGCAAACACCAAACTCTGTAGGTCCAAATCCAACAACTCTAACCAGTGACAAATATCCAAGTCCAAAGATCCTAACCAGCAACAAGCCTCCAGAATTCCAGTTCCCCCCCTCCAGCTAGGCTACTTACATGCCTGAAAAACTTCATTGGGACCAGCAACTCTCCTTGGCAGCCATCTCGTGGTCCCAGCACCTCCACTGTGTCTCCACTGCAATCCACAGTTCATCCTCATGGCCCCATGGAGTCTCCATACAGGCATCCAGCAAACCTGCTTCACATTGCCCATGGCCATTTCCAAAACACAAGACCATGTTGCAAACTCATTGACCCTCTCTTTCCTGCATTTCTTATACTCCACAATACCAGGTAGGGTGGCAATTTGTTAATCCAGTGGGGGAATAAAGCAGACTTTGAAGAACAGGATACTCCTTGTGTACACAGGTCCCTTTATAAGAGTCTACATCCTTCCTGTTACCCCAGTGCAGGTCAGCTAGCCAATCTCAAAGGTTTTACTCTCTCAATTACAGCTGAATTGGCAGCAGTTAACCCAAAGATTTTTTTTTCCTGTGCCATATCCCTCCACTCACACCAGTTCATTTCTATGCAAAGCAACCCTGCACAACTTCTTAGCACACACACAGGTATAACATCAAGCTTCTCACACAAACTGCTAGCTCAGTCCAAGCAAAGCTCTTTCTCACCCTCATAAGCCAAACCGCACAGTCCATAGTCCTTACTGCATTCAGGTCTTTCAACTCTGACCAGAATAGTCATTGAAGCTGTACTTAGAGCACTGCAAAGCATCTCTTAAGCCAAGGTTTCAAATCCTTCCATATTCCTCTTGAAAATCAGCTCCAAAAGGCCAAAGCCACACAGTCAGGTGTCTACCAGCCATACCACTCCTAGTACCACTTAACATGTTGCAGTCAGGTTTGCATCACTGTTAGAAATCACCCAAACCAGAGCAGTATGCGGGGAAAAGAGGTTTATTTTGGCTTACAGGCTTGGGGAGGTAACTCCATGATGACAGGGCAAACGATAGCATGAGCAGAGGGTGGATATCACCCCTGGCCCACATAAGGTAGACAATAACAGGAGAGTTTGCCAAACACTGGCAAGGGGACACTGGCTATAATACCCATAAGGCTGACCCCAACAATACAGGAGGTGTTAATTCCCAAATCTCCATCAGCTGGGAACCTACCTAGCAATCAGAACACCTAAGTTTATGGGGGACACCTGAATCAAACCACCACACACACGAAAACATGTTGGTAGTCTTTCGGGGGTTTCTGTGAGACTATATGCTGCTAGAGGGTAGGGGTCATCTATTTTGCTCAACACAAAGACAGTATTATGGCACAGTGCTTAAGAGCTGGGTTTAGAACCAAATTTGTGTCTGAATTCTGGCTTTATCACTTACTGGTTATTTGATCAAGTCATTTCTTCTCTTTGAGACTCAATTTTGTCTATAAAACTGAGGATACTTACAGCATCTGCCCTCAATGATGCCTGGCCAAGCCAATGCCCAGTACTTATGAGCTATTGTCTATATCTCTGGCTATAAATAAGTACAGTACAGCACTTGGCACAAAGTAAGATCTCAGAAAACAACAAGGAAGCAAAAACCCCACTGAATCTGGCTGCTGGCTGTTATCAGTGTTCAATAATAACAAGTACATAGGCACAAAAATCCTGGAATTCAGGGGTCCTCCAGCCCAAGAACAAATTTCTGAGTTTGTTGCCCAGAACCAACAGGACTTGCCAGCAAACAGCTTTCTTCTGCTTGCTTGTGAACAGCTGATACTAAATCCACACTGAAATCCTTGCTGTGCCTCCATAAGGTGAGGCAGATCCCAAAATAAACCAGAAGAAAGAGAGCCGGGAAAATCACTTCCAGGAACAAGCGGCCCCTGGTGAGGATGCTGACAGTAATAAGAGAGGCAGGCAGACTTCAGGAGAGAGACCTGTAGCTGCTCCGGTGCTGTGTGGCTAAGGCCTTATTTTCCACCTGCCCTGGTGGGAATGGACTATTTTCTGGAAGTGCCAGACTGTAAGCAGGTGGTCTGAAAGCCTGTCTTCAAATGAACCCAGCCCCCAAGATAAACAGTCCATGTAGCCTTCCCTTCAGAGACAGAGGGTCCTTTGGGCAGAAGGACAGAATTGGGAGACAAAGACTGTGGCCCATAATAGTTAATATAAACTCACCATGTTCTTTTTAAAAATGCCAAAGAGAGTCTACAATCTCCCTGTAGCTGACTCTGACACTCAAGCAGGAGATGTTCTGCTAATCCTTCTGCTTGTGCTTAACCCTACTACCTCAACCAAAGCATTGCTGAAGGGCGGGGGGAGCATATTTCATGACCATGAAAGCTTCTCCTTCACATTCTAAATCCCCTTCCCCAGGTAAGACCCCAGGGGCAGGAAGGCTGCAGGCTCAAGCTCCCTCCCTGGCATCCAATATCACAGTTGGAGGCTGGAGAGATGACTTAGCAGTTAAGCACTTGCCTGTAAAGCCTAAGGACCCTGGTTCAACATTTGATTCCCCAGTACCCACGTAAGCCAGATGGACAAGGTGGTGGTGCATGCACCTGGAGTTCATTTGCAGTGGTTGGAGGCCCTGGTGTACCCATATCCCCCCCCCTCTGTCACTCTCAAATAAATAAATAAAAATAAACGAACAATATTACAATTGGATTAAGGGTAGTACAAAGTGGAGAATTCACCACTGAGAATCAAGAAGAGCTATACTGAGTGGCTTTCATGGTAGGCACTGGGTAGAGAACTTTGTATCTCCCAATTTAGTCTACACAATATCCTCTGTAGCAGGCAGCACGGAACATTTCTTCCCTGCTATCAGTAGAAAAACCAAAGAGCAGAAGGACAGAGTGACTTGCCCAAGCTTCCCTAGGTAGCAAAGCTAGGAATTGAGTTGGGTGGAGTGGTACATGCCTATTATCTTAGCACTGGGGACGCTGAGGTACAAAATCCACAGGCTTTATTTCCTTTTATTTTTTCCCCCAAGGTAGGGTCTTGCTGTAGCCCAGACTGACCTGGAATTCACTATATAGTCTTAGGCTGGCCTCGAACTCATGGCGATCCTCCTACTTCTACCTCCCAAAAATGCAGGGGTTAAAGGCGTGTGCCACTATGCCCAGCCTAAAAACCACAAAATTTAAGGCTAGCTTGGGCTACACAGCATCTTCTAGGTCAACCTAGGCTACAAAGTAATACTCTGACTCAAAGTCTAGGATTGGGTTGGAGGGATGGCTTAACGGTTAAGGAGTTTACCTGCAAAGCCAAAGGACCCAGGTTCGATTCTCCAGAATCCACGTTAGCAAGATGCACAAGGGTGCACACGTGTCTGGAGCTTGTTTGTAGTAGAGGTCCTGGCATGCCCATTCATTCCCCCTCCCTCTTTCTCTGTCAAATAATTAAATAAATAAAAATAAAGGTTTTGGCAGGGGGTTGTTTTTCTTTTTCGAGGTAGGGTATCAGGCTGACCTGGAATTAACTATGTGGTCTCAGGGTGGCCTTGAACTCAAGGCTATCCTCCTACCTCTGCCTCCCAAATGTTGGGATTAAAGACGTGCACCACCACAACCAGCTCATAAAGTTAAAAAAAAAAAAAAAGACTAGGATTTAAAATCAGGACCAGAGGCCAGAGAGATGGCTCAACAGTTAAAGGTGCTAGCCTACAAAGCCAGAGCTCATTTACAGTAGCAAGTGACCCTGGCACATCCATGCCCTCTTTCTCTCATTCTCTTTCTCTCTACCCTCTCCCTCTGTCATTCCTTCTCTCTCTTCTCTCTGCTTGTAAAATAAATTTTTTAAAAAGTCAAATCAGGACCAGCCAAGTCTAAAGTATTCTTTACCACTAAATTATACCTCCAAAAGAAGGCATCTAGCCGGGCGTGGTGGCGCATGCCTTTAATCCCAGCAATTGGGAGGCACAGGTAGAAGGATCACCGAGAGTTTGAGGCCACCCTGAGACTATATAGTTAATTCCAGGTCAGCCTGGACCAGAGTGAGACCCTATCTTGAAAAACCAAAAAAAAAAAAAAGAAAAAAAAAATGAATGCTGCGTTTACCTACCAGAAGAAGTTTCAAGAGCTGGCTTCATTCTTTTTAACCTTTAGGTAGTTGTCTTAGAAATTTCCAGGTAGCATTCAAAATGTGGTGGATTAAATATTGCTGCCTGGTTGAAGGCAGAGGCAGCTATCCACATGCCATGAAAAGGTCAATTTTCTAACAACTGACATATGAAACTCCTCAATTTTATACTGGAGCCCAAGATTGGCTTATCTGCCTCCACTGGTCTGACTCCATAGAGACCTTGTATCACTCCACATCAGGCACTGAGACCATAACTGTCATCATCTACCAATCCTTACCAGCTGTACCTTTCAAATAAGGAACAGGTGAAAAGTACTCTTTCAGAGAGAGGACAGACACGACTGGAACCACAGCTGCTTTGGCCTCCAAGAGGCAGGACTGTGTTGTCCTCAGTTGCAACACAATAAGCCTTTGGGGCATCTTCAAGGAAATTTTGTACAGGTAAGTTTTCAAGGACCTCTTGAGAAACTACAAGGTGGGGGTTATGTCAAGGGAGCATTAAGTTAGATGTAAGATCTGTGCTTCCTTCCCGTTCTTGGAAAAGCTCTTACTTGTCACACAGGCTCTGGTTCTTCCTCCCCAAGGACACACACAAGGGCTCTTTAGCCATTAGCAGGAGGCCCTTGTGCCCAGAGAGGTGGAATCACCAGCCCTGTGGCTGCAATGTAGACCAAAACTTTGAAAGGGCTACTGATCCAACCATAAGAATAGAAGCAGGGACCCAGAACATAGATTTCATCTGGTCCAGACACTTGCCTGTTTAAAAGCATACAACTCCACATAAGACCCACAGATACAGCCCCATCTCCCCACCCCCCAGGAGCCTTTCCATGTTAAATCCTCAAGGATCAGGGGCTCTGTTCCCAGGGAAGCTAGAAGACCGACAAAAGTCAGGCTGGCTAAACCCAATGTTTCTATTCCTACACTTCCCTCTGCTCAACACCATTAGCTCCCACATGGCTTCTTTGGTTCTTTGTCAGTCTTCTGTGGCAGCAGCTGCCCCTATGCAAGCCCAGCAGGAGTGATACTGCAACCAGAAAGCTGGCTGGCAGGGCAAGTGCTACCCCTGTGTGCACAGCAGCCATGGGGGCGGGGACACAGTGATGAATATGAGTGAGAACTATGCTGCAGCTGCCGCCAGGTTTGCCTTCCACCTTTCCACGGTGAAAATACAGGCTACACCTGAGAATAATCCCAAGTGTTGGCAAGGTGGGCTCTAGCCAAGGACAACTGGAAATGGGAAGGAGTAGGAGGAGAGCAGATCGAGGCTCTGAGATTATCAACATAGGACAAGTTAGATGAACGACACAGAACAACCTTTCTGAGTCTCAGTATTTTCAGTGGAAAATAAAGTTTAAAATCCCTTTTACTGTGATGATGGAAAAATATTGCACACAAGAAAAACTTAGCACAGTAGCTGAATATGGTAAACACTCCATAGTTGCTGGCTATCTTCACTAACATCTTAAGCCCTGGACCCAGGCTCATGAAAGGGTTAGAAAATTGTCCCTTCTGAAGACGTCCCATTTAAAAATCAGGCCAGGACCATCCCCTTTTGCTTGGCACAGGTTCCTTTGACAGCAGAGCACTCCTGCCCGCACCAGTGCTCAGGACTCTCCCGTGAACAATATTTCAGCAGCACTGAGCCGAGCAGCAGAGCCCAAAATAGCATTTGCAAAGCAAGGCACATGTCACTGCCTCCCCTGTGCCTCAGAAGTGCAAGGAAAGAAAGTTTTCAAACACTTACTCAGAAAGCACGGCCACCCACCACCTGCTTTCCTGCCAGGGTACTCATGTGCCAGTCTGTTATGCTGGAAAAGGAAGGTGCCTAAGCCCCTCAGCCATCACTCTAGCGGGCACTCTAGGAATGGCTGGCTGCTCAGCCTTCATGAACCAAGGACATTTGCAGTTTCAACTCAGAGCTGAGCTTGATACCTGGCTGAAGAACCTGCCACTCTTCCGTTGGGTGAAGCACCTCTACGGCATCACTGTCCAGCCCCGCTTCTGCTCTGCTCTCCTTTCTCTCTGATTCTTTGGGGCTGCTCTTCTCTGGGTTGGTCAGTGCAAACTTATTCTGAAAAAAAAAGAAAAGAAAGAAAGTAAGGAAAACAGCATATGACCCACTACTACAAGCCTCCAGGCAGGCAGGAAGAAAAAGCTTTAGGTGACAGGCTCTTTCTTCCTTTATGCCCGTTCCCCCTCCTCAGACACATGTGGAAAGTGGCAATTTCATTTCTAAGGTCAGCATCAGAACTAGCATATTTGAGGTAATATAAATATAAAAAAGAACCCCATCAGAAGACTCCATATTGTCTTGAGGGGGTTGAGGAGCAATCTATAGACTTAAAGCAATCCCACCCAAATTCCAATGTCATTTTCACTGAAATAGAAAACATAGTCCTAAAATTCTAAAATTCATCTGGAATCATAAAAATCCTCTGACAGGGCTGAAGGGATTGCTTAGTGGTTAAGGCATTTGCCTACAAAGCCTAAAGACCCAGGTTCGATTCCCCAGAACCCACGTTAGCCAGATGCACAAGGGGGCGCACGCATCTGGAGTTCATTTGCAGTGGCTGGAGGCCATGGTGCACCCACATTCTCCCTTCCTCCTTCCCTCCCTCTCTCTCCCTCTTTCTCTGTCAAATAAATAAATAAATAATATTTTTAAAAGATCCTCTGATAGCCAAAGCAACCCTGAGCAACAAAAATAATGCTGGAGATATCACCTTACCCAATTTCAACATACACTCCAGAGACACAGTAACAAAAACAGCATGGTATTGGTGCACATGCACACACACCACAAGTAAATCAATAGAACAGAATAGAGGATATGGATATAAACCCACATACCTACAGTCATCTGATTTTAGACCAAAATGTCCAAAATACTGGAGGGCTGGAGAGATGGCTTAGCAGTTAAGGTGGTTGTCTACGAAGCCAAAGGACCCAGGTTCAATTCCCAAAATACTCACTGGAGAAAAGACAGCCTTTTTAATAAATGGTGCAGGAAACTGGGTATCTATGTGTAGAAGAATGAAACTAGATCCTCATCTCTCTCCATGCAAAAGAATCAGCTCAAAATGGATCAAAGAGCTTAATGTCAGGCCTAAAACTCTGAAGCTTCTAGAAGAAAATGAAGGGAAAACACTTCATCATATAGGCATAGGAAAGGTCTTTCTGACTAGAACTCCACTAGCTCAGGAAATAAGGCCACTAATCAACCTCATGCTATTAAAAAGCCCTATGGGCTGGAGAGATGGCTTAGCAGTTAAGCACTTACCTGTGAAGCCTAAGGACCCCGGTTCGAGGCTCAATTCCCCAGGACCAACATTAGCCAGATGCACAAAGGGGCGCATGCGTCTGGAGTTCATTGGCAGTGGCTGGAAGCCCTGGCACGCCCATTCTCTCTCTCTATCTGCTCCCCCCCCCCGTCACTCTCAAATAAATTTGTTTAAAAAATTAAAAAATATTTTTAAAAAGCTCTGTTACAGCAAAGCCACTGTTCACTGAGCAAAGAGGCAGCCTACAGAATAGGAAAAAAATACTTGCATCTGACAGAGAAGATTGATATCTATAATATACAAAGAACTCAAAAAAACTAAGTAACTGCAAGAAAATTGATGGATCTGGAAAAGATTATGATAAGCGAAATAACCCAGGCTCAGAAAGTCAAACGCTGCAAGTTCTCGCTCATATGTACATCCTAGCTTCAAATTATTTAGATTTTCGTGTGAGTTTGAGTAAAAATCAGTAGTAGAGACCAGGAAGCTAGGAAAGGGCCATGCGGGAGGGAGGAAAGGAAGGGCTTCAGGGGAGAGCACAGTAGAGATGTAAGAAGAGGGCAGAATACAGGGGGTGAAATGGTGTAAGTGGAGTCAAAGAAAGGGATGGAGGTAGGGAGGAGAGGAGGTTTAATCAAAATTAGAGATGTTATGAATCAGCCATATGGAAATCTACTTCTGAACTAGTCAATAATATATATGTTAAAAAAGCAAGAGTTTGGGCAGAAATACCCTGTGGGAGTGGCCCAGAAGCCAGACATTGTTACAAGAAAATTTCAGTGCCAGGAGTGAGATACCTTCCAGGAAGATGTTGGTCAGGGAGGCCCCTTGGTGTTCCCAAAACATTAAAAGCTCTTGGTTGCCCACCAGAATTAGATGGTAAGACCCTATTGCTGAAGACTCCACATGCTTGGGCTGCAGGTCACTGAGAAATCAAATTCAAGCTGAGCTTGAGGCCTCCTCCCTGTTGACTAGCTAGAAGAGCTAAGACTGTGGGGAAGAAAAGTCATCAACAGTCTTAACCAGCAGTGAACCCTGCCATATGGCTGAGCTGGAGGGATGGCTCAGCAGTTAAGGCACAATCCTGCAAAGCCAAAGGACCCAGGTTTGATTCCCCAGAACCTACATAAGCCAGGTGCACAAAGTGACACATGCATGTGGAGTTAGTTTGCCAAGGCTACAGGCCTTGGCATCCAATTCTCTTTCTCTCTCCCTGCCTCTCTCTCTGTGTCTCTAATGAATGAATAAAAATAAGTAAAATTTAAGAATATATATATACATACATATATATATACATACATATATATATATACATACATATATATATACATACATATATACATACATACATACATACATACATACATACATACATACATACATACATATATTTTAAAGCCTATGGCTGAAGAGATCATAAGACCTGTGGGTGGGGGAAAACTAATACTGTTGCTTGGCTAAATGGATATATAATGGCCACCAAATTGCCCTCTAAATACTTATGCCAGTATATTAATGCTACTCTCACTTTGGTTAGAGAAGCTTCTCTTTTCAGACGTTGGTGACCCCCGGTTACCACTCAAAACTTTTAAGAGTTAAGAGTTTGAGGCTCGATTCCCCAGGATCCACATTAGCCAGATGCACAAGGGGGTGCATGCATCTGGAGTTCATTTGAAGTGGCTAGAAGCCCTGGCACACCCATCATCCCTCTCTCTCTCTATCTGCCTCTTTCTGTGTCTGTTGCTCTCAAATAAATTAAAAAAATTTTTTTTTAAGAATATAAAAGTAAAAAAAAGGAGTAGTGCTGTGCAATACTGTTTTCCAGACACAAAGAGGCCATGGAATTCATGACCTCACAGTGGCTGGTGCTACCTACACAAGACCTATACTCTATGAGGGGAAAGCTGATAACATCAAAATAGTAGAGAGACTAGTTGGCAAGAATAAGAGATTCAGTAGAGGGGGAATTCAGTGGGCACTGCAAGCCTTATAATTGGCCAGCCAGGCCAAATGAGCCAAAAGGTGCAATAGTGGCACGTATGTCATGGCGGAAACCAACTGCCCTCCAATTGGACTGGAGGCCTGCTCCAAGGGAGGGAATACATCCCTGACACTGAAAACTTAAAACAGGGGTAGTCATGAGCCCTAGTGGTGTAACATCTGCTGATGTCTGGTTAAGTGTATATACTATGCTTATCAAACTGCCCAGTAAGCACTTCTCTTAATATTCATACCCTTATATTAATGCTACTCTCACTTTGGGTAGAGAATCTTCTCTTTTCAGATGGCAGTGACCTTGGGACGACTCAGAAGGTATCATGGTGCTGGAAAGAAGTGACTAAAGTACCGATTAACATTTCTATCACACCTTTCAAGGCTCAGGGTCTAATACGGAAGAGGTGGCGGAAAGAATGTAAGAGCCAAAGGAAAGGTAGGACTCCTTACAACATGCTCCCTCCAGACATAAAAAGGCCTGGATATCCATGACCTCATAGTGCCTGACACTACCTACACAAGACCATTCTAAGAGGAGGGAAGGATCATGACATCAAAATAAAAGAGAGACTTATTGTGATGGGGAGGGGATATGATGGAGAATGGAATGGGGGAAAGGGGGGAGGGTATTACCATGGGATATTTTTTATAATCATGGAAAATGTTTTAAAAATCTGAGAAAAAATAAAATAAGATTAAAAAATATATTGGGCCCATCAACATTTTGTAATGAGTAATAGAAGGCAGCAAAACAAAAAATTGGTTGGAGACATGGCTCAGTGGTTGGGGCACTTGCCAACAAGGCCAAGGGAACGAAGTTCGATTCCCCAGGGTCCACAAGGGCCAGATGCACAAGGTGGCACATGCATCTGCAGTTCATTTGCAGTGGCTGAAGACCTTGGCACACCCAATCTTTACATGCCTTTCTTGTCTCTCTGTCCCCCTTTTTCATTCAAATAAATAAATAAAAATAAAAATAAAAATGATACCAGAGCAAAAGGGAATCATTGGCTCGTCCATGCTTTTTTTCCCAGGCCCTCCACGTGGGATCTCTAGCCACATGGGTGCCTTTCCCTCAATAAACACAATAATTTAATAATTTAATAAACACAATAATTTAATAATTTTAAAAAGAGGGGACGTCCATTTAAGATGCTAACGTATAAACCACGCCAAAGCAGCCTAAGAGAGAAAAGGCCAAAAAACAAAAAAAACCACCAAAGAAGCAGGCAAAAGCGGCTCCAACAGCAGCAGCACCAGCTCTGCATGGCAACAGCCTTAAATCTCAGCCTGAGCCGCAGGAAGAACCAGGTGAGAAGACTCTGCACTCACAAGGGCCTCCTCGCAAACTAACATAAAGGAAGGACAGCAGGGACCAGGGGAGGAGCGGCTCCTTAGGAAGAGGATCTCGAGGATCTGCACAAGAACTTCAGCCACCATCCACAGCCTCCCCTCTCCCACCGCCAGCACAAGTGCCAGCAAGCACCAGAGACCTGGGGAAAGGAGCTCACCTACACAGCACCCAGCATAGGCAATCAGAGCAGCGATCCAGCACCCCAGCCAGCCTACCTGAACTGACAGTGCAAAAGGGAGACAAAAAGGGGACCCAAGCAGAAGCACAGCATAACTGAGACCAAAACCATCCCAAAAGGTAACTGGGATTACACCATGTCAGTACCCACCAAATAAGCCTGGTATATAGGCTTGAATCAGAAGTGCTAATTGCACCTTCCATGTCAGGATAAATTATATGTTAAATCTGACGGATGGCTGCATTTGCCATTCTTAAATAAGCTATATTTTGGGTTTGTCATTTGGTGCTTCCTGATTTATAGTGCCTTTGTTTCCTCTTCTGTCATTCGTTAGGGAAGGGTCTCACTTAGTCAAAGCTGACTTGGAACCCTCAACAGACCAGAAATCTTAACCTAGTTGACAGGATTAAGGGTGTGGGGCAACACACATTTTAAGGGACTGTGACTTTGATAAAGGATCTGGTTGTCATAATACCTATGCTTACATAAATATTCTTTTTTCCATGAATATGAACATGGTTTAGTTAATTTTAGAATCTCCCTGTAGTTTGCTCCACTCAGCCTACTTGAATATTCTCATAGCAGGCAAACCCAACACCTAGGGTCACTTTAGTAGATATTCTGAGAGTCTTAAGAGCCATACCTAGCACTTTATGCTCCTACCCTGAAGACATATAACATCAGATTGATTGATACATCTAAAAATACTGCAGATAATTAGAAAACCCAAGCATTAAGTTAATCCAAAATGTGGGATGGAGAGATTGCTTAATGGTTAAGGTGCATGCCTGTGGAGCCTAAAGACTCAGGTTCAATTCTCCAGACCCCACGTAAGCTAGAAGCACATGATAATACATGCATCTGGAGTTCGTTTGCAGTGGCTAGAGGCCCTGGTGTCCCCATTCTCACTCACTGTCTCTCTCTCTCTGTATCTCTAATAAATTTTTAAAAATAAAATATTTTAAAAAATGATTCAAGATGCAAAAATATGTACATTATAACACAAGAAACACCAAAAATTGAAACAATATAAATCCACCAAAAAGTATTAATACATCAGAAATGAACTCCAGTGTGAATGAGTTAGAGGAAATGCCTGAGAAAGATTTCAAAAGAATGATTATAAATATACTCAAAGAAGTCAAAGAGGAAATCAAAGGAATCAAAGATGACACAGGAAACCAATTTAATGAAATAAATAGGTCAATACAAGACATAAATAAGAAACTACAAATAATAAAGAAAAACCAGTCAGAATTACTAGCAATGAAGAACACAGTCAATGAAATAAAAAACTCTGTAAAATATCTTACCAGTAGAATGGATGAAGGAGAGAGGACAGAATATCTAAACTAGAAGACCAGCTAATACAGTCCAATAAAGAGAAAGACAAACTAATAGGAGATTATGAATGGGCATTTCAAGATATTCAGGACATTATGAAAAGATCAAATATAAGAATTCAACATATAGTAGAAGGAGAAGAATTTTACTCCAAAGGCATAGTGGGCATTTTCAACAAAATCATAGAAGAAAACTTCCCCCAAATTGGGAAAGAGGTGCCAATGCAGATACAGGAATCCTTTAGAACACCAACCAGATAAAACCTGGAAAGAACCTCTCCTCGCCATATTATAATTAAACTACCAAACATTCAAACCAAAGAAAATTATTGAAAGTAGTTAGAGAGAAAAATCAAGTTACATGAAAAGGCAAGCCCATCAGGATCACGGCAGATTACTCAACACAAACTTTAAAAGCCAGAAGAGCTTGGAATGATGTATTCCAAGTTCTAAAAGATAACAATTGTCAACCAAGGTTAGTTTATCCTGCAAAGCTATCCATTCAAAGAGACAGAGAAATAAGGACATTCCACAACAAAAGCAGGCTAAAGGACTATTTGAAGACAAAGCCAGCTCTACAAAAAATACGTGAAACAATCTTCCATGCTGAAGAGAAAGAAAAGAACACATATAAGGGACCTAGAAGAAACAAACTATACTCAAATACAAGAGAGCAAAGGCAAAACCAGAAGAACTACAAAACAAGAAAAAAAGTAAAAAATAAATACACAGCTTTCAATAATAACTCTCAATAGCAACAGCCTCAATGCCCCAACCAAAAGATATAGGTCTGCAGACCGGGTTAAAAAGCATGATCCTTCAATTTGTTGCCTCCAAGAAAGTCACCTTTCTACAAAGGATGGACAGTATCTTAGGGTGAAAGGTTGGAAAATGGAGTTATAAGCAAATGGTCCTAGAAAACAAGGAGGGATTGCTATTCTAATAGCTGACAAGGTAGACTTCAGGCACCAACAGGAGGCCATTACAGTCCTAAACATATATGCACCTAACATGGGGGCTCCCAACTTCATCAAACAAACACTATTAAATCAAGGTTACAGATAACACCAAACACAGTGGTAGTGGGTGACTTCAACACCCCACTCTCATCAATTGACAGATCATCCCAGCAAAAAATAAACAGAGAGGCATCTGGATTAAATGAGGTCATAGAACAAATGGACTTAACAGATATATACAGGACATTTCATCCAAATCCTATGGAATACACATTCTCTTCATCAACACATTGAAATTCTCTAAAATAGACCATATTATTAGGACACAAAGCAAACCTTAACAAATAGAGGAAAATTGAAAGAGTTCCTTGCACTCTATCTCATCACTACAAATCACTATGTATCAAACTATGAACCAACAGCAAGAAAAGCTACAGAGCATACACAAAATCAAATAATGATGATTTCCATGATTTATATGACCTACCTAAATTAAATCAAGATGATATTAACCACTTAAATAGACCTATAATAAGTATGGCGATCCAAGCAGTTATCAAGAATCTCCCAACTAAAAAAAAGTTCAGGCCCAGATGGATTCACTGGTGAATTTTACCAGACCTTCATGGAAGAACTAATACTAATACTTCTTAAACTTTTCCATAAAATAGAAAAAGAAGGAATTCTACCAAACTCCTCCTATGAAGCCAGCATCATCCTGATACCAAAACCAGGCAAAGATAGAACGAAAAAAGAAAATTACAGACCAATCTATCTCATGAACATAGATGCAAAAATTCTCAACAAAATATTGGCAAACAGAATACAAGAAAATATCAGAAAAATCATTCGTCCCAACCAATTAGGCTTTATCCCAGAGATGCAGGGATGGTTCAACATATGCAAATTGATGTGTAATACATTATATAAATGGACTGAAGGACAAAAATCACATGAGCATCTCATTAGACACAGAAAAATCATTCAACAAAATCCAACATCCCTTCATGATAAAAAGTCCTACAGAAACTGGGAATAGAAGGAACATATCTCAACATAATAAAGGCTATTTATGACAAATCTACAGCCAACATAATACTAAATGGAGAAAAACTTGAAGCTTTTCCACTAAAATCAGGAATAAGACAAGGTACAGATGACATGGTTCTATACATAAAGGACCCTAAAGACTCTACCAGCAAACTATTAGAGCTGATAAACACCTATAGCCATGTAGCATGATACACACAGAAATCAATAGCCTTCTTGTATGCTAACAAAAAACACACAGAGGATGAAATCAGAGAATCACTTCCATTCACAATTGCATCAATAAATAAATAAAGTACTCAGGAATAAATCTAACCAAGGAAGTGAAGGATCTCTACAATGAAAACTTTAAAACACTCAGGTGAGAAATTACAGAAAGCACTAGGAAATGGAAAAACACCCCTCGTTCTTGGATCAGAAGAATCAATATTATGAAAATGGCAATCTTAACAAAAGCAATCTATACATTTAATGCAATCCCCATCAAAATTCCAATGGCATTCTTCAAGAAAATAGGAAAAACAATCCAAAAATTCATTTGGAAGCACAAAAAAACCTCTAATATCTAAAGCAATTTTAAGCAACAAAAATAAGGCTGGTGGTTTCACCATACCTGATATTGGTGTTGGCAAAATCTTTCTGAATATAACCCCAATTGCTCAGGCAATAAAACCACAGATTGGGCTGGAGGTTTGGCTTAGCAGCTAAGGCACTTGCCTGCAAAGCCAAAGGACCCAGATTTGATTCCCCAGGACCCACATTAGCTGAATGCACACGGGGGAGCATGCATCTGGAGTTTGTTTGCAGTGGCTAGAAGCCCTTGTGCACTAATTCATTCCCTCTCTCTCTCCCTCCCCCTCTCTCTCCTTCTTTCTCTGATAAATAAATAAAAAAAATATTTTTTTAAAAGCACAAATCAACCGCTGAGATCTTATGAAGTTACAAAGCTTTTGTACAGCAAAGGACACTGTGAATAGAGCAAAGAGGCAACCTACAGAATGGGAGAAAACCTTTGCCAGCTATACATCTGATAGAGGATTAATATCTAGGACATACAAAGAACTCAAAACACTAAATAATAAGGAATTGAACAACCCAATTAAAAAATAGGCTATGAAACTAAATAGAGAGTTCTCAAAAGAAGAAATAAAGATGGCAATAAACATCTTAAAAAATATTCTACATCCCTAGTCATCAGGGAAATGCAGATTAAAACTATGTTGAGATTCCATCTCACTCCTGTCAGATTGGTTACTATCATGAAAACAAATAACCATGAATGCTGGCGAGGATGTGGAAAAAGAGGAACCCTTTACACTGTTGGTGGGAATGCAATCTGGTCCAGCCATTGTGGAAATCAGTGTGGAGGTTCCTGAGACAGCTAAAAATACATCTACCATATGACCCAGGTATAGCACTCCTAGGCATAAATGCTAAGGACTCGTCTCACTAGCTTAAAGATACTTGCTCAACCATGTTTATTGCCGCTCTATTCACATTAGCTAGCAAATGGAACCAGCCAACATGTCCCTCAACTGATGAGTGGATAATGAAGATGTGGCACATGTATACAATGGAGTTCTACTCAGTGGTAAAGAAAAATGAAGTTATGAAATTTGCAGGAAAATGGATGGATCTGGAAAGGATTATACAAAGTGAGGTAACCCAGGCCCAGAAAGCCAAATGTCACATGCTCTCTCTCATATGTGGATCCTAGCTACAAATGATTGGACTTCTATGTGAGTAGGAAGAAAACTCAGCAGCTAAGGCCAGTAAGCTAGAAAGGAGATATAAAGGGAATAGAAAAGGAGGGAGAGTGGACTTAACAGGATGGTACAGTATATATGTAAGTAGACTAACAGATTATGGGGGTGAAAAGGCCCAAGTGAGGTCATGGAAAGAGATTGAGTATAAATAGGAAAGGTAGAGGAGGGCTAATCAAAATCTAAAAATAAGAGGAAATAGTTGGAAAAAAGAAGGTCCAGTGGAGGGAAAGGATTATATAAATATTTAATAAAGATTTTTAAAAATCCTACAGACCATACCACCTTAAAAGTACCCAGTCTTTTGATATCTTAAGCTAATTAGGGTCAGGCCTGGTTATGACTTAGAAGGAAGAAGCATAGTGGGAAGAAAGATTGGTAGACCCTTTGCTTTCTACTCGACATACTACTGTATTGTTTGGTGCACAAAAACTGGCAGCTTAGACCCACATGATTCCTAAGTAGTCTGGGGCTGGAGAGATGGCTTAGCGGTTAAGCGCTTGCCTGTGAAGCCTAAGGACCCCGGTTCGAGGCTCGGTTCCCCAGGTCCCATGTTAGCCAGATGCACAAGGGGGCGCACGCGTCTGGAGTTCGTTTGCAGTGGCTGGAAGCCCTGGCGCGCCCATTCTCTCTCTCTCCCTCTACCTGTCTTTCTCTCTGTGTCTGTCGCTCTCAAATAAATAAATTAAAAAAAAAAAAAGTCCCTAAACCTAAATAGTCTGGCAATTCCCATGAGGGTCCTATGGACCATAAAAATGTTAGAGAATAGGGTGAAGAAAGTTGTTTGATAGGAAAGAGGCCTTGAATATGACTACTTATGTCTTTTGCCCTTGCCTTAGGAATGTAACTGTCAAAATAAATGCTAGAGCTAAAATAGTAAAGCCAAAGACACTGGGAAAGAAGGTCATGAAGCTAAGGGTGAGAAAAGCAAGCTGGTCACTCAGGAGAGAGGACAGGTCCTAAGAGAAACAACGGACACTGGGGAAGATCCAGAAACTAGGGGTGAGACGAACAAGCTGGTCACTCAGGAGAAAGGGCAGGTCCTAACGGACACTGGGAAGAAGGTCAAGAAGCTAAGGGTGAGACAAGCAAGTGGGTCACTCAGGAGAGAGGACAGGTCCCAAGAGAAACAACAGCCAGTCTCACAGGCTCCATTCTGTGACCCACCCCATCCCACCCAGCTTGTGTTTCATCCTGCAAGGCTTGCAGGAGGGTGCTGGACCCCACTGGCCCAGTCTCTAAAGCAAAGAACAGACACTGGAAAGCAGACACATGGACATCTCTCAGGGTTTGATGATTTTGCCAGAACTACCACTTCTTTGTATCTCAGTCCATTTTAAAGATTAACTTATTTCTCGAGCCAGATAGCCCTGCAAACCCCAAGATGGAGAAACTTGCTGACAACCTGCTTCCAGGACCCTCCCTGTTGCACAGAGCTTTCTTTCACTTTCCAGTGGGTGACCTGTCTTTGGATCCTCTCTCATATGGAATAGAATCGCCCTATGAAAGAGCTCTTCTCCCTGCTTTTTCTTTTTTATAAAAAAAAAGAATAAAGCCTGACATGCCTTTAATCCCAGCACTTAGGAGGATTGCCATGAGTTTGAGGCCACCCTGAGACTACATAGTGAGTTCCAGGTCAGCCTGAGGTAGAGTAAAACCCTACCTCCAAAATTTTATTTATATATATATATATATGTATATATATATATATATGTATGTATGTATATATATGTATGTATGTATATGTATATGTATATACACACATGTGTGTATATATATACATACATACGTATACATATATATACACACACATATATATATAATCCATATATATAATTTTTATTTATTTATTTATTTATTTATTTGAGAGAGATAACAAGGCAGAGGAAGAATGAGAGAGAACAGGTGCACTAGGGTCTCCAGCCATTGCAAACAAAATCCATGTGCATGTGTCCTTGTGCATCTGGCTTACATGGGTCCAGGAGAATCGAACCAAGATCCTTTGGCTTTGCAGGCAAGCACCTTAACCATTAAGCCATCTCTCCAGCCCTGCTTTTTCTTTTTAAAACATTTTTTTCTGTTTGTGTGTGTGGAGGTGTATCAATGTCTCTTGCTACTTCAAACAAATGCCAGATATTTGTGCTACTGTTTTTGTTATTTTTTTGTTGTTATTGTTGTTTGCAAGCAGAGAGAAAGGGAAAGAGAAATGAGAAACAATGAGAGAGAGAAAATGGACATGCCAGGGCCTCTTGCCACTGCAAAAGAAATTCCAGATGTATACTTTTGCTAGGTTCTAGGGAATCGAACCCAGGCCATCGGGCTTTTCAAGTAAGTGCTTTTAACCACCCGAGCCATCTCCTCAGCTCTCCACCATATATATATTTACAATAAAGTTAGCTTCATCTTTGCAATAAACTTTTTCTCTAAGCTTGCTTTCTCTTATAATAAAGTTTCTAAAAAGTTTATAATAAAGTTTCTCTTTTAAAATTCACCCTTTGTTGTCAATGAGAGTCATTCTTTGAATTTCTCAAGACAAAGATTTCAGAGCCTTGGTCTAAGTAGAGCTTCAGTAACCTTTCAAAGTTCACACCCTAGTTCCTGAGTTAAGCCCACCTAAGAGTTGAGATAAGGCTCCAGTGCCCTCAAAGAAAGCTGTTTCACCAGAACAGCCCAAACCGTAGAGTCAGGAAGTACAGTGAGATAATGGGATTCCAAGTAGCCTGAAGCAAGGATGTCCAAGTTAGAAATCGCTTCCCAGAACCTGTTTCATTCCCCCTGGGGAGCATATGAAGGGTTAATATGATGGAGTACCTGAACACTTTGGGCCCAGGAGACAAATGAGATCAATACAAAGTATTATTCATTTTCCTCCTTGCTGGCCTCCCATTGCTCCTCTCCCCATTTTTAAACCTGTTCTTGCATAATAGCACTCAGGACTCAGCAGAAGGTTCTAGACTTCTGGGAAATTAAATTAGCATATGGGAGGATGTTTCAACCCTTTCACATTCCCTGTCCTAACTTTTCCTTCCTTTCCAATTCCTATCTTAATAGGTATATTTCTTGGAATCCTCTTATGAGACCACACCTATGCTGTGTACTTAACATAGATCTCATTTTGGTCTCTCAACAATTCTAATCCTGCCTGGGAAATGTTATAGTCATGTATATCCTCAAGAAACATCCCAGCACCAGAAAAGGACCCTACCTGCCTGGGTCCCTCCATACCTATTTTTAATTATCTGTCAAAGGAAAGGTTAAGATGTTAAGGTGTTGGCAATGACAATGCAGAACCCTTCCAAGAATTTGCACATGTTAACAAGAAATAAAAGCATGAAACCAAGGTGACAGAATTTTATATACCTTGTTAAGAACCAATAAGGAAAATACCATGGGCTAAAAGAGGCTCAAAACATTTCACAATTAATGAAAGCACAATTAATGAAAGTGCTCCAGCAGAGTAGTGTTAAAAAAAAACACTCAAGCTTTGTATCATACAACACAAAGTATGAATCCTCACTTTCTTGTAATTTTTTTTTCCTCTGAGGTAGTATCTCACTCTAGTCAAGGCTGACCTGGAATTCACTATCTAGTCTCAGGGTGGCCTCAAACTTACCGTGATCCTCCTACCTCTGCCTCCCAAGTGCTGGGATTAAAGGCGTGCACCACCATGCCAGGCTTCTTGTAACTTTCTAAGCCTCAGTGTCTACATTTATAAAATAGATGTCTAGCTCATATTTGACGAGGCTCTATATTATGAGGCACTAGCCTCAATAACATAGTATTCATTTTGATTATTACTTATAAAGGCAGTCCAATGTTCTAGGTCATTCAACAGTGACAACAAAATTACAGCCTCATTCAGGCAAGTCAGGCTAGAACGGAGGTCACCCTAGCCCTTAGGTGTGCAGTTTGGCCCCTCCTACCCCTTTACCTTGAATTATCCACAAAAATGAGTTAAGAAAATCAGAAGGTGTTATACTGTTGTACACCTACAATCCCAGCACTTGAGAGCTAGAAGCAAGGAGGACCAGGAATTCTAGAACTGCCTTGGCTACACGAGTTCAAGGATCATAAGGAAGGAGGGGCAGTTAGAGAGAGAGAGACAAAGAAATTGGGGGGGGGATTGGGAATAGAGAATATGAATGAATGTTTGCTCTGATTAAATCTTATATTTGGTTGAATATTTCTCTGCTATGTCCAATACCATCTTTTGCAATGTGAATGTTTATTCCGTGCCATTATGATTTTTTTTGGTATTATGGCTCAGTTAAAAGCCCTTGGAAAGCCTAGCGTGATGGTGCATGCCTTTAATCCCGGCACTCAGGAGGCAGAGGTAGGAGGACAGCTGTGAGTTAGAGGCCACCTTGAGACTACATAGTGAAGTCCAGGTCAGCCTGGGCAAGGGCAAGAGCAAGAGCCTACCTTGAAAAACCAAAAAGACCTTGGACTATAGAAATGTTTGAACATCATTGAGATTGATAAAAGTTGGGCTGGAGGGTTGGCTTAGTGGTTAAGGTGTTTGCCTGCAAAGCCAAAGGACCCAGGTTCTATTCCCCAGGACCCACGTTAGCCAGATGCACAAGGGGCACATGTATCTGAAGTTCGTTTACAGTGGCTGAAGGCCCTGGTATGTCCATTATCTCTCTTTCTCTCTCTCTCCCTCCTTACCTATTTCTCTGTCAAATAAAATAAAATAAACTATGGAGACTTTTAAAGTTGAAGTGAATGCACTGTATTGTACATCGTGTATGGTTGTCAGTTTATGGCAGCCGGGGTGAAATGTTGGTGGTTTGATTCAGATGTCCCCCATAAACTTAGGTGTTTTGAATGCTTAGGTCCCCAGTTGGTGGCACTTTGACAACTGAAGCCTCCTGGAGGTGGTCTATTGTTGGGGGTGGGTTTATGGGTGTTACAGTCAGCTTCCCCTTGCCAGTGTTTGGCACATTCTCCTGTTGCTGTTGGCCAGGAGGTGATGTCCACCCTCTCTGTTCAGGCCATCTTTTCCCTTGTCATCATAGAGCTTCTCCTCAAGTCTGTAAGCCATTAACCCTCCCCCACCTTCCACAAAAGAACAGAAGAGCAGGCATGCTTATGAGACAACAGAAAAGAACTTGAGAACTTCTCAGGACGTGTATATCAAGGATTTCCAATAGCCAAGTTTCCTGAGGGCAGGCACTTCAGTCTGTCTTTGTATTCCTCCACCACAGAATAAATGAACATATCTCCCGTGGGCAGGTGTGATTTGGGGGCCTTAGAATAAGGCAAGCCCAAAAGACCTGAGTCTGGTGAAGAGAGGTACTAGCACTGCACGCTAGAGTGAAGATCACCTTGTCTGCTAAGTACCCAGAGTCTAAGGCCTCTAGGACCCAGCCATGCCAGTCAACATCTGCCCAAACTGCTAGTCCTCAGGATGGGAAGAATATTAGTTCAAATTTTTCTCGGAAAGTGTCAGTCAAAGGCCTCCAGGGGCCAGGCAGGAAGGGATGCAAATCGGTGAAGTGGGCCAGGTGTAAACAAGGGGAAGTGCTGAGCCTAGGGAAACCCAGCCCTCCAGCCGTGACTAAGGCAGCTGCTGCTCAGCTGGCCTACCCCTGGCTCACAACATGAATACAAACAGAAATCCAGATTCTTATGTGAAATGTACTCATTTTCAGAATGCTAAAAAGGCCAAACCACAGAGCTAAGTTTTAAATTGCAACTTTCGCTTTAGTGTACCAATAGCTAGCCCCTGGCAGGTGTGCCTATAAGCAGCGAAGTAAATTCTCACCATCTAGAAAAGTATGAATCCCTTTAAAATCCAGGCAAAGCTAACGTTCATGCTGATAATTGTGGAATGGGAAAAATGGTACCTAGATTTCATTGACAAAGTTAACAGAGCAGGTTCCAAGAGGAAGTGTTAGAAACAGACCAGTGTATATGCAACGACTGGCCTTCTAGGTACCTAGCGTGCTTTCCTATATAACAAAAGATCAAAACAGTGTTAAAACAACAGCTATTGTACTGGTGCTACAGGCACAGCAGCTAAATGAAGAGGGGATGCTGCAGAGATATTTCAGAGCATTAAGTACACAATGGCCTTACAAAAAGGGAAGTAAAGAATAAAATTACGTTTCAGGGGATGGAGAGTTGTTTCTGTGATTAAAAGTGCCTTGCTTGCAAAGCCTGACAGCCCAAGTTCAATTTCCCCAGTACCCATGTAAAGCCAGACGCACAAAGTGGCATATGTATCTGCAATTTGTCCTCTCTCTCCCACTCAAATAAATTTTGAAAAAAATAAAATTGTGTTTTTTGCAAGAAAATATATTATTTACAGGAAAATGGGTGGAACTGGAGATATCTTCTTAAGTGAAGTCAGTCAGACTTTGAAGGATAAATACCATTAGTAAGTTGTATGAAACATTTCCTTAGGGAGATGCTAACACACAACTATTTACCCCAAATTGGGCTCAAACAACAGACCAAAGCACAATTAAACCCAAATCCAACTTGGTTAATGAATGAGTTTACTGATGTTATGTACAGAGCAAGGGCAAGGGGTTTCTCACAGACTCATGGTGACTCGTCACTGAAAAGCCCACCCTGCCTGGTGACTGTTCACTGAAACTGCCTAAGGAGCACACTGCCCGACGTGCAGGCAGTGGGGCTGATCAGTGGCTCTTTGACCTGCACAGCACTGTTCACTGCTTAGAT
The DNA here is from genome assembly GCF_020740685.1 of Jaculus jaculus. Taxonomy (NCBI): domain Eukaryota; kingdom Metazoa; phylum Chordata; class Mammalia; order Rodentia; family Dipodidae; genus Jaculus; species Jaculus jaculus. The sequence goes on along the minus strand of NC_059114.1, from coordinate 47,264,448 downwards.
AATCTTGGGCGTGGGTATCATTATATGTAAACTTCAGTCTTCCCAGACTTATTTGCCTCCCATCTTTCATCCTTCCAGGAGGGAATGTTTCAATTCTGAGGAACTTTCTACACGTTTTAGCTCATATGTGGAATCTAGATTTAAATAAATAAATATATATGCATATACATGTTTGTGCAGATATGTATGTTATATATAATATGGAAGACCCAACGTATATGATAGGGAGGAAGGGCTCTAAAGAAGAGAACAGGAGGGCTGGAGAGATGGCTTAGCAGTTAAGGTGTTTGCCTGCAAAGCCAAGGGACCCAGGTTCAATTACCCAGGACCCATGTAAGCCAGATGCACAAGGTGGCACCTGTGTCTGGAGTTCGTTTGCAATGGCTGGAGGCTCTGTCTGTCTCTCTCTCTCTCTTTCTCTCTCTCTCTGTATCTATCTATCTATCTGCTTCTTTCTCTCTCTCAAATAAATAATTTCAAAATATTTTTTCTTTTCTTGAAAGCTTGTTTGGAGGTTCTAGCAGGGGAGCGCAGCTACTCATATACCCTTGACCGAAGACCATCCTCCTCTATTAGGGGAAGGTTGACCTCTTCGACCGAGCGTGCAGCTTCAGGAGGGATGCACATGGAGTGGTGAGGGAGGAAGGGGACACCGGCCTAGCCAGCCAGATCAGCCGAATCAACCCTGGCGATCAATGGGGTGACAGATGTCGCAGCCAGATCGTCCTCACATCCTTTTCTTTTTAAAAAATATCTTATTTATTTATTTGATACAGAGAGGCAGAGACAGGGAGAGAATTGGGACACCAGGGCCTCCACCCACTGAAAACGAACTCCAAATGTATGCACTCCCTTGTGCATCTGGCTTACATGGGTCCTAGAGAATCAAACCAGGATCTTTCAGCTTTGCTAGTAAATGACTTAACTGCTAAGCCATCTATCCAGCCCAATTTCAAAATATGTTTTTTAAAAGGGGAGAACAGAGCTGGGCATAGTGGCACATACCTTTAAGCCCAGTACTCGAGAGGCATAGGTAGGAGGACAGCCATGAGTTTGAGGCCACCCTGAGAATACAGAGTGAATTCCAGGTCAGCCTGAACTACAGTAAGAACCTACCACACACACACACACACCAAAAAAAAAAAAAAAAAAAAGTGGCGGGGTGGGGTGAAGAGTAATAAAATATATATAACATAAAACCAGATAAAGAGAGGCCCGGCTGGTTGGCAGAGCTCTTCTAGGTGGTGTTAGATTTTCTTATATATAAAATCACATCATTTGCAAACTGAAATAATTTAGCCTTCTTTTCTATTTGGATGCCTTTTATTTTTCTCTTGCTTATTACTCTATAACTTCCAATGCTATATTGAGTAAGATTAGTAAAAGAAGACATCCTTGTCTGGTTCCATGTTTGGAAGGAAAGAATTTCAGCTTTTCCCCACTCAGCATGTTGTTGACTCTGGATTTTACTATGTTGAGGTATATTTCTTCCATACCTAATTTTTTGTGGTTTTTACATCATCAAGCACCAGTGAATTTTAAATATATTTTATTTGTTTATTCATTTGAGAGAGGGACAGACACCAGCCACTACAAATGATTTCCAGATGCATGCACCTCCTTGTGTATCTGGCTTATGTGGGTCTGGTGTTTTGATTCAGGTGTCCCCCATAAACTTAGGTGTTCTGAATGCTAGGTTCCCAGCTGATGGAGATTTGGGAATTAATGCCTCCTGGAGGGAGTGTATTGTTGGGGGCTTGCTTATGGGTATTAAAGCCAGTTTCCCCTTGCCAGTGTTTGGCACACCCTCCTGTTGCTGTGTCCCACCTTATGTTGGCCAGGGGGTGATGTCCACCCTCTGTTCATGCCATCGTTTTCCCCTGCCATCGTGGAGCTTCCCCTCGAGCCTGTAAGCCAAAATAAATCTCTTTTTCCCAGAAGCTACTCTTGGTTGGGTAATTTCTACCAGCAATGCGAACCGGACTGCAACAGTGGATCATGGGGAATCAAACCGAGGTCCTTTGGCTTTGCAGGTAAATGCCTTAACCACTAAGTCATCTTCTCCAGTCCAAGCACCAATGAATTTTATTAAATGCTTATGCTATACCTACTGAGATGATCATATACAATTTGTCTTTGATTTTGTTGATACAATTAATTATGTCTATTGATTTATATGTGTTGAATCATCTTTACATCTATGAATATGTTCTATTTGATCACAGTGAATAATTATTAGATACATGGTTGAGTTAGTTCAGAATTTTTGCATTTATGTTATTACAGATGTTGATCTTTAGCTCACTTTTGGTATTTAAGGAAATGGCAACTTCATAGACTATGGAAGGATTCTAAACCTATCAGTTCTTTGGAATACCTCAGAAAACCTTGCTTTAGTTCTTCTTTAAAGGTATAGTAAAATTCAGTAGTGGAGCAATCTGGTACCAGGCTTTCTTTGTTGGGAAAATTTTAAATTACTGATTCAATTTTACTACTTTTTATGGTCAGTTTGAATTTTCTATGTCTTCATGTTCAGTTTTCAAAGTTATATTTCCAAAAATTTATCCATTTCTGCTAATCTTACTAATTCATTGATATTTAGTTGTTCATAGAAATACTTGTATGTTTTTGATGCATGTGTGTGTGTGTATGTGTGTTTGTTTTAATGTGCCACAGTGCATGTCTGGAGGTCAGAAAGCAAACTTGAATGGCAATCCTTGATTGAGGTAGAATCCATTGTTTACGGTTGCATTCGCCAGCTTAGCTGACCTGTAAGTTTCTGGGGAATCTCCTGCCTCTGCCTCCCATCTTGTTGGTACTACACATGCCTGCCACAGCAGCCGGCTTTACACAGGTTCATGGGATGAAACGTCCACTTGTAGAAGGTGCTTTGTCCATTAAGCCATCTCTCCAGCCCAGTTTTTAGATTTTCTTTTTGAGACCTGTTTTATGCCTAATATCTAGCCTATCCTAAAGAACATTCCATGTGCTGATAAGAATGTGTATTCTAGTAGAGGAGCATAGTGGGGGTGGAAAGACCTAAGTGAGGACAGGGTAAGTGATGGAGTAAAGGAAGGGTGGGGGGAAGGTTAATCAAAATTTGAGAGTATGAAGTATGAATAAGTCATATGAAAACCTAGTTTTTTGGATAATAGGGCACCCAGAAGCCATAGGTCATTACTAGAAAATTTTCAGTGCCAGGGATAGGATACCTTCCAGTGAGTTGTTGGGCAGGGAGGTCCCTCATGTCCCAAAACATTACAGGCTATTACCAAGACTCTTGGTTTCCCACCAGGAATAGATGGTAAGACCCTACTGCTGAAGACTCCACATACTTGGACTCCAAGGTCACTGAGAAATCCTGCTGGAGCTCAGCTAAAAAACCTCCTCCATATAGAGCAGCTGAAAAAGTTACACTGCATGTAGTTCAATGGGAAAGAGAGAAATCACTAGTGGAGATACTAAACAGTGGACACTGCAAACCTTAAGTTTGGCCAGCCAGGTCAAATGACCCATTGGTTGCAACAGTGGCATGTCTGTTGTGGGGGAAACCAACCACTCACTAATTGGACTAGAGGCCTGCTCCATAGGAGGGAATACATGCCTGATACTGAAAACCTGTGATAGGGAACATCATAAGCCCTAGGGGTCTAACACCTGCTAGTGTCTGGCTAAATGCACATATTATACTCACCAAACTGTCCTGTAAGCACTTCTCTTAACATTCATACCCCTATATTAATGCTACTCTCACTTTTGATTAGAGAGGCTTCTCTTTTCAGATGGTGGTGACCTCTAGGATGACTCAAAAGGCACCACAGTGCTGAGAAGTGACAGAGAAGTGCTTCGCCCTGAAACATCTCTATCACACCTTCCAAGGCTCAGGGTCCATTGTGGAAGAGGTGGCAGAAAGAATGTAAGAGCCAAAGGAAGCCAAAGGACTCCTTACAATGTGCTCCTCCAGACAAAAAATGGCCTGGATATCTATGACCTTGCAGTGCCTGACACTACCTACACAAGACCATCATAACAGGAGGGAAAAATAAGGACATCAAAATAAGAGAAAGACTGATTGAGAAGGGGAGGGGATATATGGAGAATGGAGTTTCAAAGGGGAAAGTGGGGGGAGGGAGAACATTACCATGGAATTTTGTTTATAATCATGGACGTTGTTAATGAAAAATGAATTAATTTTTAAAAAAATTTAAAAAATAAGAGAGACTGATTGAGAAGGGGAGGGGATATGATGGAGAGTAGAGTTGTGAAAGGAAAAGTGAGGGGGGAGGAAATCATCATGGTTTATTGTCTATAATTATGGAAGTTGTCAATAATAAAAAAGAAAAAGAATGTGTATTCTGCAGCTGTTATATAAGATGTTCTATAAATGTTAGTCTATTTCTCTGTAGTACAGTTCAACTTCAGTGTTTCTTTGTTGGCTGACTGTCTCTAGATAATTAGTCCTCTGATGAAAGTGTGGTGTCAAAATATCCAGCCATTATGTATTAGAATCTGCCTCTCCTTTATATCTAAAAGTGCTCACTTTGTACAACTGGGTACTCAAATAATGGGTGTATATACAGTTATGACTGTTATTTCCACTTGTTGAATTCATCAGTTTATGGTGACCCGGTCTTTTACATTTTTATTAAAAGATTTTATTTATTTGAGAGATTAAGAGAGAGGGTCTATGATTACAATTATACGTGTATGAAAATTGCTTATAAAGGGCTGGAGAGATGGCTTAGCAGTTACGCACTTGCCTGTGAAGCCTAAGGACCCTGGTTTGAGGCTCGATTCACCAGGACCCACATAAGCCAGATTCACAAGGGGGTGCACACATCTGGAGTTCATTTGCAGTGGCTGGAAGCCCTAGCGTGCCCATTCTCTCTCTCTCTCTCTCTGTCTGTAGCTCTCAAATAAATAATAAAAAGAAAATTGCTTATAAAAATCTTTTTAAAAAAACAATCTACTAGACCTGTAAAGCAAATTCAAGTTGCAGGATATAAAATAAAGTCAGGGCTGGAGAGATGGCTCAATGGTTAAAGGCTCTTGCTTACAAACCCTGGTGGTCCAGGTTTGATTCCCTAGAAGCCAGATGCACAAAGTGGTGCATTTATCTGGAGTTCATTTACAGTGGCAGGTGGCCCTGGTGTGCCCATACGTACACTCACTCTGTCTTGCTCTGTCTCAAATAAATAAATGAAACAAATAAATATTTAAATTTTTAAGTCAGATTTCTTTTTATACACCAATAACAAAACTTCTGACAAAGAAAGCAATTCCATTCATACAAACTGTAACATATGTGAGCATACATGTGTGCGTGGGCACGCACGCGCGCGCGCACACACACACACACACCACCCTCCCAGAAATGAATTCATCCAAGGTGGTTAAGGATCTCCATGATGAAAATGACACAGCACTGATGAAAGAAACAGAGGACCTCCCAAAAATGGAAAGTCATCCGATGCTCATAAGTTCGGCTTGTGAAGATGTCCAGCTTAGAGCTAGGCGTGGTGGCACCTACCTTTAATCAAACACAACACTCAGGAGACTGAGGAAGGGGGAGCACCATGAGTTTGAGGCCAGCCTGGGCTACAGAATGAGTTCTACATCACTCTGGCCTAGAGTAAGACCCTACCTCAAGAAAACAAAAGGCTGGAGAGACGGCTCAGTAGTTAGGTGTGCTTCTTGATCAAGCATGAGGGCCTCGGGTGGCTGGAGACTGCCAAATTCAAATCTCTAAATCCCATGCAAAATGGCTCGGTGAAGCCTGCAGAGGACCAGAGGAGCAGAGACCTGAGCACAGGCTGCTAACAGAAGGAGAATCACTCTCTGGGAGCAGTAAAAAGAGAGCAGCTCAAAACAAAACCAGGAGTAAGAGCAATGGAGCAGACAATGAAGTTCCACTCTGGCGACCACAGGTGAGTGATCAGCCCTGCAGGCAAGTGTATAGGTGCCACAAGGACACATACACCTACACATGCACACACACACGCAAAAACAAAGTCCACAAAGTAATCTGCAGATTTGAGGCAATTCTGCAGAATTTAAATAAATAAATAATTAAAACAGCCTGACGTGGTAGCACATAACCTTTAATCCCAGCACAGCACTCAGGAGGCAGAGGTAGGAGGATCACAATGAGTTTGAGACAGTATAAGATTACAGGGTGAATTCCAGGTCAGCCAGAGACCCTACCTCAGAAAAAAAAAATTTTTTTGAAGTATATCTTTGGGGCTGAAGAAATGGTTTAGTGTTTAAGGTACTTGCCTGCAAAGCCTAAGGACCCATGTTTGACTCCCTGATCCCACATAAGCCAGACACACAAGGTAACACATGCATAAAGTCATATACACGCACAAGGTGATGCACACATCTGGAGTTCAACTGCAGTAGCTAGAGGCCCTGGCATGCCAATTCTTTCTCTCATTAAAAAAAAAAAGTTATATGTTTGGCTCAGCAGTTAAAGCCACTTGCCTGCAAAGCCTAAAACCTTGGGTTCAATTCCCCAGTACCCATGTAAACTCAGATGTACATGCATCTGGAGTTTGTTTATAGCAGCTAGAGGCCTGGCGTACTCATTCTCTCTGCTTGTCTCTCATCTCTCTTCTCTTCTCTTCCCTCCCTCCCCCTCTCCTTGCAAATAAACAAAAATTAAAAAAAGAAAAGGAGTGCCAGGTGTGGTGGCACACTCCTTTAATCCCAACACTCGGTAGGCAGAGGTAGGAGGATCATCATGAGTTTGTGGTCACCCTGAGGCTGCATAGTGAATTTCAGGTCAGCTTGAGCTAGAGTGAAACCCTACCTGAAGGGGGGCAGGGAGATGGAGAGAAGAAAGGAGAACTGGAGAGATGGCTTAGCAGTTAAGGCATTTGCCTGCGAAGTTTAAGGAGCCATGTTCAACTCTCTAGATCCCACATAAACCAGACACACAAAGGTGAGGCAAGCACAAGGTTGCACATACTGGTGGTGCAAACGTCTGGAGTTTGATTTCAGTGACTAAGGCCCTGGCACACCAATTTTCTCTCTTTCCCTCCCTTCCTCCCCCTCTATCAAGTAATTTTTTTTCAAAAAGGATACCCAATGTTCTCCCCTGGCCTGTGTATGTACACACATAGGGAGCCACACAGGGAGCGTGTTAGGTCAGGATGTGCTCCCAAAATGGAGTCACCTAGGACAGCAGAATGGTGACAGAGGCATAAGGAAGTGGATTGTCCACATTCCTCAAGAAATAGCCCAGCCACTATCCCTTCCTTGCCTAACAACGACTTCCAAGTCATGATTTCCTGCCTCCTTATCTTGTAAGTCACCTGCTCACTGTTCTGGTCTCACACCCTAGATATCTGAATGGCTAATATAAAGAACAAAGGAGTTCTTTTCCCTTCCTCATCTTCCAAGAGCCCCATAAAGCCGGCTATCTGGAATCTCAGGTTGGTTGTGCTCCCCTTGAGAGTCAGTCCTGGCATCTTGTGCTTTTCCCAAATAAAAGCTCTTATCTTTGTCTCAGAGTGGTTTGCATGGTCTGGGTCACTCCCAAACCTTAGGCACACACACATATGCAAAAACAAAACAAAAAACTATAGTAACCAAAACAACACTGGCATCAAAACAGAAACATAGACAAACTAAAGAGCAAATCAGAACTAAATCCTTGTATGTTTTTAAGATGTCTTGAACTGGTGGGTTTAAGTGATTTTCCTACTTCAGCCTTCAGAGTAGCTAAAACTATCGTCATGCACTATGTACCCAACAGGTTTTGGATAAAAGTAGCGAGATATACTGGAGAAAGTCTCCTCAATAAACAGCACTAGCCAGGCATGGTGGCACAGGCCTTTAGTCCCAGCACTTAGGAGGCTGTGGCAGGAGGATCATTATGAGTTCAAAGCCTAGGGCTACAGAGTGAATTCCAATATAGCCAGGTTAAATTAAGACCCTGTTTCAAAAGCATAAATTCCTAAAATCTGCACAGGATTGGGCCAATCAACATTCCACATATGGTGGAGGAGCTCTGAGAGACCTATCCCACCCTGAGGAACTACTGGCAGTCAATGGTTTCTGGGAAATGGAGATATTCTCTTCAGTAAGACAGGTATAAGTAAGCTGCCCACACTCCAGTAAATAGCAACCCCACCCATGATCATAGTGGAATAAATTAGGAAGAGGACCAGGCTCTGTGGGAGGGCATGGAGGATGAGAGAAGGTAATAGGAAGTAGATATGATCAAAATACAGAATACACGCTGGTCGTGGTGGTGCATGCCTTTAATCCCAGCACTCGAGAGGCAGAGGTGGGGAGGATCACCGTGAGTTCAAGGCCCCCCTGAGGATACAGAGTGAATTCCAGATCAGTCTGAGCTAGAGTGAGACCCTACCTCGAAAAACCAAAAAGCAAAATATAAATTACATATATGTGTGTGTGTGTGTGTGTGTGTGTGTGTGTGTGTGTGTGTGTATATGTATATATACACACACACATATATTACACATGTACCAATATTGCCAATGAGTAATTTTTTAAATAATGTTGAGAAAACTGGACAGAAAACAAAAATAAATAAATAAATAAACAAAAAAGGACATGTGTTGGGCTGGAGAGATGGCTTAGCGGTTAAGCACTTGCCTGTGAAGTCTAAGGACCTCAGTTCAAGGCTCGGTTCCCCAGGACCCACGTTAACCAAATGCACAAGGGGGCACATGAGTCTGGAGTTCATTTGCAGTGGCTGGAAGCCCTGGCACGCCCATTCTCTCCCTCCCTTCCTCCCTCCCTCTCTCTCTCTCTGTCTGCCACTCTCAAATAAATAAATAAATATTTTTTTAAAAAAAGAAATATCTTTAAAAAAAATTTTTTAAGGCTTTTGCCCAGCAAAGGAAATAACAGAGTAAACAGACAACCTCAAGAATGGAAGATTAAACCAGGCATGATGGCTCATGCCTACAAACCTAGCACTCAGAAAGCTAAGGTAGGAGGATCAACCTAAGTTCAAGGCCAGCCTGGGCTATACAGTGAGTTCCAAGTCACCCTGCTATGCTAGAATGAGACCCTGCCACAAGAAAAAGTAAGTGCATAAAAACTTTAAAAAAAGAATGAGAGAAAACATTTATTACTATTCATTCAACAAGTGATTACTAACCAGAATTTTTAAGGAACACAAACACATCAACAGGAAAAAAATTTTAATGGACAGATGGATAGGTATGTGGTACATGTCTTTAATCCCAACATTCAGGAAGCAGAGAGGTAGGAGGTCACTGAGTTTGAGGCCACCCTGAGACTACATAGTGAATTCCAGGTCAACCTGGGCTAGAGCAGGACCCTACCTCCAAAAAAAAAAGTAAGGTGGGAGCAAATGGAGCAGGGATGTAGCTCACTGGTACAGCACTTGCCAAGCATATATGAGACCCGGATTTGATTCCCACCACTGGAAAGAAAAAAATAATGTGCCACGGAGTCTTTCAGCTGGAAGCATAGCTCAGTATTAGAGAACCTGCCTGGCATGCACAAAGTCCTAGATTCAGTCTCTAGCCCACAAAAGAAGATAAACAAGTATTTCCCAAAAATAATGTATAAATGACCTGAACTGACATATCCCTTTTGCAGGGACGAATGTGTGTGCATGTGTGCAGGGGCCACAGGCAGACATCAAGTGTCCTCCTCTATCACTCTTCTGCCTTTTTTCCCTGAGACAGTCCCCGAGCTCTTTCATTGTTTCAGTTGGACTAGCTAACCAGCCAGTGCCAGGGATCCTCCTATCTCCACCCTCCATCACTGTCGGGGTCACAGGCAGGCCTGGCCATGCTGAGCTTGTTTGTTTTTTTTTTTTTTCCCCTCGAGGTAGGGTCTCACTCTAGCCCAGGCTGACCTGGAATTCACTATGGAGTCTCCAGGTGGCCTCAAACTCACAGCAATTCTCCTACCTTTGCCTCCCGAGTGCTGGCATTAACATGCTGACCTTTTATGAGTACTGGGGATGAAACCCAATCCTCATGTTGGCACAATAAGCACTTGTACACACTAAGCCATCTCCCCAGACCTCTGAACAGACAATCTCAAGACAGTATATGCAACAAGTATATGGAAAAACAAAAAAAGCTCAACATCACTAATCATCAGGGAAATGCAAATCTAAAGCAAATGAGTTATTTCATGCAATTACTACTACTTTGAAAATGACAAAAAATAAATGCTGGTGAGAATTCCAAGGAAGGGTTATTCACTTTCTGTTGGTAGGAATATAAATTAGTGTAGTGGAAAGGTTCCTAAAAAAAAAAAAAAAAAAAAAAAAACTAGAGAGCTGGAGAGATGGCTTAGCAGTTAAGTGCTTGCCTGTGAAGCCTAAGGACCCCAGTTCGAGGCTCGATTCCCCAGGACCCACGTTAGCCAGATGCACAAGGGGGTGCATGCGTCTGGAGTTTGTTTGCGGTGGCTGGAGGCCCTGGCACACCCATGCTCGCTCGCTCTCTCTCTCTCAATCTTTCTCCCTCTTTCTCTGTCAGTTGCTCTCAAATAAGTAACAATAAACAAAAAAATAAAAATAAAAAAAAAATTGAAATAGCCAGGTGTGGTAGCTCACACCTTTAATCCCAGCACTCGGGAAGCAGAGGTAGGAGAGTTCAAGGCCACCCTGAAATTACATAGTGAATTCCAGGTCAGTCTGGGCTAGAATGAGACCTTACCTCGGGGGGGGGGGGGGGGACAAAACTAGAAATAGAGATGGAGAGATGACTTAGTGGTTAAGACATTTGCCTGAGACCCAAGTTTGGCTCCCCAGAACCCATTTATGCCAGATGCACATAGTGGTGCATACATCTAGAATTCATTTGCAGAGGCTAAAGGCCCTGGAGCATCCATTCTCTCTCTCTAATAAATAAATGAATAAAATAAAACATTTTTAAAAAAAACAGATAAGCTGATATATGACTTCTCAATCATATACACAAAAACTATGATTATAATCATATGTCAAAGAATGATTACACTCATGTTTACTACAGCACTAGTCACAATAACTAAAATACAGAATCTATCCATAATATGGTACATATACACAATGGAATATTATTTACTAACAATGATGGGACTGACTGAGAAATACTGTGGAAGTGAAACAATTCAGGCCCAGAAAGAAATACCACATGTTCTTACTATTTGTTGAAACTAAAACGCTCATCACATGACAGAACAATTTCCAAATTACCAAAGCCTGGGGTGGTGAGGTAGCAGTTAAAAGGCACAGAGGTGCATTGGATAGAAGGAATAATTTTTTTGTTTGTTTGTTTTTTTGTTTTTCGAGTTTCAGTCTATAAGTTCCAGACTGGCCTCAAACTCACACTGATCCTAGCTCTGCTCCTCAGTGCTGGGATTAAAGGTGTGTACTACCATACCAGGCAGGAGGAGTAATTTTTTTTTAATTTTTATTTATTTATTTATTTGAGAGCGACAGACACAGAGAGAAAGACAGATAGAGGGAGAGAGAGAGAATGGGCGCGCCAGGGCTTCCAGCCTCTGCAAACGAACTCCAGACGCGTGCGCCCCCTTGTGCATCTGGCTAACATGGGACCTGGGGAACCGAGCCTCGAACCGCGGTCCTTAAGCTTCACAGGCAAACACTTAACCACTAAGCCATCTCTCCAGCCCAGGAGGAGTAATTTTTAATAATCTATAGAATAATAAGATAAGTAGGCTTGACAATTAATTAATTTGAATTAACTAATTCAAAATAGTTTATAAAGAAGAATGTGAGGGGCTAGAGAGATGGCTCAGCAGGTAAAAGCACTTGCATGCAAAGCCTGATGGCCTGGGTTTGATTCCTCAGTACCTGAATAAAGCCAGATGCACAAAGTGGTGCATGCATCTTGAGCTCATTTCCAGTGGGAAGAGGTCCTGGTGCGTCCATTCCCTCTCGTCCTACTGCTTGCAGAAGGTGAGGCAAGCAAGCCGTTCTTGGTTATCTCTAAAGGAACCCCATGCTCTGGCACCTCCCAGACCATTTCCCAAGCAGGCCACTCTTGGTCACCTCTAAAGGAACCCCACACTCTGGCACCCTACCAGGCTATTTCTCAAGGCTGCTGTTCATGCTACAGCATCAGCACTCTCTCCCATTACCAATGTTCTCTAGATATCCATTTCCTCTCATCTGAATGTCAAGAAATCCCCGCTAAGGGGTTATCTGACAGATAGTTTACTAAATCACACTTCTTTCTGCTTGCATCTGAACAAGACAGTTGCAGAAGCTAAAAATTTCAAGACCCAAGAGAATAAATGAATCTTCACCACAGTCTGATAGACACTGTAACAAACAGATTACCAGGGCAACATAGTGGGACAAGAGCCTGCTTGATACAGCTACAAATTAAACCACTGAAGCAGTCATTCCCACATGAAACATAGCATCTGACATGTCAGTCACATTGTGCTAGCCCCGTGCTAACAGCTTTATCTGTGCACTACATTTCATCTGCCCTACACCCTTAAGAGGGAGGTTCCAACCAATCTCACAGATGAGCAAACTAGCCTCAGGTAGGGTCACACTACCAATGCAGAGGGACAAATGAGAACATACAGAGGGTCTGAGCTCCACATTCTCAGTCCTTATCCCGTGCATAGACTCTTAAGATGTGGTGTTCCAGGGAAGTGCCACTACAGAACCTAGGGAAAGATCTCTCCAGGTCATACTCCATACATACACATAGCCACCGCCACCGTGTCCTGGGTGGCCACTGACCAGCACAAACAACTTTGGGCAGGGCAGTTCCAAGATATCAGAAGAATGCCTGCCTGGCCTCTAGGCTCTGAAGCAAGAATCTTAAGCCTCCTCACCCCATCCCATTTTGGCTTCTGTGAAGGAAGCTGGCTGCATAATTTGGATTTTAAATGCTATCAGGGCAGCACTTTTTATTAACTCTTACTTGCTCATAGCACATGATGAAAGATTATGGCAAACCGATATAGCTTAGGAACAGACCTAAGAATAAAAGCAGCTTCCATGGATCAAAGTCAATATTAACATTTTTCTGCAACTAGGCTCAACAGAACTAATATAAGTGAGTCAGAATAATTACAGTTCTGAAAGTTCATCTATTTGGTTGAACTAGTATCCAAAAGGGACGGACTTACCCAGACTTTGAGTAAATTCATCAGCATGCTTTTGTTAACAGTGTGTCTGCCAAAGTTCTCAATTGGGAACACGGGGATCCTCTTGAGAAATAAGTAGAGATGGGAACACATTCTTGATCCCTGAAGAGTCTTGGATACTTATCTGAGCTATTTCACTACCAAACCATGCCAGAGATAGCCCCAACAACATGCTGGAGCCAGCCCAACCCTGGGGAGTGCTGGGATCCCATTCTCACTGTCCTTGCAGAAGCCCCCACACACAAAAAAAAGGAAAGGGAAAGGGAAAGGGAAAGGGAAAGGGAAAGGGAAAGGGAAAGGGAAAGGGAAAGGAAAGGGGGAAACAAAAGCAATGGGAGCACCAACAGGATCTGAAGGAATATTTAAAGCTCAAAAGGATTCGTGACTCCTAACCATTCCTTCTCTTCCTGCACCACAAAGTGGGGAGAAAAGCAGAAAGAAAACAAATGACTTCAGAGAGCCAGTGGAAGCTTGCCAGGAGCCAGAGGTGAACCTTGGCTGAGCTGGATTGTTATTAAATTCATCACAATTGTCGTCATTTGCACTTCAAGGGCCTCCAGTTCCAAAGCCTTTAGTGCTTTACCCAACATAAAGTTAAGAGCCCTGGGGTGGTGAAGTGTGGCCTGGAAGGGTGAAACTGCCAGAAAACTGACAGGGCTTCTCAAGGGAGAGGAAAAGGAGGGTACTGGGAGCTGGTCAAGGGCAGGTGGTTGCTAGAACAGACCAGGATAACAAGGGCAGCAGGCTTAGTGGGTTGCAGCCAGGCGAGGCTTCTTTGGACAATCTCCTTCTGTCTGTTTGGGGCAAACACCAAAGCCCTGAGCAATGAGGCTGATGTTAATACAGGCCTGGGAAGGACAGAGAATAAAAGGAAAACATGGACAAACTGAGAAAGTGCAAGGACAAGGGGAGCAGAGAAGTAGCAGTGTTACTGGAGACTGGTGCTCTCCACATAGGCATCCAGCTTTTGCGCAAATCCCGACCTTCCCAGCAACAGCTCAATCTGGGTGTATGACTTTAGTCAAGTTACTTAAAGTTTCTGACACTAAATCTCTCCTTTTTCACAACCAGGCTAATAATTATAATTGCTTACTTCATGCAGTTGTTAGGACTAAATAAGGATGCAAAAGGGTTCAAAGCCACCCTGAGACTACCTAGTGAATTCCAGGTCAGCCTGAGCTAGAGTGAGACCCTACCTAGAATGTACCCAGAGCTGGAGAGATGGCTCAGTAGTTAAGAGTGCTTCCTGCACAAGCAATGAGGGCCTGAGCCCTAAGCACCCACAGCCCTCAGATAACAGACCCACATAAACAAACAGCTGAGTGTGGCCATGTACACCTGTGACCCCAGTCCTGTGAGAAGCACAAACAGGACAGGCTCTGGGGCTTGAGCAAATGCCAAAGCTGCAGAGTCAGTGAGGAGACTCTGTCTCAAAGTAAAACAGGTGGACAGACAATGGGGAAGGACATGGAAGGTTTTTCTACGGCTGCTGTGAGCACAAGCATGAGGCATTACATCAGCACATAAAGAGATGTATACCCCACCCCCTGCCCTACAGCCCTTCTTCCCCCACACCACATCCCCCACCGCGCATCACACACACAAAGAATAAATAAATATAAAGCACTTAACATGAGGCTTGCCACACAGAAGCTTACTATTAGTTTATTACCATCATCTTTTCCCAAAAAGGAAACTGTGCCATGAGTTTTGAACAGAGGACAAAGGACTTGTGGCTTTCTCAGGCCTCATTCTGGCCACTCCTATTAGTATAAGATACTTACTTGGTTCTGACAACTGAGGCAGAAGGTGAAGCAGGAAGCTAACAGCAGTGCAAACAGCACCCTCAGGGGAGTCATCCTAGCTGAAGACAGGCCCTGAGGAGGCATAGCCAGGACCTGAGGGTACAAACACAGTAACAGAAGGTCAGCAGAAAGCTAGCACCTGGTCACCAATCACTATGAGTCTCATAATGACACTTGCCCTACAGATGTCAGATATTTCCTACATAGAGATATAACAGGTCTTCTACCACCTCTAGATAAGTCTAAAGCCTCCATCTCTAATAAGAGGTCCAGCTCCTCAAGGGCAGTGATGCCCTGTCTAAAACTGCATATGCTGTAACAGCCCTGGTCCCTTCCCTCTTATTAATAACTTACCAGATTGTGGAAGGCAGTACTGACTATGGTGAGAAGAAGAAAATTAAGATACAGGGCCCAGTGCACATAGGCCTCTGTTCCCACCTACTTTTCTTTTTTATGGGATAGAACTGGCACACCAGGGCCACTAGCCACTGAATCGAACTCCAGGTGCACAGACCACCCTATGTGCATGTGTCACCTTGTGCATCTGGCTTATATGGGTTCTGGGGAGTTGAAGCTCGGTCCTTAGGCTTGGCAGGCAAGCATCTAAACCACTAAGCCATCTCTTTAGCCCACCACTTTTAACTATACCCACCATCACAGCTAAGCACAGACAGTATCATCATTCTCTAAACTAGCAAAATTCGGTATTTCCAAGCCATAAACACCTTTTAGAGCATTTTTCAAATGGCCAAACAAACCAAAGTGCAAGCAGTACTAGCTACGAAAAATAAACAGGCATGAGGATAGGAGACAATATTGTTAAGACAGCAATCCTACCCAAAGCCACATACAGATTCAATGTAATTTCAATCAAAATCCTAATGGGGGTGTATGTGTGCACACATATATGTGTTGTTTTTTGTTTGTACAGAAATGGAGAACTTTAGGGCTGGAGAGTTGCCTTAGATGTTAAGGTGCTTGCCTATGAAGCCATGTTCAATTCCTTGGTACCCACATAAGCCAGATGCACAAGGTGATGGCATGCATCTGGAGTGGAGGCCCTGGCATACCCATTCTCTCTCTTCATCTGCCTCTCTCCCCAATAAATAAATAAATCTTTTAAAAAAGTAAGAAATGAAAAAATTTATCCTAAATACAGATGGAATACCAAGGGATCCAGAACACCCAAAACAATCATAAAAAAGAAAATTAGAGGACTCATATTTCCTAATCCCAAAACTCACTACAAAGCTATAATAATCAAAAGTGTACTACTGCTATAGAACAATCACGTAGACTAATGGGATAGAAATTATAGCCAGAAATAATCACGTAGAGAGTCAATTAGTTTTAGTAAAGTTGCCAAAACTTTGGACAACAGAGAATTCTCTTCCTAGGACTCAATATTCACATGCAAAAGAATAACTTCAGACCCTTCCTTTAAATTGTAAACAAAAAAAGGGCAAACTGGGCATGGTGGTGTGTGCTTTTATTCCCAGAACTGGGGAGGCAGAGACAGGAGGATCCATAGTACTATCCATCTTATTTAGGCAAGTTGGTGAGCTCCAGGTTCTGCAACAGGCCTAACATTGACCTCTGGCCCTTCATGTATGTACTCACATGCACACATTCCCTCCCAACAGGTACGCCTATATACATATAAGCATGTGCATGCACACACACACACGCAACCAAAAAAAACTGTAATCACCATATAGCCAGTGACTAATGAGGAGTCTCAAAACTTATCAAAGTGCTGAGAATAAGTGATGATTGAGTGCTCAGCACAAAATGAGACATTTCCATCATGCCCTTCAAAACTCAAGAAACATTGTAGAAGAGACAAAGAATATAAAAGCCAGAGAGAATGTGGAGGAGTGCTTTGGAGTGCTGTCTTTCAAGCATGAAACAGCCATTTTACTCAGGATCTCTGGGCCCATCAACATATCATGGATGATGGAGGAAGGTTTAAAAAAAAGAAGAAGAAAAAGAAAAGTAGAAGGACTAAGGAAAGAAGGAATTCAATGGAAGACATACAAGTAAAAAAGATGGGTTGGAGAAATTGCTTAGCAGTTAAGGCACTTGCCAGCAAAGCCAAAGGACCCAGGTTTGATTCCCCAGGACCCATATAAGCCAGATGCACAAGGTGGCACATGTGTCTGGAGTTCATTTGCAGTGACTGGAAGCCCTGGGGTGCCCATTCTCTTTCTCTATCTGCCTCTCTCTGTCTTTCAAATAGATAAAGTATATTTTTTGAAAAAGTACAAAAGGAGGTGATAGGAGGTGACTGTGATCAAAACACATTAGACATGTATGAAAACAGTCAATAAAAAGTTTTTAAAGGGCTGGAGAGATGGCATAGCGGTTAAGCGCTTGCCTGTGAAGCCTAAGGACCCTGGAGGCTCGGTTCCCCAGGTCCCACGTTAGCCAGATGCACAAGGGGGCGCATGCGTCTGGAGTTCATTTGCAGAGGCTGGAAGCTCTGGCGCGCCCATTCTCACTCTCTCCCTCTACCTGTCTTTCTCTCTGTGTCTGTCGCTCTCAAATAAATAAATAAAATTAAAAAAAAAAAAAGTTTTTAAAGCCGGGTGTGGTGGCGCACGCCTTTAATCCCAGCACTCGGGAGGCAGAGGTAGGAGGATTGCCGTGAGTTCAAGGCCACCCTGAGACTACATAGTGAATTCCAGGTCAGCTTGAGCCAGAGTCAGACCCTACCTCGAAAAACCAAAAAAAAAAAAAAAAAAAGTTTTTAAAACCACCATTTTGCCATTTTACTTCTAAGTATACATTTTTTAAAAAACCTAAAAGTAGGGACTTAACCAGCTACTTGTGCACCTGTGTTCACTACAGCATAATTCCCAAAAGGTAGAAACAACCTAACTGTAAGGTATAGGAGTGACCAAGACCAAGGAGACCACTCTGAGGCAAAGAAGGAAGCTTTTAAGATTTTTAAATCTAGAATAAACACACAATGGACTATTAGCCATATGCTTCAACATTAATGAATCCCAAACACATTATAGCAAGTGAAATTAGTCTCAAAAGGACAGATATTATACAATTCCACCTTCATGAACTCTTTAGATACTGTAGAGGTAAAAAGAATCAAAGTTATCAAAGGTTAGGGGAAAGGGACAGTGGAAAGTTGATTTTTAATAGGAAGAGTTTCTGTTTGGAATAGTTAATTTAAAAAGAAAAAGTCAGTAAACTAGAATGGAAGTCAAAACAACTTTATCCAAATTGGCAAATAATCTGGGAAAGTGATAAGAAAACTAAATTAAACAAGTACAACAAAAACCTTAGAAAAAGTTCAAACCATGCCAGTATTAGCCCAGGCCCTTGTAGAAGGGGGTTTCATGCATAGCCTTCAGCCCTAATCATCTCGTTCAACAGTTTACCTCAGAAGTGGTTGATGTAAATTAAGTGGGGAGGGGGACAATCTCTGAAGAGTACAATATTCACATTTTCTCTCTCTTATTCCTGTCACATGGCTCCCTGCTCCTCTTCAGCTACACAACTGCAGCAAGACAGAAGTCCCTGCTGGACCCCTTCTCAGGAGTTACTACCCCTCTGGCCAGCCCACGCCTTCTCAGGGCCAGAGAGAACCCTTCCCTGAGGACATCTGCAGCCCTAAAGAAGACAGCCATGCTGGACCAGCACTGTGCTAAAAACACACAGCCAAATGGAAAAGCAAGCAGGGCCTGAGCACTAAAAATAGCTGCTACACTCACCCAGCAGCAAAAGCTTTGTTTTCTGCCAGCATCCCTCCCCAGTTCTTTTGTCATAAAATGGAACCACTGAGTGCCACACATTCCCCCCCCCCCCCCCCCCCGCCTGGCTCCCCAGGGGGCACTAATCTTTGTTGAGAGACAAAGAATAAGATCACACCTCACTAGGTTCTGGACAGGTGCTTGGCCATGTCGAGGCAGGGGGGAGAAGGTCCAGGCTGGCTGAGAGTGACAAGGGGCTGGGGCTGCCCTGTCAAGAAGGAGAGGCTAAGGAGGCCCAGGCAGCTGGGCCTCAGGAGTCCATAGCCCTAGAGCACCCAGTGTGGCCTTGCCCATGGGAGCAGGGTAAAATAAGGAACTCAGAGTGTTATGAGAACAAGCAATCAAAGAAAGAAAATAACCAGTTGTGGTGGCCTGTGCCTATAACCCAAGTATCCAAGCACTTGGAAGGCTGAGGCAGAAGGATCACTGCAAGCTAGAGGCCAGCCTGGGCTACAGACTGAGACACTGTCTCGAAAATCAAAAGGAAAACAAACATTAATGTAAGCCACAGATCTCTTCCCCATACATGGCAGTGTTCATGCTCCTTTCCTACAACCAGGGGTAGACATGGGACTGGCACTGAAGGGGAAATGAGAAGAAAAAGTATCAAGGGCAAAACATGACAAATGAACAAGAGGAGGTCTAGACGGGACTGAGGAAGAGGAAGTCAGGGTCAGGTGATACAAAACAGCAGCTTCAGGCTGGCTTTTCAGTTAAAGTGCTTGCTTGCAAAGCCTGACAGCCTGGGTTCAATTCCCCAATGCCCAGGCAAAGCCAGACACACAACGTGGCCCATGCATCTGGAGTTTGCTTGCAGTGCCAGAGACCCTTGGTGCACCTATTCTCTATCTCTCTTTCCCTCCCTCTCTCCCTCTACCTTTAAATTAAAAAAAAAAAAAAATTTAAAAATAATCACTGGCAGCTTCCCTTATCTCCTGGAGTAGGAAAAGAACAGAGGGCAAAGCACTGGACAGCTCCCACAGGGCTCTCATCTGCCTCCATCTCCTGCAAACACTCAATGCTAGCAGGAACATTTTCTGCCAATACTAAGAATGAAAGATCAATTCACAAATGGATCCTTTCTCTCCCCTCAATGGACCACCATCTGACTTATTTATTGCTGCCATATGTTTTGCTATAAAAGGAGGTTGAACATGGAGTTGTGAAAAGGGTGTCGGAAGGACTGAGGAGAGACCTAGGTGAAGTGAGGCCAGGACAAAGATGTAAGACAGTTGCCCCAGCTTTGCAGGGAAACTCAGAGCAGTGCAGTCTGCATGAGTAACAGGGTCATTTGTCCTCTTAAGGCCTGGCCTACAGCTCGATCGCCAGGTCTTGGTCTTGACTCAAGAAGTGGCATGTAGAAAATACAAGCAAACTTTGCCCAGGGCTTTATGCTGAAGCTGAGGGAGAGGAAGGAAAAGACACAAGAAGGCAGCATGCAGTTCACCAAGATGACTTACCTTCACAAGCAGGCACCCAGGAAGCTACGACCTAGGAAATAGTGCCCACAGAAGAAAACTCTAGTCCTTGACATTCCGTGGGCTGAAGGGATGGCTTAGCAGTTAAGGCGCGCTTGCCTGCAAAGCCTGAGGGCCCATGTTCCACTCTCTAGATCTCACGTAAACCAGACGCACAACGAGACACAAGTGCACAAGGTTGCATGTGCGCACAGGGCGCACACATCTAGAGCTCAATGGCAGTGGCTGGAAGGCCCTGGCAGGTCAATTCATTCCCCCCCCCTTCTCTCTCTCATATAAAAAAAAAAGAAGAAAAATGTTTTTTAAAAATCATGACATTCCACTGAGGCACAGTTTGGTACACTAGGCCTGAGAAGAGTGCCACCCCTCCCCCAAGCCACTTGCCACCCACAAACCCCGCATGGCCTTTGAAACAAGCCCTCCCATCATCCATCCTTGGCCCTCACAGAGAAGAGACCTAGATCTTTACACTTGTGGCCTTCATCCAACTTAAAGCACCATCACTCAGTCCAGAAAATGGAAAATTATTTCAGTGATCCACCAGTAACTCTCTTCTTAAGTGTCCTTGGGCTTTGTAACAAAAGAGGTAATAAGGTACTTGAGAATCCATTTTTCTATCAAAACTGGCCATCTGCAGGCCACACCTCTACTTAAACAACGATCACATACTCTCAGCATTGCCAGTTCACTGAGGCCCAAAGCAAGTGCTTGAGAAGGGGTTGTGGGGAGGCTTCCTGTTTCCCAACTCCCTGGAACCGCATAGTACCTCATATACTCCACTCCATTCAGACAAGATTAGGTAGGGGATTGGGCCCTAAGTAAAGAAGACAACATACAGTAATTTTTGTCTTCTCCAAGAAAGGAAAACAAAAAGAATGGAATAAGAATAGCAAGAAACAGGGCTGGAGAGATGGCTTAGCAGTTAAGCGCTTGCCTGTGAAGCCTAAGGACCCTGGTTCGAGGCTCGGTTCCCCAGGTCCCGCGGTAGCCAGATGCACAAGGGGGCGCACTGGAGTTCGTTTGCAGAGGCTGGAAGCCCTGGCGCGCCCATTCTCTCTCTCTCCCTCTATCTGTCTTTCTCTCTGTGTCTGTCGCTCTCAAATAAATAAAAAAAAAAAGAAAAGAATAGCAAGAAACAGTGGGGGAGGGGCCGGAGTTATCATGGTTTATTGTCTGTAAGTATAGAAACTGTCAATAGATTAAGCCGGGCATGGTGTTACACAGAGCCAATCTCCAAGCTCCTGAGTTGCCAGCTGCAGGAACAGCTGTAAGACAATTCCCTGCTTTACAAACTGGAGGTTACAGGATGATCTCTTCCCACAGACATACATTCATTACTATTTATACGCTGCAGAAATTCTTATATACAGTCACTCACCTCTACACAGACAATCTCAGCACTCCAGAGGCAGAAGTAAGAAGATCACTGTGAGTTCAAGACCACTCTGAGACTACATAGTGAATTCCAGGTCAGCCTGGGCCAGAGTGAGACTACCTCAAAACAACAACAACAACAAGAACAAAAATTACACATTTAAAAAAAAAGAAAGAATGGCAAGAAACCAACAAAGTGAGACAGAGGGTGACTGTTAGGTCACTGAAAGCTTCTGATGTGGCTGGCCAGCCCAATAGCTGCTCTGAATTCTCAGAAACATAACACAGAGAAAATAAGAAAAGGGTGGAAGTGTTCTTTGCAAACAGAGCCAACTCAGTTAGTAGCCAGCTTTGGAGCATTTGGGGCTCTGTCTTACTTACATTGTATACACACATATTTGTTTTCCCCAATCTTCTAGAAAAAAAATGAAAGGGCAAGAATTCCTACTTTCTTTTTATAAGGAGGAAACTGACACAAAATGACAAAAATGTTGAGTAGAAAGCATAGCATATAGATTTAGAGTCAGAGACCTAAAATCAATTATTGGTTCTGACTATTCCTAGCTATAGGATCTTAGACCCCATTTTGCTGGGTCTGTTTCTTCACCTAGAAAATGAGCCTAACAGCCCTTTCTTTGGGCTGGGGAGATGGCTCAGTGGTCAAAGGTACTTGCTTACAAAGCCTGCCAGGCTAGGGTTCATTTCCCCAGCACCACATAAATCTAGATGCAAAGTAGGGCTTGTGTCTAGCATTCATTTATGGTGGTAAGAAACCCTGACACACAAAATTTCAAAAAATACTTCCTACTTCAAAGGATGTACAGGAGGATTGAATAGAGCAACTCATGGAATGTGCTTAGTACAGCACCTGTTATCTAATTACTCTTTTTTTTTAATTTTTTTTATTTATTTGTTTGAGAGCAACAGACACAGAGAGAAAGACAGATAGAGGGAGAGAGAGAGAATGGGTGCGCCAGGGCCTCCAGCCTCTGCAAACGAACTCCAGACGCGTGCGCCCCCTTGTGCATCTGGCTAACGTGGGACCTGGGGAACCGAGCCTTGAACCGTGGTCCTTAGGCTTCACAGGCAAGCGCTTAACCGCTAAGCCATTTCTCCAGCCCATCTAATTATTCTTTATCATTGGAACAGGAAAGATGATGGTGGCCCCCAGCCCCATAGCCAACCAGCTAAGAGTGAGCCAGGAACCCTGGAAACATGCTCCAGAGCTTCTACTTCTTACAAGATCACACACTCTCCAGCTAACCCATGCCTCAAACTAAGAACACACGCTTTGTCAGGTAGCTGCTCCCAGGAGATGGAGAAAAATAGATGAGAAAGGAAGATCTGATAGCTGAAAATGGAGAGACCCAAGCCAGTTCTCAGCTGAGATTCCAAGGCAGACCCAGCCCACTCAGAACTTTCCCCAGCATCCTGGCATCCACAGAGCCAATCTCCAAGCTCCTGAGTTGCCAGCTGCAGGAACAGCTGTAAGACAATTCCCTGCTTTACAAACTGGAGGTTACAGGATGATCTCTTCCCACAGACATACATTCATTACTATTTATACGCTGCAGAAATTCTTATATACAGTCACTCACCTCTACACAGACAAAAGCTCATCATCTAATTTAAACAGACAAATATGAAGCTGAAAAAAACAACATGAAGAAGACAGTCTGACAAAGAAGCAGAGTGTACAAAAGCTTAAGAAAATAAATGGAATTTTAAAGATTAATTTAAAGAGCAAGAGAAACAAGTTTGGAGTAGTCAGACAAACAGGGTCGTTTCTCCCCAGGAAACAAAGCAGAAAGTCAAGAGTACAGAACAGAAAACGAGGTATAGTTGCTCACTTAGCTGCAGTACAGCCTCCAGCTGGCAGACTGAACTCAGAACAGGCCATTTGTATAGTGGAAGCAGTGTCTGCCTCAGGTACTAAGGCCAGGTCTAAAGTGAAGCAAACAGGGACTGCTCTCAAATCCAAGGTGCCCAAGACAGAAAGTGACCAGAAGAAGCAGCTGGAGAATGAAAAGTTCACCATGAGATGAAAAGAACACAGGCTTTGCCTGGCTAGAGTATTCCAAAGTTGGCCAAAAGCCACTCTTACAGCCCTCAAGGGACAGCCCAAGAGACCATTCCAACTGCAGTACAAACAGAGATGCTGGTTCTGCCAGAGAGCACAGGGAGCCAAGCAAAGTTACAAAGGCCCAGCTGGAACCAGAGCCCTAGAGAGACAAGCAACACAGGATAAAGTGGAAGGGCAAAGAAAGAACTCTCACCCCTTCTCAATCCTTTGTACTCCAAAGGTCAGAGAACATGAACTACCTACCTCCATTCCAGTTGGGCAGAATACTTAACCTCAAGAAGGTAGCCATAAAGATTAGCAAAAGCTTTCAATCTCAGAGACCAAAGACTACATGAAAGTCATCAAGAGACAGGCAAAGGGGCTGAACGGAAGGCCTGCTCTGCTGCTCTCCACATCACCCTGCTTACTTGTAAGTGTCAACACATTGGGAATGCTGGAAGGAAGCCCAAAGCTCAGTTTTTACACCTTTTCTGCTGTACTTACCGCCTTTTCCTGACAATTTCTAGATCAAATCAATTAATTTAGATTTGTTGTTAAGAATATTGTTTCCAGGATTATCAATGTGTTCTGCCTATACATGGCAGCTTTCTATGTTTCAGATATGAGCTACACTATCACCTGACCAACGTTAAGGAGAACGATTTTAAACTTTTGTGCCATTCTGAGACTTGATCTGTTTCCTTCAAGGCTACACTAACCAGATGTGCTCATTCTGTAGTAAATGTCTTTCTGATCATTTAATAACCATATGTAAAAGCCAAAGCCACTGGAGACACTGGAGTTAAAAAGGACAGCCAAGCTGGGTGTGGTGGCATGTACCTTTAATCCCAGCTCTAGGGAGGCAGAGGTAGGAGGATGGCTGAGACTACATAGTGAATTCCAGGTGAGCCTGGGCTAGCAAGACACTACCTCGTAAAACCAAAAAAAAAAAAAAAAAAAGACAACCAGTATTTTGGTTCCCATTCTCAGGTCAAAAAAAGCCACAGGAAATGAAAGGGCAGGACACTTCTAAAATGTCTTATAACTGTCTTCTTGGTCAGGAAGGACACAGAGACCCAGAAATTGGACTTCAAGTCAGTGTACAATCTGTACAGGAGAGTCACAACAAAGAAATGCATCCAAAGGGAGCCATAGGGTCAGCACAGTCTTATCCTACCAGATGACAGTGCTGAGAGGTATAGAGCTCTTCACAGGTCCTTAAGAGTCTCTCCTACAGAGCCATTACTGACCTCCAAAAATAAAATACAGTTAATTTGGGCTGCTTGTATAAACTGCCTGTCTTAAACACCCAGCAAGAGAGTATAACATCTTACAAGATTTAGGCTAACAGGCTACCCTGTCTGACACTAAGTATAGACTTCTACTTACTCTGGTCACATGCTTAAGGCTTATGATATTAAGCTTTTGCACTTACACCTGCTTCTAATAAGATCCTCTTTGCTTTTAATTATTCTATTTTATTTATTTGTGGGAGAGTGAGTAAGCGCACAAGAGGGTTTCCTCCTGCTGCAAACAAACATCAGACATGTGCCACTTTGTATCTTTGGTTTTAAGTGGATACTGGGGAATCAAACTTGGGTCCTTAGACTTCCAAGCAAGCACCTTAATCACTGAGCCATCTCTCCAGCCCCCAAGTTCCTTTTTTTTTTTTTTTTTTTTTTACTTTTTATTTTTTCCTGTTTTTCAAGGTAGGGTCTCACTCTAGCTCAGGCTAACCTGGAATTCAGTATGTAGTCTCAGGGTGGCCTCAAACTCATGGCAATCCTCCTACCTCTGCCTCCTGAGTGCTGGGATTAAAGGTGTGCACCAGCTCGCCCAGCTCTATATGTTTTTCTTAAATGTTTATATTTTTAAAATGTTTTCTCAGGGCTGGAAAGATGGCTTAGCGGTTAAGGCACTTGCCAGTGAAGCCTAATGACCCATGTTCCACTCTTCAGATCCCACATAAGCCAGACACACAAGATGACACAGTGTGCAAGGTCACACATGCACACAAGATGGAACAAGCATCTGGAGTTTGACTGCAGTGGCTGGAGGCCCTGGCATATCAATTCTCTCTCATTTAAAAAGGAAAGAAAACAATGTTTTCTCATAGTCAAAAGATAAAGACCCATAGAAAAGACCTACATACAAATGGTGATGAGACACCAGACTGGTTCACAAGAAACACCCCTTCCCACTTTGAGCCCAGATAATCTCCCTGCCCCACAGTTGTAATGGTCATGCTCTAATACGCCTATCCAACTTGAAGAGGTTAAGAGTAGTCACTGTCCCATTTCCCTGACAACAGTTAAGAGTTTCTTCTCAGGAGAGGAAAATAAGAAGATAGATGGCTACAAGTAACACTCCCCAGCAACAACTTCCTGCTTTCTCCCGCTGAGCACCCCTGAGTGAGCTGCCTCCCCAACACTGGTTAGCCTGCTGAATACATCAACCAATCAGGTCTGACCCTTGCCAGAGAAAGAGATCTCAGAGACCTACAGGTATTAGAGGTGCACCATTCCCCAAAGGAAGGACACTTACTTAACCTAATCCAGGTAAACTAATCCTTACCTGCTAATGTCAGTATTTTCTTTGGTGGGGTGGGGGGTTCAAAAAGGGTCTCACTCTAGCCCAAGCTGACCTGGAATTCTCTATGGAGTCTCAGGGTGGCCTTGAACTCACAGCAATCCTCCTACCTCTGCCTCCTGAGTGCTGGGATAAAAGGCGTACGCCACCACGCCCAGCAATGTCAGAATTTTTTGATAAATGTACAGCCATTAGTCATATCCCTTCATTGGTCACCAAATGTGGAAGTGCATCATAAAAATACAAGCTCAGTGATAAATACATATACAGACAGGCCCTGTCCTAATCCACATACTATGTAATTGCTGAGTACTGCTCCTCCTAGGTGCAAGATGAAAAGCAAACAGCGAAGCTCAGTCCTGCACCACCGTCACATGGCCTTCAGGCTCCAAGCCTGCAAGCAGCAACCAGCTCTGCACCCCGCTACTGTTGGGTGCCTTGCTCTGCTTGCTCAAAGAAAATCTAACCAAAGGCCAAAAGACTCAGGTTCAATTCCACAGAACCCACATAAGCCAGATGCGCAAGCAGACACATGCATCTGGAGTTCATTTACAGCAGCTAACGCCCATTCTCTTTCTTTCTCTCAAACAAAATAAAATATTTTTTAAAAAAGAAAATCTAACCTTGATCTTCCTGTGGGTCTAGGCACCCAATAACATCACACTCCTAAATAGTCCATTCTAGGTCTGGGACCATTTCAGAGAACAGCCCACAGACTTGCTTACCAAGACAGTGACCAAGTCATAAGTCAGCCTCCCCCCCAACCCCACCCTTTCTGGTAAGAGTAGGGTCTCACTCTGGCCCAGGCTGATCTGGAACTCACAGTGAGCCTCCTACCTCTTCTGGGATTAAAGGCATACTCCACCATACCTGGCAACCCTCTTCTTGAGAACTAGAGTTCTGGAGAGTCTCTAAACACTAGGCAGGTCCACTCAAAAGATGAGATGACTCTTCTGTGTTCATTTAGAGACTTGCACTATGTAGTTATATATGTATCTTTAAAGGGGCTTTATAATTTTTATACAGAAACAGTTTAACAGCCAGGCATGGTGGTGCACACCTTTAATTGCAGCACTCAGTAGGCATAGATAGGAGGATCACCATGAGTTCGAGGCCACCCTGAGACTACATAGTGAATTCCAGGTCAGCCTGGTAGAGTGAGACCTACCTCGAACCCCCCCACACACACAAAAAAAAATCCAGTATTGTCTTGTATGGAGAGTAGGGTATCAGGATCATAGACTATTTGTAAATGACCTTAGATATCATGGCTGACTTTCCTTCAATATAGATTTTGTCTCCTTTCTGCCAACCTTTTGCCAGACTGCTGAGTATATATGAGGGGAATACTTAGTGCTGGGCTGTGTGAGGATGAGTAGGAAGACTTTGCTGAAAGTACTACTAGAGAGTTTGAAAGTTTGATAAGAAAACACAGCAACCCTTATTCTGTGCCTCTTATGGCTAAGCACTCACCCTTCACACTCTAGAAAGCAGTGCCACAAAGAGGCACTTGAGCAGTAGCCTCAGTTCCCTGAGCACACTGGACATCAGCCTATGAAAGACAGCATAACAAAGCTACCATCACTGACCTCAGGAGGCTTGAGCCAGTCACTAATGTGGTTTTCTACTTTTCAGACAAACAGTACAATGATTAAAAAAGAAAGCCCTCTAGGGGAATATGCCATGAGAAAATAAGACAGCATTGTAGGCAACTTGAGATACAAATTACAACTTTCTAATGATGAAGTAGGCAACAATTAGAGTGCTCCTTAACTAATTGAGGAAACATACACACAAAGCACTTACTTATAAAAAATACATTTTGTGGCAATATGAGAGGGGAGGTCACCAAACATAGAACTTACTACCACCCAAGTTGGCAATGACTGTCTTCCAGGTAACTGAAACATATTTTATTTTTAACACTCCCAAGAGCCCAATACTATTTATAATACCAGATCCTTAAAAACTTGAAAGGGAGATGAATTTTAAAACATACACATTTACATATGTGGGCAGAAACACAAAAATCAGATGCCTCTCAACACAGCTCGGAGGAGACATAACTCACAGGTTTCACCATCCTACCCAACACCCAGCACATCTTCTCCAAAAGACGGTGGGAGGCTGGGTAGGTGGCCAAGAAACAAAGAAACCTAAACTCAGCATTTGGCAGGACAATTGAATAGAGGATTTTAAATGTATTGTTTCTGACTCTAAGTATGTCTACATTTATTACCAATTTGGGATCAGAAACCACATTTAGTTCTGCCATGACCATGTGCTAAAAATATTAAGCAGAGTATTGCCTAGGAAACGGCAGTCCTCTCGTTGGCTGAAGCAGCCGTCTCAGAGCCCAGGCTGTGCCGCCCCAGGCTTTGCTGGGAGCCTGCATACAAGCTGAATTATTTCTGCAGTGCCACTGCCTCTTACAGAAGGCAAGGAGATCACAATGTTGATGCCAGCCTGAACTACACATTAGGTTCTAGTTAAGACCCTATCCCCCCCCCCCCAAAAAAAATAAGATGGGGCTGGGGATATAGCTCAGCAATTAAAGGTACTTGCTTGCAAAGCCTTCCAGCCTGGGCTCAATTCCCCAGCTACCCAAGTAAGCCAGACTCAAAGTGGCTCAAACACCTGGTATTCACTTGCAACAGCAAGAGGCCCTGCTACACACACACACACACGCACGTGTGTGCACATGCAAGTGAAATAATAAAGGCAAGATATGGTGGTATGATAACTGCAATTCCAGCAAAGAATAGCTGCAAGCATAAGGCCACTATAGGCTACATAGGGAGCTCTGGGCCAGCCTCAGAAACATAGTGAGACCCTGTCCAAAGAAAAAAAGACAGATGAGAAAAAAGAGAAAGAGGCAGGGGCTATAGCAGCTGCAGTGGGAACAACAGGAACCAGAGCTGGGGACTGCACAGCCTGCTCAGCGCTAACTTGAGTGATCATTAGGTTTACTTCATAGGCTCATAAAAACTAGAATTCATCTAACTGGGAAATTCACAAAGGTAAGGAAAATTGTCTATCTACCCAATTCCTTATATCCTCACTGTCCAACACTGTTCCTGGTACTCAAAAAATAGCTATTGATTGAATAAAAAACAGCGATCAAAAAAAAAAAAAAAAAAAAGGCATAGAATAGCAAATGATGTTGCCATTAAAGATGGGCTTCAAAGCTGGCTTAGTGATTAAGTGATTAAGGCACTTGCCAGCAAAGCCAAAGGATACAAGCTTGATTCTACAGTACCCATGAAAAACTGGATACACAAGGTGGCACATGTGTCTGGAGTTCCTTTGCAGTGGCTAGAGGCCTTGGCATGCCCGTTTTTCTCTCTCTGCCTCTCTCTCCCTCCTTCTAATAAATAAAATATTTTTAAAAACAAAAATGGAATTTATAGAACAGGGATTTGTTGCAAAGAAATAGAAGGGAGAGAGAGAAAAGGGGACAAATCAAGGTGATAGGAGAGGATTATGATAAAAATACATGCCAAAACCAGGCATGGTGGTGCATGCCTTTAATCTCAGCCCTTAGAAGGCAGAAGTAGGAGGATTACCATGAGTTCAAGGCCACCCTGAAATGATGCAGTGAATTCCAGGTCAGCCTGGGCTAGAGTGAGACCCTACCTCAAAACCCCCTCCAAAAAAAAATATGACAATCATGTATAAAAATAGTAAATAAAAAAAGAAAAAAATAAGCTTTGGTGATAGATGAAAACAGATACACAAAATGTTACCAAGACAAAGGCAGGAGGATCTCTGCAAGTTCATGGGGAACCTGACCTATGTGGTGAGTTCCAGGCCTGCCAGGGATACACTGTGAGACCCGGTCCCAAAGCACCCCCTTCTCAAAATATAGATATATTATTAAATAGAAGAAGAGACTAATAGCCTGTACATATGAACTACTACTTTGAAAAACTTTGTGTGGCCACCCCTATGATCAGATATGAGCTTAGAATTGTGTAAAGCTATGCTCAGTGGAGTCTTTCATCCTTCTATGTTGGCAATGTGAGAAGGCATTTAAACTAAACAATTTTCAACAAAGAATCCATCCCCTTTTCAACTGACTTGTTCTGATCTCTTGGACAACTCAGAGGCCTGGTTGTTGTTCAGCAAACCCCAAGATCAGACCATCCATTCACCTGCCCAAAGAAACACAGAACACATGGGAAAAGTTAGTCTTAAAACCCACTTGATTAGATAGCTTGACCCTATTTACCAAAGTAACCTCCAGTCTGAATCATCGGCATGACTGGCTCCCTAGACATGTGGTCAAGATGCAGGTGCTAAAATGAAGTACAAAAAAGCCAACCTAGTCTGGATTTAAGGGGTGTCAGGGCCTACTGGTCAGCAAAGTGACTGTTTAAAAAAAAAAAAAAAGGCAGGTATGGCGGCACATGCCTTTAGTACTAACACTTGGGAGAAATAGGTAGGAGGATTGCCATGAGTTCAAGGCCAGCCTGAGACTACATAGTGAATTCCAAGTCAGGCTGGGCTAAAAGGAGACCCTACCTCGAAAAAGAAAAGGCAGCAGTAAGTACACTAATCCTTCTCAAAGTCTAAAAAGCAGGGGGGGAAGCTGGAGATATGGTTTAGTGGTTATGGCGCTTGCCAGCAAAACCTAATGACCTGTGTTCGATTCCCTAGTACTCACATAAAACCATGTATCTAGAGTTCATTTACAGTGGCTGGAGGCCCTGGTACCCTCATTCTCAATCTCATTCTCTTGCTCTCCTTTCTCTCTCTGGTGCAAATAAATCAATAAAAATATCTACTTTTTTTAGGTAGGGTCTCATTCTAGGCCAGGCCAACCTGGAATTCACTCTGTAGTCTCAGCATAACCTTGAACTCACGGCAATCCTGTACCTCAGGCTCCTGAGTGCTGGTATTAAAGGTGTGTGCCACCATGCAGGACCTCTTCTGCTTAAAAGATGTGTGTGTGTGTGTGTGTGTGTGTGTGTGTATGAATGTATGTATTTTTAGCTGGGTATAGTGACACATGTCTTTAATCCCAACACTGGGAGGCTGAGACAGAGAGTCACTGTGAGTTCAAGGACACCCTGAGACTATAAGTGAATTCCAAGTCAGCTTGGACTAAATTGAGACCCAACCTTGAAAAAACAACCCCCCCAAAAAAATAAAAATAAACAAGCAGAAGAGAAGGGAACACCTATTTAATCCCTTCTATGAATACCTGATAAGAAAGCCAAGCAAAAACAATGTAAGAAAACTACACATAAATGCAAAAACCCTAAACAAATTATTAGCAAACTACATTCAGTAGCATATTAAGAGTATTATACATGATAAAGTCATATTTGTCCCAGAAATACAACAATGGCTTAACAAATTAAACTTAATGCAATACTGCATTAAGAGCAGGTTAAAAAAAAAAAAAAAACACATGACCATCTCAACTGATAAAGTAGTTAACAAAATCCAAAACCCTCTCATGATTGAAAGAAAACAACGGGCTAGAGAGATGGCTAAGTGGTTAAGGCACTTGCCTGCACAATCTAAAGACTCAAGTTTGATTCCCCAGTACCCATGTAAAGCCAGATGCACAAAATAGTGCTATGCACATACATCTGGAGTTTGTGGGGGCTTAGAGGCCCTGACACATTCATTCTCCCATGCCGCCATGCCACCCTCCCTCTATCCCTCACCCCTCCTCTATCCTTATAAAATAAATAAAAATATATTTTTTAATTATTTTTAAACCCGGACATGAAGGTGCCTACCTTAGCACTCAGGAGGCAGAGCTAGGAGGATCGCAGAGAGTTTGAGGACACCCTGAGACTACATAGTCAGCCTGAACTACAGCAAGACCCTACCTAGAAAAACCAAAAATAAATAAATAAATAAAAATTAATTAAAAAAAAAAAAAACAATGGCTGGAGAGATGGCTTAGCAGTTAAGGCATTTGCCTACAAAGCCAAAGGATCCTGGTTCCATTCTCTAGGACCCACATAAACCAGCTGCACAATGGGGCTCATGTCTGAAGTTCATTTGCAATAGCTGGAGGCCCTGGCATGCCCATTCTCTCCCTCTCTCTTTCTCTCTCTCAAATAAATAAAATAAATCAGGAACAGAAAAGAACATCCTTAACATAATAAAGGACATATATGAAAAACCTGCTGTTGCCAGGCATGGTGGCACACACCTTTAATTCCAGCACTTGGGAGGTAGAGGTAGAAGGACTGCCATGAGTTCAAGGCCACCCTGAGACTACATAGTGAATTTCAGTCAGCCTGAGTAAGAGCAAGACCTGACCTGAGGGGTGGGGGGAAACAACCTGCTGTTAATACTGCATTCAGTGGGGAAAGACCAAAAGTTCTTCTAAGATCAGAAACAAGATACAAAAGCCTGCTCTCACCATTTCCACTCAATTTAATACTAAAAGTCTTAGCCATAGCAATGGAATAAGAAAAATAAAAGACATCCATATTTAAAAGTAGAAGTAAAACTATATTTACAGATGGCATAATCTTATATGTAAAAAAAACTAAAGACTATCAAAGTCAGGTGCAGTGGAATACTCCTGTAATCCCAGCAGTTGTGAGATGGAGGAAGTCAGGAGGATTAAAATTCAAGGTCATCCTTGGCTAGCAAGTTCAAAGCCAGCCTGGGCTACATGAGACCTTGTATTAAATAAAATCAAAATATTCTGCTCAAGTTAATAAATTTAGCAGAGTTGCAGAGTGCAAAATCCCATGTAAAACTGGATTTCTAAATACCAGCAATGAGCTATACAGAAAAGAATGCAGGCAATTCCACTTAAAATAACATCAAAAAGATTAAAATACTATATACTAAAAGAACTGTATAATGAAAATAAAACATTGCTAAAGAAATTAAAAGAGACCAAAATAAACATAACATTTTGGAATGGATGGAAGAATTTAGCATAGCTAAGATGGCAATTCTACCCAAAGCAATGCACAGATACAATGCCATTCCTATCAATTCCCACTAGCATTTTTCACAAAAATAGAAAAACATGCTAAAATTTATATGGAGTTCCAAGAAACTCCAAATACAACGGTCTTGAAAAACAAAAAGTTGGTGAGAAAGGCAGAGAATTCATAAGGTCCTTATTTCAAACTTACTACAAAACTTAAATAATTAAAACGTATGGGCTGGGCCAATAGCTCAGTAGCTAAATAAAGGCAGCTTCTTATAGTGCCTTCCACTGTGGATTCAATTCCCAAGCTGCCCACATAAGCCAGTTGCAAAAATGCATTTGTAGTGCCAAAAGGCACTGACATACTCATATACATACACGCATGTAAAAGAAAGAGGAGGGCTGGAGAGATGGTTTAGCGGTTAAGGTGCATGCCTGTGAAAGCCTAAGGACCTCGGTTCGATTCTCCAGGTCCACATAAGCCAGATGCACATGATGGCACATGCGTCTGGAGTTCGTTTGCAGTGGCTAGAGGCCCTGGCTCGCCCATTCTCTCTCACTCTCTCCTTCTCTTTGTCTCTAATAAATAAATAAAAATAAAATATTTGTTTACAGTTTTTTAAAAAAGAAAAAGGAAATTCTATGACAAGTAGAGTGTTGGGCTAGGAGGTGACTCAATTGATAAAGTGCTTGCCATGCAAGCATGAGTGCCTGAATTTGGATTCCAGCACCCAACGAAATTCTGGGCATGATGGCATGCACCTATAATCAAAGTTAGAGACAAAAAGGATCCTTAGGGCAAGCTGGTTAGCTAGATAAGCAAAATCAGTAAGCTCTGGATTTAGCAAGAGGCCCTTTCTCTTGAACTGAAGAGATAGCTCAGCAGCTAAAGGTGCTTGCTTGCAAAGCCTGATGACTCAGGTTCAATTCCCCAGGACCCACATAAAACCAGATACACAAAGTGGTGCATGCTTCTGGTGTTCATTTATAGCAACAAGAGGCCCTGGAATGCCCAATCTCTCCCTGCCTCTGCCTATAATTAAAAATAAAAAAAAATTATACCTAAAAAGTATGGCTATAATTTCTCGGTATAAATTTTATTCTTTAAATTATTTTTATTTATTTGCACATGTGTGTATATGTATGCATGCATGGCAGGGCCTCTTGCCATCGCAAACAATTCTAGATACATACACTACTTTTCGCAGCTTTACATGGTACTGGGGAATCAAACCTAGGCCAGCAGGCTTGGCAAACAAGTGCTTTTAATTGCTTAGCCATTTCCCCAGCACTATAATTATATAAAGAAAACTACCAACTGTTGAGAAGATGTGGCGAAGTTGGAACCCTCATATATTGCTAATGAGAATGTAAAATGACACATTGTCCATGAAAAAGTCTAGTGGTTTGTCAAAAAGCTAATCATAAAACTACCATGAGCCTGTAATTCTCCTAGAATACAAAAACATCTGAAAACAGTTAATCAAACAAATATTTGCTTATAAATATTTAAAATATCCAAAAAGTAGAAATGCTCAAACAGACAACCACAGAGGAACAGAATTTTATAAAATTTGGGTGAACATATATACATGTGTATGCACTTATAACAAAATATTACTCATAAAAAGTAATTAAGTTCTGATGCATGCACAACAGAGAAACCTTGAAGCTATCATGCTAAGTGAAATAAGGTAGACACAAAAAGAACAATTATATAATTCCACTTATATGAAATAAACATCCTCATTTCTGTTATGGGGAAAACCTAATCAAAAGCCTACGGCTAGGGAGATCATAAGCCCTATGGTGGAAAGAACTGCTGTTGTCTGGCTAAATGGACATGTTACATCCATCAAACAGCCTTCTAAATACTTGTGTTTATGACAATATATTAATAATATTCTCACTTTTGGTTAGAAAAGCTTCTCTTTTCAGATGGCGGTGACCACTAGGGTGACTCAGAATTCACTATGGTGCTGAGAAGTGACGGACTATTCAGCACTAAAGTTAAACAATTCTATCACACCCTCCAAGGCTCAAGAACCATTTAGAGAGAGGTGGCACCAAGAATGTAAGAGTCAAGCTGGAGAGATGGCTTAGCAGTTGAGGCACTTGCCTGCAAAGTCTAAGGACCCATGTTTGACTCTCTAGATCCCATGTAAGTCAGACACACAAACATGCAAGCACACAAGGTCGCACATGCACACAAGATGGTGCGCACATTTGGAGTTCAACTTCAGTGGCTGGAGGCCCTAGTGCACCAATTCTCTCTCTCATAAAAAAAAAAAAAAAAAACTTTCAAGGACTGGATAGATGGCTTAGCAGTTAACGTGTTTGCCTAAAGACCCATGTTCGACTCCCCAGATCCCACCTTAGCCAGATGCATAAAGGTGAGGCAAGTCCAAGGTTGCACATGCCCACTAGGTGGTGCAAGCATTTAGAGTTCAATTGCAGTGGTTGAGGCCCTGGTGCAATTCTCCATCTCTCTTCTCTCTGTCTCTCTGTCTTTCTATCTCTCTCAAAATTAAAACAATAAAGCAGGGTATGGTGGCACATGCCTTTAATCCCAGCACTCTGGAGGCAGAAGTAGGAGGATCACCATGAGTTCAAGGCCACCCTGAGACTACATAGTTAATTCCAGGTCAGCTTGGACCAGACTGAGACCTAACCTTGAATCCCCCCCAAAAAAATAATAATAAAATTAAAACAACAAAAAAAATATATTTTTTAAAAAGAATGTAAGAAGTGGACACTGCAAGCCTTATAATTGGCCAGCCAGCCCAAGTGAGCCAACAGGTGCAATAGTGGCATGTCTGTCATGGTAGAAACCAACTGCCCTCCAATTGGACTGGAGGCCCGCCCAATGGGGAGGAACACATCCCTGATACTGAAAACTTAAAATAGGGGTAGTCACAAGCCCTAGGGGTGTAACATCGGCTGATGTCTGAAAAAATGTATATACTATGCTTATCAAACTGCCCAGAAAGCACTTCTCTTAATATTTATACCCTTATATTAATGCTACTCACACTTTGGGTAGAAAATCTTCTCTTTTCAGATGGCAATGACTTTGGGATGACTCAGAAGGTATCATAGTGCTGGAAAGAAGTGACTGGAGTACTGAGTAACATCTCGATCATACCTTCCAAGGTTCAGGGTCTAATGCGGAGGAGGTGGCAGAAAGAATGTAAGAGCCAAAGGAAGGGTAGGACTCCTTACAACGTGCTCCCTCCAGATATAAAATGGCCTGGATATCCATGACCTCATAGTGCCTGACACTACCTACACAAGACCATCATAAGAGGAGGAAAAGACCATGACATCAAAATAAAAGAGACTGATTGAGATGGGGAGGGGATACAATGGAGAACGGAATTTCAAAGGGGAAAGTCGGGGGGAGGGTATTACCATGGGATACTTTTTATAATCATGGAAAATGTTAATAAAAATTTTAAAAAAAAATTGAGAGAAAAAAAAAAAAGAATGTAAGAGCCAAAAGAAGGACAGGCATGCTTACAATACTGTTTTCCAGACACAAAGTGGCCATGATATTCATGATCTCTCAGTGGGTGCTGCTACCTACACAAGACTTGCATCATAAGAGGGGGAAAAAAAGATGATATCAAAATAGAAGAGAGACTAGTTGAAAAGAAGGGATTCAGTGGAGGGGAGGATTTGGGGTGGGGAAAAAGGAGGGTGGTGGCAGGGGATTATGCTCAAGTTATATTGTCTATATGTATTGTGAAAGTAGTTGGTAATGATACTTTGCTTAGTGGGTACAAAGTTTTTATCTGAGTTTTTTTTTTGTTTTTTTTTTAAGTTTAAAGCTCAGCATGGTGGCACATACCTTCAATCCTAGCACTAAGGAGAATAATGAAGAAGGACTGTTAGGAGTTTGAAGCCAGCCTGCTACCAAATGAGCTCAAGATTATCCTGAGCTAGAGTGAGACCTTGCCTTAAAAAAAAAAAAAAGGTGCACTGGGCATGGTAGCACATGCCTTTAATCCCAGCACTTGGGAGGCAGAGGTAGAAGGACTGCTGTGAGTTCAAGGCCAACCTGAGACTACATAGTGAAATTCCAGGTCAGCCTAAGCTAGAGTGAGACCCTACCTCGAAAACCCAAAACAAAAGTTTTATGACTAGATGGTGGAATACCAGCAATCCCACTGAAAAGGGCTCTCACTGGAATGAGAGCAGGGAGGAGGGGAATAATGGTACTACACATGAAGTGTCCATACAAAGTTTCTACTTTGTAAAAAAACAAAAATCACACACACACAATTATTCCACATGGACAAATAATGTATATTTTAATGTGCTGAGAAGCCAAGGTAGAAAGTTAATGATTGGGATGGAGAGACGGCTTAGTGGTTAAGGTGCTTGCCTGCAAAGCCTAAGGACCTGGGTTCAATTCCCAAGTTCACAAATAAAGCCACAGACACAAGGTGATGCATACCTCTGGAGTTCGTTTGCAGTGACTAGAGGCCCTGGTATGCCCATTCTCTGGGGGGGGGGGAAAGAAAAGAAAAGAAGAGAGAGGGAGAGAGAAAGGGAGAGAAGCAGGAAAGAAGGAAAGAATAAAGTATTATGGGTTGAAGATATACGTTAACAGGTAAGGCACTTGCCTGCAAAGCTTAAGGAGCCAGATTCAATTCTCCAATACCCATGTAAGCCAGGTGCACAAGATGGGGCACATGTCTGAAATTTGCTTCCAGTGGCTAGAGGCCCTGGTGTGCCCATGCTCTCTATCTGCCTCTGCCTGCCTGCCTGCCTGCCTGTGTCCATCTGTCTCTGTCTCTGTCTCTGTCTCTGTCTCTCTCTCCATATATACACACACACACACACACACACACACACACACACATATAATCTGCCTTTCTTTCTCTCAAATAAATAAAAATAAAATATTTCTTAAAATAGTAATCCTTCTGCCTCTGTATATAATTGACCATGCTAAAAACTTTAAAAATAGGCCAGGTGTAAAAGCGTTTAGGAGGCTGATGTAGGAGGAACAATGTGAGTTCAAAGCCAGCCTGGGACTACAAAGTGAGTTCCAAGTCAGTCTGCCAAAGAGCACACAAATAGGGAGAGAATTTTAAAATATATACTGAATACTAGATACATGAGTGCACTGTATTGTGAAGAGTGTTGTGTAGATGCGCACACCCCATGCACAGGCTTGTGGAAGCCAGGCAAATGTCAGGTGTCCTTCTCTCATCACTCACATGCACACTTCCTTGGGATGGGGCTCTCCCTCAATGCACAGCTGCTGTCAATCAGCAAGCTCCACCAACTCTGATCACCGCCCACCACAGTTACAGGCATGCATAACCGTGCCCAGTTTATTACCTGGGTTCTGGGGAGTCAGACTTGGCAGTCCAGCCCAAGAGGCCCTCATGCTTAAGCAGCAAGCACTCTTGCCCACTGAACCATCTCTCCAACCCCTCTCTTCTAAAAATGTAAGAAGTACTATGTTTTCTATAGTTTTTTGGAAGATATATTTGGTCAAAATAAAGAAGTACCAATGATTTTTAAACTGCTAAAAAAGTTTTATCATGAATGTATTAAATTTTATCAAGCACGATTCATTCATACAACTAAGATGATCATATACTTTTATCCTTGATTCACTAATATGTTGAATTTTATGTATAGATTTTCTAATGTGAACTACATGTCAATTCTTGATAAACTTGGTCAGATGAGCACTTCTCTATACTGCTGGATTTCATTTGTCATATTTTGTTGGCCCTTTGAATGCTACCATAAATTCTCTGTAAAGCAACCATGACAGCTATCAAACTATACTATATATATGAACTCCCTGAAGGCTAGTGTTCTATCCCTGGCTAGTTCAGGTTTGACATAGCAAGCATTCAATAAGCATAGTTGAGGGAGTGTAGCTCATAAATAAGAGCATTTGACCACAATAAGCATTGTTGAAGAACAGTAAATAAATCATAGGCAGGTGGCAAGATAAATAAGTGAGGAGATGACCACCTTAAAACAGAATAATGATACTTGCCCTGGCAGACATACAGAACAGGGCTTTTCAGTCAGGGACACATTCCAAGAGGTCACCATCCACCCCACAGAGGTATCTGCTCTATCTGTAGACAACTCAAATGTTTTTAATTTTTTTTTTAATTTTTATTTACTTATGTGTGTGTGAGAGAGAGAGAGAATGGGTGAACCAAGGCCATCAGCCGCTGCAGACAAACTCCAGAAGCATGTGCCCCCTTGTGCATATGGCTTACATGGATCCTCGGGAATCAAACCTGGGTTCTTTGGCTTTTCAAGCAAGCGCCTTAACCACTAAGCCATCCCTCCAGCTCCAACAACTCAGTTTTTGCTCAGCTCTGGAAGTTGGTCCCTACCTACCCCACATTAACATCTTCTCACTTGCCTTTGTTACCCAATTACAACAGTCTACATTTTGGTGCCTTCCTTCATTCATTAGGACGCAGTCCTCGAGTCATACTAGTCAAGCGTGCCTCCTATGCCAGGGTTAAAGGGGAGTGTGCCATTAGTTTCAGAGTTTATTTCTAACAATCAAAATGGCCACCGTCCCAGGCCTGATTGGCACAGCACGACCCTATCCATTAAGAAGCGACTGCAGCAGCAGTGCAGCGGTCAGCAGTCAGCATGAGAAGCAGCTGAAGTGTTTCAGCAGCTGTAAATTAGGTGTCCTCTCTTCTCCACGCTCGCGTGCAACTGTGCCCCACATCTCCACACTGAACTTGAAGCTGTCAAGTACCTATGTCAACTATAGTAACCAAACTTGGGTTCAGGAAGCAATATTTAAAAAGCACTAATTAACTGATATTTAAGTAACTGTTTTATGACAATAGAATCATGCTTTAAACATCCCCTGGTCTATTAGTTGCTTAATTAAATTCCCTTGGCTCCTTGGACACTGACACAGAGCACACTGCCCTGGGGAGCCATTCCCTGACCCTGACCTTGGCAGGGTATGCAAGGAGAAAGGCTATGTTCCTGGGGAAATGCCAGGAGAACACTGGGATTTTTAGAGTCTTCTAATAAAGTAGTTCCTCTTCACAGCTCTGCTGGTCTCCATAGGGCAACAAGAACATGACAAACACATTCTGAGAATGGAAAAGCACTAAAGCAGGCTATAATTTAATTTTTAAAGTGTGTGTTTTTTTTTAGAAATAAATAAATAAAAAGCACACACAAACCCAAGAGAGTTACTTCGCTCTCCCATCTGGTATCTGTTCTTCTTAGGAGTAGTGTATCAAGAAACAGTCATGCATGGGAACAAAGGGTACACAACAGGATTCGTGACAGCAGGTAGGGTCAAGGGGGCTGAAAAATACCACCAACCAAATCCCAGCCTGCCAGCAGTCATCAGCCTGCAACTGACAGGGGTAGAGCTCCACTAGGAGCAGCATCCTAGACAGGAACTTGCAAAGGGACTCTGGGTTCCAGTGAGCGAGCCTGTGATGGGGATACCAGCAGGACCCTGAAGTCTCTTCTGCCACAGTAAGCTCCATAGGGAGGGATAGCTTGCCAGCTAGCCTCCTATTGAACTAGATATATGCTGAAAGAATGACCTGCCAGCTACCTACCCAGGTTAACATATCCTAGAAACAATCTGCCTTACCAACTACCTCAAAGCAGAGGACAACCAGCCCAGACTTTGTTTTCAGCATCTCTTGGCCCATCCTCAGTGGGTCATGAGTAAGACGGCATCGTCTCAAAAGCAACACAGGTGTGAAAGATGTAGTGCCCCTCGCCTCAGCCTTGCAGCAAAGACCTCATGTACATTCTAGCTTCCTTGCAGAGCAGCCACCTCACTCTTGGTTGACCTTACTTCTTTTTTGTTTGTTTTTTCAAGGTACGGTCTCACTCAAGTCTAGGCTGACCTGAAATTCACGATGTAGTCTCAGGCTGGCCTCCAACTCTCAGTGATCCTCCTGCCTCTGCCTCCCGGGTGCTGGGATTAAAGGCCTGCGTCACCACGCCCGGCTTACTTTTTTTTTTTTTTAACCTCTGTCACTCAGCTCCTCCCTACGCTTTCCTACATTCTGTCCAGAGTCTGGCCTCCCCAACTGAAAAGCAGTAATTCCAGTCTTCCTCTCAATGCTTACATTCCTCTAATGGTAGCTCTCAAGACAACCACTGCAGCCTCTGGTGGTGGCAGCTGAAAATACTGGGTACAGGAAGCTTGGTTAATACTACAGGCTCTCACTGTGACAGGCAACCACTCCCAAAAACAACCTATGAAGACACAGGCCCTGGCTTCAAAGAAGTCAGATGTTTGGCTTATTCACAGAAATACAGAGAACATAAAAAAAAAACAGAAGAGTACTATGCCTACACAGCCCTAACACAATGTTCACTTACTACCTGCAGTTCACACCCACACAAAAGCCATTTCAACCCCAGATAAGACTTTAACAGTCATACCAATCCAGAAAATACAATATTTTTACAAAGACATTGTTCACCCTCCCAAAAGCTATCAAAAAAGCCAAAAAAAAAAAAAACAACAAAAAACCATGCACTATAAAATGGTGAAAAAAATCCATACTGCCTACCTGCTAGGGAGCATAAATATCCAGTTGTCACTCTAAGAAATCCAACTGCAAGATTACACAGCTTTCCACACATATTTGTTGAGACCTTCTACATCCCAAATATGTGCCAGATACTGGACATGCAAGAATAAATAACTAGAGGTCTTGTTCTCCAAAGGCTTCCAGAGGGGCAAATAAAAAGATGAACAAATCAGCAGTTGCAGAAAACATAGAGTTTGAGTCCTGTCAAAACTGGCTCTGGCTAGGCGTGGTGGCTCACACCTCTAATCCCAGCACTCGGGAGGCAGAGGTAGGAGGATTGCTGAGAGTTTGAGGCTACCCTGAGACTACATAGTAAATTCTAGGTCAGCCTGAGCTAACATGAGACCCTACCTCAGAAAACCAAAAAAAAAAAAGTGACTCTGGAGCAAAACAGAGCAGATGTTTGTAACGAGGCATGTGAGTCATAAAGGACTTTGTGGGAGAGATAAGCTTAGAAGATTAAAAGGAAAAGGGAGTTAGCCAAAGAAAATGAGAAAGGCATTTCAAAATGAGGAAGTCCAGGAGGCCCAAAAATAAGAGTAAACATTTATGCAACAAACATATGCTAGAGCAAAGGGCCCATGGCCAGCAAACATCATGACACACATAAGCCCTCTTCCAGACATGTAAGGACTCAACTGGAACAGCTCCCTGTGCTGCCCCAGCAGTCTCCAGAATCACTCTGTTCAGGATGTGAGACAGAAAAGGGGAGGAGAAAAGCTTGCTACCTGGATAAGTGGGTCACCATACTCTCAACTCTGCTTTTGAACTCATCCCATTTGTCCTGTAATTCAGTGGTTTGTTAGCTCTTGTAAACTCCTAATTTCTATTTTCTTTAATAAAAGGAGCTAGTTAACAAAATGTAGAATTGGAGTGCTGTACTCACCCACAACGACACACACCAGTGCGTATCTTGGAGAAAGCAACTTAAGACTCCAAACACCACCTTATGCCACCTCTCCCTGGGGAAAGCCAGCTATCGCCTCCTCTTGTACGTCGCACACTCCGCAAGTCCAGAGCTGAGCCCCTGCTCATCCTTTCACATGCCTGATCCTCCTCTAGAGCTGCTCAAGTCACACATCCAGGACTCTGGACACTACCCTCTCCCTATCCCTTTACCCCTACCTATCTACCCATCACAAATGCTACAGACTGTATTTACTAAGTGCCTCCTTTCTCAGTGTTCCTTCTCAGGTGCTCCAATTACAATAGCCAGCCCCACAGGGCCAGACCCAACACATCTGATTTACACAGCCTCGGGCTTCTAGAATTCCCAATATCCAGTCTTTGCTTAAGAGAGGGTCCACTCTAGCCCACTCTGTAGCGCAGTATTATCTAAAACTCTCATCCTACCTCAGCCTCCCAAGCACTGGGATTAAAGGTGCAAGCAGAGCTTCCCAAATCCAGTCTTCTGAGATCTTCTAAAAAGCTCTCGATAAAAGCCACTTTTTTTTCTTTAGATGAAGAGAAACACCAGGGAAGCCCATTCAACTGCAGCAGACACTAGAGTGGGATGCAGGAAGACCCGGCTCTCACATGAACTCTCCGGAAATGTCAGTGCCTTGAGAGCATGATCATGGCAAGCCACGCTCGAGCAAGAGGAGTTGGCTCCACACAGCTTCACTTTCACTGCCCATGGGGACAACTCTAAGGACAGCCACTGAGCTCAGGCATCTTCATCCCTACCCTGCCCGCCACCCTTGTTTGCCATGAGAAAACTCATTTGGTGGAACCATTGGCATCTACCCAAACAGGTGTAAGGCAACTTTCAAGAGGAGGATGTTGGTGTTGATCTAGCTTGAAACCCTACATTCCAAAATAGACAATAAAATAGCAGAAAGCTTGAACCATGCCTCTCAGCCTTGACTTAATGACAATGGTCCCTTTACTTCATTCCCTAAGGAGGCCTACAACCGCCCCAGAAGGAACAAACAGATGAAGAAATGAACAAAGTGCAGGCTAGGGAGCTAGAAGGAGGGCAACAGAAGGCCATGTGCAAACACACCCTCTTGTCTGTGTTGGTGCCTCTGGGCACTACTACACACTATGTACCTATGCACAAGGCTGGGCACACACAGGTATATGCAGAGGAAAGGGCAGAGAAAGAAGCGCTCTCCTCCATCTTCCTGGCATGGCATCTTTTCCAAAAGCTGCTTTAACACCACCTCCTTTTTTCCTGACTTTTAAGCCATGCCTAACAGCTCACATACAAATAAAAACTTCACTTCTTATTGTACCTAATACTTTGGAGCCTTGTGATTTCTTTTCTAAGGAAAAAATCTGTCACTCATCTCCTTGATTAAAAATTGATTTAATTTGGCTTCCATTAGAAAGGTACAAGGGGAAAACATACAGATTTCAGAGATAACTCACCCAGCAACAGGACTGTGATGAGCTCCGGCAACTGCACAGTTGGGTCCCAACCCACTGCCGATGAAAGAAAATTAAAAAGCTCACACCGCGGAGCTTAAGCTCCAGCCAAAAGGAATTATCTTCCCACAAGCGTCTCTGTCGGATTTTTGGAACATGGAAAAACTTTTGAAAGAGAAGGAAAGGAAACCCCAAGGATATTTAACATAAAACTTAGATAGTCTAGATTTTTTTTCAAATTCCCTTGCAGGGAGAAAAGGCAAAGAGGTCTTTATTTCTCAGTCATACTTTGCAAAACTTTTCCTG
This sequence comes from Jaculus jaculus, assembly GCF_020740685.1. Classification (NCBI taxonomy): domain Eukaryota; kingdom Metazoa; phylum Chordata; class Mammalia; order Rodentia; family Dipodidae; genus Jaculus; species Jaculus jaculus. Next base: position 47,220,056 of record NC_059114.1, on the reverse strand, counting down.
TTGATGCCAGGCATGGTGGCGCACACCTTTAATCCCAACACTCGGGAGGCAGAGGTGGGTGGATTCGAGGCCACGCTGAGACTATATAGTGAATTCCAGGTCAGCTTGAGCTAGGGTGAAACCCTACCTCGAAAAACCAAAAAACTTTTCCTGTTGATATGACATTGTAAAAATTTTCAATTTGTACAGCGTATACGGCTAAGGAATTTGAAGGTGCTGTGTAGGAGCAGGAGTGACAGCTGAGGGTGGGAAGAGCGGAGGAGTTGGGAGCAGTGAACACAGAGCACCGCAGGCCCAGCACCGCTGCCGTGGGCTATAGCGCTGAGACAAACACCAGGCCCTCTCTGCCATGCTTCTGACTCCAGAACTCACATGGTGACTTGGACTGACTTCATTGCCATGTCACAGGATCCAGAGTCCCAAGATCAGCAAGGGTACAAACCCTGATTAAATGTTAGAGAGGGGCTGTGGAGATTGCTCAGTGGATTACATGCTTGAGGTTTACGCTGAAGTATCAGAAGTTTGGTCCTCAGACGCCACTTAAAAACCGGAATCAGGGGCTGGAGAGATGGCTTAGCCATTAAGGCGTTTTCCTGCAAAGCCGAAGGATCCCAGTTTGATTCTCCAGGACCCACATAAGCCAAGTGTACAAGGGGACGCATGCGTCTGGAGTTCATTTGCAGTGGCTGGAGGCCCTGGTGTGCCCATTCATATTCTCTCTCTCTCAAATAAATAAATAAATCTAAAAAAAAAAGCCAGAAGCTGATGCTGACAGCAAGATGGGGGATGGAGACACGAATAGGCACGCACATACAAACAGGTAATTAAAAATATAAAATAAAGGTCTGGAAAGATGGCTCAGTTGAGGCACTTGCCTGCAATGCCTAACAGATAGGGTTTGATTCCTCAGTACCCATATAAAGCCAGATGCAGAGTGGTGCATCCATCTGGTGTTCGTTTGCAGTGGCTAGAAGCCCTGGTGCACCCATATTCATCTATTCTCTCTCTGCTTGCAAATTTTATATATACATATGTACACACACATATGTATGTATGTAATGCCTTTAATCCAAGAACTAGGGAGGCAGAGGTAGGAGGATGGCCATGAGCTTGAGGCCAGCCTGAGACCACATAGTGAATTCCAGGACAGCCTGGGCTAAAGCAAGACCCTACCTTGAAAAAACAAAAAGAAAACAGTAAATAAATAAATGTTACAGGGATTATTCTACAGCTGCAGCATAAACTGGACTCTATCCTCCCTCCCCCAATGGAACCCACTCAGGGTTTTCCAAGACCCTCAGAGTAAAGGTCAAACTCCATCCTCAACCCGGCACCAGAGTCCCAATCAATGCCTGCAGCTTCATCTCCAGCCTCATCTTGTCTGTTACTCTTATGCAACTTTTTTCCACTGCTTTAAGACATCTTGTCTCCCACCTCCAGGATTTTGCACATGTCATTCCCCTCTGCTTGAAATGCCATTTCTCAACTTCTCTGACAAATTCCTACTCATCCTTTAGGCTTCAGTTCCAAAGATATTTCCCATAGGAGGCCTTCAGCATCCTCACCATTGAAGCAGATTAATGCTGCCATCCTTTCCTTATTGCACTAACTTCTTAGGGATGGGGACCACACATCCACTCTGCCTTTACACAGACCAGACCTAGAGACTACCTTGGCACTTGACACAAAAGAAATGTTTAATATTTTTTTTAAATGTATTATATATTTTGAGAGAGAGAGAGAAAGAATGGGCGCACCAGGGCCTTCAGCCACTGCAAACGAGCTCCAGAGCTATGCATCCCTTTGTGTGCATGTGCAATGTTGTGCACTTGCATCACTATGTGTCTGGCTACGCAGGGCCTGAAGGTTTGAACATGAGTGCTTAGGCTTGCAGGCAAGCACCTTAATTGCTAAGCCATCTCTTCAGCCCTTTAATCAATTCTTGATGGATGAACTACAGAGCATCATTCTCACTTCTCTATTCTATTCCAATTCAACTCCCAAAGCCATTATACACTTGGTACCACCCACACCCCCTCCCATCCCAAGACCTCTGATTTCATAATGCTTAGGGGATAGTTCACCTGAGTCTCAGCCTTAAACATGTTCATAAGTCACCATATAGTACTTACTATATAATGGACACAGTAGTCAGTAACTAAGCTACGGAGAGACTGGGGGCCCTCTCCTGCCATTTACAGGATAAAAAGAGCATTTAAATAAATAATCCCTACACAGTATGACAAGCACATAGCAGGAGTTTGAATGTCACTGAAAAGGGGACTTTAGAGTTCAGCCAGGTTTCCTAGTACCCTTCCTGCCAAGTATTCCAAGCTAACATCACCTGTCCCTCCTCATTCTCAAAGACAAGTCCTTTCAGTGCCCTTTTTCCTGCAGTACCTAGTCCAGTTCAAACTTCTCCAAGCTGGACTCCCATTTTATCTAAATTAATTCAAATCATTTCCAGCTTCTGTTATTTATTTTTTTAATTTTTTTTATTAACAACTCCCATGATAGTAAACAACAACCTATGGTAATGCCCTCCCTCCCCCCACTTTCCCCTTTGAAATTCCATTCTCCATCACATCCCCTCCCCCTCTCAATTAGTCTCTCTTTTCTTTTGATGTCATGATCTTTTCCTCCTTTTATGATGGTCTTGTGTGGGTAGTGTCGGGCACTGTGAGGTCATGGATATCCAGGCCATTTTGGGGGAAGCACATTGTAAGGAGTCCTACCCTTCCTTTGGCTCTTATATTCTTTTCCCCACCTCTTCCGCAACAGACTCTTAGCCTTGGAAGGTGTGATAGAGATATTTCAGTGCTGAGCACTCCCCTCACTTCTTCCCAGCACCATGATGCCTTCTGAGTCATCCCAAGGTCAATGCCATCTGAAAAGAGAAGGTTCTCTACCAAAAGTGAGAGTAGCATTAATATATGGGTATGAATTATGTTCTTTAATTCTTTTCCCAGACATCTCACAAATACATCTGTGCTTCTGCTTCATCCTGAGCCAACCAGCCCAAATGATTATTTTCCATCTACCTCTTCTTTAACTATCTTGGATGATCTTTTTTTTTTTTTTTTGGAGGCTAATCTGAAATTCACTATGTAGTCTCAGGGTAGCCTCGAACTCAAGGTGACCCTCCTACATCTGCCTCCCAAGTGCTGGGATTAAAAGTGTGTGCCACCACACCCAGTTTTTTTAAAATCTGTATGTACATGGGCTGAAATATAGCTCAATTGGCAGAACCCTTACCTAGCATGCATGAGGCCCTAGGTTTGGTCTATAACTCCATATAAACTGGGCATGATCCAGGTGGTGGAAGCAGAAGTTCAGAAGTTCAAGGTCATTCTTAGCTACACAGGGAATTCAAGGTCATCTTGGGCTAGAAACCCTGCCTCAAAAAAAGATACATTTACACAAACATATATAACAGGGCCTTCTATAATAAAGAAGGGTTTGAGGAGTAAAATACCAGAAAAAAATAAATATAAAGCAAAACAACCTTTACAGTGGTCCTTTTATGCTTTCTCATACCTATCTCTTTTAGATCCAAGTCCTAGGGCACTCAAGCCCTAGGGAAGATGTTCCAATTCTATTAAATTCCCATGGAGGTTCCAGTCTTCCTCCTTCTCTAACATCCACACACGTATTCGCAGGCCTACCCTTGTGGTCTGTAAATGCTAAGGTCACTACCTAGCCAACCATTTATTTAATCAACATGTGCTAAGCACCCCTGTGCACATGATGCTGTGCTCAATGTCCTATACTTAACATGTATGGTCAATGCTTATGACTGAATCAGTCCTAAGGAAAACAAGTGACCTTTTCCTGCCCCATGCTCAGGAATATGCCAGTTCAAAAAATATCCTTCAGTATAATCTGAGGTCAAAGCCTGCACCCCTCTCCGCAAGACTCTTAGTCATCTGATCCCAGACCAGGGAGACCTTTACTCAGCTAAGGAGATGCTGACACAGCATTTCCATTATCATGCCAAGGGAGCCAGGGAAAGTAGATTTGTAAAATATTCTTTTAATCAAATGACTTATCTCCTGTTAGTGTAGATTGAAGGGGAAATTTTCCCAAGGAACAAGATACAAATGGAAGGGAAGGAAAGAACAGGAACTAATGAACACTGTAATTATCCCTAAAGTTACAAATCAGAACAATTCCTCACTTTAAGGCAAGGATGAAAACAAGATTAAAATGCTTCAGGGATGCACTCATGAAAAAGCAGCTAAAAGAACACATAAAATGTATTTACAGTACCTTGCTAGGGACAGGTACCTTTTGGCTAATAGCTATCAGATTCTAAATGACACTATAAAATATTCTTCCCTTCTTCATCATGGAGTTACAATTATCTACAGGAAAGCAGCAGCGTGGCCATTATGAATGATAGCTACAGATAATTCCAGAGTCCAGGCTCTTCCGAAGTTTCTAGGCACATGTGGGTAATAGCTGGGTTTTATCTACATTAGGCGATATTAGAAACAAGAAAATACCACAGAGTGATGGCTTAAATAACAAAAATCATTTTCTTATAATTCTAGAGGCTAGAAGTCTAAAATCAAGATTCTAGCCAATTCAGACTCTGATGAAAGCTCTCATCCTAGTTTGCAGACAGCTGCCTTTTCACAATGTCCTAACATGACCTTTCCTCAATGCATGTAACAAAGAGAGAGAGAACGAGAACACAATGGCATAAGCGAGCAAACTCTTTGGTGTCTCTTCTCATAGGAACACTAATCATGCAGAATCAAGCCCCCCACCAATAAGCATAATCTTAATTAACAACTTTACTCCAAATATATTCATGCTTGGGCTAGAACTGCAATGCTGAAGTCTAGGAGGGGAGGACACAGACATCTCTGAAGGGAGACAGCTGGCCCCACAGACCAGGAAAGTGAGGGAAGGCTGGGTAAAAAGGTAACCTTGTACATACCTGCTGATCTTGGGAATGATGGGGTGATAACCAAAGATTCCAGATCACAACAGGGCCAAGGTAGGCATGAGGGGAAAATGTGCCAATAATAAATTCTTTTTGTTTTGGGCTGGAGGGATGGCTTAGCGGTTAAGCGCTTGCCTGTGAAGCCTAAGGACCCCGGTTCGAGGCTCGGTTTCCCAGGTCCCACGTTAGCCAGATGCACAAGGGGGCGCACGCGTCTGGAGTTCGTTTGCAGAGGCTGGAAGCCCTGGCGCGCCCATTCTCTCTCTCTCCCTCTATCTGTCTTTCTCTCTCTGTCTGTCGCTCTCAAATAAATATTTAAAAAAAATTTTAATTCTTTTTGTTTTGAGACAGTGTTTCATTATATGGCACCAGCTAGCTGCAACCCTTCAAACTAGTGATTCTCCTACCTTGTAATCCCAGAGTTTGGGATACTGAGAGAGTACAACCATGCCTTGAACAAATAAAATCTCTGGGATTGAGGTAGACAGGGTTGTGTGAAGGATTTTGTTTTTTGTTTTTCGGAAACTTTGTGCCCAAGCTGGCTAGGACCTCACAATCTTGCCTCTACCTCCCAAGTTCTAGGATTACAGATATGCATCTCCATACTCACCATACAAATAAATTTTCTTAATTTTTTATGTGTATATGTATGGTTTGCACATGGTGCGTGCATGTATGTTTGTATGCATTTGGGTTCACATATGCAAGTAGAGGTCAGAAGTCAATGTCAGACGTCTCCACATTAGTTGTTTTTCCTTTTTCTAAGTGCATATGTGTGGTGTCATATGCACATGTGTTCCTATCTGTGTGCCTGAATGTGGAGGTTAGAGGACAACATCAACTATTTTCCTCTATTGCTTCTCCACCCTATTTTTAGGAAGCAGTATCTTTCACTGAGCCCAGAACTCACCAATTCAGATAGACAAGCAAGTCCTGGGGAATTCGGTCTTCCCCTCCCCCGTGCTGGGATTATGTACTTGGTGTTTTTACATGTATGCGGGGACCAAGTACAAGTCCTTACACTTGCACAGCGACCACTTTACCCAGCTCCTCAGCCCCACAAATAAATTCTTAAGGAATAATTTTCCTTTCTTCCCCAGAAGATGGCCAAATTATGACAATAATGTATTAACTATGCATAATATTTACTTTGTATCTAATAGTATCAACTATTAGCATGCAATATTTCATTTAAGCTTCATAACAATTCAATAATCCAGTACAGCAAATATGATTACCATTTGCATTTTTTTTTTTTTATCCTGCTGTGCTGGAGGTCAAATCCAGAGCCTGACACATGCTGGCAAGTACTCTATTTGAGCCATAGCCTCAGACACCCATTCTCCTTTTTTAGAAACAAGGTCTTACTAAGTTACCCCTATAGGCTTTGAACTTGGATCCTCCTACCACAGCCTCCCAAGCAAGTGGGACCATAGTCCTACACCACAGGCCTGGCCTTCCACATTTATTGTACAATTAAGAAAACAAGTTCAGGGCTGGACAGATGGTTTAGTGGTTCAGACACTTGCCTGCAAAGCCAAAGAACGTAGGTTTGATTCCCTAAGACCCACATAAGCCAGATGCACAAGGTGGCACATACATCTGGGATTCGCCTGCAGCAGCTGGAGGCCCTGGCATGCCCATTCTCTCTCGCTCACTCTCACTCTCTTTCCCTTTCCCTCTCTCCCTCTCTTTCAAAAAAATTAAATGAATAAATAGAATAAAACTCAGTAGCAGAAGCCAGTAAGCCAGAAAGAGGATATAAAGGAAATAAAAAGGGTGGGAGGTGGGACTTAAAAGGGTGGTATTGTATATATATGTAAGTAGAAGAACAGGTTAATGAGGGTGAAAAGGCCAAAGTGAGGTCAGGGGAAGAGATTGAGTAAAGGAAAGGTGGAGGGAGGGCTAATCAAAGTCTAAGAGGATATAAATAAGTCATATGGAAAACTACTTTTTTGAACAATGGAACATCCAGAAGCCATAGATTGTTACTAGAAAAATTTCAGTGCCAGGAATGGGATACCTTTCAGTGAGTTGTTGGCCAAGGAGGTCACTGATACCCCTAAAACATTACAGGCCATTGCTGAGGCTCTTGGTTTCCAACCAGGAATAGATGGTAAGACCCTACTGCTGAAGACTCCACATACTTGGGCTGCAAGGTCACTGAGAAATCCTGCTGGAGTTGAGCTAAAAACCTCCTCCATATAGACCAGCTGACAGAAAGCTGGAAAAGGCTACACTGCATTCAGTTCCATGGGAGAGAGAAAATTCACCAGTGGAGATACTCAACAATGGGCACTGAAAACCTTAAATTTGGCCAAACAGGCCAAATGAGCCAATGGATGCAATAGTGGCATGTCTGTTATGGATGAAACCAACCACTCTCTAATTGGACTGGAGGCCCACACCACGGGAGGGAATACATCCCTGATACTAAAAACCTACAACAGGGGTAGTCATGAGCCCTAGGGATGTAACGTCCGCTGGTGTCTAGCTAAATGTATATACTATGTTCACTAAACTGCCTGGTAAGCACGTCTCTTAATGTTCATACCTATATATTAATGCTACTCTCACTTCTGGCTTAGAAAAGCTTCTCTTTTCAGATGGCAATGACCATTGAGGAGACTCAAAGTCATCAAAATGTCACAAAAGGGCTACAGGGGTGGCTTAGCAGTTAAGGCACTTGCCTGCAAAGCCTAATGACCCAGGTTCAATTCTCCATTACCCCCATAAAGCCAGACACAGTGGAAAATGCATCTGGGGTTTATATGCAGCTGCTAAAGGCTCTCACTCTCTCTCTCTTTGCAAATAAATAAATAAAAATATTTTTTAAGAAGCTGGATGTGGTAGCATATATCTTTGATTCCAGCACTGGGGAGGAGCACCATGAGGTCAAGGCCACCCTGAGATTCCATAATGAGTTGCAGGTCAGCCTAGGCTACAGCAAGACCCTATCTCAAAAAACAAAACAAGGGCTGGAGAGATGGTTTAGTGGTTAAGGTGCCTGCCTGTGAAGGCAAAGGACCCAGGTTCAATGCCCCTGTACACATGTAAACCAGATGCACAAGGTACAAGGTAGCACATGTGTCTGGGATTCATTTGCAGAGGGTAGAGGCCCTGGTGTACCCATTCTCCCTCCCTCCCTCCCTCCCTCCCTCCCTCCCTCCCTCTCTCTCTCACTAATGTCACAAGAAGTTATAGTAAAGTGTTTAGCACTAAGTGAGACATCTCTATTATCCTTCAAGGCTTGGGGCCATTGTGGAAGAGGCAGTTGAAAGAATATTATAGCTAAAGGAAGTGGAGGAGTACTTTGCAATAGTGTCTCCCAGACACAAAGTGACTGGTGATATTCATGACCTCACAATGGCTGAGGCTACCTACACAAGACTTGCATAATAGGTGAGGAAAAATGATGACATCAAAATAGAAAGAAGACTAGTTACAAAAAAGGGATTCAGGGCTGGAGAGATGGCTTAATGGTTAAGGTGCTTGCCTGCGAAGACTAAGGACCTATGTTCTATTCTACAGATCCCATGTTAGCCAGATGAACAAAGGCAAGGCAAGTGCAAGGTTGTACATGCCCACTAGGAGGTGCAAGTATCTAAAGTTTTATTGCAGTGGTTGAGGCCTGGCATGCCAATTCTCTCCCACTCTCTTTCTTGTTCTCTCTAAAAATAAAATAAAAATAAATAAAAAAGGGATTCAGTAAAGGAGGGATTAGAGAGGAGGAAAAAGGAAATGATAGGAGAGGACTACAATTATGATATACTGGTTATATACATGAAAGTTGTCACCAAAAAAAGTTTTTTAAAAAAATATATATAATCCTGGGCTGGAGAGATGGCTTAGTGGTTAAGCGCTTGCCTGTGAAGCCTAAAGACCCCGGTTCGAGGCTTGATTCCCCAGGACCCACATTAGCCAGATGCATTAGGAGGCACACGTGTCTGGAGTTCGTTGGCAGTAGCTGGAGGCCCTGGCACACCCATTCTCTCTCTCTCCCTCCACCCCTCTCGGTCTCTCTCTATCAGCCTCATTCTCTCTCTGTCTGTCACTCTCAAATAAATAAATAAAACAAAAAAAATTTTTAAATATATAATCCTGAGTTATCCCAGTAGGCCCTAAATACAATGCCAAGTGTGCTTATAAAAGGCAGAGGCAGGAGGTTCTTATGTTACTGCCATGTACACTGCACTCACTGCATCCTCCATAAATTTGCCTCTTTCTACTCTGGTTGAAGGGTAAACTCACCAATCCCCACAGCCACCACATCTAGTGGGCCATATGAGGAGTAGAACTTTAGCTCTCCTCTGTAGTTTCTCCCACTCAATAAGAGTTGCATCCCAAAGGCTTCTAGCCAGGGGCACCTCTGGTGTGGCCAGGCCTCTGCTACAATGCATGCTTTCATCACCCACCACCATCCTGAGGTGTGAAGGGCCCAGCCTCTTCTGGGAACTTTCTTTGTCTTGGAACCCTCAGAGGACTCCACTGAGGCTGAAGAGTCACAGTTTCTGGCCTGGCCAACTGAATGGTGAAATCCAAAGGACTCCCTCCTCTCACAGACAACTCCTACAGGCCTGAGGTGAGGAACCCAACCTCTTGAACAGACCTTTCAGTGAAAACTCCTCCTGGCAAGTGTTGTCCAACCAGGGCAGCTCCTTAGTGGTGGGATAGGATGGCTTTACTGTTTAGCCTGTAAAGAAGAAAAGAACTGTTTTATTTCTCTGTGCTCAGCCACCATTCCCAGATGCTGGGCAAGCTGCACACATTACAGCAGATACTCCCCTACATCCTAGATTCTCATTCCCTTTTCCTCTGGTCAGCCCTCCTTAGACTAACTTTGGTCACCTGAAGATTTCCACAAAACAGATAGCAGACTGGGTTCAACAGTTCCATCTCCAGATGATATTTTTACAAGGCTTTTAATCTCTACCATTGGAAGCCCCAATTTCTTTACACCCCCCCTGGGCCAGGCCACAGAGGTCCTTCTACCAAACCACCCCTTAGTATGGTTCTCTTTTTCTGACATCCCACAGAGCCCTTGCCAGAAAAACAAATGATATATAGGGTCACTGGGTTCAGCTCTAAGAAAATACTTCAGAAAAGACCTCCAGGGCTGGAAAGATGGCTTAGTGATTTAAGGTACTTGTCTACAAAGCCAAAGGACCTACGTTCGATTCCCCAGGACCCAGGTGAAGCCAGATGCACAAGGTGGTGCATGCATCTGGAGTTTGTTTGCTTACAGGCCCTGACATGCTGAGTTTTTTTTTTTTCCTCTCTCTCCCTCTCTGCCCCTCTCCTCCCCTCTCAAATAAATAATTAAATTTGAAAAAATACCTCCAATCAACTAAGTACCCAATCCAAAGTTTACTGTTCTGTCAGGGTGAGAATGTGGGGAGATGGTCATGACTGACAGACCAGAGAGGCAATGGCACCTATGAGGGAATTTCTACAAGGCAAGCCTGGTTTAGAAAGCATCCTTCAAACAAAGCAGCAGCTCCCTTTCCAACTAATCCATGAGTGGTGGGATGACAACAATATAATCAATAAAAATTAACCATGAGGGCTGGAGAGATGGCTTAGCAGTTAAGGTGCTTACCTGCAAAGCCTAAGGACCCAGGTTCGATTCTCCAGTGCCCATGTAGGCTAGATGCACAGAGTGGTGCCTTATATTTGGCCAATAGGTACAATAGTGGCATGTCTGTTTTGGGGGAAACCAACTACCCTCTAATTTGACTGTAGGCCCACTCCGTTGAAGGGAATACATCCCTGACACTGAAAATAGGGGGAGTCATGAGCCCTGGGGTATAACGTCTGCTGCTATCTGGCTAAATGTATAGACTATGCTCATCAAACTGCCCAGTAAGCACTTCTCTTAATGTTCATGCTCATATATTAATGCTACCCTCACTTCTTCACTACAGAACTTTCTCTTTTTAGATGGAAGTGACCTTAGGATGACTCAGAAGGCATCACAGTGCTAAGAAGTGACAGAGGAGTGCTCAGCACTGAAATATCTCTATCACACCTTCCAAGGCTCAGAGTCCATTGCGGAAGAGGTGGTGGAATGAATGTAAGGGCCAGAGGACTCCTTACAACATGCTCCTCCAGAAACAAAATGGCCTGGATATCCATGACTTCACAGTGCCTGAAACTACCTACACAAGACCATCATAATAAGTGGAAAAGATCATGACATCAAAATAAGAGAGAGGCTGATTGAGAGGAGGAAGGGATATGATGGAGAACGGAATTTCAAAGGGGAAAGTGCAGGGAGGGAAAGAATTACCATGGGAAATTGTTTACAATCATGGAAGTTGTTAATTATTAAAAAAAAACAGAAAAAATAAAATATTAAAAAAAAAAACCTCAGGTGACTCATTAAAACACTCAGATCTCCTATTTTTCATTTTGTTGTATGCTTTTCCCTCCCCTCAGCCTTTTTTCTTCTCAGGTTTCTTCTACTTACTTACTACCATCTTCTCTCTTGCCAAGCACGTTGGTATTATTCCATTTGGGGCTGCTAGAACAGAGTACCTAAGACCAAGTAATCTACAAAAAACAGATCTATTCTTACTGTTTGGGGAGGCGGAGGAAGGAGGATTACTGTGAGTCCGAGGCCAGCTTGGGTCTACAGAGTGAGTTCCAGGTCAGCCTGAACTAGAGTGAGACCCTACCTCGAAAAACAAAGTACATGAAGGCAATCTACCCCTGCTCCCTCCATTTGCCTGCCTCTTAGCAGGCTGGCACCAGCCAGACCCTAATTCTATCCCTAGAAAAACAATACAATGTCAAGTCTGGGAGAAAAAAACAAAATGTAATGCAGAAACAGAAGGCATAAGAAAAGAACAAAGCACAAACTCCTACTTATTATGTATCAGAAGGTTCTGATAATTTGAAGCTTCTTATTAAATATTCTAGTCCCACATTTGTTTTCTTTGCTTAGTCCCAATAATTTTTTGAGCTCTCTTCAAATAGGTCCTCAAAGATGTTGAAAAAATGAATTCAAGGGTCAACTTGTTTCATGAGAATTGCAGGGAGACTCCCTGACTCCTTACTCTGAAATGATAGTTTGTAACTTCATATTATAATATCTCAACTTAACATGGTAAAGAAGTCTCCATATCCCCAACAAAGCTCGTGGAGCTAGGCTAGAAGGGAAAGAAAAAGAAAGAAGGTACTGAGGAGGCATCTCCTCATTTCGACATACATATATAAAACAGGCTCCCAAATTCTACCCAAATCACTAGAGTAGTACTTAGCCATCACAATTCCAAAGCCACACATTATCCTTTCAGATGAGGGAAAGGCCAGCAGGATACTGGAAGGTGAGGAAGTAGGGCAGCAAAGCAAGGGAATGGAGAAGAAATGTAAACCATAGATAATACCGGAAGTCCTGCTGCTTCTACCAGAATCTGGCAAGGAAGGGCTAAATCAAGTTTATGAAAGGTAAGACCATGAAAGAGGATGTTGAAATAAATTGAGAGAGGAAACAGAAAAAGATCAGAGGGGGAGAGTCTTACTGTACCAGGTTTGCAATTTGTCAGCTTTCAGAGCTGAAGCTCTGAGTAGCAGATTTTTTTTAAGTTTATTTTAAGAGCTTTGAGGACTCTTGAAAAAAAAGCCACTAATTCTATCTTTCAAAGTCTCCAGATTTTGCTGAAATGGAGGGCATTTGCATGAAACAGGCCAACTTGCTCTTAAAGAAGTGTCTTCTCCTTGAACTTGGACGTGCTCCTGCATATGTGAGCACACGTGTAGAGACACATCAGAAAGCTGTTCCCCCAGCAGTCTGTTATTCTATCAGATGTGTAGGTGAAGAATGTGGGGCACAGCTGAGAGGCCTGGTCCCCAGTCCTTATGAGCACAAAAGTTGCAATGGGTCTTGGAGTTCTCACTAAGGATTTAAAGAACAGGAAACTGATGAAAGTTAAAATAAAGAGATGCAAGTTTATTTTTTTTTTTAACAACAACAAACCATTAACACAATTTTTAAATTAGGCACCATAGAAATGTAGGCTATAACCACTCTAAAGGTCAGCATCATCTCCAGTTTGGAGTTTGAAGATGCTGGTTGATCCACATTTATATAACATAGAATCCTAAAGAGCCAAAATGAGGTGGGGATGTAGCTGAGCATTCCTACCACCTTTGCGTGCGCGCGCGTGTGTGTAAAGTATAATTACCTACAACCCTAGCTAGAAGACAGCTGTGAAATGTTCTGATCAAAACCACTCCTTTGAAGAGGAGTTGCAGAAACAACATAGGGGCTAGGACATAGAGCAAATATGGAAAGATTAAAGGCACAGCAATCATTATTTAGCCCAGAAAAAGAGAGCAAATGTGGTAAAAGGCTTAACAATGATATTCAAGTCCACAGAAAGTTGCTTGTGAGAGCCACAGTGCTCTACCAAAAACCCAACTTGTGGCTCCAGAAACTTCAAATATCTATCTTCCTGGCTTATACCTTAAATTCTTAAATTAAAAAGCAGAGGGGCTGAAGAGATGGCTTAGTGGTTAAGGTGTTTGCCTGCAAAGCTAAAGGACCCAGGTTCAATTCCCCAGGACCCATATAAGCCAGATGCACAAGGGGCACATGAATCTGGAGTTTGTTTTCAGTGGCTAGAGGCCCTGGCATGCCCATTCTCTCCCTCCCTCCCCCCAACTTGCAAATAAATTATTTTTAAAAGAAAGCAAGCCAGAAGTAGTGGCGCACACCTTTAATCTCAACATGTGGGAGGCAAGGGTAGGAGGATCACCGAGAGTTCAAAGCCACCTGAGACTACATAGTTAATTCCAGATCAGCCTGGGCTAGAGTGAGACTCTACCTCAGGGGAAAAAAAAAAAAAAAAAGCAGAGGGGGGAGCTGGGCATGGTAGTACATGTCTTTAATCCCAGCACCTGGGAGGCAGAGGTAGGAAGATTGCTGAGAGTTCAAGGCCACCCTGTGAATACAGAGTGAATTCCAGGACTCTACCTCAAGAAAAAAAAAAGGGATGGGGGGAGCTTCATCCATTATAAATTTCTAGAGACTGGAGAGAAGGTTAAGTGGTTAAAGGAACTTGCTTGCAAAGCTTGACAACCTGGGTTCAATTCCTCAGTACCCAAACAAAGCCAGCTGCACAAAGTGGCACATGCACCTGGAGTTCATTTGCAATGGCCCTGGCATGCCCATTCCCCTTGCCCCCACTTGCAACTAAATTTTTTTAAAAAATAAAAATAGGAGGCTGGAGAGATGGCTTAGCTGGTAAGGCGCTTGCCTGTGAAGCCTAAGGACCCAAGTTCAACTCCCCAGTACCCAAGTAAGCCAGATGTACAAGGTGGCATATGATCATTTGCAGTGCCTAGAGGCCCTGGCACACCCATTCTCTATCTGCCTCCCCTCCTAAGTAAGTAAATATTTTTTTAAAAAATAAATAGGGCTGGAGAGATGGCTTAACAGTTAAGACATTTGCCTGCAAAGCCAAAGGACCTTGGTCTGATTCCCCAGGTCCCCTGTAAGCCAGATGCACAAGGTATCACATGCATCTGGAGTTCATTTGTAGTGGCTGGAGGCCCTTGTGTGCCCATATTCTCTCTCTCTCTCTCTCTCTCTCTCTCTCTCTCTCTCAAATAAAAAATAAAGAAAAAAAATTTTTTTTAAATAATAGCCGGGTGTGGTGGCACATGCCTTTAATCCCAGCACTCAGGCACTTCTAGGAACTGAGAAGATAACTCAGTTGGTAAAGTATTTGACTCTAAAGCAAGAGGACCTGAGTTTGATTCCCAGAATCCATGTAAAAATGGCAGGCATGGTAGCTCACACTTGTAATCAAAATGCTGGGGAGGTGGAGATGAGAAGATCCCCAGGCTAGCCAGTCTAACCTAATCAGTGAGCTCCAGGATCATGAGCCACCCCATCTCCAAAAGAAGTGGGTAACATATCCTGAGAAGTGACACAAGGTTGTCCCCTGGCCTCCACACGCATAATACATACTCACATACACACTACATACATATGCATGCAGAGAAAAATAAGGAAAAGGAGAGGGCAGCTTTGAGTGGTTGAAAAGAACTCTACACATGAGCAGTAACTAGTATCTACACAACTACAGCTCCAGAATCACAGGAAATTTTAAGAAATATAAACTAGTACCTCTGTTGGCTAGCCCTGCCCTACATATATCTCTCTGACTCCTATTTGTGATGGTTCATGTTGTCAATTTGACTGGATCTAGAATCAACTAAGAGACACACTTCTGCAGCAGGCCTATGACAGACTTCCAGAAAGGATCCACTGAGGGTAGAAGACCCTCTCCCAGAGAGGCAGCATCTTCCAGTAGCAGCCTAGACACAGGAACATCCACATAATAAAGAAAAAGTAGGGCTGCTTGTCTGCCCGCCTTCCTTTCTTGCTGGTAAGTTCGTTTGTCCTGTTGTTGCTGCCCCTGCCATCCTCCACTGCCATCAGAATACAGCTTCTTCAGCCTTCCAACGTGGACTGAAGACCAGTAGGTATCCATGAATTCTCCAGGCCTTCAGCACCAGATTAGGACTGCTGAGATAGCCATCTTGTGCACTGAACTGAACAGTTACCAGGTTCTCAGCTTCTCCAGCATGCAGTCTGGACTATCTTGCCTAGGACTACCTAGATACATTATCCCCTTTTGAAATACATACTCATGGTTTTGGTTTTATTCTTCTGGAGAACCCTAATATTACATTTTATTCTCTAAGGACCAGGACTTTTAGGGCCAATAACATTTAAGTCTCAAGCACTTGAAAAAGTGGCTAGAATCTCATGGTCCACTCACCCCATGAAACTTGGTAGTACTTCACTAGCACAGAACAGAAAGAACTGCCTTGACCCAACCAGATCGGCACACCAGCACTGAGCAGCTGCCAACCCCCAACACACAGTCTTGCCCTCTCCAGCTCTCAAGGCTACAGGCCCTGTGAAAAGAGGACAGTTAACTGGCCTACACACAGCTCACACAGCCAGTATTTGCCATGAAAAACCAGGCCAGAAAGAGAAACACTTTCTGACGGTCCCATGTCTCACCTTTTGCCACCCACTCACATTCTGTGAATTTGTTTCTATCTGGCCACTGTCAATTTATCAATTCTTGGCTAATGACCTTGTCTAAGAACTTCAGTGGTATTGCAAAAAGTGTCGTTAGAAAATCAAGAGTGAGATAAATTGGCCATGTCCTGGTGAGCTTTTGTGTTTGTTTCATTCCAAGCAAATGCATTAAAGCTTGCTTCCTTATAACAGAAAACCTAAAAATCAATGCCCAAAGCCCAGCAACTACAAACTCCTCTTTCCAATAACAGAATGTCAGGAAGAAAAAGAGCTACATAAAATGAAGCAAAGGGAAAACAGCAACTCCTCGGCATGTTCCAATACTGAGGGGGTGGGGAGCACCCAGTAAATAACAAACAAGAAAGAAAATCATTTTGATTATGTTTATTTAGGAAACATGATATGAATATGAATACTTGTATACCTAGGTTCTGAGTCATAAAAGAACACACTCCCATTTACAAGCCCATTCATTCAATGAATGTTGCACTGTCTCTAGCACTAAGAATACAACGGTACACACTTGACAGACATGTACTGGCCCCTATACTCATGGAACTTACATTCAAGTGGAGGGACATAGTCAAAGAGAAGCAATCACAGAAAAGTATCAGATGGCCTTATGGGTTTGTCACAGAAAAAAAATGCCTATTAAAATTAACTACCCAAGCCGGGCACATGCCTTTAATCCCAGCACTCAGGAGGCAGAAGTGGGAGGTTCACCGTAAATTCGAGGCCACCCTGAGACTACATAGTGAATTCCAGATCAGCCTGAGCTAGATTGAGACACCCACCTCGAAAAAATAAAAAAAAATTTAACTACCCAAGCTGGGCATGGTGATGCATACCTTTACCCTGCACTTGGAAGGCAGAAGTAGGAGGATCCGCCATGAGTTCAAGGCCACCCTAAAACTACAAAGTGAATTCCAGGTCAGCCTGGGCTAGAATGAGACCCTACCTTGAAACACCAAAAAAGAAAAAAAAAGTCATTAAGTCATGGGACATCTCCATTATGATGAATTAAAAACTCTAGCTAGGCTAAGCATAGTGGCACACGCCTTTAATCTCAGCACTTGGAAGGCAGAGGTAGAAGGATCACCGTGAGTTCAAGGCCACCCTGAGACTACATAGTTAATTCCAGGTCAGCCTGAGCCACAGTGAGACCCTACCTCGAAAAGCCAAACAAACAAACAAAAAAATTCTAGCTGTGGCTACAGGGATGGCTTAATGGTTAAGGTGCTTGCCTGTAAAGCCAAAGGACCTAGGTTCAATTCCCCAGGACCCATGTAAACCAAATGCACAAGATGGTGCACGCATCTGGAGTTCATTTGCAGCAGCTGGAGGCCCTGGCACGCCCATTCCCTCTCCCATTTATTTATTTATTTATTTATTTATTTATTTATTTACTTATTTATTTATTTGAGAGTGCTAGAGAGAGAAAGAGAGACTGGGCATGTCAGGGCCTTCAGCCACCACAAATGAACTCCAGATGCATGTGCCACCTGTGCATCTGGCTTACGTGGGTCCTGGGAAATTGAGCCTCGAACCAGGGTCCTTAGGCTTCACAGGCAAGCACTTAACCACTAAGCCATCTCTCCAGCCCCTCCCTCTCTCTTTTTCTCTCTCCTTCCCTCTCTTTTTCAAGTAAATTAAATTAAATTAATTCTAGGTGGATGTGGTGGCACATGCCTTTAATCCCAGCACTTGGGAAGCAGAGGTAGGAGGATCACTGTGAGCTTAAAGGTCAGCCTCGTACTATAGAGTAAGATCCAGGTCAGCCTGGGTCACAACAAGACCCTACCTTGAAAAAAATCAAAACAAAAAACATGATGCAGAGCAGGGAAGTGACATGCTCTATAAGAATTTGAAGGAAATTGAAAACTGATTCTAAGAGACAGATGAATATTTTTAAAAGTTATCTGACTACAGAACTTCAAACCAGTCTAATTTATCAGGAGAAATGCTTGTTGCTGTTTTTCAAATATTCTATATTTATTTATTTGACAGAGAAAGGAGAGAGAGAATGGGCACTCCAGGGCCTCCAGCCACTGCAAACTAACTCCAGAAACATGCGCCACCTTGTGCATATAGCTAACATGGGTCCTGGAGACTCAAACCTGGGTCCTTTGGCTTTGTAGGCAAATGCCTTAACTGCTAAGCCATCCCTCCAGCCCAAAATGCTTGTTGTTTAATCTACCAGATATTGAATATAACCTATGTGAAGGGCACTATGCTACATGCTTTACATTATTTTATTTAAGCCTCACCCAATACTATAAGTAAAAATTAGTATTTGCATTTTAATTTTTAAATATCTCTTATTTATTTAGTTATGAGAGAGAGAGAAAGAGGGAGGGAGAGAGGGAGGACGAGAGAATGGGCACTCCAGGATATCCAACCACTGCAGATGTATGTGCCCCCTTGGGCATCTGGCTTACATGGGTCCTGAAGAATCAAACCAGGATCCTTTGGCTTTGCAAGCAAATGCCTTAACCGCGAAGCCATCTCTCCAGCCCCCGCATTTGCATTTTATAGATGAGATAATCAGAGCTCAGAAAGGAAGGGAAATGGCTTGCCCAAATCCACACACCATTTAGAGGGCACGTCCAGTACTGGGACCCAGGTCTGTCTAACTCCTGTCTACTGATCTCTAATGACTCTACTTGTGTGGTGGATTAATCTTCATTGTTAACTTGACTGGATTTAAAGTCAGGGGGAAAGGGGGGAGGGTATTACCATGGGATATTTTTTATAATCATGGAAAATGTTTAATAAAATTGAGGAAAAAATTTTTCAAAAGAAAAAAAAAATAAAGTCATCTAGAAGTGTGTTTCAAGAGAGGATTAACTGAGGGAAGACCCAACCTGAAAGCAGACAGCAACCCCGAGAGGGAAAAGGGGCCACCACTGGAGGTGGCAGCAGGTGGGAAAACCCTCGGGAACAAACTGTTTTGCAGAACCTTGTTGACAGATGAGTGCCACTTTCCCTCCCATCTCTGCCACCAGCCAAAGACTGAGGGGCCCTTCCTTCCCTGGTAGTTACTGGAGTGCTGGCAGAAGCCCTCACTGCTGGCTCCACACACTGCCTTTTTTTTTAAAGCTGCATTCCACTTCTTGGCAGTTGCCACGGCAACAAGGGAACTGGAAAGTCCACTTTTGGTAAGCTTTCCTTTCCCAGGCTGACAGGCTCTGATTGGTGCGAGTGCTTTTCACCTCATTTACATGCACCCAACCATTCAGAGTCCAGTTGGGTCTATATAAACCCCTGGGCATAGCCTCTGTCACCAACTCTGGACTAATTGGATTCACTGGACACTAGTGAGAGGCAAGGAAGACTTGCCCTGCTTCAGACTCCCAGAGTCACTTGGGCCACTGGTTCTGAGTGCACCCCCTCCTGCAGGTGCTTGTGCTTGGGGTGCTGCATCTGTTTCTGCTCTGATACCATACTTACTCTTGGCATCCACACTGCGCTCGCAGTGCCTGGACTAGCTCCTGCTGCAACAGGACCAGCAGCTCCCATAGCCCCCCCACCTTTCCATTCCAATGGGACTTGCTGTCTGGCAGCTCCAGGCTTCTGATCCAGAGGGATCCATTGCTCTGGTGTTCCTGGCTCCCACTGCTCTGGTTAAGAAGGATGCTGTGTGACAGCCTCCGAGGGCAGAACCGCACTGTGCAAGGCAGACAGCGATCAGCTGCACCTGGAGCTTGCCAGCCTGCTCTCAAGCCATGGGGATGGCAGGGCACTCCAAGCTGTAACTGCTGTGCAAGGGCCAGGCCCTGACCACAGCGGCTGCAGTGGCTGCCTCAGTGACCTTGCTCCCAAGGCGGCACACATAGAGCTCACATTTTCCCTTCAGGGTTGCGATGCAGGCCTTCGGGAACTGGGGGGAAGTGGAAGAAGGGACATCCTGTTGCCAGACTCTCTGGAGCAGAGGCAAGTTTCCCCTCCCCACCAGGACGCACCTGTGAGGCAATCAAGGCCCTACATCAGGCAGACCAGACAGAAACACACAAAGGAAGAAGCTCCTTGACAAGGGGACGAATAAGAGGAGGAACTAGATCCACTGCCAGCATAAGGGGAGGGAAGAGGGAAGTGGACTACCTATAACACCTGATCCAGAGTCTCTCAAGGATGGATCTCCAGCTCTGGGACCTCTCCCATCCCGATGGCAGCTTTTGTTCATAATAAACCTTTATCTTGTCTGCATCTCCAAACTTCTTCCTGTCCTGGGGCATCCAATTCTTTGTTCCCCCTAAGGAGTGAACCCAGAACCCTTAGACAGCTACACAGCACTCGAGGGTCCTTGCATCATGGTGGTGCTGGCACCTGTTTCAAAGAGAAAGGGTGCTGCTCCCAAGGTCCCAGCTCCTGCTTCAACAGGACCCCTTCATGGCTTTATCTATATTGTTCTATTATGTGGTAGTTTGAATGTGGTAGTGTAATGTATGGCCCTATAGTCTTAGGTGTTTTATTAACATTAAACTTATAACTTGGGTCTCCAGCAGGAGGAGGTGTCACTGAGAGTGGATCCTAGAGTCTAGCCTTAAGCATGTTTGAGGGTGGATCTGAATTCCTGCCCAAAGGTGTGTGGAAAGCAGGCTGAGTTCTGGCAGTTCATGGCTGCCTGTGGTGCTGGCTGTTTGGCGGTTTCTCTCCACTTGGATCTGTGAAAGGAAGCCAGCTTCTTCTGCCACTGAGGAAACTTCCCCTGGACTCCTGAAGGTGAAATAAACCCATTCCTCCCACAAACTGGATCTGGTTGGACGTCTGTCCCAGCAATATGTAGCTGACTACAACATATTGTTTATGTCTTTTGTGAACTACTGCTCAAGTTTCAAAGCCTTCCAGACGCTGACTAGCATAGCATTTGGCTTTCTGTCAATTTTTACCTTAGGAACTCCAGCTTGATTCAAATCTTGTCACATTTACCTTCACAAGGTCTAGACAGACTCCTTTGTCTGCTCTTTTCCCATCTCTTAGATGTATTTACACTTTATAGACCCAATTTACATGTTTTACCAGATTCACATGCTAATCTAGGCCATTCAGTTCAGACAAAGCCTCTCCTACCTCATGAAGATAATGTCCCACCAAGAGGCTCAGCAAAGCCACTAAAGCATCAACCCAATCCTAAGGGCTCTGCTGAATCAACTTTTGAATCCTCCTATGAACACAATCTCATCTGGCCCAGTGAAGGGCACCAAATGCAGCCTCTCCTTCCCAGTTCTCTCAGCCATGCCTGATCCTCTTCTAGTATCTTCTAGTCCCTGATATTCATTCATGGTGATAACCAGGTGTCCCTAATGGCTTGTATTAGCCAGTGCATCAAGGACTGATTTCCCTTATATTGCCTAGGATTATGTAGCCTTTCACTCAAGGAGGAATAAGCACTTATACTACTCAGTTTCTCTGCTTCTCAGACTGACCCCATCTGCCTCCACAGCCTCACAAGCCAGGCTGTGACAGTCTGCACACTGAGTCATGCATGGATTTTCCCTTCCACTCTATTAAAGTTCAGTTTAAGGGTATCATCTACCACCTTTATCTTCTTCTCTCCCTCCTCATTTTTTTTTTTTTTTTGGTTTTTTTTGAGGTAGGGTCTCACTCTGGTCCAGGCTGACCTGGAATTAACTCTGTAGTCTCAGGGTGGCCTTGAACTCACGGCGATCCTCCTACCTCTGCCTCCCGAGTGCTGGGATTTCCCTCCTCATTTTTCCCATGGGTTCCAAGCTTTTGCATCCCAGGAAGTACTCTTCAGTATAGATCTAACTTGTACTCTTTCCCTTGTGTCCTGCCAACTGTTAAAAAATGCTAATCTAGGGCTGGAGAGATGGCTAGGCGGTTAAGTGCTTGCCTGTGAAGCCTAAGGACCCCGGTTTGAGGCTCGATTCCCCAGGACCCACATTAGCCAGGGGCACACACATCTGGAGTTCATCTGCAGTGGCTGGAGGCCCTGGCGTGCCCATTCTCTCTCTCTCTATCTGCCTCTTTCTCTGTCTGTTGTTCTCAAATAAATAAAAATGAAAGTCTTTTTTAAAAAAAATGCTAATCTAACACTTCCATCCCTTCCTCTTTTTATCCACTTATCTGCCAAATCAGAGGCTAATGCAGAGAATGTTCATTACATGTCCCTTTCCCTCTGTAATCCCTCCCTGACACAAGCAAGTTCCTGCTGAACAGCCATCTTGGTTTCAGGTACCCATCTTATTATGCCTACCCAAAACCACACAACCATTTCTGCTACCACCTGTTGACAATCTTTACTATACCTACTGCTCTCTAGGACTGTAATTATGCTCTAGTCGTTTAACTGTTCTCAAGGTAACCCCATACTCACAAGATAGGCCCTGTTCATCAAGCAGGCACACTATTCCATACCACAGAGAAAATGACAGCCATGCATGGGCTGGAGGGATGGCTTAAGGTTAAGGTGCTCACCTGAAAAGTCAAAAAATCCATTTTTGATTCCCCAAGACCCACATAAGCCATATGCACAAAGTGGCCTCTCTCTGCAACTATCTCTAATAAATAAAATATAAAAAAATAAAGAAAGTAACAGCTTTGCTAGGATTACCCTCTAGAATGTTCTCTCAGACAGCTCAGCCTTGGTTGTATGTCCTATCATCCATCTCTGGGAACATGCAGCCACCACAACAGCAAGGAGACATACCACATGACATGGCAACAAGGAGTCCTGTCAGGATTTTCCCCGCAGACAGTACTCACACAAATCAGCCTCAGTTGTATGTCTTAACACTCAATGCAGGGGCCATATAACCACTCCTCCCATATTCATTCATGGTTCTGGCCTTCCCTATTTCAGCACCATTAATTGCATTAACTTTTCCTGGAGAGACATGAACAAACATCTACTCAATTCAGATAAGACAAGAGACCAAAGAAATTATTTCACTTATGTCTAGCTTAGTGAACCAGTGAGTTTGTTGGGGAGAATGGATGGCTAAAAGGCAGCTGCACCACTGAAAAGCCCACTGCAGCACAGGAAGGGACTCACAGAAGCCCCACCGCTGGAGCTCTCTCCCAGCTTGCAGGTAGCTCTGCAAAAGGAGAGTCTCTCTTCCCAATGACTTCTCACTCCTTAGATAATCTTGAAGAGAAGCCTCATCGATCTTTGAATTTCAGAAACTTCTTGAGCCTTGTGAGTTATTTATATCCTATGTCTGGTTTATTTCCTAAGCCTAAACAGCCTATTTCATCAAGCCTCCCTCCAGGATGAAATGTTTCAATTCAAAAGAAATTGCTACGTACACCTTAAGAACAGACCATGAAAATATAATATACACTGGGCATGGTAGTGCACACCTTTAATCCCAGCACTTGGGAGGCAGAGATAGCAGGACCACTGAGTTCAAGGCCACCCTGAGACTACATAGTGAATTCCAGGACAGCCTGGGCTAGAGAGAGAACCTACCTCAAAAAAAAAAAAAAAAAAATATATATATATATATATATATATATCAAAAATCAAGAGTTGATAAAAGAAATAGGAAGTTTTATAATAATTGGAGACTTCAGTACCCACTCTCAAGGGATATAATATTGAAATAGAAGATAAGAAACCAAAGGGCTTGAAAAGGTATTAGAAAACTCAAGCTAACTGAATGCAGGAAATAGAACACTCTTCAAGAAATGGAAGATTTTTATATTAGGCCACAGCAGATTTTAAACTATAGGTGCTGTTGCAGTCAGGTTCACATTGCTGGTAGAAATCACCCAACCCAGAGCAGCTTGTGGAAAAAAAAAAAAGATTTATTTTGGCTTACAGGCTTAAGGTGGAAGCTCCATGATGGCATGAGCAGAGGGTGGACATCACTCCCTGGCCAACATAAGGAGGACAACAGCAACAAGGGAGTGTGCCAAACACTGGCAAGGGGACACTGGATATAATATCTATAAGCCTGCCCCCCAAAATAACACTGCCTCCAGGAGGCCATTAATTTCCACAACCTTAGAACACCTAAGTTTATGGGGGACACCTGAATCAACCACCACAAGACCATACAAAGTTCCTTTAACCAAACAAGATGAAATCAGAAACCAATAAAGAAGGAAGCTGGGAGCCAGAGAGATGGCCTAGAGGTTAAGGTGTTTGCCTATGAAACCTAAGGACCCACGTTCAACTTCCCAGATCTATGTAAGCCTAACGCACAAGGTGACACATGTACAAGGTCACACATGCACACAAGGTGGCACATATGTCTGAAGTTTGATCAGTAGCTAGAGGTGCTGGTAATGCCAATTTTGTCTCTCACACACAGTCACTCTCACTCATAAAAAGGGGGGAAGGGCTGGAGAGATGGCTTAGAGGTTAAGGCGTTTACTTGCAAAGCCAAAGGACCCAGGTTCTATTCCCCAGGACGCAAGATAACCAGATGCACAAGGGGCACACACGTCTGGAGTTCGTTTGCAGTGGCTGGAAGCCTTGGTGTACCCATTCTATCTGTCTGTCTGTCTCTCTCCCTCTTTCTCTGCCAAATAAATAAATAAATAAATAACATTATAAGCTGGGCGTGGTGGTGCACGCCTTTAATCTCAGCACTCAGGAGCAGAGGTAGGAAGATCAACGTGAGTTCGAGTTTGAGGCCACCCTGAGACTACATAGTGAATTCCAGGTCAGCCTGGACCAGAGTGAGACCCTACCTTGAAAAACCAAAAAAATAAAAATAAAAATAAAATATTTTTTTAAAAAAAAGATCAGTCTGTTGGGCTTGCCTCAAAAAAAAAAAAAAATTAAAGGGAAGCTGGGCATGGTGACACAGGCCTTAATCCCAGCACTCAGAAAGCAGAGGTAGGAGGAATCACTGTGAGTTTGAGGCCACTCTGAGACTACATAGTGAATTCCAGGTCAGCCTAGGCTAGAGGAAGACCCTACCTCAAAAAAAGAAGAAAAACAAAAAGCCAGGTGTGGTGGTGCACACCTTTAATCCCAGCAATCAGGAGGCAGAGGTAGGTGGATTGCCATGAGTTTGAGGGCACCCTGAGACTACATAGTGAACTCTAGGCCAGCCTGGACTAGAGTAAACCTGAACCTTACCTGTGGGGGGGGGGGGAGGAAGCAAAAATACTATAAATTAGCAACCTAAGGAACTAGGGGGAAAAAAGTGAAATTATAAAGATTAATGAAATAAATAGGAGAAATAAGGCTGAACAGATGGCTTAGCAGTTAAGGTGCTTGCCTGAGAAACCTAATGACCCATGTTTGACTCTCCAGATCCCAAGTAAGCCAGACACACAAGGTGATGCAAGCACCCAAGGAGTTCGACTGCAGTGGCTGGAGGCCCTAGCACACCAATTCTATCTCTATCTCTCTATATATCATTAAAAAATTAAAAGAATAAAAATAAATAAATTTTTAAAATAATAGGAGAAATAAAAAATAATAAAAACAAAAGCTGGCTCTTTGAAAAGATTAGCAAAACTGATAAAACTCTGGCTAAGTAGACAAACAATAGGGAAAGAGAAAACAAGAGAAAAAACTCAAATCATAAATGAATGTGAAGACATTCCTATAGATTCTACAGAAATAAAAATGACTGCAAGAGACATAGGAGAATCACTGTGAGTTCAAGGCTACCCTAAGACTACATAATGAATTCCAGGTCAGCCTGGGCTAGAGTGAGACCCTACCTCAAAAAGAAAAAAAAAAAATCAGGACCAGCCGAAACTACGAGACCAGATTGAGCTATATGAGACCTTGTCTCAAAATTTAAAAAAAAAAAAAAAAAGGAGGGGGCTGGTGCGATGGTTTAGCAGTTAAGGTGCTTGCCTGCAAAGCCTAAGGACCATGTTCAACTCTCCAGATCCCACGTAAGCCAGACTCACAAAGATGAGTCAAGTGCAAGGTCACGCGTGCCCACTAAGTGGTGCAAGCATCTGGAGTTTGATTGCAGTGGCTGAGGCCCTGGCATGCTAATTCTCTCTCTCCTCTATCTCTCTCTAAAATAAAAAATGACTGCAAGATAATAATGTATGCAAATACATATCAACAAACTGGTTAACCTAAACCTTATGAACAATGAACAGAAACACAAAACTTTCCAAGACAAAAAAAAAATTGTCAAATGAGATTTATTCCTAGAAAGCAAGAATAGTTCAACATAGAAAATCTGATCAAGGTAAAATACCACATCAACAAAATGAAGAAGGGAAAGTGATTAACTCAAATGATGCAAAAGGTGTGTCTGACAAAAATCAACAAATTGAAAGGAAACTTATCTAACAATTTTTGTTTTTGTTTTGTTTTTCGAGGTAGGGTCTCACTCTAGCTCAGACTTACCTGGAATTCACTATGGAGTCTCAGGGTGGCCTCAAATTCACAGCAATCCTCCTACCTCTACCTCCCAAGGGCTAGGATTAAAGGCATGCGCCACCACGCCCGGCTCTTACCTAACAATTTAATTAAAGCCATCAATGGTAAACATCTTAATGGTGAAAGACAGAAATGAGGTAATAATACTCATTTTCACCACTTACATTCAACAAATCATTACAAATCCTACTCCATAATTAGGAAAGAAATAAGACATCCAAATTGAAAAGAAGTAACACAGATTGTATGAACTAATATGTAGAAAATCCTAAGAAATCTACCCAGACAAGGGATATAGTACAGTGGTAAACTGCTTGCTTAGCATGTACAAGCCTCTAGATTCAAATGCTGGTACTGTAGAGAAACTTTATTTTTTAATTTAAAAATAAAATTTATCCAGGCATGGTGGCGCATGCCTTTAATCCTAGCCCTTGGGAGGCAGAGGTAGGAGGATCACCATGAGTTCAAGGCCACCCTGAGACTACAGAGTGAATTCCAAGTCATCCTGGGCTACATTGAAACCCTACTTCGAAAAACCAAAAAATAAGTAAATTAATTAAAATAAAATTTAGGGGCTGAAGAAATGGCTTAGCAATTAAGACACTTGCCTTTAAACTGAGTTCAATTTCCCAGTACCCATGTAAAGCCAGATGCACAAAGCAGTACATGTGTGTGGAGTTTGTTTGCAGTGGCTTGAGGCCCAGGAACAACCATTCTGTCTGTCTGTCTCTCTCTTTGTTTGCAAATAAATAAATATTTAGAGAAGACATAAATGAAGACATTCTGTATTTATGAACTAGAAGGCTTAATATTAATATAAGGTCAATGCTACCCAAAGCCAACTAAGCATCAGATGCAATCCCTATCAAAAGTTTGATGAGGGCTAGAGAGATGGCAAAGCCTGAGGACCCAGGTTCAATTCTCCAATGCCTACATGGAGCTGGATGCACAGGGTGACACATGTGTCTGAACTTCATCTGCAGTGGCTGGAGGCCCTGGAGTGCTTGCTCTAACGTTCTCTTTCTCTCTTTTTCTCTCTCTACCTCTTTCTCTCACTCTCAATTAAATTAAATAACTAAATAAATAAAAGTTTTAAGAATGTTTTGAGCCAGGCATGGTGCCACACACCTTTAATTCCAGCACTCGGGAGGCTGAGATAGGAGGATCACTGAGTTCGAGGCCAGCCTGAGACTACATAGTGAATTCCAGGTCAGCCTGGGCTAGAGTGAGACACTACCTGGAAAACAAAAACAAAAAAGTCTGATGAGGGCTGGAGAGATGGCTTAGCGGTTAAGCGCTTGCCTGTGAAGCCTAAGGACCCCGGTTCAAGGCTCGGTTCCCCAGGTCCCATGTTAGCCAGATGCACAAGGGGGTGCACGCATCTGGAGTTCATTTGCAGAGGCTGGAAGCCCTGGCGCGCCCATTCTCTCTCTCTCCCTCTATCTGTCTTTCTCTCTGTATCTGTCGCTCTCAAATAAATAAATTTTAAAAAAAAAATTAAAAAAAAAAAAAGTCTGATGAAGCTGGGCTTGTGATGCATGTGGAGGCTGATGTAGGTGTACGGCCTTGAGTTCAAGGCCAGCCTGGAGATAGAGAGTAAATACCAGGTGAGACCCTGCCTCAGAAGTAAACAAAAAAGTTTGACAGGCTGAAGAAATGACTTAGTGGTTATGGCACTTGCCTGCAAGACCTAAGGACCCAGGTTCCATTCCCCAGAACCCATGTAAGCCAGATGTACAAGGTAGCAAGCACATGCTTCTGGAGTTTGTTTGCAATGGCTAGAGGTCCTGGCACACCCATTCATTTTCATTCTCTCTCTCTCTCTCTCTGTGTCTCTCTCCAACTAAATTAAAAAAAAAAGAAACAGTTTTACATTTTTTTCTTTTTGCAGTGGAAAAAAGCCAGAATAAAATGGGACTCTCAGCCGGGCGTAGTGGCGCACACCTTTAATCCCAGCACTCAGGAGGCAGAGGTAGGAGGATCACGGTGAGTTCGAGGCCACCCTAAACTACAGTGAATTCCAGGTCATCCTGAGCCAGAGTGAGACCCTACCTCGAAAAAGCAAAAAAAAAAAAAAAAAAAAAAAAAACTTGAGTGATGAAGAGATGGCTCAGTAGTTAGGTGCCTGCAAAGCCTGGTGGCCTGGGTTCGATTTCCCAGTACCCACTAGCCAGATGTACAAAGTAGCATATCTATTTGGAGTTTGTCTGCAGTGGCAGGAGGTTCTAGCACACCCATTCTCTCTATCTGCCTCTGTCCCTACCCATCTTTCAAATAAAATACATTTTTTTAATTTTTTGGTTTATTTTTATTTATTTATTTGAGAGCCACAGACAGAGAAAGAGGCAGAGAGAGAGAAAGAATGGGCACGTCAGGGCCTCCAGCCACTGCAGATGAATTCCAGATGTGTGCACCCCCTTGTACATCTGGCTAACGTGGGTCCTGGGGAATCGAGCCTCGAACCAGGGTCCTTAGGCTTCACAGGCAAGAGCTTAGCCGCTAAGCCGTCCCTCCAGCCCAAATATATTTTTTAAAGAAAGAAGAATCTGCCAAGTATGGTGGTGCACGCCTTTAATCCAAACACTCGGGAGGCAGAGATAGGAGGATCGCCATGAGTTCAAGGCCACCCTGAGACTACACAGTGAATTCCAGGTCAGCCTGAGCTAGAGTGAGACCCTACCTCGAAAAATAAAAAATAAATAAATAAATAATTTTTTTTTAAAGCAGCAGCTACTGAACTGGACCTGGTGGCTCACATCTCTAACTCCAGCACTCATGAGACTGAGAAAGGAGGATTGCTGAAAGTTTTAAAGCCAGCCTATGCTACAAGGTGAGCTCCAGCTTAGCCAGAGGAGGGGGTCAAGAGAGCAGAATACTTCATGATTTTAAAGCTACGGTAATCAAAAGTGTGGTGCTGGCACAGGTACACACATATAGACCAATGGAACAGAAGCAAGAACGTGTAAGTAACCACATAGTCCAACAAGGCAAACATTAGAACTTGAGTGTGATCTACTTTGACTCCATGTCCAACCTTCCGAGCACAATAAGCATCCAAGGTTCTGGGTTGCCCCACCTCCAGATGCACTAGGCTAGCCCACACCATAGCTCTCGCAAGTATGAGTCTGGTGCCTGCCTTTCTCCCAGAGTGGAGCAGCAGGGAGTCTATGGACAGCCCCACCTCCAAGGCTCCTACTGAACACTGCCTTGGCATCTCTGTGATGGCACCACCTTGCAGAAGCTCCCTGCCAGAGCCCCAAGGTTCTCTGGGACAACTTTGCAAGTACAGGTGGAGGGAGCCATGCCCACACCATTGGTGCATCGTGCAAGCCCTTAGAAAAGGTACTATCAGGGAGAGCTGCACAGGATATAAAGGGCAGAGCCTTGAAATTGTTCTGTCCCTAATCCCATGACATTCTTAGCCTGTCCCTATAGATCTGCAAAATGTCAGCAGAGTGGGTCCATTATTGCCTTGATGAATGTTATCTAGCTCCCTTGATCTGTTCTTATCAGAGGGTCACTTGGCTCCTACCTTGATGTTGTCCCCCAAACATGCCCAGCTAATTTCCTAGATCTTCAAGTTCTACTTCCCTTTTTGGTTTTATTTCTTTCTTCTTGTATTTCACTACAAGCAGTCAAAAGAGGTCATGCTCTGTCAACACTTTGCTCAGACATCCCTTCCTCTTAAAATTTTATTTCATTGCTCTGAACCTCTATCCTTCACAAAGCACTAGGACCCAGACACAATTCACTCAAGTGCATTGCCACATTACAGGGTAGCCTTTGTCCAGTTTGCATTAACAAGTTTCTCACCCACATGTAACCTCATCTATATTTCTACCAACGAGACCACTATCACCCCCAAAAGACTAAGACTGATTCTGCAGCTCTGTTCTGAGCCCCTTAAGACTCCTTTCATGGAATGTGCCTCAAAACTCTTTCAGCCTCTCTCTACCCATTACCCAAGTCCAAAACTGCTTCCACATTTTTAGGTGTTTATTGTAGTTACATTTCACTTCTTGAACCAATTTTTTAAAAATTTATTTGAAAGAGAGAAAGAGGCACAGAGAGAGAGAGAATGGGTGCACCAGGGCTTCCAGCCACTGCAAATGGACTCCAGATGCATGCACCACCTTGTGCATCTGGCCAACATGGGTCCTGGGGAATCAAACTGAGGTCCTTTAGCTTTGTAGGCAAGCGCCTTAACCACTAAGCCATCTCTCCAGCCCCCAATTTCAATCTTAGTCTGTTTAGGCCACTAGGATAAAATAGACTAATAGACTGGGTATTTTTAATATTATTTTTTTATTTTATATTCATTATAAAAGGTTATTCTTTTATTCCCTAGCCCCAGTTGCTGTTACCCTGAAGACCATCCTCAGTGGGGTTCTGGTAGTCACTGTAAGGTCAGTCCCTGGGGGGTAGCAGGGACTGTGCTTCAGGGTATTCCCACCTACTCTGTGGCTCTTCCAATCATTCTGTCCCCTCTTCTACAATGTTCCCTGAGCCATAGCAGGCCTGTTGGCAATCTAATTTAGTGTTGAGTTCTCTGTAGCCTCCAGATTTATTTTGATATATTTTAATTGATCACGGTGTTTGTGACCATCAACCTGGTACTGGTTGTCAGGCTAGCAGTATGAGCAGTGTTCATGTAGTCACTTCTGCAATTTCTCCTGGGCCATGGCAGACATGGTAGAGGTGGCACATTTCATAGTGGGCAGTTGGCTAACTTCTTGTCTTGTCAATGGATCTTGGTTCTCCTCTGTTTTCTCTGCCATCTGTAAAATAAGGCAGATTCTTCTACTGGTTTAGTCCTTCCCAGGCTGGCGCCCTGGATGGCATCTAGCCCTGGTGAGCAACCCAAGTGCTCAGCCCTATCTCCCAGTGGAGTGTAGGCCTGCTCCCCTCTCAGAGTTGGTATTTTGTTTTATAATTTGTTTATTTATTTGAGGATGTGTATGAGCATGTCACAGCATGTATATGGAGGCCAGATAGGATTTTTTTGTTTGTTTGTTTGTTTGTTTGTTTGTTTTTCAAGGTAGAATTTCACTCTAGCTCAGGCTGACCTGTAATTAATTCACTATGTAGTCTCAAGGTGGCCTCAAACATGGCAATTCTCCTACCTCTGCCTCCTAAATGCTGGGATTAAAGGTATGTGCCACTATGTCTAGCAAGGATCTCGTCTTTTTATTTTTCTCTTTTATTTTTGCTTGTGTGTATGTTTGTGTAATGTGATATGGTGGCGTGCGTGTGGGACATGTGTGCATATGTGTCCTTCAGTGGCTGGAACAGGGTGTTGGGTACATGACTCCATCACTCTTCTGCCTGGTCTTGTTTTGAGCCAGAGTCTCCTTCTTTGATTTACTAATTCCAGAACTTGTAGGACTCCAGAAATTCTTGGGTCTCTGCTCACCTGAGTGGGACTGGGGTTACAGGCACATGGCCATGCCCAGCTGGGACTGAAGATTTGAACCAGTAGTCTCAGGTACCCTCAGGCCCTCATGCTTGCACAGGAAGCACATTTAACCACTGACATTTCTATGGCTTCGTGTTTTGTTTTGTTTGGTTTGGTTTAGTCTGCTTTGGTTTTTCAAGATAAGGTCTCACTCTAGCCCAGGCTGACTTGGAATTCACTCCATAGTCTCAGGGTGGCCTTGAACTCACAGCCAGCCTCCTACCTCTGCCTCCCAGGCACTGGGATTAAAGAGATATGCCCCACGCCTGGCTCAACCATCTCTCTTAATGTGACCTGCCAGACTATACGGGAACATCAGACTAGCTGCCATTCTATTTTCCTGGCTCCACCTCCCACTGTAACCAGCATGTTAGGATCACAAACACATGTGCTACCTGGCATCAGGCTTTACATGGGTGCTGAGTTATTGAACCCAGGCCAACAGGCTTTGTGAGCAAACATCATTAACCACTGAGCCACCTCCCCACCTGGGTAATTTACAAACAAAATAAATGAACTGCTAACCTTTTTAGAAGCTAGGAAGTCCAAAATCAAAGTGCCAAGAGAGTCAACTTCTAGTGAGGTTCTCTGCTTCTTACTACGTCTTCCATGGCAGAAGAGCAAGAAAGCTCCCTCAGGCCTCTTACAAGGGATCTTACAAGCCTCAGGATCTAGTCACTTCTCAAAGTCCCTCTTTTTTTTAATTTATTTATTTTAATATTTTTGTTCATTTTTATTTATTCATTTGAGTGTGAGAGAGAGAGAGAGAATGGGCACGCCAGGGCCTCCAGCCCCTGCAAAAGAACTCCAGACGCGCGCGCTCCCATGTGCATCTGGCTAATGTGGGTCCTGGGGAATCAAGCCTCGAACCAGGGTCCTTACGCTTCACAGGCAAGAGATTAACAGCTAAACCACCTCTCCAGCCCAAAGTCCTGAGCTCTTAATGTCATATGAATTAGAAGGGAAGAGTGGCCACATACATTTAGATTATTACCTATCATTATTACCCATTCAAAGCTGAGAGAGCTATGGATCAGGAAGTGAAGTAGTTTGTCTAAGAGCATGCAACTTGTAAAAGGGAGCTAAGGTCAGCCCAAGTCCAAGGGTTATAGTCCTATGTACTGTGCTAAGTAAAAGCACAGCCTTCACTTGTAAATGAAAGAGGCAGCAGGCAAGGTCACAGAGGAAGGATTCTGAAGGTCAAGAGTCTGGAACTGCCCAATATATACTTAACAACTGGTTTGGCAGCATATGACTCTGCCCAGTATTCTTGTACCACAAACCTCTCCTGTAACTCCCTGTTTCCTGCCTACACAGTGGGAAGAACTACTCCAGCTCATTTCTGGCCCTCCAGACACTGGTAACTGCCAAGAGAGACTATGTATACCCACATACACCAACCAGAACCAAATGTTACACAAGCTGCGGGACATACTGCATCTCAGGGGGTTGCCAGAATCAATGGCTAAAGGAGTTCAAGATGAAAGGGGTAGTTCCCACCCAGAAATGACAATTAACAAAGTGATGGTGACAACAGTTTACAAAGGGTTCTGTAGCTGAAAGATGTTAAAAAGTGCCAGACCTGAGACCTCTAGGCCTTCTGTGCAGGTGAATGATGCCAATGTGAACAGCCTATGCCACCATGTCTGCTGAGTGGCCAGGTGGCCCTCACAATACACTGATTATAGGCATTGAAAGAGGTACCATGTTTTTATTGTCATTATCAGTATACAATTATACACATTAGCATGTTCTATTGTGACATTTAGATGCTTTGATTGTATTGATTCTCTCAACAGTCCTGTCTTCCCCCTTCCCCTAGACCCTTTAGCTTTCTCTAGTAGGTTCTGAAAGTCCATTTAGCAGACTGAAGAAAAATAAACACCCAACTGCACTCATGTACCAGTTCTGATCTTCAACCTCATTTGTCACTAGAACTCATCAGACATACTATAAATACAATTATCTCTCACCTCAACCACCAACAATGCACCCAAGGCATACCTGCTCTCCAGGTAATGCAAAATACCTTGCCATGGCTGATCTGTCTGGGTGCATTCTCTCTTGGCAGCAGTCAGTGTCTGGAGGACCAGAAATGAGCTGGAGTTGTTCCTCCCACTGTGCAGCCAGGAAGGCAAGGGGAGATACAGGAGAGGATGAGGTATAAGCCAACTAGGCCAGAGACTGGTATGTAACTTAGTTGGCAGAGTGCTTGCCTCCAGTGCAGGAAGCTCTGGGTTGAATCCTAAGTTCACATAAACAAGGTATGGGGGTAGCACATGCCTTTTATACTCCAGCATTTAGGAGGTGGAGGCAGGGGATCAGAAGTTCAAGATCAGCGTGGGCTACATGAGAACTGGGAGGTGGGGAGACAAATTAGGACAGAGTCACATACAGCCAGGCAATCCCTCCAACCTCCTCTGGGAGCTTGTCTCCTTCTGCTCTGTGTGCTGCAGGTGCACTGTCTGATCATCGGAGAGCACCCCATCCCCACTGCAATGGTATAGACACCCTACCACCACCACCAGGGTCTTATTTAGCCCAGGGTGACAACAATCCTGCTTCAAAATAACTAAATAAGGGCTGGAGAGATGGCTTAGCAGATAAGGCATTTGCCTAAAAAGCCAAAGGACCCAGATTTGATTCCCCAGGACCCATGTAAGCCAGATGCACTAGGGGCACATGCATCTGGAGTTCATCTGCAGTAGCTAAAGGCCCTGGCGTGCCCTTTCTCTATCCTTCTCTTTTCTCTCTATCTCTCTCTGCTTGCAAATAAATAAATAAAATAAAATATAAAAAATAACTAAATAAATTTTAAAATATGAAGAGATGACTGGAAGACTGGAGATTATAGAAGGACTGGTTGGGAGAAGTAGGCATCTTTGCAGATCCTCTTACACTGGCCTATTTTTTTTTTTTTTTTTTTTTTTGTTTGTTTTTGAAGGTAGGGTCTCACTCTAGCCCAAGCCGACCTGGAATTCACTATGGAGTCTCTCAGGGTGGCCTAGAACTCATGGCGATCCTCCTACCTCTGCCTCCTGAGTGCTGGAACTAAAGGCGTGCACCACCACGCCCGGCTTACACTGGCCTTTCCGAGCTTTGCTCTGCTTCTGTCCACTATGAGGCCAGCAGCTTCTGCCACATGCTTCTCCGGCCATGATGCTCCACTTCACCACAATCCAGAATCAATGGAGCCAATGACTATGGACTGCAACATCTGATACCATGAGGCAGAAGAAATAATGCCTCCCTTTAAGTTGTCCTTCTCAGGTTGTGATAAGGATAGAAAAACTGGCCACGCATAATGGCACACACCTTTAACCACTGCACTCAGGAGGCAGAGGTAGGAGGATCCCTGTGAGTTCAAGGTCACCTTGAGACTCCATAGTGAATTCCAGGTTGGCCTGGGCTAATGTGAGACCCTACCTCAAAAAATAAAATAAAATAAAATAAAATAAAATAAAATAAAATAAAATAAAATAAAATAAAAAAGAAAGAAAAAGCTGGAGCCTAAATAAAAGCTGGCCCCTCAGGTTTAAATGCTCTTCAATCTCACATCACTTTGCTTTGTAATTTATCCTTCACAATTTAATTGCAACGTCACCTCCTTTAGGAGGTTCTTCCTTGATAGCTTCTTAGGCCCCGAACCAAATTAAATCCTTGTCAAATATTCTGATGACCTTTCATTCCTTACTCTCAATGTGCTTACCATAATGGCAACTTTATATTTCTGTGGTTATTATTCAATTAGTATCCACACTCATCAATATACTATGAGTAGGAATGATATCTGACTTGATCTTGAATGTATCTCAGGCCTCTTGAGTGTTCGGATGTTTGCAGTGCAATGGGTGTTCTACATAAGTCTGTTATTACAAAGAAATTTTCAGAGAAACAGGAAATGTAACTATCCAAATCAAAAATTTCTATGTAGAGAAGCTGTTCTCCCTAAATGACACTAAACCAAACTACTCTTTCTCCTTCCCCTCCTCTTTCCCAAATTTCTTACAGAAGTTCTATGTCATTTTCCAAGGATGGTAGTCATAGTGACAAGCTGGCCTACTGCCAAAAATAGTCTAAAAAGATATCACCTTGTCTGCATGCACTAGTCTTCCAAAATAAAAGTGCACAGCAGAAACCAAAGCAAAAAAAAAAAAATTCCCAGTGAAGACGCAGAGCCAACCAGTAGCCCACACAGACACAAGTGATCCCCAGGTTAGCAGCACCCCCAAGTAACCCCTTCAAAGGGAAAAGCAGAGGGAGGAAAGGCTCAAGAGGTCGGAGATGGAAGCAAACAAAGTGCTCCCTCCTGAAGAGACTTTAAACCCTCTTTTTTGCTCCTTGTATAAAGCAGAGATATAACCAAACATTAAATATCAAAGTCTCCCCTGATAAGGCAACTTCAGAGGAGGTCTACAGACTGCGGCTCACAGAAGTAGCATCAGTGCCTGAGGAAGTTCACACAGAGCTCTAGTTAAGGCCTCATCTCCTCTACAGAAGAGGAACCTCACCCTGCCCTTCTATTCTTAAGATGTCAAGTCTGAAATAAGGTGAGGCAGAAAAGAATTTTCATTGTTTTGTTTTTTTCAAGGTAGTGTCTCATTCTAGCCCAGGCTGACCTGGAACTCACTCTGTAGTTCCAGGCTGGACTCTGGTCTAGAACTCACAGTGATCCTCCTACCTCTGACTCCCATGGGCTGGGATTAAAAGAGAGTGCCACCATGCCCACAGGCATAAATATTTACTGAGCACCACACACTGGGAAGCACAGTGACAGGAACATTGTATATATCATACATGGGTTGTTGCAGTTACCTTCCTGCGGCTGGACATACATCCAACCAGAAGCAGCTTATGGAACGGTTTGTTTCAGGCTTATAGAATCCAGTGGAGGCAAAACAGCTGACTCACTCCATAGTTCATAGCAGAGACACCACCAAACAGCTAGCAAACATGAACACCACAGCTCCAATGGCCCTGAACACACCTAGCAGGGCTGGACTGCAAGATCCGCTGCCCAGTGACACACCTCTTCCCTAGCAGGGCTCCACACACTACAGACTCAAGTTGCAGGCTCAGTCTTAATCAAAAACATCTGCGTCTATGGAGCCATACATTCAAACCACCAAAGGGATATTAATGAGAAACAGATGAGCACAGACAAGTAGATGACATTCTGCAAGGTTAAGCAATTATCTAGTTGCAAGGTCAAGGGTCAACCAAACAAGGCCAGTTGGAAACCAACGCCTCTTCCGACCCCAGTGCTGCCACGTGGGTTATGCATGCTCCTCAGTCCTTCACCATCACCCTTTTGTTGTTGTTGTTGTTGTTTTGGTTTTTGGTTTTTGAGGTAGGGTCTCATTCTAGCCTAAGCTGACCTAGAAGCCACCATATAGTTTCTGGGTGGCCTTGAACTCACCAGAGATCCTCCTACCTCAACTTCCCAAGTGTGGGAATTAAAGGTGTGTGCCACCAGGCCTGACCACCATCTCCTTTTTTTAAACTTTTTTTTTTTTCATTTTTATTTATATTTGAGAGTGACAGACAGAGAGAGAAAGAGGAAGATAGAAAAAGACAGAGAGAGAGAAAATGGGTGCGCCAGGGCCTCCAGCCACTGCAAACGAACCCCAGATGCGTGTGCTCCCTTGTGCATCAGGCTAACATGGGTCCTGGGGAATCGAGCCTCGAACCAGGGTCCTCAGGCTTCACAGGCAAGTGCTTAACCACTAAGCCATCTCTCAAGCCCACCATCTCCTTTTTAACTAGAATTGAGGATGCAGCTCCTGTCAAGTTTTCTAGGAAATAATAATGTGTCTTCCATAAATACAGCCTACCACAATTGGAATGGATGGAACTGTATGCATCCCCACTTCCTACATACAGTGCATGGTTTACCATAAGGAGTACAGTTCCTAGAAGCTACAGTCAAAAACACCTTAAACCAAGGTCCCTGATGTCCCCCAAACATTACAGGCCATTGCTGAGGCCCTTGGTTTCCCACAAGGAATAGATGGTAAGACCCTATTGCTAAAGGCTCCACATATATGGGCTGCAAGATCACTGAGAAACCCTGCTGGAGCTGAACTGATAACTTCCTCCATGTAGACCAACTGACAGAAAGCTGGAAAAAGCCATGTTGCATGCAGTTCAATGGGAGAGAGAGAAATCACCAGTGGAGACACCCAGTAGTGAACACTGCAAGCCTTGTATTTGGCCAGCCAGGCCAAATGAGCCAATAAGTGCATGCAATAGTGGCACATCTGTTATGGGGGAAACCAATCGCCCTTTAATATGACTGGAGGCCCACTCCATGGGAGGGAATATATCTGATACTGAAAACCTACAGCAAGGGTAGTCATGAGCCCTAGGAGTGTGACATCTGCTGCTATATGGCTAAAAGTATATACTATGCTCACCAAACTGCCCAGTAAGCACTTCTCTTAATGTTCATACTCATATATTAATGCTACTCTCACCTTTGGCTAGAGTACCTTCTCTTTTCACATGGCAGTGACCTTGGGATGACTCAGGAGGCACCATGATGCTGTGAAGTGACAGAGGACTGCTCAGCACTGAAATATTTCAATCACACCTTCCATGGCTCAGGGTCCATTGCGGAAGAGGTGTCGGAAAGAATGTAAGAGCCAAAGGAAGGGTAAGACTCCTTACAACATCCTCCTCCAGACACAAATGGCCTGGATATCCATGACCTCACAGTGCCTGACACTACCTACACAGACCATCATAACAGGAGGAAAAGATCATGACATCAAAATAAAAGAGAGACTGATTGCTAGGGGGGAGGGATATGATGGAGAGTGGAGTTTCAAAGAGGAAAGTGAGGGAGAGGGAGGGAATTACCATGGGATATTGTTTATAATTATGAAAGTTGTTAATTTAAAATAATTTTTAAACATCCTACATCAATGGCTGCTGCTCTACTACACTACCAGAAAGTTCCTGCAGGACATAAAACCCAGCTGAAGTTTCCATAGCTCCTTACACAGGGAGGGTAGCCACTCCAGACCTGAATCCCCATCCATACAGCATCTCCTATAAAGAAGAGCAACCATTCATTGTGTTGCAATTCAAAGTTAACCTTTCCCCTGCTCTCATCTCAGAATCTGACTCTTATCAAAAGCTGTACCACCAGTTGATTATGATAATAACTATTATGCCACTATAATAACATTCTTGCACTTTTTTCCTGCACTTGACATCTGTTGGCTGATAGGTTTAACTAGTACCTAAGCAATAATTATGCCATGCTTCCAACTAAACCTCTAGGTGATGTTTAACACTAAAACCAAATACAGCACATCCCCAGCCCCAGCAGCCATGCAAACAGGGTTCATCTGGGCTTACCCAGCATGCCTGCCTTAGGTAGTGATAGCACCAGAAACAAAGGCTGAGCTGAGACACTAATTGTCAGCACACTCCCCCAGCCTCCAAGGAGAGTGATGGAATCTGGGGAACACACCAACCAGCAAATAATACACTGTTGAAAATACCACCATGCTGGAGGAATCACACAGAATGCAGAGGGCCAAGCCATACCAGGTCACATTATACACCATAGCAAGAGGAGGAGGAAAGACAAATGCATTTCTCTACTGGAGTCATTCTGCCTGCCTCCCCACACACATTTCTTGGCAACTGCCAACAAAATTGGCAATAGGCAGAGGAGGGGAGAACAGAAGGCTATCTTCATACTCCTACTCTGAATCATCATCCTGGCCACAGGGCCCTCTTTATGCAGGGCCCATCAGGGGCCAGGATGGAGTCTGGAGCCCAAAGCAAAGAAGAAGCAAGTCAGGAAGCCTGTCAGCCAAAGCCCCTGGATTTACTTGTCACACTATTTATGACAAACACGGCTGAGAAGAGAGGATCCTATGACTGCAGAATATCAATTATGTCTGAATTACACATTAGTCCTATTAAAGTTAAGGCAACCCACAGCAAGGCTACAAAGAAAACAACCCCACCAGGAGACCAGGGTTGCCCTGCTTTGTTCTCTACCCCATAATACACAGGGCTGGTGTTTTTGTTGGTTTTTGCTTTTTAAGGCAGGGGGTGGGGGGGAGGTTACTTGAATTTAAATTATCAATGAACACTATAATTTGTGTACAAGGAGAAAAGGAACATTCAGGAGTGCCAAGCACAAGCTCCTGAGACATGTGTAGCTGAGTCAGTTAGCGGCCCTCACGGCTTTTTCCTTTAGCCTCAGCACACTGCTCTCATCTCTTGGGAGCAGGCAAGCCAGCAGGCAAGGCCCATGCAGACAAAGAGGCACTGTCCCCCAGGTCGAGGGAGAAGATTAGCCTCTCAGAATGAAATTCATAGGACATCACACAGAATGAACAAGACCAGTCAGATGTGGGCCATCTAAGGAGGGAGCTGGGAGAGCATTACTGAAGACAGAGACCACATCTGTCTTATTCACTACTAGTTTGTTTGGCCAGTGTCACATACCATTGGCCAAATAGACCTGGCACACAGTGGGTACTCAGAAAACAACTCAATTAAATGCTAACTAGAAAAATATTGGGGTCTATGATGGTTTAAATGTAAAATGTTCCCACAGAATCATGTGTTTGAGTACTTACTTCACAGTTGGTGGCACTGCATGGGAAGGTTGTGGACCTTTGGGAAGTAAGGCTTGCTGGAGGAAGTGTGTTGCTGGGGGCAGACCTTAAGATGTCCCACTTGCAGCATTCAGCTTGCTCTTGCTACTACTTCTTGATGTAAAGATGTGATGCCCCAGCTGTCTGAACCTGCCATGCTTTCCCCCCATGCTGAAACACCCCCTCCAAACTGTAAGCCAAAACCTTTCCTTCCTTAGGCTGCTTCTGATCAGGATAATCTGTTCTAGCACCAGAAATAGAGGATCTGACTCACAAATGGTTTGCAAAGACTACATAAAGAACATAGAAAATAAAAAATGAAAATCCTGAGCTGGGAGATGGCTCAGGAGTTAAGAGCACTTGCCACTTCAGCATGAGTGTCTCTTGCAAGAGACCACCAAGTTCAACCCCTGTCATAGTCAGTTTCATGTTGCTAGGATGAACCTCCAAACCAGAGTTTATAGGAGGAACAGAATTTATTTCAGGGTTACAGATTCAGGGGAATTTCAGTAATGGAGAAAAAGAAGAAAAAAAGGCCCACAACCAAAAGCAAGAATAAAAACCCATAGCTGGCTGAGAGTGGTGGCACACACCTTTAATCCCAGCACTCGGGAGGCACAGGTAGGAGGATCACTGTGAATTCAAGGCCACTTGAGACTACATAATGAATTCCAAGTCACCCTGGACTAGAGTGAGACTCTACCTCAAAAAAAAAAAAAAAAAAAAAAGAAATAAAGAAATAGAGGACTTTTGGTTAAGATGGAGGCATAGGAAACACGCCAAAGCGGCCTAGGGGAGAAAAAGCCAAGAAAAAAAAAAAAAACAAACAGCAAAATACACTCTTCTATTAAAAACTGAGGTGTACAAGAAATTACCAACAGCAGCAGAGAAGTAGGAGAGATCCAGAGCACCCAGAGCCCACATAGGCAGGCAGAAGTGGCTCCAACAGCAGTGGCACAAGGTCTGCGGGACCACAGCTGCAAGGCTCGGCTTATGCCACAGGTAAAGCCAGGTGAGGGGATTTTCCACTCACACCAGAGGTCTTCGCAAACTCAAGAAACATAAAGAGAGAACCACAGCAAACAATGGAAGAGCAGATCACGAGGTAGAGAATCACATGGACCAGTGAGAGAACCAGAGCCACCATCCACAGCCTCCTCTCCCCCACTGCCAGCACAAGTGCCAACAATCACCAGAGACCAGGGGAAGGGAGCTCACAGCACCAGCGACCAGAGCAGCAATCCAACGACACAGGCAGCATTCTTGAACACATAGTGCACCAAGAGGGACCCAAGCAGGAGCACAGCATAACTGAAACCAAAATCATCCCAAAAGATAACTGGAATTACACCAGGTCAGTACCCACTAACTAAACCTGGTATATAGGCCTGAACCGGAAGTGCTAATTGCACCTTCCATAGCAAGATGAATTATATATTAAACCTAATGGATGGTCAGATTTGCCATTCTTATATAAGCTATATTTTGGGCTTCTTATTTGTTGCTTTCTGATTTATAGTGTCTTTGTTTCCTCTTCTGTTGTTCATTAGGGAAGGGTCTAACTTGGTCACAAGCTGATAGAACCCTCAACAGACCAGAAATCTTAACCTCCTTGCTGACAGGATTAAGGGTGTGGGGCACTACATACCCTAAGGGACAGTGACTTTGTTAGAGTTGTCATGATACCTACTCTTGCATAAATACTCTGTGCTGTTTTTTATGGAATGTGTACATTGTTTAAATTTTAGAACCTGCCTGTATTTTCTTCAAATCAGCCTACTTGAATACTCTCATAGCAGGCAAACCCAACACCTAGGGTAACTTTTATAGATACTCTGAGAGTCTTGAGAGCCACACCTAGCACCTTAAGTTCCTACCCTGAAGATATATAACATTGGATTGATTGATACATCTAATAATACTGCAGCTAACTAGAAAATCCAAGCATTAAATTAATCTAAGATGCAAATATATATATGTATATATATACACACACACACACACACACACACACAAAAACCACCAAAAATCAAGACACTATAAATCCACCAAAAAGTATTAATGTATCAGAAAGACCTCCAGTGGGAATGAGTTAGAGGAAATGCCTGAGAAAGATTTCCACAGAATGGGGCTGGAGAGATGGCTTAGCGGTTAAGCGCTTGCCTGTGAAGCCTAAGGACCCCGGTTCGAGGCTCGGTTCCCCAGGTCCCACGTTAGCCAGATGCACAAGGGGGCGCTTGCGTCTGGAGTTCGTTTGCAGAGGCTGGAAGCCCTGGCGCGCCCATTCTCTCTCTCTCCCTCTATCTGTCTTTCTCTCTGTGTCTGTCACTCTCAAATAAATTAATAAAAAAAAAAAATTTAAAAAAAAAAAAATAAATAAAATAAAAAAAAAAAAAAAAAAGATTTCCACAGAATGATTATAAATATGCTCAAAGAAGTCAAAGAGGAAATCAAAGGAATCAAAGAAGACACAGGAAACCAATTTAATGAAATAAAAAGGTCAATACAAGACATAAATAAGGAAATAGAGATAATAAAGAAAAACCAGCCAGAATTACTAGCAATGAAGAACACAGTTAATGAAATTAAAAAAAAAAAAAAAAAAACACTCTAAAAATCTCACCAGTAGAATGGGTAAAGGAGAAGACAGAATATCTAAACTACAAGAAAAGGGGCCAGACCTAATACAGTCCAACAAAGAGGAAGACAAACTATTAGGAAAATATAAATGGGAATTTCAAGATATTCGGGACACTATGAAAAGATCAAACGTAAGAACTCAGGGTATAGTAGAAGGAGAAGAATTTCACTCCAAAGGCATAGTAGGTGTTTTCAACAAAATCATAGAAGAAAACTTCCCCCAAATTGGGAAAGAGGTGCCAATGCAGGTACAGGAAATCCTTTAGAACACCAACCAGACAACACCTGGAAAGAATCTCTCCTCGCCATATTGTAATTAAACTACCAAACATACAAACCAAAGAAAATATACTGAAAGCAGTTAGAGAGAAAAATCAAATTACATACAAAGAAAAGCCCATCAGGATCACAGCAGATTACTTGGAGTGATGTATTCCAAGTTCTGAAAGATAACAAATGTCAACCAAGGTTACTTTATCCTGCAAAGCTATCCATTCAAGGAGATGAAGAAATAAGGACATTCCACAACAAAAACAGGCTAGAGGAATATTTGAAGACAAAACCAGCTCTACAGAAAATACTTGAAAGGATCCTCCATGCTGAAGAGAAAGAAAAGCACACATATAAGGAACCTGGAAAAAGCAAGCCATACTCAAATACTATATAAGAAAGCAAAGGTAAAACTGGAAGAACTACAAAAAAAAATGACAAAAATAAATACACGCCTTTCAATAATATTTCTTAATACCAACGGCCTCAATGCCCCAACCAAAAGACATAGGTTTGCAAACTGGGTTAAAAAGCAGGATTCTTCAATTTGTTGCCTCCAAGAAACTCACCTTTCTACAAAGGATGGACACTACGGTGTTGGAAAATGGTGTTTCCAGCAAATGGTCCTAGAAAACAAGCAGGGGTTGCTATCATAATATCTGACAAGGTAAACTTCAGTCCAACATTAGTTAGAAAAGATAAGGAAGGTCACTTTATATTGATTAAAGGCACACTCCAACAGGACATTACAATCATAAACATATGCTCTTAACATGGGGCTCCCAAATTCATCAAACAGAAACTATTAGAACTAAGGTCACAAATGACTGAGATGCAGGGATAGTTCAACATACACAACAGGCCATTACTGAGGCCCTTGGTTTTCCACCAGGAATAGAGGGTAAGACCCTATTGCTAAAGACACCACATACTTAGGCTGCAAGCCCACTGAGAAATCCTGCTGGAACTGAGCTGATAAGCTCCTCCATATA
Source organism: Jaculus jaculus (assembly GCF_020740685.1). Lineage (NCBI taxonomy): Eukaryota > Metazoa > Chordata > Mammalia > Rodentia > Dipodidae > Jaculus > Jaculus jaculus. The sequence goes on along the minus strand of NC_059114.1, from coordinate 47,175,732 downwards.
GACCAGCTGACAGAAAGCTGGAAGAAGCCATTCTGCATGCAGTTCAATGGGAGAAAGAGAAATCACCAGTGAAGATATTCAGCAGTGGACACTGCAAGCCTTATTTTTAGCCAGCCAGCTCAAATGAGCCAACAGGTGCAACAGTGGCATGTATGTCATGGAGGAAACCAACTGCCCTCTAATTTGACTGGAGGCCCACTCCATGGGAGGGAATACATCCCTGATACTGAAAACTTAAAACAGGGATAGTCATGAGCCCTAGGAGTATAACATCTGCTGCTGTCTGTATATACTATGCTCATCAAACTGCCCAGTAAACACTTCTCTTAATGTTCATATCCATATATTAATGCTACTCTCACTTTTGGTACAGAATCTTCTCTTTTCAGATGGCAGTGACCTTGGGATGACTCAGAAGGCATCGTGGTGCTGGAAAGAAGTGACAGGAATGCTCAGTACTACAATATCTCTGTCACACCTTCCAAGGCTCAGGGTCCATTGTGGAAGAGGCGGCAAAAAGAATGTAAGAGCCAAAGGAAGGGTAGAACTCCTTACAACATGCTCCCCCAGACACAAAATGGCCTGGATATCCATGACCTCACAGTGCATGACACCACCTACATAAGACCATCATAATAGGAGGAAAAGATCATGATATCAAAATAAATAAAAGAGAGACTGATTGAGATGGGGAGGAGATATGATGGAGAATGGAGTTTCAAAGGGGAAAGTGGGGGGAGGGAGGGCATTACCATGGGATATTTTTTATAATCATCTAAGTTATTAATTTTAAAAAATTGAAAAGAAAATACATACACATAGCTAAGCAGCAGGGAACCAGGCAGAGCTTAGACACTGCAGAGTTCCTTAGGCTGGAACTCAGATCCACCCTCAGTGACACCTTAGGACTAGATCCCAGGATCCACCTACAGTGACACCTCCTCTAGCCAGAAGACTGGAGATCCAAGTTACAAGCTTTAATAAACTCTTGAATCTATTGAGGGATATCCATTCAAACTACCACAATCCCCAAGACCCCACATAAAAAGCTGGGTATTGCAAGACATGTCAGTGACTGCAGTGAAGGGGGCATGCAACTGGAGAATGATGAGGGCTCCCTGATAGACAGCGGCTCTGGCTGAGGGAAGAAACCCCAACTCAAGGAGCCATAAGAGGGGATTATGATCAGGGTACACTGTGTAGAAATTATCCCCATTACCCATGTAAGCCAGAGGTAGTCATGAGCCCTTATGGGTGTAACGCCTGCTGCTATCTGGCTAAATGTATATACTATGCTCATCAAACTGCCCAGTAAGCACTTCTCTTAATGTTCATACCCATATATTAATGCTACTCTCACTTTTTCGTTAGAGAACTTTCTCTTTTCAGATGCCTTGGGATGACTCAGAAGGCATCACAGTGATGAGAAGAAGTGACACAGGAGTGCTCAGCACTACAATATCTCAATCACACCTTCCATGGCTCAGGGTCCAATGCAGAAGGAAAGAATCTAAGAGCCAAAGGAAGGGTAGGACTCCTTGCAATATGCTCCCTCAGACACAAAATTGCCTGGATATCCATGACCTCACAGTGCCTAATGCTTCCTACACAAGACCATCATAATAGGAAGAAAAGATCATGACATAAAAATAAAGGAGAGACTGATTGATAGGGGGAGGGGATATGATGGAGAGAGGAATTTCAAAGGGGAAAGTCAGGGGAGGGATGGAAATACCATAGGATATTGTTTACATACATGGAAGTTGTTAATTATAAAAAATAAAAATTTAGCCATTCGTGGTGGCACACACCATTAATCCCAGCACTTGGGAGGCATAGGTAGGAGGATCACTGTGAGTTCAAGTCCACCTTGACACCGAGACTACCTAGTGAATTCTAGGTCAGCCTGGTCTAGACTGAGACTCTACTTCGAAAAACAAACAAACAACAACAACAAAATTAACAGGGACTAGGGAGACTGCTCAGCAATTAAAAGCATTTGATTGTAAAGTTTGACAGCCCAGCCCAGGGTCCATGCTATAGTACCTATGTAAAGCCAGAAGCACAAAGTAGTATATACATCTGGAGTTTATTTGCAGTGGTAGGAGGCCCTAACACACCCATATTCTCACTCTTTCTCTGTCTCTCAAATAAATTAAAATAAAGTTGTTGTTTTTTTTAAGGAGCTTTAAGAGAAGTTCTCCTCTGGCCTCTGCATGCACATGCATGAGGTGCACACATCTATGCATGCATGCACATAAAAGAGAGACTCTCCAGGCTGCAGGGATGGCTTGACGGTTATGGCATTTGCCTGCAAAGCCAAAGGACCCAGGTTCCATTCCCCAGGACCCACGTTAGCCAGATGCACAAGGGGGTGCATGTATCTGAAGTCTGTTTGCAGTGGCTGGAAGCCCTGGCGTGCTCATTCTCTCTCTCTCTCTCTCTCTCTCTCTCTCTCTCTCCCTTTCTCTGTCAAATAAATTAATTAATTAAAATAAAGTACTTTTTTTTTTAAAAAAAAAGTAGACTCCAAATCTGGTATCCTAACAGTCTGAGAAAGATATGCCAGTCAGATTATAGATACAGCTCTCAAAAGACAATGAAGGAAAGAGAAAAAATCTGGACAAAATATTGAGTGCTTTCAGATGAGGAAATAAGAACAGCAAGGTTAAATAAACTTCTAAAGAATTACAGCTAGTACATGATTTAAATCTAGGTATATTTGATAGTATGACTATCCCCAAAAGCTTTCCACCAGAGGCAAACTGGCTTGTAGCCATTTTCCAGTTTTTAGCCATTCACACAGATCAGGTTAGTAGTCATGTTCCTGGAGTTAACTAAAACTATGGCTTCATGGGTTCTTATAAATTCACATGCCTGAGAAAGCACCCCCCCACACACATACACACCCTCTGAACCGAAATCTGATTGAACCAGCTCAATTTCCAGGCCTGCAAAGCTGCCCATGATAGCTAATTCCTGTCTTTACAACTCTGGCAAAGCATAGGTCAGGACCCAATTAGGGAAAAAAAAAAAAACGGAGAATAACCTCTACAAGCCCAACCAAAGATTGCAAATGAGTCTCCCTCATTCCTAGCTGTGTCATTAATGCACAGAAGTCTCTTCAAAAGCTTTCAATTCAGGGCCTGGAGAGATGGCTTCATGGTTGACACTTGCCTCCAAAAGCCTAATGACCCAAGTTCAATTCCCTAGTACCCACGTAAGACAGATGTACAAGGTAATTGCATGCATCTAGAGTTTGTTTGCAGTGACTAGAGGCCTTGGCACACCCATTCTCTCTCACTCATTCAAATAAATAAAATTTTTAAAAGCCTTAACTTCTGATTCAAATAGAAATAACAAAAATTACAAGCCATGGATTTCTGTTTGGCCTTTAGAAGCAAATGAGCCTTACCACCATGATGCTCACTTCTTCCCTAGAGTTTCCAGAAATCTCCATACATTTGGTCTCAGTAGCACAAGTTATGAAGGGCAGGGTGATTTACAATATAGATTTTTCAAGAGACAAGAATTAAGGATAAGGCAATATTCCTATTGGAGGTGAACACCCTGAACAAACTCAGAGAAAGCAAAGGAGAACTAAAACATTGTCTCCCAGTTTTCCTTTTGTATCAAGACTTTTGTCAGTTAAAATTGGGTTTGTTTTTGAAGCTTGGGAAAGCTGATGATTCACCCAGGATCACAACAGCTGCTGAGAAGACCTATGGGAAGAAGCCACCCGGCAAAGACGGGCTGGGTACGGCGAAGAGCGTCTCTAAGGAATGCCCTACATGGCAAGCCATATGTTGTCAGGATATTAATCCAAACCCATCTTGCAGACTTTACAATGTTTATACTCTCTGGGATGTGGAGCATTAAATTATCTCCAAGGACCACATGAGTCCTTCCAATTCTATTCCATACTTACTTCTTTGCTAAAAAGATTTCTAACCTAGAAACAAAGTCCTTTGCCTAATACCAGCAATAAGTCTTCAACAAAGAGTAGAAAACCAGATTGCCAGTTCAAACCCCACTAAAAGATATTCCTCCAGCCAAGGAGTGGCAACACACACCTTTAATCCCAGCATTTAGGAGGCTGAGGTTGGAGGATTACCATGAGTTCTAGGCCAGCCTGGGCTACAGTGAAACTCTACTTTAAAAAAGAAAAAGAATATACTTCCAATGGACCCCTAGTTTTACCCTATTTGGAAAATGGAGAAACAAACTACTGGCCATTTCCAGGGGTCTATGTCGTTCAGAGTCCTGGAAAAGGCTCAAAATGGGAGGAAAAAGACAAGACAAGGGCTCCATTCCTGCCCCAAGTGAAACAAACAGCTCTGGAAACTCAGAGGCATATGAGAACACCAGGGGACTACCTCCCTGCCACAAGAACTAAGAGCAAGGGGCCCAAACTCAGCTAGCTTGTATGAAAAAGTCATTCAAATTCTCTGGAAATTTCTACTACTATAAAATAGGGATGCTAGCCAGATGTGGTGGTGCACGCCTTTAATCCCAGCACTCGGGAGGCAGAGGTAGGAGGATCACCATGGGGTAGAGGCCACCTTGAGACTACATAGTGAATGCCAAGGCAGCCTGAGCTACAAGACCCTACCTCAAAAAAAAAAAAAAAAAGAGAGAGAGAGAGAGAGAGAAAAATAGGGATATTAGAAGGATCAAATAATGTATTAGTAAACAATAAAATTTGAAAACAGTAAAATGTTGAACACAATTTAAAGCCTGACTGTTTTTCCAAAGACCACTAAGTAACAAACGCTAAGACTTTTAGGGAATAAATAGAGGGAAAGAGGGAGGGAGTGAGGGAAGAAGCTTTAACTGTTTGTTTTGTGTTTTTTTTGTTGTTGTTGTTATTTTTTAAGGTAAAGGAAATTTACTGAGAGAAAAGTGAAAAAGCCCCAAAATGTCAAAGCAAGCACGCTTAGGATTTCAGCCAACATCCAAAGCAGACCAAGGGGGGTGGAGTGTTTTATTTGTTTTTTGTTGTTGTTGTTGTTGTTTTTTGTTTTATGGGGTTTTTTTGAATGAGAACTCAAAAGTGGGCAGGCTCAGAGAGGATCTATGAGCAACCACCAAAGCTGTCTCCTTTGAGAGGCAGTCTACAGTGACTGGATCCAGATGCTTGCTAAGAAATTCACACATCATGAGTAAAACAAAGAAATGTAATGGGCAATCTATACACAGTTCTATGCAAGTACATCTGAAAAATTATAATGAAGAGGCTGGAGAGATGGTTCAGTGGCTAAAGGCATTTGCTTGATGGCCTGGGTTCAACTTGCCAGTACCTATATAAAGCCAGATGCACAAAGTGGTACATGTGTCTAGAATTTGTTTGCAGTGGCAGGAAGTCCTGGGGTGCCCATATTCACTCTCTTGTTCTCTAAAATACTTTTTTTTTTTCCTTGAGGTAGGGTTTCGCTTCAGCCCAGGCTCACCTGGAATTCACTATGTAGTCTCAGGGTGGCCTTGAACTCGTGGCAATCCTCCTACCTCTACCTCCCAAGTGCTAGGATTAAAGGCATACACCACCACACCCAGCAATAAATAAATATTTTTTTAAATGGGGTCGGGGCTAGAGAAATGGTTTAGTGGTTAAAGCACTTGCCTGCAAAGCCAAAGGACCCAAGTTGGATTCCCCAGGACCCACATAAGCCAGATGCACAAGGTGGTACATGCATATAGAGTTTGTTTGTAGCATCTAGAGGCTCTGGTGCACCCATTCTCTATCTGCCCCTCCTCCCTCTCTCCTTCTCTCTCTCTCTGTATAAATAAATAATTTTTTTAAAAAAATTATAAGGTTAAGGATGTATCTCAGTTGATAAGAGTACTTCCCTAGCATGCACAAGACCCTAGGTTCAATCCCCAGTACCACATAAACCCAGTGTGGTAACACATGCCTATAAGCCTAGCACTGAAGAGATGGAGCCATGAAAATAAGAAGTTCAAGATCATTCTTGGGCGTATAGCAAGTTTGAGGCCAGCCTGGACTATATGACACCCTGTCCCCAAAAAATTTTAAAAGGGTGAGGAGGGCTGGGAAGTTAGCTCAGGCAGTGAAATGCTTCTCTTACAAGCATTACCTCAGTTCAATCCCTAGAACCCATGAAGAAAATGCTAATGTGGTGGGATATGCTTGCAATCCCAGTGCTGGTGGAGGAGCGAGGAGCGTGGATCCCCGGGGTTCACAAACCAGGCAATCTAGCCTTATTGGTAAGCTTCAGACTAATGAAAGACCCTGTCTCAAAAAATATGAACAAGGGACTAGAAAGATGGCTCAGCAGCTAACACACTTGCCTGCAAAGTCTAAGGACCCAGATTCAATTCCCCAGGACCCACATAAGCCAGATGCACTAGGTGGCACATGTGTCTGAAGTCTGCAGCACATGCAGGCCCTGGTGCATCCATTCACTCTCGCACATGCTTGCTCGCTCTCCCTCTCTCTCTCTCTCAGATAAATAAAAAATATATGGGCTGGAGAAATGGCATAGCAGCTAAGGCACTTGTCTGAGAAGCCTAAGGAGGACCTAGGTTCAATTCCCCAGAACCCATGTAAGCCAGATACACATGGTAGTACATATGTCTGGAATTTGTCTGCAGTGGCTGTAGGCCTGTCTCTCTTTCTTTCATAAATAAATAAAATAGTATTTTTAAAAAGATGGACAAGCCAGGCATGGTGGCACACACCTTTAATCCCAGCACTCCAAAGGCAGAGGTAAAAGGATGACCATGAGTTTGAGGGCAGCCTGGAACTACAGAGTGAGTTCTAGGCCATCCTAGGAAAGAAAAAAAAAAAAAAAAAAAAAAGACGGACAAGAATTACATCTAAAATTGTCCTGCGGCCTCCAAAGACACATGCACTCAAATGTAACCACACACACATACACGGTAATAATGAGAATGTATTCTCTGGGTTGAATTCCCAGGATCAATAATTTGGAAAATATACACAAAAGTGTATGATGCAAAACCAGTACTGTTTCTTTCCCCATTCTCGGCCACCCAAACTCCTCACCAGAGACATCCTCTACTTTCAGTGTCTTATATTTTCTTCCAGGGAGATCCCAATTGGCTAGTTTCTGCCTCTGTTGAGAATCTCAACACTCTCATTCCTACAAGGAAAAGCCAAGCATGTAAATACTGCCAGGGGAACCTCAGAAACTACAAAAAGAATGAGAGCCAGTGGGAAGATATCACCCTGCAAAAGGTTCCATGAAGGCTCAGGCTCCCTTCTGCATATTATACTGCTTTGCCCTTCAGCTAGCCACATTTAGGCAATGATTTTATATATGACCCTTTCAGCTATATTTGTTCACGAAGAGCTTTCCTCTCAGTGAGGTCATTAACAGAAGTGGTTGTGGCTCTACCAGCCTGGCCACCAGACTCACTCAAGCAGCCAGAAGTAACAACTAGCAAACGTGCCTCAGCAGATACTATGGACAAGAGCAAAGCTTATAGTAGTCTCAGGGTTACTGTCTTGCTAGGATCAAAAGTTGCTTACCCGGTAAAATCAGAATACAAGGGAGAATCAAGCAGAACTCAGTGATGTTCTACAGGATTCAGCCCAAGAGATTACATCTCTACTTTAAAAAATTACAATAGGGGCTGGAGAGATGGCTTAGCGGTTAAGCACTTGCCTGTGAAGCCTAAGGACCCCGGTTCAAGGCTCAATTCCCCAGGACCCACATTAGCCAGATGCACAAGGGGGCACATGCATCTGGAGTTCATTTGCAGTGGCTGGAAGCCCTGGCGCATCCATTCTCTTTCTCTCTGCCTGTTTCTCTCTCTGTCGCTCTCAAATAAATAAGAATAAACAAAAAATATATATATTTTAAAAATTACAATAAACCAGAAATGGTGGCACACACCTTTAATCCCAGCACTCAGGAGGCAGAGGCAGGAGGATTGCCATGAGTTCAAAGCCACCCTGAGACTTCGTTGTGAATTCCCGGTCAGCCTGGGCTAGAGTGAGACCCTACCTCAAAAAAAAAAAAAAAAATTACAAGACGCTCTCCACCAGAGCTAGGCTTTCACCAACACTCCCTGAAAAGCATTCACAGAATGCCCTCTACTCTCTCTGCTCCACAGAAAGTAGGGGAACCTGCCACACCCAAAGGTCACAAGCCAGTGGCTTGTAGGTCAAATTGGATCACAAATGGGAGTCCCTAGAGATTTCATGTAAAGTCTGAATTTGGGGCTTCTCTTAAAATAAATACAATATATCCAGGTACAGTGGCACATGCTTTTAATCTCAGCACTCAGGAGGCAGAGGTAGGAGGATCACCATGAGTTTGAGACCTCCCTGAGACAACATAGTGAATTCTAGGTCAGCTTGGGCTAGAGTGAGACCCTACCTCGAAAAACCAACAATATGTATGTGTGTGTACATATGTGAGCTTAAACAGTCCAGGGTAACACAGGCCCACCATTCCTGCTGCTTCACACTGACTGTTCCCTTCCCTTTCTGGTCCTGAAAAAAATCCAAGTTGAAGACTACCAGCCAGTGAATTACAGCAATGCAGCAAATGATGATGGATACTTTAGTTGACCAAAAAGCAAGCCTTTTATGCTAACAAGCTTTTAACAAGCACTGTCTCTGTACCAGGAACTGTGTTGGGGGAGAACCAAAGAGGAATAAGGAAGGCAGTTTCTAAAGGAATTTCTAATCCAATTGGGAACATAAGACATATTCAAAGAAATCAGTTTTACATATGAAGGACTTTCAGAATGGAGCATGGTGAACTCACTGTAACTGGGGATCAAGGAGTGCTGCAGGGAAGAAGTAGGATTTCAATACCCAGGGTTACCATTTCCCAGACTTTCATGTACTCATTTCAACATTTATGGTGTCAATATTACACTCAGCACCATGCTAAAAGACACAAAATAAAGCAGCTCATATAAGAGACAAATAACTAAACTGCAATGAGGTGTGCTGAATTCAGTAAGCAAGGTGTTGCTGTGGGGATACAGAAGAGGAGGTACTGAAGAAGATGGATCTGCAGCATATAGTAGGCACCACAGTAAGTAGACTCTGGGCAGAACTGGCGGAGATGCAAACACAGGCATGCTTGGAGGACCATATGGAGCGGTTTATCAGGAGCAGAGGGACATGTAAGTAGTAGCTCACTATATAATTCAAGCGGTAGGATAGGGACACACTGCCACAGGCTTGGAACGCCAGGACAATTTTACAGCAGTGGGTGCCATGGAAGGCTTCCAAGACTGTTTTCACTGATTAGCACGGCATATACAAAGACCCAAAGCAGCAAATCGGAAGCAAGAAATCAAAGCTGGTTTCTATTATAACTCAGAAGAACATACTAGGAAACAGGGGAAGCAAAAGATTAGGTAAGAAACTACAGGGGGTTGCCAAAAATTTTTAAACAATATTATTTCCTTAAATTTCTTTCTTTTTTTGTTGTTTTTGTTTTTTGAGGTAGGGTCTCGCTCTAGCCCAGGCTGACCTGGAATTCACTATGTATTCTCAGGGTGGCCTCAAACTCACAGAGATCCTCCTACTTCTGCCTCCTGAGTGCTGGGATTAAAGGTGTGTGCCACCACACCCGGCTCAGTTTTGGCTTTTTAAAACAGGGTCTTGGAGCTGGAGAGATGGCTCAGAGGTTAAAGATACTTGTTTGAAAGCCTGATGGCCTGGATTCAATTCCAAAGTACCCATGTTTTAAAAAAACAAAACAGGGTCTCATATAGTTCTAGCCAGAATTCATTGGAGAGTTGAGGATGACCTTGAACTCTTGATACTCTAGCTCCACCTCTAAGTACTGGGATTATTAAGTATGTTCCACTACACACAGCCCCATTATAAAACAAAAAGGAGGGCTGGAGAGATGGCTTAGCAGTTAAGGCCTTTGCCTGCAAAGGCAAAGGACCACGGTTCAATTCTCCATGACCCACCTAAGCCAGATGCACAAGAGGGCGCATGCATCTGGAGTTCGTTTGCAGTGGCTGGAGGCCCTGGCGTACCCATTCTCTCTCTGTCTCTCTTTCTCTGTCTCCGTTTCTCTGTCAAATAAATAAGTAGCTACAGATAGATACTATTATTCCCATTCTACAGATCATGAAACTAAGGCTTAGAGAAAATAAGCAACTTACACACTAACAGCTAGCAGACAGCAAGACATGAATCCAAGAAAGCCTGACCCCAAAGTATTCTTAAACTGCTGTGACATATATTCATTATCTTTCTCTTTTAGAGATGGATTTAAGGTTTGCTTCAGTCACCAGATACAGTCCACTGGCGTATGCAGCCCCATTCTTTACAGAAAACAAAGCTGTCTGGCCAGAGCACTATTTTTCTGTTTCTAATGCAGGAGATGATTTCAAATCTCATTTCCTCTGAGGTAAGAGCAAGAGGGAAGGGACTTTAACGTGAGCAGAAGACAAACTAGCATGAGAGACAAAACTTTCAACAGTAAGGATTTTAAGATAATGGAGGAGGGAGTGCCTTGAAAACGGAAAGGCAGCCTGAGTTACATAAGACTCTGTCTCCAAAAAAACAAAGAATGGAGAGATGATTCAGCGGTTAAGCGCACTTCCTGCACCAGCATGAAGGTGAGGGCATGGGGGGGGACCACTATAATTTGAATCTCCAGAACCCACATAACAGCTGGGTTTGACCACATGCCTCTATCCCCAGTACCACAAAAGAGAGCAGAGACCAGGGAATCACCTGGGCTCATGAAAAGCTCCAGTATCAGTAAGAAACGTGGCTCAAACAAGAACACGTAGAAGGGTGATGGAACGGACATCAAAATTTTGTGCCATTTTATATTGGATACAGTAAATGAGGTAACAATGTGTCCAAAGTGCATATTGAACCATGGTATTCAATAGAAATTTGTTGAATTTGTCATTAAAAAAAAAAAAAATTCTGTTCCAGTCACCCACAGGATAGTGCATGGGGTGTTGAAAGGCCACATGCCAGTGTATACATCACACACAGCACATTATATATACATAAGTAACCTCAAAAATAAAAATAAGAGCCGGGCGTGGTGGTGCACGCCTTTAATCTCAGCACTTGGGAGGCAGAGGTAGGTGGATCGCCATGAGTTCAAGGCCACCCTAAGACTGCACAGTGAAATCCAGGTCAGCCTGAGGTAGAGTAAAACCCTGCCTTGAGAAACCAAAATAAATAAATAAATAATATATATACATATAATAAAAATATAATAAAATTGAGGGCTAGAGAGATGGCTTAGTGGTTAAGTGCTTGCCTGTGAAGCCTAAGGACCCCAGTTTGAGGCTCGATTCCCCAGGACCCACGTTAGCCAGATGCACAAGGGGGCACACACATCTGGAGTACGTTTGCAGTGGCTGGAGGCCCTGGCGCACCCATTCATTCTCAATCTCTGTCTCTCTGCCTCTTTCTCTCTCTCTGTCTGTCACTCTCAAATAAATAAAAATGATTTTTAAAAATAAAAAAAAATTGATTTGTTTTGAGAGACAGAGAAAGAGATGGGGGAGGAGGAAAAAGGGGTGCACCAGGGTCTCTAGCCACTACAAACTCCAGACACATGTGCCTCCCTGTGCATCTGGCTTATGTGGGTACTGGGGAATCAAACCAGAGTCCTTAGGCTCTGCAAGCAAGAACCTTAACTGCTAAGCCATCTCTCTAGCCCAAAAATTGACTTTTTAAAGTCCATTTACAAAAAATGGGGGCTGGAGTGGTGGCTTAGCAGTTAAGCGCTTGCCTGTGAAGCCTAAGGACCCCAGTTTGAGGCTCATTTACCCAGGACCCATGTTACCCACATGCACAAGGGGGTGCACGCATCTGGAGTTCGTTTGCAGTGGCTGATGCCCTGGCGCGCCCATTCTGTCTCTATCTCCCTCTGCCTCTTTCTCTCTGTTGCTCTCAAATAAATAAAAATAAACAAAAAAAAAACTTTAAAAAAATTGTATCAACTTTCCTTACCAGACCTTTTATATGCATCTCGGTTGTCTTTTTTTGTTTGTTTGCTTGTTTTTGCTTTTCAAGGTAGGGTCATGTCCTAGCCCTAAGCCGACCTGGAATTCACTATGCAGTCTCAAGCTGGCCTCAAACAGTGATCCTTCTACATCTGCCTGCTGAGTACTGGGATTAAACATGTACACCCTCATGCCTGGCTGCATCTCAGACACTTTATTCAGTTTGTAGAAGCCTTTTCACTTCACCAGGTAGAAGGATAAACTATATGTACACAAGTGAATAGATGTGGAGGTCAGTTTACCAATTTCTGTGCTATTCCATGCCTGTGGTAATTAGAAGGCACATTCAAGGAACCTCCTCTGGGAGCTTCATGGCCAATGATGAGCCAAACTCAGAAACCTGTCCCTCCCCACTTCCTTGCACATGTGAAAGATGACATGTGCTAAACTTCAGACACTAATTGCCTAAAGACTCCAATGCCCAGTCTGGGCACATGGGGCCAACAGAGGAGAATAACCTAAAACATGGAAGTCCCATAAGGCACCATAGAAGCAGACAGTAAACTAAACACCTCAAAAGTTTGGTGGAGCCCAGACAGAAATTTTTTCTCCCTGACCTCCACATCTACCCTCATTTTATTTCTTCTACAACTCCCTTACCGACAATAGGCTTTGAAGAAACAATCTCTTTTTTTGTTGTTGTTTTGATTTTTTATATTTATTCATTTGTGAGGAGAAAGGGAGAGAAATGAATCAGTGCAAGTGAATTCTAGATGTAAGAGCCACTCATACGGCTTTACATGAGAAATGAAAATTGAACCTGGCAGCCTTTGAAAGCAAGTGCCTTAACCACTGAGCCAACTCCCCAGTCCTGTTTTGTTTTTTTGTTTCTTTTTGGTTTTAAGGTAGGATCTCACTCTGGCCCAGGCTGACCTGGAATTCACTATGTAATCTCAGGGTGGCCTTGAACTCACAGTGATCCACCTACCTCTGCCTCCTGAGTGCTAGGATTAAAGGCGCCAAGAGTGTTTTGTTTTTTTAAATATATTTCATTTACTTATTTATTTATTTATTTGCGAGAAAAAGGCAGAGAGAGAGCGAGGGAGGGAGGGAGGGAAGGAGACAATGGGCACACCAGGGCCCCAAGCCACCATAAATGAACTCCATATGCACGCGCCACCATGTGCATCTGGCTTACATGGGTCCTGGAGAATCGAACCAGGATCCTTTGGCTTTGCAGGCAAACGCCTTAACCACTACACCATCTCTCCAGCCCTTTTCAATTTTTTAAAATATATTTTATTTACTTACTTATTTATTTGAGAGAAAGAGGCAGAGAGTTTTTTTTTTTTTTTTTTTTTTTTTTTTTTGAGATAATCTCACACCTTAGTTCAAGATGTCCTTAAACTTGCATTGTAGTGAGGCTGACCTGGAATTCATGATCTTTCTGCTTCAGCCTCCCAAGTGCTGGGATTATATGTGTGCCACCATTCTCAGCTTGAAAAAAAAGAAAGAAAGAAAGATAGATAGATAGATAGATTTGAAATAACTTTGAAAAGGGCAAACAATATCTGTTTAAAAAAATATTAGAAATTAAGCCAGGTGTGGTGGCGCATGCCTTTGATCCCAGCACTCGGAGCCAGAGGTAGGAGGATCACCGTGAGTTCAAGGTTACCTTGAGACTACATAGTGAATTCCAGGTCATCCTGAGCCAGAGTGAGACCCTACCTCAAAAAAAAAAAAAAAAAAAATTAAAAACTGGGCTGGAGAGATGGCTCAGAAGTTAAAATCCTTGTTTGCAAAGGCTAATGACCCAAGTTCAGTTACCAAGTACCCATATAAAGCCAGATGCCCAAAGTGGCGCACACATCTGGAGTTTGTTTGCAGTGGCTGGAGGCCCTGGCATGTCCATACTGTCTGTCTATCTTCTAGCTCTCTCTGCTTGCAAAGAGATCTATTTTTTAAAAAGAAAATACTAGAATTATCAGTAAAGCAGAAATGTCATTCTTACAAACATACCAATTCTGTGCTGGAGAGATGGCTTAGCGGTTAAGCGCTTTCCTGTGAAGCCTAAGGACCCCGGTTCGAGGCTCGGTTCCCCAGGTCCCACGTTAGCCAGATGCACAAGGGGGCGCACGCGTCTGGAGTTCGTTTGCAGAGGCTGGAAGCCCTGGCGCGCCCATTCTATCTCTCTCCCTCTATCTGTCTTTCTCTCTGTGTCTGTCGCTCTCAAATAAATAAATAAATAATTTTAAAAAATGCCAATTCTCTTTCTAATAAATAAATAAAAATATTTTTTAAAAAACTCAGTGAGGGGGCTGGAGAGATGGCTTAATGGTTAAGTGCTTGCCTGTGAAGCCTAAGGACCCCGGTTCGAGGCTCGGTTCCCCAGGTCCCACGTTAGCCAGATGCACAAGGGGGCGCACGTGTCTGGAGTTCGTTTGCAGAGGCTGGAAGCCCTGGCGCGCTCATTCTCTCTCTCTCCCTCTATCTGTCTTTCTCTCTGTGTCTGTCACTCTCAAATAAATAAATTTAAAAAAATTAAAAAAAAAAAAACTCAGTGAGGGCTGGAGAGATGGTTTAGTGGTTAAGGCGCTTGCCTGTGAAGCCTAGGGACCCATGTTCAATTCTCTAGACCCCACATAAGCCAGATGCACAAAGGTGAGGCAAGCACAAGGTCACATATGGCCACTAGGTGGCGCAAGAATCTGGAGTTCAATTGCAGTGGCTGAGGCCCTGGTGTGCCAATGTCTTTCTCTGTCTCTCTCTTGCTCTCTCTAAAAATTAAAACTCAATGAGCACCTTAATAAAATGTATTTATTTGGCATGTATTTGTGTATTATGAAGGAGACACGTGTGTGTGTGTGTGTTTTGAGACAAAAGGGCAGCAACAAGTGTCTCCAATTGTTTTCCATCTTATTTTTGAGATAGGGTCTATCACTGAACCTAGAGCTTACCAATTCAGCTAAATTAGCTGGGCAGTGAGACCCTAGGATCCTCCCATCTCTGCCTCCAAGTGCTGAGGTCACAAGCACCTGCCACCATGCCTGGCTTTTATGTGGACACTGAAGAGCCACATACACTCAGAAACATGTCCCATGGGGCCTGGAACATAGGAGGGCACTGAAGATCCACATACGCTCAGACGGCCAGCACTCTCCCACTGAGCCATCTCCCCGACCTCAGTGTGCTCCTCAGCCCTGGAAGCATGTCCCACGGGGCCTGGAGCATAGTAGGGCCAGGAGAAAGCTTAGTGGAATGGCCAAATGTCCTGCTGATGACCACAGACCCATGGGATGGTAGTGCACAGTGCAACGAAATTGGAAAGAACTTTGGAGTCAGACCTTGGTTTAATTCCTAGCTGCACCAAGATTTCTTTAAATCATTTTAAAAATATTTTATTTATTAACAAGCACAGAGAGATAAAGAAAAGATAGAGAAAATGAGTACATCAGGGCCTCCAGCCACAACAAAGTCCAGACATATGCACCACTTTGTGCACTTGCCTTTACTTGTGTACTTGGGAATCAAACCCAAGCCATTGGGCTTTGCAGGCAAGTACCTTAACTGCTGGGTCATCTCTCCAACCCCAAGGTTTTTTGAAATTATTATTATTTTTTGTTTATTTTTATGTATTTCTTTGATAATGGCAGAGAGAGAGAGAGAGAGAATGGGCGCGCCAGGGCCTCCAGCCACTGCAAACGAACTCCAGACGTGTGCGCCCCCTTGTGCATCTGGCTAACGTGGGTCCTGGGGAATCGAGCCTTGAACTGGGGTCCTTAGGCTTCACAAGCAAGTACTTAACCACTAAGCCATCTCTCCTACCCTAAAATTATTTTATTTTGTGCCACTCTGTGCATCTGGCTTTACGTGGGTACTAGGGAACTGGACCAGGGCCTTTAGGTTTTGCAAGGAAGCACCTAAACCACCGAGCGAGCTCTCCAGCCCCATGAACATAAGTTCTCAGGCTTTGCCAGCAAGTGCCTTAACTGCTAAGCCATCTCTCCAGCCCAAGATTTTTTTAATTGGACAGGATCTTGCTGTGCTGCCTAGGCTGGTCTCAAAACTCATATTCAGAGGAAATGTTCTCATTCATCAGCTTCCCCTAGAGCTGGGACTAACATCATGTGCCAGCACTCCTGTCTTCTACCACATGTTGCACTGTTTGTTTGTTTTGTGTGTTTTGAGAGAGAGTGTATGGGCATTCCAAGGTATCTTATCACTGCAAACTCCAAACACATATGCCACAGTGTGCATCTGGCTTACATGGGTACTGAGGAATTAAACACTCCTGGCATGCTTTACAAGCAAGTGCCTTTAACCACTTAACCACCTCCTCAGCACCCACCAAGGTTTTGGGTTTTTTTGTTTGTTTGTTTGTTTTTGTTTTTGTTTTTTTGTTGTTTTTTTTTTTTTTTGAGGGTCTCACTCTAGCCCAGGTTGACCTGGAACTCACTCTGCAGACCCAGGCTGGCCTCAAACTCACAGCAATCCTCCTACCTCTGACTCATGAGTGCTGGGATTAAAGGGGTGCACCACCATACCCAGCAGAACCTCATGAAGGTTTTTAACCTTACTAAAATCATTTATCCTCACTAAGCTTCCATTTCTTCATCTATAAAATGGGAAATACTGGGCTGGAGAGATGGTTTAGCAGCTAAGGCATGTGCTTGCAAAGCCAAAGGATCCCAGTTCTATTCCCCAGAACCCATGTAAGCCAGATGCACAAGGGGGCACACATGTCTGGAATTCGTTTGCAGTGGCTGGAGGCCCTGGCGTGTCCATTCATTCTCTCCCCCCCCCCTTCTTTCTGTCACTCTCAAAATAATAAATAATTTTTTTAAGTATTTTTAAAATTCCACAGAGGAGGGGTTGGAGTGAGGGATCAGAGGTTAAAGGTGTTTTCTTGCAAAGCCTGCTGGTCTAAGGTCAATTCCCCAGTGCCCACAGAAGCCAGATAGACATTAGTTTGCAGCAGCAAGAAATCCTAGTGTGCTAATACGCACACGTAATTGCAATTATATATTTTTTTTAATTCCACAAGGGCCAGGCATGGAGGCACATGCCTTTAATCCCCGCACTTGGGAGGCAGAGGTAAAAGGACCACTGTGAGTCAGAGGCCAGCCTGGAGCCACAGAGTGAATTCCAAGTCAGCCTAAACTAGAATGAGATCCTACCTGAGGGGTTGGGGGAATCCCACAAGGGCTGTGCATAGCATTGCATACCTTTAATCCCAGCACATGGGAGGCAAAGATAGGAGGATCACTGTGAATTCAAAGACAAGCCTGAGACTACAGTGAGTTCCACATCAGACTGGACCAGAATGAGACCCTACCTCTTCCAAAAAAAAAAAAAATTACACAAGGGATTGTGAAGTGGGGGGGGGTCTCAAAACATAATAAACAAAAAGCTAGCACTTGATTAAATGAACCCAAAGGGGTGGACCCAGTTGCACAGGGACAACAAGCTCCTTAATGGCCCTGAGTAGGGTAATCAATTGCCTCCACTTCCCTGAACTTTGCTGACCCGGGGGGAAGAAAGTCCCACATCTGAGAAATACCTCTGCCCAAAAAAAACTGAAATGGTTATTCACCTTTCTTATGGGGGACATCAATGAAGGAATTTCTACCTCACAAATGAGGGAACATGAAGGATCCATAGCCCTTCGGCAGCATTCTTCAGAAAAGACTGGCATCTGCCACTTGCGTAGCGTAGCTCTGAGCTCTTGATCCCTCACCTCTAAAGCCTTGGCATACACTGTTATTCATACATTGCCTATGCTACTTCCTTCTCAATACCAAAGCCATGGGCAAGATTAGGAAGATGAGGGCAGACTCTGCTGGCAATCAACACAACCACACCCATGTTTATGACTGCCTGGTGGAACCTGAGGAAACTCCAAACAGGGGCTGACCACAGTTCTGTTGCTGTTGCACCCTCCTTAGCTCCAGGGTAGAAGGCTGCACAAGTGAGGATGTCAGAAGTAAACTCACAAATCAGGAGGCTTCATGAGGTTCTCCATGTGTCTGAGAAACTTGAGTCTTTGTTTGTTTGGGTTTTTTTGATATTTTTTATTTATTTACAAGCAGAGAGATAGAAGAGAGACAGAGAGAATGGGTGTGCCAGGGCCTCAAGCCGCTGCAAACAAACTCCAGATGCATGCGCCATTTGTTAGGCTTTGCCTTGAGTGCCTTAACAAGCTCTCTTTCCAGCCCCCCCCCTTTTTTGTATTTGTTTTGGCTTTTGTTTTTCAAAGTAGGGTTTTGCTCTACCAGGCTGACTTGGAATTCACTATGTAATCTCAGGGTGGCCTTGAACTCATGGAGAACCTCCTACCTCTGCCTCTCAAGTACTGGAATTAAAGGCATGCTTAACTTGAATCTTTTACACATGTATATATTTTATATATCAATACTTCTTTATATTGTTCTAAAGACAAACTCAGTTTTTGTTGATACAAGGAGCTAGGCATTACCTAAAGCTATTCTCCCCTTCAATCCCTCTCAATAGTGAAATCCTTGGTGACAGTAGTAAAGAGAAAAAAGCAAGGGGAAGGATATTCCCTCTTCAGACCACATATAATTAAAACACATAGCTCTCTCATGTAGAAAACCAAAGTTTGCAGCTTAAGACCAACTCAGAGAAGGTTAAAGTATTCAGCCTTGCTCAAAGAGAGAAAAGATTAGCTCCACAAGGCTGGCTCTCCAAATTGACACCAAATCTAGGAGTCAGAGAAGCCTGGGCTACAGAGCGTGATCTAAACACCAACTGGGACCCCAGAGAAAAGTTCTCAGGAATACACAACCAAGCCAGCACTGCAGGAATGCTCCAACTTTCACCCGTGAAAGAGGCTCACTCACAGGGAACTGGCAGAGGGTCAGCCTCTGCAACACAGCTTCCTTAAGACTGAAGGTGAAGGAGGCGGCAAGATGAGCTATGAGAGCATGAATCTACACAAGTGAAGAGGAAGCGGAAATGGACACCTTCCCTTTAGAGACTCGTGTTCCTATGAACTTTCTCATTAACAGCAACTCTATGGACCAGGATTTAGCTCAACTGTAAAGTAATGTGTCTAGCATCCACAAAACACTGAGGTTTTTCAAATATTTTATTTATCTATTTATTTGAGAGGAAGAGGCAGAAAGAGAGAGGGTGGGGGGAGAATGGGTGCACCAGGGCCTCTAGCCACTGCAATGAACGAACTCCACAAGTATGTGCCACCTTGTGCATCTGGCTTTACATGGGTACCAGGAGAATCCAACCTGGGTCCTTAGGCTTTTCAGGCAAGCACCTTAACCACTGAGCAATTTCTCTAGCCCAAAGCACTGAGTTTTAATCTCCAGGATCGCAAAGAAAACAACAAGAAAGAAGGGAAGAAAGACAGAGAAAGAAGGAGGATCAGTTAGGCATGGTGGTGCACACCTTTCTTTAATCACAGCACTAAGGAAGTGGAGGCAAATGAATGGTTGTGAGTTCAAAGCCAGCCTATGACTACGTAGTGAATTCCAGGTCAGCCTGGGCTAGCAGGAGACCCTACCCCGAAAATACAAAAAAGGGAGAAGGCAGGAAGGGAAGAATGGAGGAAGAGCAGGACAGAAGAAAAAGGAAGTCTTCATCTTCATCCCTGAGGGTGAAAACAAGCATTTATTGTATTCCTATGTCCCAAGGGTGTGTGTGTCACACACACACACAAATATATGCATTTGTATATGTGTGTATATATAATAATACTCAAAAGATGGATATATACATATCACTTAGCCATCTTTTGAGTTAAAAGATGGATATATATACATATGTCATTTAGCCATCTTTTGAGTATCATTCCCATCTTAAGCAGTAGAAAACTTCACCTAAAGGTGAAGTAATGCCCCCAAGGTCATAAAGCCAATAAGTATTAGGATTAAAACTCATGCTTACCACACTCTAAAAATCTGTTATGTCCATTTTAAAAGAATTAATAGCCAAGCATGGTGGTACATACCTTTAATCTCAGAACTTGGGAGGCAGAGCTAAGAGGATCACTGTGATTTCAAGACCAGCCTGAGACTACATACTGAACTACAGGTCAGTCTGGGCTAGAGCAAGAGCCTACCTCAAAAAAAGAACCACACCCCCAACACCTCAGCACTGAAGCAGACCAAAAATGAACCCAACATGGCTCAGGGAAATCTTGCGGAAGAGGGGGCGGAAAGAATGTCAGAGTCACATGTTGGGTCATGATTTGCAGAGACATCTATCATACCAATAACTGGGGGCTAGCTCCACAATGCACGAACCATTTTCATTAACAAGGAGGGTCTAATGGGAGGGGGTAGATCACAGATGAGCCTAAATAATGGTACCAAACTGCCTGTATTTACTGAAAAGAAAACTAATAAATTAAATTAAAAAAAAAAAAAGAACCACAAAGAAAAAAAAAAATTAGCCAGGCCTGGTGGCACACAACTTTAGTCCCAGCACACAGGAGGTAGAGATAGGAGGATTGCCATGAGTTCGAGGCCACCCTGAGACTACTCAGTGAATTCCAGGTCAGCCTGAGCTAGAATAACCTACCTTGAAAATATATATATATGTATATTCAGCCAGATGTTGTGGAACACACCTGTAATCCCAGCATGGAGAGGAAGAAGCAGGAAGATCAAGAATTCAAGGCCACATCTGAATGCATAAGAGACTCTGTCTCAAAAAGAAAGACCTGTTAATTCATCTAAAGACAAGTCAAGGGGGAAAGTTGCTTAACCATGTGCCATTTGGAATCTTTATTTATTTATTTTTTTAGAGAAAGTGTGTGTGTGTAAATGAATGGGCACCCCAGGGCCACCTGCCACTGAAAACAAACTCCAGACACATATGCCACTTCTGGAATGATGTGGATACAGGGTAATCAAATCTGGGCCAGCAGACTTTGCAAGCAAGCACCCCTACCCACTGAGCCATCTCTCCAGCCCCTGTATTTGTTTTAAATTTTTTTAACATATTTATTTATTTATTTGCAAGCAGAGACACAGAGAAAAGGGAGACAGTGAGAAAGGGTGCATCAGGGCATCCAGCCACCATAAACGAACTCCAGATCCATGTGCCACCTTGTGCATCTGGCTTCACGTGGATACTGAGGACTTAAACCTGGGTCCTTAGGCTTTGCAGGCAAGCACCTTAACCACTAAGCCATCTCTCCAGCCCTAGAATTGTTTTTTATTTCTTTTTCTTTTTATTGACAATTTCCATAACTGTAAACAATATCCCATGGTAATTCCCTCCCTCTCCCCCACTTTCCTCTTTGAAACTCCACTCTCCATCATATCCCCTCCCCCTCTCAATCAGTGTTTTATTTTGATGTCATGATTTTTTCCTCCTATTACGATGGTCTTGTGAAGGTAGTGTTAGGCACTATAAGGTCATGAATATCCAGGCCATTTTTTTTTAAAGGTTACACTGTCATGTATTAATCAAAGTAATCTAAAGATACACAAACACAATTTCAGATGTGTATTTTCAAAACTGCTTTGGCAACTAGGAATATCTAGGGATATCATAGTCAATAACGTGCTTGCTATGCAAGCATGAGAAACTAAGTCCAGACCTCCAGAGCCCATGTAAAATGTTGGTGTGGTGAAGTACACCAGGATCAGGAGATAGACACATGAAGATCCCAAGCTACCTTCAAACTGGTGACCTCTGGATTCAGTAAGAGACCATCTCAAAATAAGGTGGAAAGCAATAGAGGAAGACTCTCAATGGCCTCTGACCTCCCTACACATGTCCATACATGTGTACATGCACACATATGAACATGCATGCACACATGTTCACACACACACAATAGGCATACCACTTAGGTGATGCCACCTTCAGCTCCTACACATAGCATGGGAAGGACAGCAACAGTGGAGATTAAGTTCTACTATATTTGTGATTTTGAAATGCATTTTATTATTTTTTATTTTCACTTAACTTGCCCTTTTTCACTACCATGAGACATACCAGGGCTCAAAATTGCCTCAGCAGAGAAACAAATAATACCCTTCAGAAAACAGTATCAAAGTACCAGGCAATGTTCTATTTCTGTTTTGTCAGATGCCTACTAACATTCTCTCCACATTCATCATCAGTAAAATGAAGAAAGTCTTCTCTATTGCCATTTTCATCAGAACAGCACATTTATTAACTAGCAGGTTAAATTCATTAGCCAAAACATAGGTTAAGGTAAATCTGATGTATGGCAACACCATCTTAATCATCCAAGGACCATATTCCCAAATAAGACCACCGACCAAATCCTGATCCATGTTACTGTAAACATCAACCCTAACGTTGCATTCTGGTTCCCATTAAAATTGTATCCAGTTCTCAAATCTGTCTATACTTTAATCAAGAAGGAAAAGGGAAAAAAAAAAAAAAAAAACCTTTGACTGGAGAGCTAAAAAGGCATACACAAAAATCTTTCACACTGTCAAAACAAACACTGTTAGTATTTGTAAACACATCAGTTTCTTCTCTTAGCAAATATGGAATACATTTTCCTCCTGCCTACCTAGTGTGGGTTAGTCTAACCAAACCTCAAAGCAATTTGTAGTTTTGTTTTGTTTTGTTTTAATGAGATGGGAGAGCCAGCTGGGCTTGAATAGAAGCCAGGCATTTTAAAATATGTATTAAAAAACTAGAAAAATAATATACATATATATATGTATATATATATATATGGGCACATATATATCTCCTATAGCCCAGTCTGCCCTTGAAACTCTCAAACTACCTGAGATTGGCCTTGAACTCATAATCCTCCTGCCTCCACCTCCCCAGAGCTGAGTTAACAGAGGATAGAACCCAAGGCTTCTGGTATACTAAGCAAGCACTCTACCAAGTGAGCTACATCCCCAGCCCTAATCAATGCATTTTTAAAAATTATTTTAGCAGTCACCTACCACCTACAGTGCAAAAGAAGGTCCTACTGGCTTCTCAGCTGTTGGACATTTCTGAATTCCCACCCTTTCCCATCAAAACGAGGACGCCACAGCCGCCTGAATGAGAGCCACCTGATATGAACAGCAGGTGGTGTCCATACACCACCACTTTATCCCAAATTCCTGGGGCAGTCTACAGATTATGCATAAATTACCTAGGTAATTTATAATCCGTAATCTCGACTAGAATAGCAGGCCTTCCATCTGTCAGGACAAAAGAAAATATGCAATGGGGGGCAGGGAGGGTACAATTTCACATGAAGAGACTCGAAGGTCCTGACCAACAACCAAATTGTCAACCCCGGAGGGGTCTTGGAGAGCAACGAATTCAGCCCTTCTTGGGACATATGCGAAACACTGGAGGGGGGTGGAATGAAAGGTAAAACAGATGAGCCAGAAGTCACTGCCCATCTCCAGTCGTGGCAGGGGTTGGGACGTCTCCACTGGAAAAGATAAGAGAAGGCAGCCCTGGGGATGCCAGCCCGGGGCCCACCGGAACATGGCTTTGGACACTCTAGGGCGGATGTGCTGGAACCCCGGGTCACTGTTGGAAAGGCGCCGAGAACACTACCGGCAGCAGGCCCGGGCCGGCGCCCAGCGGCGGGGTCAGCGGGCTCTCACCGCCCCTACCTTCGGCTTTCCGCACGGCAGCCCGGGGGCACACACAAGCCCCACAATTCCAGGCGGCCGCGGCGGCAACCCGCTCCTCCTGCGCAAACGCGGCGGCGGCGGCTGTCAGAGCCCGCGAGCGCGCGGCTGTTACGTCGTCCGCGGCCTCGGCCAATCGCAGCCTGCCACGACACCGCCCGCCTCGCCCCGCTTCCGGCGGGGGCGTTGGCCCCGCCCCCGCGTCTCCCTCCGCGCCGCCGCGGGGTTCTTCTCTCGGGCCGTGTTCTTCCCTCCGCGGGGGGCAGCCTAGCTGCCCACCTACAACTTCGGCTCCTTGTTGGCTTTCCCAACAACCTAACTGCTTTCTAGCGGGAGGATCCTCGGAAAGAAACCCGAGAGGGGGTGGGCGGGAGGTAAAAATAAATCACGCCATCATGACTCAGTTTGTGATACAAACTCAACCTCTAGCAATAAATAGCCCTTTTGAAAATTCATGCAAAAGTAAGACCACCCATGGTCACTCGCTTTACGTGGTGTATTGGGTGCACTTTTGAAAACGATCAGTTATTTTACAAATAGAGTCACGCGCAGTTCGAAATCTACCGCTGAACGTCTTGTTTGATACTTGCCGTATGGTGTACATCCATTAAATAATTTCACAGGCTTGAAGTTGCACTCCCTTTTTTAATAAGTGGAGAGACAAAGGTTATAAAAAGGCTAAAAGGTTTTTCACAGAGCCATGCAGTGAGGAAGCGTTAAACTGGGAGTTTAAAGTAGATTTGAGTACCTCCCAAGCCACCTTCTCTTGCCACGAGGTACAGTGCAGTTGGACATGCGAAAGCGGACTGAAGTGGAGGCCAGGGACTCCCGGTCACCCGTGAGTGGAGAGCAGGTAAATCCAAACAAGGTCCTTGAGTGACAGGTCTTCCCCAGGAGACAACCATCAACCTATCTGCAGTTCTTTTTCCTTGTCTGTGCATTAGGCGAGCCATCCGTTTTCCATTCGCCGCCTTCATTATTTTCACTTCAAGCATGTGGGCGGTTGACTTCACAACCACTGAGCAAACTTTGGTCAGCAGTTTCGTACGGGAGAACGAAGGTTTGCTCAGTGGTTTAGAGAGGGAGAGTGTCCCTGTGCAGTAGCTGACCAGATGGTGCCTACCAGTTTATGAAAAAGGTCTAGGAAAGAAAATGGAGAGACTGGAGAGATGACTTAGCCAGACACACCAGTGACACAAGCAGGTAATGTCACACGGGCTCACAAGGGGGCGCACGCGTCTGAGGTTCCTTCACAGCTGCTGAAAGGCACTGACATACCCATATTCTCTCTCTCAAAAAAAGAAGGGGCTGGAAAGATGGCTTAGTGGTTAAGCGCTTGCCTGTGAAACCTAAGGACTCTGGTTCGAGGCTCGGTTCCCCAGGTCCCACGTTAGCCAGATGCACAAGGGGGCGCACGCGTCTGGAGTTCGTTTGCAGAGACTGGAAGCCCTGGCGCGCCCATTTTCTCTCTCTACCCCTATCTGTCTTTCTCTTTGTGTCTGTCGCTCTCAAAGAAAGAAGGAAAGAAGGAAAGGGAGGAAAGAAGATGGAAGGGTGCCAGGGGACAGTTTATTTTCTCATGGTATACTCAGAGGACCAGAGAGAGAGAGGAGCTGAGCCCAGGAATAAGCCTAGCTTGTACAGATAAGTGTACAGTAGTAACTTCCTTGATTTACCATGGAATTAATGTCCCAAAAACCCATAGTAAATTGAAAATACTGTAAGTCAAGGCTGAAGAGATGGCTTAGCAGTTAAGCACTTGTCAGTAAAGCCTAAGGATCCCGGTTCAAGGTTCGATTCCCCAGGGTACGCCAAATGCACAAGGTGGCGCATGCATCTGGAGTTCCTTTGCAGTGGCTGGAGGTCCCGCGCCCATTCTCTAACTGCTTCTTTCTTTGTCAGTCACTCCCAAATAAATAAAAATAAATAAAAATTTTTGAAAAAAAATAATTTAAAAAAAAATACATTTAAAAGTGCTCTGCACTGCACTCTCTATCACACCTATTCCAGAGCTCAGGGTCTATTGCATAGAAGTGGCGGAAAGAATGTTAAGAGCCAACGGAAGGGTAGGACTCCTTTACAACATGCTCCCCCCAGACACAAAATGGCCTGGATATCCATGACCTCACAGTGCCTGAGGCTACCTACACAAAACCATCAGAATAGGAGGAAAAGAGCATGACATCAAAATAAAAGAGAGACTGAGAGGGGGAGGGGAAATGATGGAGAATGAAGTTTCAAAGGGGAAAGTGGGGGGAGGGAGGGCATTACCATGGGATACTGTTTACAATCATGGAAGTTGTTAATAAAAAAATAAAATAAAAGTTTTAAAAAATGCCTTTAAGGGCTGGAAGGATGGCTTAGCGATTAAGGCGTTTACCTGCAAAGCCAAAGGACCCAGGTTCAATTCCCCAGAATCCACATTAGCCAGATGCACAAGGGGGCACACGTGTTTGGAGTTCCTTTGCAGTGGCTGGAGACCCTAGTGCACCCATTCTCTCTCTCTTCCTCTCCCTCTTTCTCAGTCAAATAAATAAAATATCTTTTTTTAAATGCCTCTAAGCGGGGCATGGTGGTGCACGCCTTTAATCCCAGCACTCAGAGGTAGGAGGATCACTGTGAGTTCAAGGCCACCCTGAGAATACATAGTGAATTCCAGGCCAGCCTGAGCTAGAGTGAGATCCTACCTTGAAGAAAAAAAAAAAAAAGCCTTTAAAGGGGCTGAGGAGATGGCTCAGTGGTTAAAGGCACTTGTTTGCCGGGCATGGGGGCACATGCCTTTAATCCCAGCACTCGGGAGGCAGAGGTAGAAGGATCTCCATGAGTTCAAGGCCACCTTGAAACTACACAGTGAATTCCAGGTCAGCTTGGGCTACAGTGAAACCCTACCTCAAAAAAAAAATTTTTAAGGCACTTGCTTGCAAAGCCTGATGGCCTGTGTTTGATTCCCCAGTCCCCACACACAAAGTGCTGCATACATCTGGAGTTCATTTACAATCACAAGAGACCCTGGTGCCCACATATTCTCTCTCTCTCTCTCTCTCCCTTGCAAATAATAAAGAAATAAAAATAATAAAATAGGGCTGGAGAGATGGCTTAGTGGTTGAGGCACTCATCTGCAAAGCCTAAGGACCTAGGTTCAATTCCCCAGTATCCACATAAACCAGATGCACAAGGTGGCACATGCATCTGGAGTTTGTTTGCAGCAACTGGAGGTCCTAGCGTGCCCATTCTCTGTCTGCCTCTTTCATTCCTGTCTCTCTCTTTCTCTCTCTCTGCCTCTTTCTCAAATAAACAAATAAATGTTAAAAAATTTTAATGATAAAATACTCAGGGGTGTGCACGCCTTTAATCCCAGCACTTGGGAGGCAGAGATAGGAGGACTGTTGTGAGAATGAGGCCAGCTTGGGACTGCAGAGTGAGTTCCAAGTCAGCCTTGGCTAAAGTGAGACCCTCCCTCAAAAAAAGAAAAAGAAAGAAAGAAAGAAAGGAAGAAAGAAAGGAAGAAAGAAAGGAAGAAAGAAAGAAAGAAAGAAAGAAAGAAAGAAAGAAAGAAAGAAGGAAAGAAAGAGGGAGGGAGGAGGGAGGGAGGGAGGGAGGGGGGAGGGGGGTGAAAAAAAAACAGCCAAAAATTTCATTTAATATACCTAGCCTACCATTCATAGTTTAACAACAATGCACTGTAGAGTATCTACTCTTTACCCTCCTGTTCTCATGCCTAACTGGCAGCTGCTGCTGCCATCGTCTTGAAGCATGTGAGATTAATCTCATTTATCAACCTGACAGGATTCAGAATCACCTAGGAGACAAATCTATGGGCTTTCAACGAGAGTATTTAGTTTTTGTTTTGTGTTTTCTTTTTTGGCTTTGTGAGGTAGCGTCTCACTCTAGCCCGGGGTGACCTGGAATTCACTATGTAGTCTCAAACTGTCCTGGAACTCACAGCGACCCTCCTACCTCAGCCTCCCAAGTGCTGGGATTAAAGGTATGTGCCACCACGCCTGGCTTCAATGAGGGTATTTAACAGAGGTGAGGAGAATGTGGGTGGGTGGCACCATCCACGGGTTAGGGTCCCATGTGAGGGAGCATGAACATTCATTTATCTCTGCCTCCTGACTGAGGATGCGAGGTGACCAACTATTTCATGTTCCCAGTGCCATGCCTTCCCTGCTGTGATGGACTCAAACCAGGACCCAGAATGACTCCTTCCTCAGATTGTCATGTATTTTGTCATAGCAATGACAAAAGTAACTAATACAAGGTAATATATTTTTGTTTATTATTTTTATTTACTTGCACAGGAAAGTGTACAGTATGCCATGGCCTCCTGTCACTGCAAATGCAAGCTAGACACTTGACATTACTTTCTACTTGTAGCTTACGTGGGCAACTTGGAAATTGAACCTGGCTGGCAAGCTTTGCAAGTAATGCCATTAACTACTGAGCAATCTTCCCAGCCCCTGTTTTGTCTTTTGACACAGAATCTCACTCTATAGCCCTATCTGGCCTGATACTTGCTATTTAGTCTAGGCTGGCCTCGAACTTCCACAAATGCACTCCAGATGCATGTGCCACTTTATGCATTTATCGTTACGTGAGTACTGGAGAATCAAACCTGGGCCTGTGGGCTTTGGAAACAAGCACCTTTAACCTCTGAGCCATCTCCCCAGCTCTTGAAGGCAATCTACTGCATTTATATTTCAATATCTATATAGATAGATAGATAGATAGATAGATAGATAGATAGATAGATAGATACATAGATACATAGATACATAGATACATAGATACATAGATACATAGATATTGATGATATGGATTAGATATAGATATAGGTGGTTGTATTATTTGAGGAGATGTGGAACCTTTAGGTGTTAGGACTTGGCTGGAAGCAGGCAGTCAGTGAAGGCATGTCTTTGGAGGCTATATTCTCTCCATTTCTCCCCATTCCCAGGTTTGCTTCCTGTCCACCATAAGGTCAATATCCCCAGCCACATGCTCCTTGCCACATTCATGTCCTGTCTCATGAATAGGTGCCAAGAATTGATGGTGCCAAGAACTATGGACTGAAAGTATGAACCAAAATAAATCTTTCCTCTCTTTAAATATTTTTATTTGAACAGGGCATAGTGGTGCACGCCTTTAATCCCAGCTCTTGGGAGGCAGAGGTAGGAGGATCGCCATGAGTTCAAGGCTAGCCTGAGATTACATAGTGAATTCCAGGTCAGCCTGGGCTAGAGTGAGACCCTATCTCAAAAAAAGTACTTTACAAGTAGAGAGACAAAGAGAAATAATGGGTATACCAGGGCCTCTTACCACTGAAAACTCTAGACATATTCACCACTTTGTGCATCTGGATTTCTGTGGGTACTGGGAAATTGAACACAGGCCATCAGACTTTGTAAGCAAGGACTTTACTTTTTATTATTTTTTATTTATTTTTGATTTTTCAAGGTAGGGTCTCACTCTAGCTCAGGCTGACCTGGAATTCACTCTGTATTCTTGGGGTGGCCTCGAATTTATGATGATCCTCCTACCTCTGTCTCCTGAGTGCTGGGATTAAAGGCGTGCACCACCACGCCCAGCTTAACAAGCACTTTTAACTGCTGTTCTCTAAGGTAGTTTGTCACAACAACCAAAACTCTGACAAAGATAGCTTGGGAGAAATTCTCAAAATGCAGAATTAGAAGTATACATTCTACTGAATATGCATTGCTTTTGCATGAACAAGAAATCAAAAAGTAAAAGCATAACTTGAACCATTTATAAGTCAGGGACTATCTGCATCATGAGGACAGGTAATAAATACTGAAGAACTATCTATTGCATAAGTGACAAATTACAAAATGAACATACAAATTACCACTGAACTGGAAAAATATTTTAGAAGATATTAACATAGTGCTGTAATATACCCTTAAAAATACAATTTGCTCAAATCTGAGAGAATAAATGAATGCATGGACCAAGAGTAGAGTCCAGCTGAGCCCTGAGCCACGAGCACTCACAGGAACCTAGCTTCCTCCTTGAGACTTTCTGAATGGCTCAGGTATTTGAGGGAAGGCATACTCTCTGGTGCTTATTCCTTGGAAAACCCTACTATGATCTGAATGCCGATATCCCCAAAAGTTTGTACACGGGAACCTAATGCCCAGTGTGATCTTTTAAAAAAAAATTATTTTTATTTATTTGAGAGAGAAAGAGGCTGACAGAAATAGAGAGAGAGAGAATAGGTATACCAGGGCCTCCAGCCACTGTGCCACCTTGTACATCTGGCTTATGTGGGTCCTGGGGAATTGAACCGGGGTCCTGTGGCTTTGCAGGCAAACGCCTTATCTGACAAGCCATCTCTCCAGCCCCAATGTGATCTTCGAAAGAGATGGTGCCTTTAGGTAATGGATATGGTGACCTTTGGCTGGAGATGGAACCTCCCCTAGGGCCTAGTACATGCCCGGCAAGTGTTGTCCCATTGCACTACATCCCTGCCCCCTGGACGAATGCCCTTATGAGAGAAGCTAAGAGGAGCTGCCTTGTTCCTTTGTCATAAGAAACCACAATAATATGGTACTTTTCTTTTTTTTCTTGCTTTTTTGGTTTTTCTAGGTAGGGTTTTGTTCTTGCACCAGCTGACCTGGAATTCACTATGTAGTTTCAGGCTGGCCTTGAACTCATGATGATCCTCCTACCTCTGTCTCGTTAGTACTGGGATTAAAGACACATGCCATCACGCCTGGCCGAGAGAGACAGAAAGAGAGCACCAGGGCCTCTACCTGCTGAGAACGCCAGACATACGTGCCACTTTGTGCGTCTGGCTTTTCATGGGTACTGGGGAACCAAACACAGGTCATTAGGCTTTACAGGCCAGCAATTTAACTGCTGAGTCATCAATCCAGCCCCAAGATACCATTTTTTTTTTAAAGCAGGAAGTAGTCACCTCTTATAGCATATGTACTGAATGTTCCACAAAGGTTCATATCTTTTTTTTTCTTTTTCTTTTTTTTTTTTTTTTTTTACACAAAGACATTATTTAAGACCTTTATTAACAGGTGCTTGCAGTTTGTGGACTTTTTTTTTGAAAAAATCAAGTTGTGAACTTTTTATTACAAATTAAAAATGAAGTTCTTAAAAATCTCAACTTGACCAGATATGAAACAATTTAAAAACCTTTAAAGGTATATTGAGAAAAACCAGGCTTTTTTAAAAAACACGTTTGTCATTACCAAAAAGAGACATCTTTAGGTAAAAATAATAAAAACCCCATGCTGCACAGTCAATGCAGATAGTTCTAGTTTATCTGGTCAATGGGCAAAAAGCAAGCACTTAAGGTCTTCAGCTCCAATCTTTTGTTCATTTCTTTTTTTTTTTTAATTTTTTATTTATTTATTTGAGAGCAACAGACACAGAGAGAAAGACAGATAGAGGGAGAGAGAGAGAATGGGCGCGCGAGGGCTTCCAGCCTCTGCAAACGAACTCCAGACGCGTGCGTCCCCTTGTGCATCTGGCTAACGTGGGACCTGGGGAACCGAGCCTCGAACTGGGGTCCTTAGGCTTCACAGGCAAGCGCTTAACCGCTAAGCCATCTCTCCAGCCCCTTTTGTTCATTTCTTATTGCTGGAATTTCATATTCATTTCTTCTTGTTGGATGACTAACCCGGATAATGGTAAAGATGGTAAGCCGGCATTTACTCAGCCTCGTCCTGCGCAGCCTCTGGAGCGGACGAATTTTCCGCTGGTGGATCGGCGGCTTTTGTCTCTTTGCCATCTTGTGGTTTAGGGTTCTCTGGGAGTCTGCGTCAGTAATTGAAGTTGCAGCGGTACGGACATTGAGGTGGCTGCTGACCTTGGGTGTCGTTTCCTTGATTCTCCTTGTCCTCGTCATTGCATCCTCTCTGCGCTGTCTTTGGCGAGGAGGACCCCTGCGGAATCGTGGTCTATAACCTCGATACATCTTCTGTCTCACGGGTCTACTTTGCTCTCCTGCACCCTGGTTGTCAGCACCCTCCATCACTTCTCCCTGTACAGGAGGTTGGAAGACTGTGGTCGACGCCCATAGGGCCTCTCATGTGGTCAGGTGGGAGCCTTCGCCTGCGGTAGGGTCGGCGTTGTTGGGCCTGTCCTTCAGGAGCGCTCTCCATCCTTCATTCTCTTCCCCACTCTCACTGTTCTGGTAATTCTGCTGGTGATTGCGTGGAGGACCCTACGACGCGGATAGCGTCTACAATGGTTACGGTCTGCTGCATGTTTACTGCCGTGACCTGGACCTCCACCAGGCCTGCAGCATTGCCGCCTCCGCACCTTTTCTCCTTCCACATCAGACTCCACAGTCTCTCCATCTCCTGCACTGCGAAGGTACTCTTCTTTATGGCAGTCTGGTGTACAAATACATCTTCCTTGGTGTCATTCCTGTTGATGAAACCGTATCCATTCCTTACATTGAACCATTTTACTGTTCCCAAAACCTTCGTTGCGATGACCTTTTTGTCCCCGCCGGCAGGCGCCGCCGATGTGAGGCCGCGGCTCCCTGCGCCCCTGCCCGTGGTGCCAGGCTTGGTGTCGGCGGCGCTGAGGGCGGCAAGGTTCATATCTTGAAGACCACCCCCCACCCAGGAGTAGTACTATTTTAGGACTTGGTGGAAACATTAGAAGGTAGGGCCTGGTTAGAAAAAGTAGGTCACTAGGGGCATGTTTTTGAAGCATATTTTGTCCACTATCCCTTCCTCTTCATCTCTTCTTCCTGACTGCTATGAGTTGAACAGCTTTCCTCCATCATGCTTGTCCTACATAATGTTTCTGCCTTCCCACATAAGACAAAAATTATTATTATTTTTTTACTACTAAAGTGATATTTATCACAGTGACAAAAAAAAAAAAAACTGGCTAGGAGCTGGAGACATAGCTTAGCGGTTAAGGTGCTTGCCTGCAAAGCCAAAGGACCTAGGTTCAGTTTCCCAGGACCCATGTAAGCCAGATGCACAAAGTGGATCCTCTCTCTCTTGTTCTTGTTGTTTTATTTATTTGAGAGAGACAGAGAAAGAAGTACGAGAGAGAGAGAGAGAGAGAGAGAGAGAGAGAATGGGCACATCAGGGCCTCCAGATACATGCACCACCATGTGCATCGGGCTTATGTGGAGAATCAAGCCTTGAACCTGGGTCCTAAGGCTACACAAGCAAGTTCTTAACTGCTGAGTCCTGTCTCCAGCCCTGTTTTTTGTTTTTTTGAGGTAGGGTTTCTAGCTCAGGCTGACCTGGAATTCACTATGTAGTCTCTGGGTGGCCTCAAACTCACAGTAATCCTCCTACCTCCACCTCCCAAGTGCTGGTATGAATGAAAGGTATGCACTGCCACACCCGGCTTCTCTCTTTGTCTTAAATAAAATTTAAAAAAAGAAAGAAAGAAAAGAAAAGAAAATTGTTTCTCAGACATTTATCACAGTCTCTCACACACACACACACACAAACTGATTAGGGGCTGGAGAGATGTTTTAAAAGTTGAGGCACTTGCTTGCAAAGCCAAAGGACCAGGTTCCATACCCCAGGACCCACATAAGCCAGATGTACAAGGTAGCTCATGCATCTGGAGTTGGTTAGCAGTGGCTGGAGACCCTGGCGCACCCATTCTCTCTCTCTTTCTCAAATAAATAAATAAATAAAAATTTTAAAACCAACTAGTATATCACTAGACACTAAATCTGTTGCCACCTTGGTCTTGGACTTCACAGCTTCTAAAACTGTGAACAGCAAGTCTATGTTGTCTATAATTACAAATCTGAGGGATTTTGTTATAGCAGTCCCAATAGATTAAGACCAACCCTGGCTGAGAATACCTCAGTGGCACTGAGCTACTCTGTTTTGGTACAATGTCTCAACATAACAATCTGAGCTCACACCTCCTCAGCTACTGAAGCCTGTGTGCAAGTTTGGTCCTAAACTAACAATCTCTACATACATGGCCCCTAGAAAGAAGGATACCATGTAAAGTGGTACACACCTGTAATCCCAGCACTTGGGAGGTAAGTGCAGGAAGATTCAAATTCAAAGTCATCCTCATCTATGTAGTGAGTTAGAGACCAGCATGGGCTACATGAGACCTTGCCTGATAAATAAAGAAAGAGGGCTAGAGGGATGGCTTAGTGGTTAAGGCGTTTGCCTGCCAAACCAAAGGGCCCAGGTTTGATTCCTCAGGACCCACGTTAGCCAAATGCACAAAGGGGCGCACATGTCTGGAGTTTGTATGTAGTGGCTAGAGGCCCTGGTGTGCTCATTCATTCTCTCTCTCTTTCTCTCCTTTCTCTGTCAAATAAATAAATATAAATAAAATATCTAAAGAAATATAAAGAAAGAGGGACTGGAGAGATGGCTTAGCAGCTAAGGCACTTGCCTGAAAAGCCCAAGGACCCATGTTCGACTCTTCAGATCCCACATAAGCCAGATGAACAAGGTGATCCAAGCATGCAAGGTCACACATGCGCACAAGGTAGTGCACACGTCTGGAGTTCAATTTCAGTGTCTGGAGGCCCTGGTGTGCCAATTGTCTCTTCTCACTCTCATTAAAAAAAAGTCAGGCATGGTGGCACATGCCTTTAATCTGAGTACTCAGGAGGCAGAGGTAGGAGAATCATGGAGAGTTCGAGGCCACCCTGAGACTCCATAGTGAATTCCAGGTCAGCCTGGGCTAGAGTGAGACCCTACCTTGAAAAAAAGAAAAGAAGAAGGAAGGAAGGAAGGCAAGCAAGCTACAGCAAAAGTAGGAAATTTGGAATCTAGGGATCAGAGAAGATGGTAGCATCTATACTACCTTGGATCATTCTTTGAATTCAGCAAAAAATAACCTTAAAATTTCATCTTAAACAAGTTAACAACAGCCAGGTGTGGGAGCCCATGCCTTTAATCCCAGCACTAGGGAGGCAGAGGTAGGAGGAGCACCATGAGTTCAAGGCCACTCTGAGACTACATACTGAATTCCAGGTCAACCTGAGCTAGAGTGAGACCGTACCTCAA
Organism: Jaculus jaculus; assembly: GCF_020740685.1. NCBI lineage: Eukaryota > Metazoa > Chordata > Mammalia > Rodentia > Dipodidae > Jaculus > Jaculus jaculus. The sequence goes on along the minus strand of NC_059114.1, from coordinate 47,141,182 downwards.
AAAAACAAAAAAAAAAAAAAAAAAAAAAAGGTAAACAAAAACCAAAGAGAGCTGTCTCTCCCATATAGCTGGGATTGCTTCCCGCTTCCCTTTTCTACATTCCACACAGGAATGACCTTTAACCCAACCACCATCAGTCAAACCAAAGGAAACCACAGCTCCCACCCACAGAGCCCTGGTTAGGATTTATGTGACCAATTTGGTCTACCTCAACAAACAAGTTAAGTGGATCATTTATCCTCTGATTAGCCAACCTTTTTTTTTATTCAATTAAAAATTAAAAAAAAATTTTTTTAATTTTAGAGAGAGACAGAATTGGCTCCAGCTTCAGCCACTGCCATCCAACTCCAGACACTTGTGCCACCTAGTGGACATGTGTGACTTTGCACTTGCCTCACCTTTGTGCAACTGGCTAAGGTGGGATCTGAAGGTTCAAACATAAGTCCTAGGGCTTCACAGGCAAGTGCCCCAACCACTCAGCCAGCTCTCAATCAGCTATCCATAATTAATATTCCACCAGTCTGAGCCAGGCATGGTGGCGCATGCCTTTAATCCCAGTACTCAGAAGGCAGAGGTGGGAGGATCGCTGTAAGTTCAAGGCCACCCTGAGACTACATAGTGAATTCCAGGCCAGCCTGGGCTAGAGTGAGACCCTACCTTGATACCCCCCCAAAAAAATTCCACCAGTCTGATGCCCTGTTTGTAAAAACATTCTAGTATCAGAAATTGGCTCTCCTGTTTTGTTTTCATGAGAGTAGAATATCAACAAGAATGCTAGGTTTCCGTCTTACCACCATATTGTCCTGCTTCTTTTTCTCTGCACTGACCTCTTTGCTCACCCAGCTTTCAACAGACACCTCAAATCCTGCTTACAGGAATTCCTTCTGGGTCCAAGATTGTTTAAAATTCATTCTGACGACATGGTGGCGCACGCCTTTAATATCAGCACTCAGGAGGCAGAGGTAGGAGGATCACTATGAGTTTGAGGCCACCCTGAGACCACGTAGTGCATTCCAGGTCAGCCTGAGCTAGAGTGAGATCCTACCTCAAAAAAAAAAAAAAATTATTTATTTACTTGCATGTGTATGTTAAAGGGGGATGGGGGCACTAGAGCCTCTTTCCACTGCAACTGAGCACCAGACACTTGTGCCACTTTCTGCAGCTGGCTTATGTGGATGGCTTGAGAATTGAACGTGGCTGGCAGGTTTTTGTAAGCAATCACTTTCAACTGCTGAGCCGTCTTCCCAGCCAGCCCCTGGGCTCTAAGACTTATCATTAACTTAAATGTGAGCACCAAGCTATATTCCAGCCCCTGGCTGTGGAAATGCAGCTGCGAAACAGTCCTGCCGGTTTCATACCCTCAAAGATATCAGGGTCAAATAAGAGACACGGAACTGGGGCTGGAGAGATGGCTTAGCGGTTAAGCGCTTGCCTGTGAAGCTAAGGACCTTAGTTCGAGACTCGGTTCCCCAGGTCCCACGTTAGCCAGATGCACAAGGGGGCGCACACGTCTGGAGTTCGTTTGCAGAGGCTGGAAACCCATTCTCTCTCTCTCTATCTGCCTCTTTGTCTCTCTGTCACTTTCAAATAAATGAAAATAAACCAAGAAAAATTTTTAAAGAGACACAGAACTGTAAACACAGGGCTGGGGAGAGAGCTGCGACAAGGAAACACTTGCTTTGCAAGCACAAGGTTCTGAGTTCAATTCCCAACACCCATGTAAAATGCCAGGCACAGTGGTAGGAACTTGTAATCCTAGTGCTGGAAGGTAGAGACAGGAGGATCTCTGACACTCACTGGCCAGCTAGTCTAGCCTAATCTGCAGGATGCAGACCAATGAGAGATGCTGTGTCAAAGAAGATGGTTGGTGTTCCTGGGGATGACACCCTGGCTTCCACATGCACATGCACATGCACACATACACACTGCGCATGCACACACACACAAACAAAGAAATAAAAATAGATCAAACCAGCCAAAAAAACAAATGAAAAAAAGAAAAAGAAAAAGGATGGAGAAGCTGGGCATGGTAGCACATGTTTTTAATCCCAGCACACGGGAGGCAGAGGTAGGAGGATCGCCATGAGTTCAAGGCCGGCCTGGAACTACAGTGTGAGTTCCATGTCAGTATGGGCTAGAGTGAGACCCTACCTCAAAAATACAAAAAAAAGAGGGGGGGTGGGTGGAGAGATGGCTTAGCAGTTAAGGCACTTGCCTGCGACGCCTAAGAATCCATGTTCCACGAAGCAAGTATACAACATTGTACATGTGCACACGGTAGTGTACACACCTGGAGTTTGCAGTGGCTAAGGCCCTGTGTGCTGATTCTCTCTTTCTCATTAAAACAAAAAACAAAAACCAGACAGGCATGGTGGCACAAGCCTTTAATCCCAGAAACAAAAATAAAAACAGTCCATTTTACAGAAATATTATCAAAGAGTACTAAGTATAAGCCCACTTAGTTCACATGGCTGTCTTCCTAAATTCCTTTTTTTTTCTGTTGTTTGGTTTTGGGTTTATTTTATTTTATTTTTGAGATAGGGTCTCACTCTAGTCCAGGCTGACCTGGAATTCACTCTGTATTCCCAGTGTGGCCTCAAACCCACTGCAATCCTCCTACGTCTGCCTCCCGAGTGCTGGAATTAAAGGCGTGCGCCACCATGCCCAGCTTCTAAATTCCTTTTTGAGTGAAGCCCTTTCACATTTGTAATGTTTATTCCAGATACCCCCGTGATATAGGTGGGGAAGATTTTGTCCCCATTTTCACTGATAAGAAAAAGTCCTCTCTGAACCCTTCAGAGATGTGCTACCCACCTGAGGCTATTGACAACCATATTGGACAGTGAAGAGGATAGAACATTTCCAGTAGTACAGAGAGTTTTCTTGGACAAAAAGACCCTACCTCAGGAAAAAAAAAAAAAAAAAAAAAAAAGTTCCTCACAGGTTCTGAGAGGCAGTTCAAGGAAAGGAATGATCCCAGAAAAGCTAAATCAGGCAGTGAACATGGAGAAGCAAGACTGTAGTTCCAGAAAAGACCCAAAGGAAGTGTTCATCTTCTGAATCAGGGTCCTCTATTGCCTGGGCTGGACTCAGGTGAGCATGGTGAGCTCAGTCAAGACAGGGCACAGACCAGTGATGTCTCCCTTGAGATGTGGGCCCAACTGAGCCCATCTCAGCACATTTGTTGATGGAAGTCAGGAATTCTTGAGCTGAGAGATGCACAAGGGGGCGCACGCATCTGGAGTTCATTTACAGTAGCCGGAGGCCCTGGCGCGCCTTCTCTGTCTCTCAAATAAATAAATAAATAAATAAAATATATTTTTTAAAAAAGATTTCTAATATCTCCACCCCAAGAAGCTTCAAGAGCCCCAGTGACCACATTGTTCTGCCTCATCTTTGGTTCATTTCCAAAGGCCTCAAAGACAGAAAAGGAAAAAAGGGGGAGGGGGAAGTATTCTGAGCCCTTGGAAAAAGATGTGAAGGCTCTGGATGGCAGAGTCCCACCTGCTAGAAAGCCCAGGTAGCTCCAAGGGCCTTGGGCCAGGCAAAGGTCGGTAAATTTAAACTGTATTAGCTTTCAGCTAAATATGCCTTTCTGGTTCAAAGGAAAAACAAGAAACACAGAAGACAGACAAGATTTCAAAGTATTCCCACTAAACAGCATCCCACTGAGGTCAAAGCAAAGCTCCAAGAACCATGACTGTCACCAGAAGGACCTTCCACCACACCTATTCATGTACACAGACCCCTGACAAAATGCCCTGCCTGCAGGAGCCCACAGAGGCGTCGAATCACAGGAATGCAAGCAGACACAGCCACCTCCCTGTGCTTGCTACCTACTGCTGCATAACTAAACATCTTCCGACTTTGTAGCTTAAAACATCAATAATTTATTTAGCAGTTAGGGCAGGATTCAGCAGGGAAGAATCAGCTCTGCTCCACGCCTTGTCAGCTGGGGGTGCTTGCAAAAGCAAGATGTTCTCTCATGGCCATTGACCCTGGCTGTCGGTGGGAACCTCAGCTGCTGCCAACCAGGACCCAGACAAGTGACCTCTCCATGTAGCTGCTTGGCCTCCTAGTCCTTTTTCTTTTTCTTTTTCTTTTCTTTTTTATTTATTTTTATTTACTTTTTGTTTGTTTGTTTTTCCAGGTAGGGTTTTTGTTTTGTTTTGGTTTGTTTTGTTTTTTTGGTTTTTCGAGGTAGGGTCTCACTCTGGCCCAGGCTGACCTGGAATTCATTATGTAATCTCAGGCTGGCCTCGGACTCATGGCGATCCTCCTACCTCTGCCTCCCGAGTGCTGGGATTAAAGATGTGCGCCACCACGCCCGGCTCCCAGGTAGGGTTTTACTCTAGCCCAGGCTGACCTGGAATTCACTACGTAGTCTCAGGGTGGCCTCGAACTCACGGTAATCCTCCTACCTCTGCCTCCCGAGTGCTAGGATTAAAGGTGTGAGCCACCACGCCCTGCTCCTTTCTTTCCTGAGACCACATACTGAATTCCAGGTCAGCCTAAGCTAGAGCAAGACCCTACCTTGAAAAACAATAAATAAATAAAAGGGAAAGAAAGCCCACCTCTCCATGGTAAGAGTGTTATCATCTCATTGTGAAAAGAACACAAGGGGTAAGTTATAACATCTCATTGAAAATACAGTCTCAGGGGCTGAAGAGATGGCTTAGCAAGTAAGGAGCTTGCCTGCAAAGCCTAAGGACCCATGTTCAACTCTCCAGATCCCACATAAGCCAGACTCAAAAGGTGATGCAAATATACAAGGTCACGCATACACACAATATGGCACACGCATCTGAAGTTTGATTGCAGTAGGTGGAGGCCCTGGGGTGCCAATTCTCTCTCCTTTTCTCACTTTCTCTCTTGTTCTCTGTCTCATAAAAAAAAAAAAAAAAGATACAGAAAATGTTGGGCATAATGGCACACACCTTTAATCCCAGCACTTGGGAGGCAGAGGTGGGAGGATCACCAAGAGTTCAAGACCACCCTGAGACTACATAGAGAATTCCAGGTCAGACTGGGCTAAAGCGAGACCCTACTTCAAAAAATCAAAACAAAACAAAAGAGAGACAGACGTGGTGGAGCACGTCTTTAATCCCAGCACTCGGGAGGCAGAGGTAGGAGGATCACTGTGAGTTTGAGGTCACCTTGAGACTACATAGTGAATTCTAGGTCAGCCTGAGCTAGAGTGAGACTCTACCCCCCCCCAAAAAAAAAGAAAAGAAAATGCAGTCATAAAGACTCACACTCTGACACAAGCACCTATACTCCACGCACAATTTATACATTCATCACATACACACAGTACACAGACATTATACACACAGATAAATCAGAACATTCTGCCTTCACATCCATGAACCCTAACACACTATGACATGCACATTGCCACAGGCTTATTAGATAATTACATTACTGTGTACGGCAAATCATGCAGACATACACGTAGAGTGTAGCTTTGCAAGTCGATCTGAATCCAAGTTCAGTGGTGCATGCCTTTAATCCCAGCACTGTTGAGGCTGAGTAGGGCAAACATTGAGGCCAGCCTGGGGCTACAGAGTGAGTTCCAGGACAGTCTGGGCTATAATAAGACCCTACCTTAAAGAAGAAGAAAAAAAAAAAATCAGGACTGGAGAGATGGCTCAATGGTTAAGGTGCTTGCCTATAAAGCCTGACTGCCTGGGCTTGATTCCCCAGAACCCACGTAAAGCCAGATGCACAAAGTGGCACATGTGTCTTGCTACAAAGGGAGTTCTAGGCCAGGCCATGGCTACATAGCAAGACTCTTTCAAATACCAAACAAAATAAAACCAATCAGAGCTCCTAAGGAAACCAGATTGCAATAAAATGGATTAGAACCTAAATGACAGCTGATCCTTCACTCTTCAACTACCTAGAAACCACCCTCACAAAAGTGTTTTGGAGGGAGTGAGGTAGCTTTGTCAGGTAGTTTAGGGTGACTGGGCCCCCAAATGTAGAAAGAAGAAATGTCTTCAGGCCTGTCCTTACAGTCTTCTAATCGCTTCACTAGATTTTTTTTTTTCCACAAACAATCTGAGTCCCTCCTGGGAGGGAGGTCTCCTTTCCTAGAATTTAAATCTAATCCTGACATTGTGATTGGTTAAGTGCAGCCCCCAGTTCAGCATCATGACTGGCCTCTTCATGAGCCAGCCCCTAACCCAGGCCAATCAACTCTTGCTCACCTGAGCCAGAAAGTAGGGTTCACCATTACAAGGTTACAGACATGTTTACCAGAGGAGAGCAATCCTCTCTGGGTGAGCTCCTGAACTTTGAGGTTCTGGTGAGCTTCCCTGTCTCTGCCCAGCTGGGCTGAGATGAGAACCCCCGACCTTTATTCCCACATGGGCTCTCTGTGTGCTCCTGCCTCCACGAGGAAGAACTCTCTGTACTTTCTCTTCTTTTCTCTCCAAATCTCTTTCACGTTTCGTTTAGGCCCACATGGTCATAGAGCCCATTTTTCCTTCTCTTGGTTTTGTACTTTCCTAACAAAATACAATAATTTAATAATTATCCTTCTCAATTCTTTGGTTAAAAGTTGACACAAACTGGGTTTGGAGCTCAAGGGCTCTATTCCTGAACCCCTCACACCACATTTGACACTGATGCGAAATACAGAACTTACCGAAAGTATGAAAGGCATCCTAAGGTGACAGGAGAAAGTTCACACCATAAACCCTCCAGCAAACTACTCCATAGCGGTCAGGAACACTCATCTACTCCCAAATCCTTTCTTACCTCCACAGATCATGTTTCATAATCTTTTGCCTTGCTTAACGCCCCTTTTGCCAGTTCATGTCATACTGCTTTGAGTTTTCTCTCAGGCTTCTGAATTTCTACCCCTTTATCATGTAGAGCAGTGCACATTTAACTAGATCTATGATAAGGGGTCCATATAAAAAGAGAAATGTGGGGACTGCAGGGATGGCTTAGCGGCTAAGGCACTTGCCTGCAAAGCCTAAGGACCCAGATTCTATTCCCCAGTACCCACATAAGCCAGATGCACAAAGTGGCACATGCATCTGAACTTTGTTTGCAGTGTCTAGAGGCCCTGGCATGCCCATTCTCTGTCTTTCTATCTGCTTCTTTTTCTTTCTCTGAAATAAATACATAAAATTTTTATTTAAAGAGAGAGAGAGAGAGAAATGTGGGTTGGAGAGATTGCTTAGTGGTTAAGGTGCTTGCCTGTGAAGCATAATGACCCAGGTATGACTCCCTAGTACCCACTTAAGCTAGATGTATAGGGTGGCACATGCATCTGGAATTTATTTGCGGTGGCTAGAGTACCCATTCTCTCTCCTTTTAAAATACTATAATTTTATTTATTTATTTGAGAGAGAGAGAGAGAAAGAGGCAGATAGAGAAGGAGAGAATGGGTGTTCCAGGACCTCCAGCCACTGTAAATGAACTCCCTACGCATGTACCACCTTGTGCATCTGGTTTACATGGGTCCTGAGTAATCGAATCTGGGTCCTTTGGCTTCATCAGCAAGTGCCTTAACTACTAAGCCATCTGTCCAGCCCCTTACTTTCTCTTCTTATCTTCCTCTCTCTCTCTCTGAAATAAATAAATAAAAGTAATAATTTAAAAAGACAGAGAGAGAAATAGAAGCTGGAGGGATGGCTTAGCAGTTAAGGCACTTGCCTATAAAGCCAAAGGATCCAGATTTGATTCCCCAGGACCCATGTAAGCCAGATGCAGAAGATGGCACATGCGTCTGGAGTTTGTTTGCAGTAGCTGCAAGCCCTGGAGTGCCTATTCGCTACCTGCTTCTCTCTCTCTCTCTCTCTCTCTCTCTCAAATAAATAAATATTTTTTTTAAGTGAAATGTTCTGCGTTTGGTGGTGCATGCCTTTAATCCCAGAGCTTGGGAGGCAGAAGTAGGAAAAGTCAAGGCCACCCTGATACTACATAGCGAATTCCAGGTCAGCCTGGGCTAGAGTGAGACCCTGCCTCAACAAAAAGGGGGAGCTGGAGAGATGACTTAGCAGTTCAGCGCTTGCCTGTGAAGCCTAAGGACCCCAGTTCAAGGCTCAATTCCCCAGGATCCATGTTAGCTAGATGCACAAGGAGGCTCATGCATATGGAGTTCGTTTGCAGTGGCTGGAGGCCCTGGTGTGCCCATTCTCTCTCCACCCCCACCCCCCGCCTTTCTCTCTGTATCTCTTGCTCTCAAATAAATAAATAAATAATGAACATAAAAAAGATGGATATATATATGTGTTTGTGCATATCTTTTCTTTTATATATATATTTTTTATTTTTTTATTTTAAAGAAAAGAAGCCAGGCTTTAAAGGCACACACCTTTAATCCCAGCACTTGGGAGGCAGAGGTAGGAGAATCACCCTGAGTATGAGGCCGCCCTGAGACTACGTAGTGAATTCCAGGTCAGCCTGCCCTAGAGTAAGACACTACCTCAAAAAAACAAAAAGAGAAGAAGAGGAGGAGGAAGGAGAAGAAGGAGGAGGAAAAGAAGGAGTAAGGGAAGGAAAGAAGAGAGGAGAGGGGAAGGAGAGAACTGAAATGGAGCACTAGAACATATCATAGTGGTCGAGAATGTGTTTAGCATGCACTCAAGGCCCTGGATTTAAACCCCAGCAAGCACGTGCACACACACACACACACACACACACACACACAGAAAGAGAGAGAATATCATGAATATGAAGCATTCATCCCAGTGCCTGGCGCACAGTAAAAGCAGAAAGTACTCAGAGCAATTAGTACCATGCTATTGCATGCTAGAGGCTGAGCAAGATTAAATCACGTACCAATACACATGTGGGTACTTACAAGATCCCACTGGGACTCTGTTTTACATACCTACTTACCATGCCAAGTAATGATTTCACTTTCAGACCTAAACGCACAGCACGCCCATTATACATCCCTAGGCTGCCTGGGAGCACTTAGGGAAAGCTTGTAAGAGGGAGTATTACTCAGGTAGACAGAAAAGCAGAAGGACGGGAGTGTCTCGGGGCCAGAGGGCTTCAAGGGCTTTGCAGGGAAAGGAATATTGCATTCCTGGGCCAGGTGAGGATGACAAGTTGAATGTGGGTTTTCTTGGAAGCGTCTTTATTACTTCCATATGCTGCAGACTCAGACAACAAAGGGCTATCCGCTCGCAACTAATCATTCTTATTTGTTTAGCCATTTCCTCCCAGCCTCCTCAGAGACACCCAGGGTGGAAGGCGCTGGCACCAACATCATTATGGGATGATGAGTCCCATCGAACCATCATTAGAGCCACAGTGGGGAGATAAATCTTCTTTGGCTGGGACTTGATTGTCGCTGCCTCCTCCTCCTGACGTGGGCTTCTCAGAAGCAGGCGTGGGTAGAGCTGGGAAGCGGAGGAGGCAGGGGCACCCTTCACCAGGGCACAGTCCAGAGCCTGCCTAGTCGGCGCCTCGCCCTGAGCAATAACAGCAACAATAGTTATTGTTACAGAAAACACTGTAGCTTGTGAAGCTTTCTTTTTTTTTTTTTTTTTTTTTTTTTGTTTGTTTGTTTGTTTGAAAGTGACAGAGAGAGAAAGAGGCAGATAGAGAGAGACAGAGAATGGGCGCGCCAGGGCCTCCAGCCACTGCAAATGAATCCAGACGCGTGCGCCCCCTTGTGCGTCTGGCTAACGTGGGTCCTGGGGGCATTGAGCCTCGAACCGGGGTCCTAAGGCTTCACGGGCAAGCGTTTACCCACTAAGCCATCTCTCCAGCCCTCTTATGAAGCTTTCTCATGTTCCTTACACTGTTTAATTTTGTGAGATGTAGGTTTTATTGCCCTTCATTATCCAAAGTGGAGACTGAGGTTCAAATGTACTGATACAACACAGTGCTGGACACATGGCACCCCTAAATGGCACAGCAGCGCGGGGATCCCTGAGGGTCCAAGTAGCTTAACTCTAGATCTCACACTTTTCGTTTTCTTTCTTTTTCTGTGGGGGAGTAAGGGGGATGTCAAGGTAGGGTCTCACTCTAGCTCAAGCTGACCTGGAATTCACTATGTGGTCTCAGGGTGTCCTTGAACTCACGGCGATTCTCCTACCTCTGCCTCCTGAGTGCTAAGATCAAAGGTGTGTGCCACCATACCTGGCTAACTTTTTTAAAATTATTTATTTATTTATTAGAGAGAGAATTGGCATGCCAGGGCCTCCAGCCACTGCAAACAAACTCCAGGTGCATGCACCACCTTGTGCTTCTACCTTACGTGGGACCTGGAGAATCAAGCCTGTGTCCTCAGGCTACACAGGCAAGCCTTAACCACTAAACGTCTCTCCAGCCCAAGATCTAATCGTTTTTACATTTGCTGTAGTTACCTTCTTGTTGTGAGGACACAGCACCCAACCAAAAGCAGCTGATGGAGGGAAAGTATTTATTTTTTGGCTTCTAGTCTCAAGGGGGAAGCTCACGATGTCAGGGGAAAACATAGCAGATTAAAGCTGGACAGCACCTCTGCTACACGGGTAGAAAACAGCAGTAGGAGAATGAGCCCAAACTGACCCTGGCAAGGGCTAATAAACCTCCAGGTCTGCCGCCAGCAAACACCTACTCCAGCAAGGCTCCGTCTCCCAAATTGCCATCAGCTGGGGATCAAGCATTCAGCACACCTCAGTTTATGGGGGACACCTGATTCAAACCACCACCTTCCACCCACAACCCTCATAAACTAACGACGATCCGTGGTGTAAAACGCAATGCATTTAGTACAATTTTAAAAGTCCCCATCATTCTTATCAATCCCATGCCATTCAAACAACCCCACAGTCCAAGGCCGCTTAACTATGTGCTATAAAATTAAAATACATAATGGCACAGAGTAGACATTCCCACATCAAAAATGTGCATTGCGAGGGAAGACTGAACCCATGCAAGACTGAAGACAAACAAGGTAAACATCAAATCCTGTAACTCCAAGTCTAACACCCATTACCAGTGACAAAGTCTCTGGATTTCAAATTCCGCCCCTCCAGCTGGACTGCTCACAGCCTGGGGAACAGTCCATCCCACGCCTCAGCAGCTCTCCTGTCTCATAACCCTGGTGGGGGTCTCCACTGCGACGCAATCCTCATGGCTCCATCAGGCCTCCACCCAGAGGCCATTTCCAAACCACACTGTGCATACAATGACCCTTTTGTTTCCCTGCATTTGTTATATATACTTCCATAGTACTAAGTGGGATAACAACTTTGTCAATCCAGACGGCATAAAGCTGACTTTGAGGAACAAAACACTCCTTCAGCATCCAGGCCCCTACTTTCAAAAGAGTCGGCATTCTTTCTGCTTTCCCCATGCAGAACAACGGTGGTAATCTCTCAAACAATTGCAGATGAATGGGTACTGTCTCTGTTGTTGCCGTTGTTGTTGTTTTTGGAGGTAGGGTTTAACTCTAGTTCAAGCTGACGTGGAATTCACTATGTAGTCTCAGGCTGGCCTTGAACTCACAGCGATCCTCCTACCTCTGCCTCCTGAGTGCTGGGATTCAAGGTGCCCATCAGGTGGACAACAGCAGCAGGAGTGCGCCAACTAAGACTGGCAAACTGCACCCCCTCCACATGGCAGGAGCTCTCTGTACTTCCTCCTTTTTCCTTCTCTTAATCTAATAAAGACTCTCGAAACCTTAAGAAACAAAAGACTGGCAAACTTGGGGCAAATAAACCTCAAGGTCTACCCCCAGAAACAAATATCCTCCAGCAAAGCTACACCTCCCAAATTATCACCAGCTGGGGAGCAGGCCCTCAGAACACAAGCTTATGGGGGGCTGATTCAAACCACCCAATATTAAAATGAATCTGATTCCACCTGTCATGTTCCGAGTGCTGTGTTAACTACCAGCTGGGGATACAAGGGTAGATGAGGAAACTGAGTCATGAACTAGGTTAAAGATGGTCTCAAATTCTTTGCCACTCTGGCCATGGAGAAGTGGAGTTTATCTCCCCTATCTCAATCCAGGCTGTTCTGCAACCAACAGTACAGAAGAGACAATGTCGCCTCAGCGTATGGCTAGCCTTCCAGAGCTTCCCTTTAGTCTCTTAGCCGCAATGCACCAAGTCCACCCACTCTGGTGGGCAGACAGCCTACAAAAGGAGAGAAACTCCACTGAGCCCAGCCTTCCAGCCCCCCAGCCAATCAACACCCACACATGTAAATGAATTCTTCTTGGAACCTCTAGACCAGTTCATTCTCCAGCCGAGTGCCTCTGAGAGGACCCATATAACATCATATAGAGCAGAATAAACAAAACCATATAATGTTCATTTTAAAGATGGACTGGCAGAATTTTCCAATAAAGGGAGTAAATATTTTAGGTTTTATGGTCCATATATCATCTCTGTCATAAATTGTTCTTCTCTCTCTCTCCCCCCTGCTCCCCTCCCTGTTTGGTTTTGTTTGGTTTTACAACCTCCTGAAAAATGGTAAAAGAGCCAGCATAGTGGCAAACACCCAGAATTTGAGAGGTAGAGGTAGGAGGATCACTATAAGTTCAAGGCCTGGAACTTATGTCAGCCTGGGCTAGAGTGAGAGCCTACCTCAAAAATTGTTATTATTAAAGCCAGGTGTGGTGGCACACGCCTTTAATCCCAGCACTCAGTAGGTCATGAGTTCGAGGCCACTCTGAGACTCTCTAGTGAATTCCAGGTCAGCCTGGGCTAGAGTGAGACCCTACCTTGAAAAACCAAAAAAAAAAAAAAAAAAAATTTATTATTATTATTATTATTATTATTATTTACTGATTTGGGTAATTGAAAAGTCCACAGGTAAAATTGATTCTGGGGTCTTTGGGAGTGTTTGTTTGTTTGTTTTGGCTCATAGGTGGATTTAACTCAGGGCCTAGGGTGCTGGACTATCTACGGTCATCAAAGCCACTCTGAGCCAGTAGCTCCAGGTCCTTTGTCTCATGAACTCAAGGAATGAATTTCATAGACAATGAAGGGTGACTTTTTAGAAAAGTTTTAGTTTATTTATTTATTTTTGGTTTTTCAAGAGGTCTTACTCTCTAACCCAGGCTGGAATTCACTATGGGTAGCCTTGAACCCATAGCAATCCTCCTACCTCTGCCTCCTAAGTGCTGGAATTAAAGGCATGCCCACCATGCCCAGCTGAAAAGAGCAGTTTTATTTTCAGAGAAAAAGAAATCAAGTTTATTAAGGAGAAGAGTAGAAAAGTTAGAACTCCCAAGAAATGGAAGAGGTCCCCAAGGGGGTTATCACTGGGTGGCTACAATCCAGGATTTATAAGGCTTTTGTGTTAGGGAAATAAAGTCATCTTTTAAAAATGTTTTCTTTGAGCTGGGCATGATGGTGCACTCCTTTAATCCCAGCACTCAGGAGGCAGAGGTAGGAGGATCACTGTGAGTTCAAGGCCAGCCTGAGACTACAGAGTGAATTCCAGGTCAGCCTGACCTAGAGTGGGACCCTACCTCCAAAAACAAAACAAACAAACAAACAAAATATATATATATATATATATATATATGTATATATATATATATATATATATAATTTGTTTGTTAATTTGAGAGAGAGAGAATGAGGTATGTACCACCTTGTGCGTCTGGCTTATGTGGGTATTGGGGAATCAAACCTGGTTCCTTAGGCTTCCCAGGCAAATGCCTAAACCACTAAGCCAGCTCTCCAGCCCAAATTCATCTTTAAAATGACTGGACTGAGACATGGAGAAGTGTGGCTCTGGCCCAATCATCACCCTACACACACACACACACACACACACACACACACACACACACACACACACACACACGAGGTCACGCCTCTCCTTTCCAACCAGGGAACTAGTGATGTGCCTCTTGGCCTCGGTGCCTGGGGTTCCAGAGCATACCTCCAAACACTAATAATAGTTGACAGGAGCTGTTTGGTCACCACCTTGCTCCACAAGGGTAAAGCAGAACAGAACCAAGGACAACAAAAAAAAGTCTGTGCTGCCAAGGCAACCATGGCTAGCACGTTTCTCAGGGGAGGTTCACAGGGGGTGGCAGGAGCCTGCACAGATAGGCTGTGTGTTTTGTTTGGTTTTGTTTTGGACAAAGCCCTGTCCTTTCTCTTATCTGGGCAGTTTGGCTATCTCATAGCCAGCTGCAAGCCATCGTATTATTCCTCCCCAGTAAGAAGTAAAATGACTTGGCCATTTTAATCCTAACATTCACTTTAATTATAATATTCCCAAGACAAGAACAAAAGGCAAAACTGCTAATTGTCAATGACCCATCTCTAACTGCCCAGCAAGTTCCTTTCCCATGCTCTCATCAAAGCGGTGAGCTTTTTTTTTTTTCTTTTTAAATTTTTATTAACATTTTCCATGATTACAAAATATATCCCATGGTAATTCCCTCCCTCCCCACCCCCACACTTTCCCATTTGAAATTCCATTCTCCATCATATTACCTCCCCATTACAATCATTGTACTTACATATATACAATATCAACCTATTAAGTATCCTCCTCCCTTCCTTTCTCTTCCCTTTATGTCTCCTTTTTACCTTACTGGCTTCTGCTACTAAGTATTTTCATTCTCACGCAGAAGCCCAGTCATCTGCAGCTAGGATCCACATATGAGAGAGAACATGTGGCGCTTGGCTTTCTGGGCCTGGGTTACCTGACTTAGTATAATCCTTTCCAGGTCCATCCATTTTTCTGCAAATTTCATAACTTCATTTTTCTTTACCGTAAAGCAGTGAGCTTTAAGTGAAGGCAGTTAAGAGCGCCAACAAGGACAGGTATGGGACATGTGCCACATGCCAGTAACCCCCAAACCTGGTAGGTGAAGGCAGTAGGATCAGGAGTTCAAAGTCATCCTCAGCTACATCCAAGGTCAGCCTAGGCTATGTCACCCTGTGATGTACTTTTTGTCAATATATAGTCACAGGCAAACTGGGACAAGTGGTCACATATCCCCCATGTGTAACCAAGTCTAGGTGCCTCACAATTTCTTGGCTCTGCTCTCAGCTGAACTGAATAATTCAGTCTTGGATTCTACACATAGCAAGACATGTCAGCAGCTCTCCATCTTACATCCTCTCAACCTGGATTCTGCAAGAATTAGTGTGCTCCTCCCATGACTCCAAAGGGTGGGACTGAGTATCACTAGTTTTCATGAGCCCACTTGAGTCATGTGCCTGTTCGTCATTGTTGTTGCTTTAGTTGTTTAGTTGAGATACAAATCACATTAAAAAATTCATCTTGGGCTGGAGAGATGGCTTAGTGGTTAAGCGCTTGCCTGTGAAGCCTAAGGACCTCGGTTCAAGGCTCAATTCCCCAGGACCCACGTTAGCCAGATGCACAAGGAGGCACACGCATCTGGAGTTTGTTTACAGTGGCTGGAAGCCCTGGTGTGCCCATTCCCTCTCTGTCTTTCTATCTGCCTCTCTCTCTCTCTCTGTCACTCTCAAATAAATAAATAAAATGAACAAAAAAAATTTTTTAATAAAAAAAATTTCATCTTTGCTGGGTGTGGCGGTACACGCCTTTAATCCCAGCACTTGGAAGGCAGGGGTAGGTGGATCGCCGTTGAGTTTGAGGCCACCCTGAGACTCCATAGTGAGTTCCAGGTCAGACTGGACCAGTGTGAGACCTTACCTCAAAAAAACAAAAAACAAACAAAAAATTCATCTTGAGCTGAAGCCAGGCATGGTGGCGCATGCCTTTAATCCCAGCACTCGGGAGGCAGAGGTAGGAGGATCACTGTGAGTTCGAGGCCACCCTGAGACTACAGAGTGAATTTTAGGACAGCGTGAGCTAGAGTGAGACCCTACCTTGAAAAAAAATTATCTTGGGCTGGAGAGATGGCTTAGCCAAAGGAACCAGCTTCAATTCTCCAGGCCCCACATAAGCCAGATGCACAAGGAAGCACATGCATCTGGAGTTCGTTTGCAGTGGCTGGAGGCCCTGGTGTGCCCATTCTTTCTCTCTTACTCTCTCTCAAATAAGTAAATAAATAAATAAAATATATATTTTTAAAAAAATTTATCTTAGCTGGGTGTGGTGGTGCATGCCTTTAGTCCAGGAGGCAGAGGTAGGAGGATCACCATGAGTTTGAGGCCACCCTGAGACCACATAGTGAATTTCAGGTCAGTTGGGGCTACAGTGAGACTCTACCTCAAAAAAAAAATTCATCTTTTTTTTTTTTAATTTTTATTTATTTATTTATTTGAGAGTGACAGACACAGAGAGAAGGACAGATTGAGGGAGAGAGAGAGAATGGGCGCGCCAGGGCTTCCAGCCTCTGCAAACGAACTCCAGACGCGTGCGCCCCCTTGTGCATCTGGCTAACGTGGGACCTGGGGAACCGAGCCTCGAACCGGGGTCCTTAGGCTTCACAGGCAAGCGTTTAACCGGTAAGCCATCTCTCCAGCCCTCATCTTTTTTTTGTTGTTTTGTTTTGAAATAGGGTATCACTCTAGTCCAGGATGACCTTGAACTCACTCCATAGTCCCAGGCAGGGCTCAGACTCACAGTGATCCTCCTTCCTCTGTCTGTAAGTGCTAGGATTAAAGGCCTCCACAACACCATAACAGGCTCATGGATTTTGTATGTTTATTTGTTTTAAGGTAGTGTCTTGCTCTAGCCCAGGCTGACCTTGAATTCACTCAGTAGTCTCAAGGTGGCCTTGAACTCACACCAATCCTCCTACCTCTGCCTCTCAAGTGCTGAGATTAAAGGCGTGCACCACCACACCTGGTTTTATTTTATTTTTTATCAGAGAGAGAATCAGCATGCCAGGGCCTCCAGTCATTGTAATCAAACTGCAGACACGTGCACCATCTTGTGCTCATGTGCGACCTTGTACACTTGCAGGACCCTGCGCTCTTATGTCACCTTGTGCATCTGCCTTATGTGGGACCTGGAGAGCCAAACATGAGTCCTTGGGCTTTGCAGGCACGCGCCTTAACCACTAAGCCATCTCTCCAGCCTTTTGTTTTACATTTTTATTTTATTTATTTATTTATTTCAGAGAGGGAGAGAGAGAGAATGGGTGCACCAGGGCCTCCAGCCACTGTAAATGAACTCCAGACTCATGCGCCACTTTGTGCATCTGTCTTACGTGGGTCCTGGGGAATCAAACCTGGGTCCTTTGGCTTTTTTTTTTTTTTTTGTAAACAGAGCCTCATATAGCCCAGGCTGGCCTCAAACTACCTGTGTAGCCAAGTATGGCCTTGGGCTTCTTATTCTCCTGACTCCTCCTCCAAGTGCTGGGATTATAGTCAAGTACCGTGACACCAGGATTTATAAAGTGCTGGGGATGGAACTCAGGGCTTTGTCAGGCTAGGCAAGCATGCTACCCACTGAGCCATATCCTTACCTGTGCTAGAGTAAGACCCTGCCTCAAAAGAATTTTTTTTAATTTTTTATTTATTTATTTGAGAGCGACAGACACAGAGAGAAAGACAGATAGAGGGGGAGAGAGAGAATGGGCACGCCAGGGCTTCCAGCCTCTGCAAACGAACTCCAGACACGTGCGCCCCCTTGTGCATCTGGCTAACGTGGGACCTGGGGAACCGAGCCTTGAACCGGGGTCCTTAGGCTTCACAGGCAAGCACCTAACCGCTAAGCCATCTCTCCAGCCCAAAAGAATTTTTTTAAAAAGTAGGTAGAGTGCTTGGAACATGACTCAGCAGTTAAAGGCATTTGCTTGCAATGCTTGCCAGACTGAATTCAATTCCCAAGCCACCTAAATAAGCCAGACGAAGGCCTAATATCTAGAATATAGAAGGAACTCAAAAAGCTATGCAATTAAAAAGTCAAACAATCTGAGCAGAAGAGATAGCTTAGTGATTAAAGCACTTGCCTGTGAAGCCTAAGGACCCAGGTTCAATTCCTCAGAACTCACGTAGCCAGATGCACATAGTGGCACAATGTATCTGGGGTTCATTTACAGTGGCTGGAGGCCCTGGTGTGCCCATTCTCTCTCTCTCAAATAAATAAGCAAAATATTAAAAAATGGGGCAGGGGCTGGAGAGATGGCTTAGCAGTTAAGGCATATGCCTGTGATGCCTAAAGACCCAGGTTTGATTCTCCAGGTCCCACATAAGCCAGATGCACATGGTGGCGCATGCATATGGAGTTTGTTTGCAGTAGCTAGAGGCCCTGGCATGCCCATTCTCTCTCTCTCCCTCTCTCTGTCTCTAATAAATAAATAAAAATAAAATCTTTTTAAAAATGGGGCAGAGCCGGGCGTGGTGGCGCATGCCTTTAATCCCAGCACTCGGGAGGCAGAGGTAGGAGGATTGCCATGAGTTCAAGGCCACCCTGAGATGACAGAGTTAATTCCAGGTCAGCCTGGACCAGAGTGAGACTCTACCTCAAAAAAAGAAAAAAAAAGAAAAGAAAAGAAAAATGGGGCAGAGAACTAAATAGGGAATTGTTTTTTATTAAGTACTTTATTCTACTTTACTTTGTTTATGAGAGACTGACTGCTGCTCTCACAACTCAGAACCCACAACCCACTGGTGAATACCAATAATCCCAATCTCAGTAGAGTGGGAGCAAGGGGGAGGGAAATGATGATACCAACACATGATGTGTCCATACCAAGATTCTACCTCATAAAAGATAAAATAAGGGAAAAAAGCCAGGCATGGTGGCTCATGCCTTAAATCCTAGCACTTGGGAGGCAGAAGTAGGAGGATCGCTGTGAGTTCTTGCCACCCTGAGACTACATAGTGAATTCCAGGTCAGCCTGGGCTAGAGTGAGACCCTACCTTGAGAAACCAAAAAATAAAAATATAAAATATTTTTAAAAAGAGAAGAAAAAAGTGGTGTAAGTGTCTGACACTCATTTACAGTGGCAAGAGGCTCTGGTGCACACACACACACACACACACACACACACTTAAAAGTATTTAATTCAAGCCAGATATGGTGGTGCGTGTTAGCAATACCTCACTTAGGAAACTGAGGCAGGAGAATAAAAACTTGAAAAATAAAATATAGGGCTGGAGAAATGGCTCAGTGGTTAAGTGTACTTCCTGTACAAGTGTGGAGGCCTGAGACTGCCAGAGTTCAAATCTCCAGCTCCCATATAAACAGCTGGGCCTGCCCATACACATCTAGAACTATAGTCCTACAGGGAAGCAGACACCTGAGAATCACCAGATCTCCACAAACTCTGAAATCAGGAAAGAGACTCTAGCTCAAAACAAGACTGGAGCTGGCCATGGTGGGCACACGCCTTTAATCACAGCACTCAGTAGGCAGAAATAGGTTGATCACATGAGTTCAAGGCCAGCATGAAGTCACCAGATCAGACTAAGCTACAGTGAGATCCTACCTCAAAAAAAAAAAAGAAAAAAGGGGGGGGGAGAAAAATAATGAATGGAGCTGGACAACTGATGTCCCCCCTCTGGCCTCCATAGGCAAGTGACCCCTCCACCAAAGGTAAGTGTCTGAGGAACCACACACCACATCATCACACACACACACACACACACACACACACACACACACACACACACACACACCAGCAAAATAAAATAACATGGCTTGGCATGGTGGCACATACCTATAATCCTAGCAGTTGAGAGACAAAGGCAGATCATCCACAAATATATAGCCAGTCTGGTCTCCATGGTAAGTTTTAGGTTAGCCAAGGCTACATCATTAGAACTTAATCCCCCCAAAAAAGGAAAAAAAAAATAGGGCTGGAGAGATTGTTTAGTGGTTAAGGCACTTGCCTGCAAAACCAAAGGACCCAGGTTCAATTCCCCAAGACTCACTTAAGCCAGATGCACAAGGTGGCACATGCATCTGGAGTTCATTTGCAATGACTGAAGGCCCTAGTATGCCCATTTTCTCTCTATCTGCCTCTCTCAAATAAATAAAATAAATAAAAATAAAATATGTAATTCAGTTGTTCTTAGTATATTCATAATGTTGCAGATTATTATCACTATCTAATTCCAAAACATTTTAGGGTATTTTGAGGCAGGGTCCCACCATAGCTCACTTGGAACTCATTCTGTAACCAAGGCTGGCCTTGAGCTCATGGCAATTCCCCTCCCTCATCCCTCCTGGATGCTATTAAAGGCTTGAGTCACTATACTTGCTTTCCAAAACACCTTTACCCCCCCCACCCACAAAAAGAAAACAACCCTCCATGCCTAGAAGCAATCACTCTCTTTTCTTCTCCAATCCTAGCAACCACCCATCTATGTTCCATCTATATAGATTTGCCCATTCTGGATATTTCCTGTAAGTTGAATCATCAAGTAGCCCAGGCAGTCTTTGAACTTTCAATCCTCCTGTATCAGTCTCCTGAGTAGCTGGGATAATGAGCCTGTGTCTCCAGGCCCAGTTTAAACTTAATTTAAACTGGGTTGACTTAAACTGAATTCATACATTCTACTTCCAGTGCTGAGGATGGAGTTGGTTTCACCAGAAACATGTGAACTAAAGAAAAAATGATGGTTTACTATGAGGATGTGAGATGAAGCTACCAAATAGGGGATGAGCAGGGCGTGGTGGCACACATCTTTAATCCCAGCTCTTGGGAGGCAGAGGTAGAAGGATCCCTGTGATTTGGAGGCCACCCTGAGACTGCATAGTGAATTCAAGGTCAGCCTGGGCTACAGTGAGATACTACCTTGGAAAAAAAGCAAAAAGAGAGAGAGAGAGAGAGAGAGCTTTTTATTGTGTGTGAGGGGAGGGATGTAAATATAAAAGAATGAGCTCTGGAAGCAAATCTAGGGCTGGAGAAATGGCTCAGTGGTTAAGGCATTTGCCTACAAGGCCCAATGACCCTGGTTCCATTCCTCAGTACCCACGTAAAACCAATGCATAAAGTAGCGCATGTGTCTAGAGTTTGTTTGCAGTGGCTAGCGGCCCTGAAGTGCCCATTCTCTCTCTCTCTCTCTGCCTTTCTCTCTATATATCCAATAAATAAATAAATAAAATATTTGGGGGGGGTAAGGATAGGTTTCACTCTAGCACAGGCTGACCTGGAATTCACTATGTAGTCTCAGGGTGGCCTTGAACTCACGGCAATCCTCCTACCTCTGCCTCCCAAGTGCTGGGATTAAAGGGATGCACCACCACACCTGGCTTAAATAAAATATTTTTTTTAAAAAGAAAGCAAATCCAGAGTTGACCACCACAAATAACTATTTATTGAGTGCATGAACCAGCTACTGTATTATTTATTATTATTTATTATTGTCTTCTTTCATTTAACCCTTACTGCAACCTCATGGAGAATCCACTATTTCTACTTTGTAAATGAGGATATTGAGCTTCACAAAAGTTGAATAAATCTCCCAAGTTTATACAGCCAGAAAGTGAGATTTGAAGCTAGGTTTGATTGCAAAGTGTCCAAGAAAAAATATACTTTGAATTATGTTAAAATGTATCGACTAGAGGCCCGTTTATTTCCATTGCCCAGTATCACTATACTCAACAAAGAAGAGTCTATAACCAAAAGTCCCTTCACACCAAAGAAAGGAAGGAACAAATTTTTATAACAGAAAAAGAAAACCCGTTGACATTTTTCCCCTTTACATTTCCAAGTAAGTTTCCCGATTTTGTCAGATACTGCATCATTGGCATTGAGATTAAGCAACTATATTTTTTCAGAAAGACCCCCCGCCCTTCTCCTTGTAACCTCCCACCTTTTTCTAACAGGTCCAGAAATTCAGCTAAATTCTGCTTATCAAGAGCTTGGCAAATGCAGAACTTGACACCACACTCTCCTCCTCCTCCAGGTATGGTTTACAAGAGCTCTTAACTGAGACTCTTCAGAGATCCTTACCGTGAGGACTGGGGCCAGGGAGCTCTGGCTGCCTGGCCTCTGCTTCTGTCAACTAGAGTCCAGATGGCGTGTGATGAGGGGTGACAGCGAGGGGCGGGGGTGCTGAGCAGAAGATGAAAGCCAGCCAAAGACTTGAAAGGGTGTAAGAAGTCAAATCCCTTGCCTTGATCCTCACCCTATTTCCAAACGGCCAGCTTTTGAAAAATCACAGCAGAATAACTTCAGATTATTCTATGTACCATATTAGACTTCATGTTAAGCTACAAGTTTACACGATCACACTGACTCTTCCTTGAGAGAAGCCCCCCCTTCCTGCAGCCCCCTCCTCTACAATACACACATGTCTCCAAAGCCACTTGCATCCTAAGCTTTTGAACGATTTACTGCCAGTACTGCAGACAAATAAGTGAATAACTGGCAGTTGATTCCAAAGACAGAATGCTCATTTGCATGAGTGGTTGCATGTCATTTGCATTATATTTGCAAGTCATTTGCATACCACATCCAACCTGTCAAAATGTACATAAATCTTTTATACTTTTACCTTATTTACTTATTTATTTATTTTTTCTAAAAAGGGCTACACCTCCACATCCTGCCCAGACTGGTTGAGGATTCCTAGTGTGATTGTGAAGAGCCTTACTTGAAGATCTCTAACTATAAATGATCTGCAAGGATCTCACAACTGCATTTGAGAAACTTCATTCATTTATTAAAAACAGAAAGCTGGGCGTGGTGGTGCACGTGTTCAATCCCAGCACTTGGGAGGAGAAGGGAAGAGAACTGCCTTGAGTTCGAGGCTGCCCTGAGACTACATAGCAAATTCCAGGTTAACCTGAGCTAGAGCAAGACCCTACCTTGAAAAAAGAAAGAAAGAAAACCAAAAACCAAAAAAAAAAAAAATTACAAAAATCCTAGCTACAGTGGTAAATGCCTGTAGTCCCAGCACTGGGACTGGATGGGTGGTGGCTGATAGAAGAGCCCCATGAGTTGGAGGCCAGCCTGGACTACTGTTGGGCACTGCCAAGTGCAGGCGCTGTAGGCCGCAGGAACCACAGATTACCTAGTGAATTCAAGGCCAAGGTCAAGTGGACTACATAGGAGACGTTATTTCAAAAAACAGAAAAAAAAAATAGTTAAGCAAATCTGTGTGTGTGTGTGTGTGTGTGTGTGTGCGCGCGCGCGCGCGTGTGTGTGTGTGTGAGATGCATGCCTATAATCCTGGCAATTATGAAGGAAGTGAAGGCAGGAAGACCAAAAGCTTCAGACCAGACCGAGATACATAGTTTTTTTGAGACAGGGTCTCACTATCTATATAGCCCAGCTGGCCTGTCGAACTCTCAACCTTGCTGCCTCAGCCTACCAAGAGCTGGAATTACAGGTATGTGCTATTACCCCCCAACACAAAAACATAAATCTATAAGGCACACTGTTGTTCTAGGTGCTAAGGATATATCTGTGAATTTGAGAATAATTACAGCATTAAAAACTAAATTATGGGGCTGGAGGGATGGCTTAGCAGTTAAGGCACTTGCCTGCAAAGCCAAAGGACCCAGGTTTGATTTCCTAGGACCCACGTAAGTCAGATACACAAAGTGGCACATGCTTCTGAGTTTGTTTGCAATGGCTAAAGGCCCCAGCACACCCATCTCTTTCTCTCTTCCTCTCTCTATCTTCCTCTTTTTCACTCTCTCTCTCAAATAAATAAAATTAATTAATTAAAAATTAAAAAAACTAAATTGGGCTGGAGAGATGGCTTAGTGGCTAAGGTGCTTGCCTGCAAAGCCTAAGAACTCATGTTTGAATCTCCAGGTCCCATGTAAGCCAGACACACAGAAATGCAAGTGCCAAGGTCACACATGCACACAAAGGGCACATGCGTCTGGAGTTCATTTGCAGTAGTTGAAGGCCCTGGTGCTCCCATTCTTTCTCTTTCTTTCTCTTTGCCTTTTTCTCTTTCTCTCAAATTAAATTAAAATTTTTTTTTAAACTAAGTTATTGGCTGGAGAGTTGGCTCAGTGGTTAAAGTGCCTTCCTGCAGAGTCTAACAACCTGAGTTCAATTTCCCAGTCCCCACATAAAGCCAGATGCATAAGGTGATGCATGTATCTGGTGTCCATTTACAACAGCTGGAGACCCTGGAGTGGCCCTTTATTTCTCTCTCACTCTCACTCATAAATACATTAATTATTTAAAAAGAAAACATAGGGCTGGAGAGATGGCTTACTGGTTAAGACATTTGTTAGTGAAGCCTAAGGACCTATATTTGACTCTCCAGATCCCACATAAACCATACACACAAAGGTGAGGCAAGCTCATGGTCACACATGCCCACTAGGTGACTCAAGTGTCTGTAGCTCAATTTCAGTGACTGAGGCCCTAATGCACCAATTCTCTTTCTCTCTCTCTCAAAAAAAAAAAAAAGAAAAAGAAAGAAAAGAAAAACTAAATTATGCCAGGCATGCTGGTGCACACCTTTAATCCCAGCACTCGGGAGGCAGAGGTAGGAGGAACGCTGAGAGTTCAAGGCCACCCTGAGACTGCATAGTGAATTCCAGGTCAGCCTGGGCTAGAGTAAGACCCTACTTCAAAAAACAAAACAAAAACCTAAATTCTGACATTTCAGAATATCTTTGGGCACATACCAAACAATAAATACAAATGCAGCTGGGTGTGGTAGTGCACATCCCAATACCTGAAAGGTAGAGGCAGGAGGATCAGGAATGCAAAGCCATCCTCAGTGACAAGCAACTTTGAGGCCAGCCTGGGCTACATGATAACCTACCTCAGATGGATATAGATAGCTTTTTTTGAGGTAGGGTCTCACTATAGCCCAGGCTGACCTAAAATTTACTATGTAGTCTCAGGGTGGCTTTGAACTCATGGTGATCCTCCTGCCTCTGCCTCCGGAGTACTATGATAAAAGGTGTACACCACCATGTCCAGTGATAGTAGCATTATTATTATTATTATTATTGCTTTTTCAAGGTAGGATTTCACTGTAGCCCAGGTTGACCTGGAACTCACTCTCTAGTTCTAGGCTGGTCTCAAACTCAGAGCACTCCTCCCACGCCTGAGTGTTGGGGTTAAAGGCATGCTCCACCATGCCCAGCTTTTAGATTGCCAATGTCAAAATTTTTTTAAAGATTTATTTTTGTTTATTTATTAGAGAGAGAGTGTGTGTGAGAATGGGTGCATCAGGGTCTCCAGCCACTGCAAATGAACTGTAGATGCATGCACCACCTGTGCATCTGGCTTATGTGGATCTGGGGGAATCAAGCCTCAAACCAGGGTCCTTAGGCTTCACAGGCAAGCGCTTAACTGCTAAGCCATCTCTCCAGCCCCAAAATTTTTAAAAATTACTTATTTATTTATGATTTGAGAGGGAGAGAGACAGGAAAAAAAAGAAGAAGAGGCACACAGAGAGAATGGGTGTGCCAAGGCCTCCAGCCATTGCAAACAAACTCCAGACATCTGAACTACCTTGTGCATCTGGCTTACTTGGGTACTGGGGAATCTAACCTGGGTCATTAGGCTTCACAGGCAAGTGCCTTAACCTTTAAGGCATGTCTCCAGCCCTGTGTTCCACTTTCTTTAAGATAAAGTTTCTTACCACTGCAACCAAACTGCCAAACTACAAAGGAACATCAAACTAGGCCTATAGCTTTGGACTCAACTGGCTTTGCCTCCCTCCGTTGTGTAGGCACATAGATCCCATGTGTATGTGCCACTTTGCACTGGGCTTTACGTGGGTGCTAGGGAACTGAACCTAGGCTAGCAGGCTTTGCAAACAGGCCTTCTCTTGTCTTTAACTGCTGAGACATTTCTCTGGCCCAAATGTTTCTTCATTTTTTTAAAAGGATTTATTTTTATTTATTTATTAGAAAAATAGAGAGTGAGCCGGGCGTGGTAGCGCACGCCTTTAATCCCAGCACTCAGGAGGCAGAGGTAGGAGGATCGCCATGAGTTCAAGGCCACCCTGAGACTACAGAGTTAATTCCAGGTCAGCCTGGACCAGAGTGAGACCCTACCTCGAAAAACCAAAAAAAAAAAAAAAAAGAAAGAAAAGAAAAATAGAGAGTGAGAATGGTTGCACCAGGGCTTCCAGCCACTGCAAACAAACTCCAGACGCATGTGCCACCACCATGTGTATCTGGCTTACGTGGGACCTGGAGAATTGAACTTATGTCCTTAGACTTTGCGGGCAAGCGTCTTAACCACTAAACTATCTCTTCAGCCTGAAAGCTAGCTTTGTTAAGGCAGTTTCACTTAGGGATTGAGGTCCAAAGAGAACCAGGAGATGTCACCCCACATGCCACCTCGCGCTGGAACAAAGATGGAACTCATGGATATGCAGGCCATTCTCTGCTTGCCTCTTCTAAAGAGGATGACAATCTCTAAGAGTTATTTGCCAGACTTTCTTGAAGGTAGATGTGGCTAAGGAACCAGTTTGGACCATCACACATAAGCACAAAGATTATGAAGAGGTTCTTGGGGGCAATTCCACCACTAAAATCTCTCCCCCCAGCCCAGGTTTGATTCTCCAGTGCCTGGGTAAAACCAGATGCACAACATGATGCATGCATCTGGAGTTCATTAACAGCAGCAAGTGGTCCTTACATGTCCAATCTCTCTCTGCCTCTCTCCCTCTCAAATAAATAAATAAAATACTAACAATGAATACATACATTGAAACATGTCACTTTGGGACAACCTGAATTTGTGTTCTGGGGCCATAGTCACTCGTACTTGGCTCAGAGAAAACCATCTCTCGGGCTGGAGAGATGACTTAGTGGTTAATGCACTTGCCAGCAAAGTCAAAGGACCCAGGTTTGATTCCCCAGTACCTAAATAGAGCCATATGCACAAGGTAGACCATGGGTCTGGAGTTTGTTTGCAGTGGCTGGAGGCCCTAGCATGCCCATTCTCTCTCTCTCTCTCTCTCTCTCTCTCTATCTATCTGCCTCTTTCTCTCTCTGTATGTTGCCCTCAAGTCAATAAAAATAAACAAAAATTTTTTAAATATATATATATTTATTATTTGAAAGAGTCAGATCGAGAGAGAGAGGGAGAATGGGTACACTGGGGCCTCTAGCTACTGCAAACCAACCCTAGATGCATGCACAACCTTGTGCATGTGGCTTATGTGGGTACTGGGGAATCGAACCTGCATCCTGGGGCTTTGCAGTCAAGCATCTTAACCACTAAGCCACCTCTCCAGCCTCCATTGTTATTTTAAATTTTATTTTATTTTATTTTATTTTGTTTTAAGGTAGGGTTTTACTCTAGCCCAGGCTAACTTGGAACATACTCTGTAGCCCCAGGCTGGCCTTGAACTCAAGACCTCAGCTTCCCAAATGCTGGGATTAAAGGCATGCACTACCACATCCAGACAGTTGTTTTATTTTTTTTAATATTTTACTTTTATTTATTTGACAGAGAAAGAGGTAGAGAGAGTGGGAGAATGGGCGTGCCAAGGCCTCCAGCACTGTAAATGAACTCCAGATGTGTGTGCCCCCTTGTGCATCTTCCTAACATGGGTCCTGGGGAATCAAACCTAGGTCCTTTGGCTTTGCAGGCAAACACCTTACCTGTTAAGCCATCCCTCCAGCCCAGTTATTGTTTTATTTTTTAGTTTTTGGTTTTTCGATGTAGGGTCTCACCCTAGATCAGACTGATCTGGAATTCACTATGTGATCTCAGGATGAACTTGAACTCACAGTGATCCTACGACCTCTGCCTCCTGAGTGCTGGGATTAAAGGCACGTGCCTCCAGGCCTGACCAATACTCCTTTTTTTAAAAAATTAATTATTTATTTATTTGAGAGCGACAGAGACAGAGAGAAAGACAGATAGAGGGAGAGAGAGAGAATGGGCGCGCCAGGGCTTCCAGCCTCTGCAAACGAACTCCAGACGCGTGCGCCCCCTTGTGCATCTGGCTAACGTGGGACCTGGGGAACCGAGCCTCGAACCGGGGTCCTTAGGCTTCACAGGCAAGCGCTTAACCGCTAAGCCATCTCTCCAGCCCCCAATACTCCTTTTTGACAAAGCACAACTGGCTATTGAAAACATTTTGTTTGTGGGTAGCTTGGCTTTTGTAATTGATTTAGAAAGAACATTTTTAAAAAAATTTTTATTCTTATATGTTTATTTGAGAGTGACAGACAGAGAGTATGAGGCAGAGAGAGAGAATGGGTGCACCAGGACCTCTAGCCACTGTAAATGAACCCAGATGCATGCACCACCTTGTGCATCTGGCTTACGTGTGTACTGGAGAATCGAGCTTTGAACCGGGGTCTTTAGGCTTCACAAGCAAGTGCTTAACTGCTTAGCCATCTCTCCAGCCCAGAACATTAATTTTTTTTTTTTTTTGAGGTAGGGTTTCACTCTAGCCCAGGCTGACCTAGAATTCACTATGTAGTCTCAGGGTGTCCTAGAACTCACAGCGATCCTCCTACCTCTGCCTCCTCAGCACTGGGATTAAAGGCGTGCACCACCACGCCCAGCCAGAACATTAATTTTCATTCCACCAAAAACACAACATGAAAGCTACAGAAATTTGCCTGTGTGGGGTATTTGTAGTTGTTTGTGGCAATCTCACTATAGCCCAAGATGGCCTTGAATTCACAACAATCTTCCTACATCAGCCCCCAGAGTGCTGGGATTATAGGCAACGCACCCGGCTTTGTAGTTCTCTTTGGTTGGCCTTTGATAGGCATGAGCTTTGAAATTTATGCACTGTTGGGCTGGAGAAATGGCAATTGCGTGAAATTTATAAGCTCTTTTCCTTGTTCAGGGTCTTCCTTCTGGTGGTTGTTGGCTTATTAGAAGAGTACCTGTCCTTGGATCCCTCTTAAATTTATCTGTAATTAGATGTAGATAATGTTGAAAAAAGCAACAATACGGTATAGCGTGTGAATCTGAAGACTCATTGAAAATATTGTATTATTTATAAAATTCTTTTGCATAATATTCAGCACAGAATTAAATGACATGAAATAGCTTGTACTGGGGTTGGAGAAATGGCACAGTGGGAAAGAGCTCTTGCTGTGCAAGCAAAAGAACCTGAGCTTAACTCCCCAGAATCCACATAAAAAGCTACACATGCTTGTAACCCCAGTGCTGAGGCGGGTGGAGATAGGAGAACCACTGGGGTGCACAGCCAGTCAGACTGAGAAACAGCAGGCCCAGGCTCAGTGAAAGCTTCCTCTTCAAGTAAATAACCCAGAAGAGTGCACCTGATATTCTCCTCTGGTCTCCACAAGCAGGTGCATGTTGCATGCATCTACACACACACACACACACACACACACACACACACACACACACACACGTCTCATTAAAAAAGTCTACTATAATAGCCAAGATTTTGTGTCTGGGGGAAGCACGTTGTAAGGAGTCTTACTCTTCCTTTGGCTCTTATGTTCTTTCTGCCACCTCTTCTGCATTAGACCCTGAGCCTTGGAAGGTGTGATAGAGATACTGCAGTGCTGAGCACTCCTGTCACTTCTTTCCAGCACCATGGTGACTTCTGAGTCATCCCAAGGTCACTGTCATCTGAAAAGAAAAGATTCTCTACCCAAAGTGAGAGTAGCATTAATATAAGGGTATGAGCATTAAGAGAAGTTCTTACTGGGCAGTTTGGTGAGCATAGTGTATACATTTAGCCAGACAGCAGCAGATGTTACACCCCTAGGGCTCATGACTACCCCAGTTTTAAGTTTTGAGTATCAGGGATGTGTTTCCTCCCATAGAGCAGGCTTCCAGTCCAATTAGAGGGCAGCTGGTTTTCACCATGAGAGACGTGCCACTATTGCACTCATTGGCCTGGCTAGCCATATATAAGGCTTGCCATGTTCACTGCTGAGTATCTGCACTGGTGATTTCTCTCTCTCCCATTGAATTGCATGTAGAATGGCTTCTTCTAGCTTTCTGTCAGCTGGTCTACATGGAAGAGGTTATCAGCTCAGTTCCAGCAGCTGGTCTACATGGAGGAGGTTACCAGCTCAGTTCCAGCAGGATTTCTCAATGGCCTTGAGTCTTTAGCAATAGGGTCTTGCCATCTATTCCTGGTGGGAAACCAAGGGCCTCGGCAATGGCCTATAATGTTCTGGGGGCATCAGGGACCTCCCTGGCCAACAACTCACTGGAAGGTATCCGATGCTGGCACTGAAAATTTTCTAGCAGCAATCTACATCTACTGAGTGTTCCATTGTCCAAAAAAGTGGGTTTCCATATGATTTATTTATATCCTCTTAGGTTTTGATTAGCCCTCCCTCTACCTTTCCTTTACTCAATATCTTCCCCTGACTTCACTTAGGCCTTTTCACCCCCATTATTCTATTCTTCTACTTACATATATACAATAACATCCTATTGAGTACCCCCGTCCCTTCCTTTCTTGAAAAAAGAATTCTTCAGGCTCTTCTTTCCTGTTGGAAGTTGTGTACACTCATGATTTTCTGTGGCAGCCATCTTGGAATTCTGTAGAAACAAGCCCTAGGATAGAACAAATATCTTGAGGACAGCAAAGTGCAAAGTGAGAAAAGCTGGAAATTTTGGGGGCATTACTGAGTGGCCAAATTCACCACATCTAGAGCTACCTACCTCTGAATTTTTTAAAATATTTATATTTATTTATTTGAAACAGAAATTAGAGACAGAGAGAATGGGTGCACCAGGGCCTCCAGCCATTGCAAACAACCTCCAGATACATGCGCCACCTTGTGCATCTGGCTTATGTGGGTCCTGGGAAATTGAGCCTAGGTCCTTTGGCTTCGCAGGCAAGTGCCTTAACTGATAACCCATCTCTCCAGCCCTTTTTTATTTACTTTACTTATTTGAGAGAGGCAGATAGAATGAATGGGCATGCCAAGACCTTCAGCCACTGCAAACAAACTTCAGATGCATGCACCACCTTGTGCATATGGCTTATGTGGGTCCTGGGGAATCAAACCTGGGTTCTTTGGCTTTGTAGGCAAGTGCCTTAACCACTAAACCATTTCTCCAACCCAATCCCTGAATTTTTGTTTGTTTGTTTTTTGAGTTATGGTCTCATTCTAGCTCAGGCTGACCTGGAATTCAGCATGTAGTCTCAGGGTGGCCTTGAACTCATGGCAATCCTCCTACCTCTGCCTCCTGAGTACTGAGATTAAAGGCATGTGCCATCATGCCCAGCCCCAACCTCTGAATTTTTTAAGTGACATAAAGAAATGATCTTGGGCTAGAGAGATGGCTCAGCAGTTAAGGCACTTGCCTGCAGAGTCTAACAATCTGAATTTGATTCCTAGTTCCCACATAAAGCCAGACACACAAAGTGGTGTATGCATCTGGAGTTTGTAGTGGCTAGAAACCCTAGAGCCCTCCCTGCCTCCTCCCTCTCTCTCTCCCTCTCTCTCTCTCTCTACCTCTCTCCCTCCCTCTCTCTCTCTCTCTGTCTCCTTGCAAATAAATGTGTTTTTTTTTAATTATCTTATTCTTAAGTCACTGTTAGTCAACTATTTCTACTATTGCAACTATGACACACAGTGGCCTTGTTTACATTTATTGAGGAAGGCGCCCAAGAAAATAGGTATGATGGCTTGCACTTGCAATCTCAACACTCAGTAGGCAAACAAAAGGATTATCAGAAGTTCAAGGCCGCCTTGGTCTACATTGTGAGTTGTAGGTCAGTCAGGACTGTGTATCAAGACCCTGTACCAAAAAAAAAAAAAAAATCGAGCTGGGAGTGATGTTGCATGCCTGTATTCCCAAAGGAGGATTGCCATGGGTTCCAGGCCACCCTGAGACTACATAGTGAAATCTAGGTCAGCCTGAGCTAGAGTGAGACCTTACCTCAAAACAACAACAACAACAAAAAATCATAATCTATGAATGAACTACATTAAAATCAAGGATTTTTTTAAAATTTTATTTATTTATTTGAGAGCGATAGATACAGAGAGAAAGACAGATAGAGGGAGAGAGAGAGAGAATGGGCGCGCCAGAGCCTCCAGCCTCTGCAAACGAACTCCAGACGCGTGCGCCCCCTTGTGCATCTGGCTAACGTGGGACCTGGGGAACCGAGCCTCAAACCGGGGTCCTTAGGCTTCACAGGCAAGCGCTTAACCACTAAGCCATCTCTCCAGTCCAAGGATTTTTCTTTTTAATATCAGTCCTATGTAGTATACCACTTTGGAAAATTATGGGCACTTTCTGATAAAATTAAGTATACGCCTACTATGACCTGCAAATCCACTCCCATTTTACCCAAGGAAAAGAACACACACACACACACACACACACACACACACCCGCCACACGCCCACAATAGGACATGAATGAGACTGTCCATAGCAACAGTAACCATAATAGTTAAAATTGGAACAACCTCAAAGGCCCATAACGGGAGAGTGAAAGCCATTATGAGGATTACCACGGAATACTGAAGGCCCCATCATGATAGGAAATCAGTCATTAGAGCCAGTGACCAGAATCCTGTGGTTTTCCCAGGCAGCCTGGAGCTGAGAGAATGAACCATGTCGAGCTAGAATTAGAGTGGGAGGAAGGAAATGAGAGAAAGGGAAGGAAAGAGAGGTAAGGCTGGGCGTGGAAGCCTCCACGCTGTGTTTCTGCGTCTCATGCCTCCTTCGCTCCCGGGGTGCCCTGGCAGGAACTTGCCCACGGATATTGCAATCTAGAGGAGAGAAGTCAGGGGGGTCTCGGGTCGTGTGGAAGGAAAGGCTCCTCTGCAGATCCGGGGCAAGGCAGGGGGTACTTCAGACGCCAATGGGACCCGGGGATGCCACAAAAAGCAGGGACAAACTCGTGTTTGTCGCCGCCAGTAAAGAAGACGACCCTGCTCTCTCTCTTGGGGAAGTGAGGAGTTTGCATGGGCAGGATAAGGTGACTAATGACTTGAAAAATTAATTAGGCCGCTCCAGGTAGGTGGGAAAAAACGAAACTTCTGTCTAAGCAGGTGTCAGGCTGCCTCAGCAGGAGGCTGGGTGCTGATTTGCATGTGCCAGTGTGCCAGCAGAAACTCTCCCCCTCTCCCAGTCACTGCTGGCTCCCAGCTGGGTTCCGAGCTCTCTGCCAAGGGCATCAGGAAAGTGTGGTGTTGCAGGGACACTCTCCCTCCTCTCCCTCCCTCCCTCTCTCCTCTCCCTCCCTCCCTCTTCCCTTTCCTTCCCTTTGTTCCTCTCTCTTCTCCCTCCCTTCCTCTATCCTCTCCCTCCCTCCCTCTCTCCTCTCCCTCCCTCCCTCACTCCCTCTTTCCTCTCCCTCACTCCCTCTCTCTGTCCCTCTCTCTTCTCCCTCCCTCTCTCCTCTCCTTCCCTCTCTCCTCTCCCTCTCTCCCTCACTCCCTCTTTCCTCTCCCTCACTCCCTCTCTCTGTCCCTCTCTCTTCTCCCTCCCTCTCTCCTCTCCTTCCCTCTCTCCTCTCCCTCTCTCCTCTCCTTCCCTCCCTCCCTCTCTCCTCTCCCTCCCTCCCTCTCTCCTCTCTCTCCCTCCCTCTCTCCTCTCCTTAACTTTCTCTCTCCTCTCCTTCCCTCCCTCTCTCCTCTCCTCTCCTTCCTTTCTTCCTTCCTATCTTTCCTTGGGGTGTGTGTGTGTGTGTGTGTAGATACATGAGCATGTCAGGGGCACATGCATTGGAGGTACAAGGGTAATAGTGGGTGTTAAAGCTGGGTGTGGTGGTGCATGCCTTTAATCCCAGCACTTGGGGGACAGAGGTAGGAGGATCACCAATTGTTCGAGGCCACCCTGAGAATACAGAGTGAATTCCAGGTCAGCCTGGGCTAGAGTGAGACCCTGCCTTGAAAAACCAAGAAAAAAAAAAAGAAAATAGTGGGTGTTAGTCTTCACTTTGTTTGAGGCAGGGTCTTTTGGAGCCTGTGTTTCCCAGGCTAGCTGGCCTTTAAGCTTCTGGAGGATTCCCTTCTCACCTTAGGCACACTGCATTACAAACATTTGCCCCACAGTGTTCAGCTTTACAAGAGTTCTGAATTCAAGGACTCATGTTTACATGGGATTAAAGGCATGTGCCACCATGCCAGGCCTAAATATTATTTTTATAAAAATAATAAGAAAATAAAAATAAACAGACTGCTTTGTCTAATCAACAAAACTCAACAGTAGAAAGACAACAGGGCCTCATGTATTTGAAAACATTTCTAGACTCATGGGACAAAAAAAAAAAAAAAAAATATATATATATATATATATATATATATATATATATATATATATATATATATGTTTCACTTATTTATTTATTTTGTTACTTATCCCAGGTTGGCCTTGAACTCACTATGTATCCCAGACTGGCCTTAAACTCATGGTAATCCTGCCTGATTCTCTCAAATCCTGGAATTACAAGCTTGTGTTACCATGCTCAGCCCTTCATATTTCATTTCTTTTTAAACATCTTCATTTTAAGCCAAGCTTGATGGCTCATGTCTATCATCCCAGCACTTAGGAAAATGAGGTAGGAGAATTACCATGTGTTCTAGGCTGCTCTGAAGTGCAGAGTGGGACCCTATCTGGAAAAAAAAAAAAAAAAAAAAGCCAAAATACAAGAGAGAGAGGAATGGATTTGATTTAAAAGCTTGTTGGAAGAAAGCTGAGCCAGGCATGGTAATGTATGCTTATGATCCCAGCACTTAGGCAAAGGCAACTGGCCTATGGACTATATAGGAAGACTCTCTCTCTCTCTCTCTCTTTCACTTTCTCTCTCTCTGTATATATATATCATACTAAATGTAAAATATTGAGAATAAGGAGGAAGCTAGTATACAATATATAGCAACTCTGTATTACATTTATAGCTTTGTGTAAATAAAAAAATAATATAGCCAGGCATGGTGGTACATACCTTTAGTCTCAGAACTGGGGAGACCTAGTTAGGAGGATTGCTGTGAGTTTGAGGCCAGCCTGAAACTACATGGTGAATTCCAGGTCATGCTGGGCTAGAATGAGACCATACCTCAATAAAACAACAAAAAATTATATATTTGTAGATAGATAGATAGCACGCTACAATAGACTGCTTGCCTAGCATGCATGAAGTCCTTTTCCTGAAACCCAACACCACATAAAACTGGATATGGTGGTGCATGCCTGTAATCCTAGCACTTGGTTGGTGAAGACAAGATGATCAGAAGTTCAAAGGCATCCTCAGCTACATAGGAAGTTGAAGGCCAGCCTGGGGTTAGATAAGATCCTTTCTCCAAAAAAAAAAAGTAACACCCATTATAAATCAAGATGTAGCTAGTCTACACATTAATAAAATGGATCATGTGCTTTTCTTATTTATTTTCTTATTTATACTCATTTTATTAGCACCTCTCTGAAATAAAATATAAAATTCAAAAACAGTAAAAAAAATAAGATAAAAACAATATAAAAAAGATTTTGGGTTTTTTTTTTTCTTTTGCAGTATTGAGGATTTAACTTACAGCCTCTAATATACTGATCAAGAGCTCTATTCCTTGGGCTAGGCATGGTGGCACACACCTTTATTCCCGGCACTTGGGAGGCAGAGGTTGGAGGACTACCATGTCTTTGAGGCCAACCTGCAACTAGAGTGATTTCCAGGTCAGCCTGGGCTAGAGCAAGACACGACCCTTGAAAAACAAAAACAAAAAAACAACAAAAAAGTTCTATCCCTAAAAAAGTTTTTTGTTAGAAATAAAAAAAAAAAAGAAGGTTATTTTCAGGACTGGGGAGATAGCTCAGTGGTCAATAGTGCTTGCTTGCAAACCTGCCCACCTGACTTCATTCCTCCCCTTTATGCATCCCACATAAATCTGGCTTTCATGTAACCCAAGCAGCTGATTGCAGTGCAGCTAGAGCAATGGGAGGCAGAGCCAGGAGAATCCAGAAGCTTCTGGACCACCTAGACTAATGCATGCACTGGCAAAACTAGACAGACCCTGTCGCAAATAAGAAGGTGGAACCAGGTGTGGTGACATGGTGGCACATGCCTTTAATACCAACACTTGGGAGGCTGAGGTAGGAGGACTTCAGTGAGTTGGAGGTCAGCCTGAGGCTACAGAATGAGTTCCAGGTCAGCCTGGGCTAGAGTGAAGCCCTATCTCAGGGGGAAAAAAAAATCTGAGCATGGTGCTACATGTCTGCAATCATAGCATTCAGGAAGTTAAAGCAGGAGGATGGCCAGATTTTTTAAATATTTATTTATTTACTTATGTGTTTACATGAGAGAGAATGGGTGCACCAAAGTCTTCTGACAGTGCAAATGAACTCCAGATGTGTGCCTTTATGTGAATACTGGGGAACAGAACACAAACTGTCAGGCTTTGCAATTAAGCACATTTAAAAGCTGAGCCATCTCTCCAGCCTGAAGATTACAAGTTTAAGACCAGTCTGGTGTGTACTGAGATCTTATCTACAAAAAGGAAGAGGAAGAAGAAGAAGAAGGAGAAGGAGAAGGAGGAGAAGGAGAAGCAGAAGAAGGAGAAGTAGAAGAAGTCGCCGCCTCCAGAAGGATTGCTTAGTGTTTAAGTAAGGCACTTGCCTGCAAAGCTTAAAGACTCAGGTTTGCTTCCCCAGTACCCTCATAAGCCAGATGCACTGATGGTGCATGCATGTGGAATTGTTTGCAGTGGTTAGAGGCCCTGGCTTACCTGCTCTCCTCCACCCCCCCCCCCCGACACCTGCCACTTTTGATACCCCAGGACACACTTAAGTCAGATGCACAAGACAGCACATGCGTCTGAAGTTCATTTGCAGAGCTGAAGGTACATCCACTCTCTCTTTCCCTCTATCACATGAATAAATAAATATTTCTGTTTTGGCTTTTTGAGATAAGGTCTCACTCTAGCCCAGGCTGACCTGGAATTCACTATGTAGTTTCAGAGTGGCCTTGAACTCATGGAGATCCTCCTACCTCTGCTCCGGAGTGCTGGGATTAAATGCATACACCAACACACTGGGCTCCAAAATAAAATTTTTAAATATTTATTTATTTATTTATGAGAGTGAAAGAGGAAAACAGGCAAAAAGAGAGAGAGAATAGGCATGCCAGGGCCTCCAGCAAATGAACTCCAGATGCATGGCTTATGTGGTCTTTATTGGTTTTTCAAGGTGGGGTCTCACTCTAGCTCAGGCGGACCTGGAATTCACTCTGTATTCTCAGGGTGGCCTCAAACTCCTGACGATCCTCCTACCTCTGCCTCCCAAATTCTGGGATTAAAGGCGTGCACCACCACGCCTGGGAAAAGACTTTTAAAGAGAAAGGCTTGCTGCCTGAAGGAACCTTCTTGGGATTCTACTCCTTCATTCATCAAGTATGATGGAACCTTTATTGTATGTCAGGTCATCTGTAGGCACTACAGAAGCAGCAGAACAGATTGGATAAAACTGATAGTCTCCAATGTCACTGTTCTGCTCTTGAGGCTCACGCCCTTTCTTCCATGCCCAGAGGCACTGAGTCTACAGGGCGGGCCCATCTGTAAGCCCCTAAGCCATGTGAGAATGTATAAAACTTTCCCTTTCAGAACAAAGTATAGATATTGGGGACCAGGAATGTAGTTCAGAGACAGAGTGCTTGTTTCGCATGCATGAGGCCCTGGGTTCAAGCCCTAGTACTGCAAACAATGAGAGAGGGTGGAATTGGGCCCTTTGACAGAAGGTGAATTTCTATCAGGACCAAACTCGAACTAGGAGAGTACAATTTGTTTGGTTGTAACTACAATTGTCACAATGGCTCTAGACAAAGCCCAGTCATAATTGAAGACAGGATTTTCAATCATGACTTTCCAGCATCTCATTAAGTAATGGATGCTGATCACATTGTTTAATGGGGACCCACAAAATGATGGGTATTTTTATTTCAATGGGCAGAGAAAAGGCTTAATCAACCAGATAAATAACAGATGATACCAAGACCAAGATGAAGGGTTAGGAAAAGGCAAGGAGACCAAGTAAAGTTTCTCTGTCTATGGTTTTTAGCTTCTTATTGGTGATTGTTCGACTGGATTCAGCTGAGACTGCCCTGGTCTTCATAAAGCCCAGAGCTGCTCTTCCCAGGAGCAAGGAACTGAGATAAGAATTGTCATTTAATAGGATTTTCTATAGCTGGCTCAGTCGTTTGCTAAATGAGCAATTTCAATCATCCTTTCTCTCTCCACTAGCGGGGAGTTAAGCTCACTTTCCCTCCAGCCTGAGCTTCCACCTCCCATAGCCTCATTCCCTCACCAGCTTTTAGCTAGAAAGATGGTCTTGGCTAAGATACAGAAGGTACCAATTGTAGCAAAGCACACTGGGGTTTGCCCAGTTCAGTATATCATGAGTGTATGAAAGTCTTTACAAAAAGAAAGAAAGAAAGAAAGTCCCATTTCCCAACCTGCACACCCCAGAGCACCCTGGCACACCCTCTATGTACCAATACCTTCAGAACAGAGGCCCAAAGGCATGCCAGCTCCCCTGATACCAAGACGGGGTTGCAATCCCAATACCCACCAAGAAGGGGTTACAACATTTCCCACTGCAGAAAGGAGGTGGGAATGAGCTTCCTTTCTTTCCTTTGTTTTTGTTTTGTTTTGTTTCATTTTGTCTGTTTGTTTTGTTTTGGAGGCAGGGTCTCACTCTAGCCCAGGCTGACCTAGATCTCACTCTGTAATCCCAAACTGGCCTCAAACTCAGTGATCCTCCTCCTATCTCTGCCTCCCAAATGCTGGGATTAAAGATGTGCACCACCATGCACTCTTTCCCCCAGCCTTTTTTGTGTGTGTGGCTTTGTTGTTGTTGTTGTTTATTTGTTTGTTTGGAGGTATGGTCTTGCTCTAGACCAGGCTGGAATTTACTATGTAGTCTCAGGGTGGCCTTGAATTCACAGCGATCCTCCTGTCTCTGCCTCCCAAGTGCTGAGATTAAAAGCATATGCCACCACACCCAGCTCCCCTTTGGTTTTTGTCAGGCAAGGGTCTCACTATGTAGATCTGGCTAACTTTCCAGATAGCCTAGTTAGTCTCCCAGCCTCTGATTCCTGGGCGGTAGGTATTACAGACACCATATTCAGCTATTAATACCACTCCCTTTTGTTTTCGTCCTGAGGATTGGACCCAGGGTCTTGAGCACTCTAGGAACATTTTCTTCCGCTGAACTGAATAAATAAATAAATAAATAAATAAATTTGAAAAAAATTAATCTGGTCAAGCAGATTTAGTTTTCCAATGATTCTCCTCCTTTTTAAAATTTTTTTATTTTATTTATTTGAGAGAGAGAGAGACAGAGAGAAAGAGAAATGGGTAAGCCAGGGCCTTCAGCCACTGAAAACAAACTCCAGAAGCATGTGCCACCTTGTGCATTTGGCTTATGCCAGTCCTGGGGAAACAAACCTGGGTCCTTTGGTTTTGTAGCCAAGTGCCTTAACCACTAAGCCATCCCTCCAGCCTACCCCCCCCCTTTTTTTTTTTTTTTTTTTTTTTTTGTTTTTTGAAATAGAGTCTCTTGAAACAGGGCTTTAGCCCAGTCTGACCTGGAATTCACTATGTAGTCTCAGGGTGGCCTCGAACTCACAGTGATCCTCCTACCTCTGCCTCCCAAGTGTGATTCTCCCTTTTAACTGTCCTGAGAACTTTCCACACTGAATTCATCTCTGTTCCATGTGGATAACTATTCTTCTCTCCCTCTGTCCTTGCATGTTCCTCCCTACCCCCATTTTTTCTTTCTTTGTTTGAGGAAGGGTCTCAATCTAGCCCAGGCTGACCTGGAACTCAGTCTGTGGTACCAGGCTGGCCTCAAACTCACAGCAGTCCTCCTGCCTCTGTCTCCTGAGTGCTGAGATTAAAGAGGTGTGCCACATAGTGCATTAAGACAAGGTTTTTAGTTTTCTCATCTGTAAAATGAGCATTGGGTCATTATGAGAATTAAATTAATTCTAAAAATGTGTAGTAAAGACACATACCATGTAGTAGGTGCTCAGTAAATGGAAACTAAAAAACAAGAGTTAGGAGTGGGGAGGTGACTCAGTTGGCACAGTGCTCGCCTAGCATGCATGAGGCCCAGGGCTGACCCCCAGCACTACTAAGACTGGGCTTGGTAGTACACACCTGTGGTCCCAGCACTTGGGAGGTAGAGGCAGGAGGATCAGAAGTTCACAGTTATAAGGCTGGAGAGATGGCTTAGCAGTTAAGGCGCTTGCCTGCAAAGCCTAAGGATGCGTCTCCAGGTCCCATGTAGCCAGACACACAGTGATGCAAGTATGGGATGTTATATGCACGCAAGAGGGCGTACATGTCTGGAGCTGTTCCTTAGCAGCTGAAGGCCCTGGTGTGCCCATGTCTCCCTCTCTCTCTCTCTCTCTGCCTCTTTCTCTCTTTGTTTCTCGCTCTCAAAAATAAAACAAAACCCAGGCCCAGAAAGCCAAGCGCCACATGTTCTCTCTCATATGTGGATTCTAGCTACAGATGATTGGGCTTCTGCGTGAGAAGGAAAATACTTGGTAGCAGAGGCCAGTAAGTTAAAAAGGAGACATAAAGGGAAGAAAAAGGAAGGGAGGAGGGTACTTAATAGGTTGATATTGTATATATGTAAGTACAATGATTGTGATGGGGTGGTAATATGATGGAGAATGGAATTTCAAAGGGGAAAGTGTGGGGGTGGGGAGGGAGGGAATTACCATGGGATATTTTTTTATAATCATGGAAAATGTTAATAAAAATTTAAAAATTTTAAAAAAAAAGAAAAGAAAAAATATTTTTTAAAAAGTTCAAGCTTGCCGGGCGTGGTGGCGCACGCCTTTAATCCCAGCACTTGGGAGGCAGAGGTAGGAGGATCGCCGTGAGTTCAAGGCCACCCTGAGACTACAGAGTTAATTCCAGGTCAGCCTGGACCAGAGTGAGACCCTACCTCAAAAAACAACAACAAAAAAAAAAGTTCAAGCTTATCCTCAGCTATGTAATAAATTCAAGTGCAGCCTGAGATACATGAGGCCTTGTCTGAGAAGGATGAGGAGGAGGAGAAGGAGGAGGATGATAATGATTTAAGGAACAGCAGCAAGTAGACAAGATCAAAAGCAGAGGCTAAGGAAAAGGGGTTGTGAGTTTAAGGTTGCCTGAGCATTTAAATAGCAAGACCCTGTCTGGCTGAGCAGGGTGGTGCTTGCTGATAATCCTAGCACTTGGAAGACTGAGTCAGGAAGGTTAGGAGTTGAAGGCCTGCCTCAGCGACATAGGAAGTTTGAGGCTACCCTGAGCCTAGGATATATGAGACCTCATCTTAAGAACAAATAAATAAATAAAGAAGAAAAGCCAAGTGCATCTATAGATGAATCCCATAACATTTCTTTTGTTGTTGTTGTTTTTTGCTTATTTATTTATTTTTTTGTTTTTCAAGGTAGGGTTTCACTCTACCCCAGGCTGACCTGGAATTCACTATGGAGTCTCTGGGTGGCCTCAAATGCAGTGATCCTCCTAACTCTGCCTCCGAAGTGCTGGGATTAAAGGCATGCACCACCATACCTAGCTTTTGTTATCGTTAAGAATATTTTCATTTATGTATTTGAGAGAGGGAGAAAGAGGTAGAGAGTGAGCATGCTAAGGCCTCCAACCACTGCAAACGAACTCCAGACGTATGTGCCACCTTGTGCCTCTGGCTTCTGTGGGTGCCAGGGAATCAAACCTGGGTGCTTAGGCTTCACAGGCAATGCCTTAACTGCTAAGCCATTTCTCCAGCCCCTATCACTTAACATTTGATGAAACTATAGGGACATAAATAATAAGATCTTGACTTTGTAGAGCTGGAAGTCTGAAGAGTCAAGCGTTGCTGGGGGAAAAAAATCCCTCCAAAATGAGCCAAATGCCACAATGGAATTATGGACAAGTTATGCAGAGCCAGAGGAAAGGAGACTTTAAGAGGAATGGGCCCTTGTTCCCTCTCCTGTTGTGGGGGACTAAATATATGAAGTGCCCACTGTGGGGGGAAATAAAAGCAAGCCGGGCGTGGTGGCGCATGCCTTTAATCCCAGCACTAGGGAGGCAGAGGTAGGATGATTGCCATGAGTTCAAGGGCACCCTAAGATGACAGTTAATTCCAGGTCAGCCTGGACCAGAGTGAGACCCTACCTCGAAAAGCCAAAAGGAAAAAAAAAAAAAAAAAAAAAAGCAGCAGCCAGGCAAAATCAGAAGGTTAATTGTGAGTGGGTTCATCATGGACTATGAACAGCGAGCTGGCCCAGGAGGTGTAAGGCAGCACCTGCTATTGGGTACATAGTAGGTGAGCTGAGCTTTAGAAGCTCCGCCTTGCTCTCCCTTGGGTTTAGCACCACCCCACCCTAGACCCTAAGTTCTAGATCTTTTCCCTCCCACCAGTCCTGTTTTGGGGAACAGAGCCCTATGCTCTGTGGGTAGAGCATGCCACCTCCATCATTCCTCCCTCCAGTGACTCATTCCCAAGATTGGGGGTGGCCGGAAGTACCAAGGCCTCCCCTAGAGCTGCAGCCCCATCAGATTCTGTCAGCCTACAGAAATCCTCCTATACTCTTCCCCCCTCCCTCCACCCCCGCCACCTCCCTCACTTCCAGTTCTGACTCTTGACATTTCCACATACGAGACACCCACCTCTCCTGAAACCCTTCTTGCCTCCTCCTCTCCCTCAATTCCATCCCCCAGAGACTGCTGAGTTGAAATATCCTCATCCCAGGAGAAGCAGGCATAATCCAGACACAGGGGCTCTTTCCTGGGGAGGATGACCAGACAAGATCTGACTTCTCACAGCCAGGTCTTTCATGGGCAAGGCTCATGATCTAGAAAGAAAGCACACTAATTGGCACTTAAAATAACAAAAATGAGCCAGGCATGGTGGCACACACCTTTAATCCCAGAACTTGGAAGGCAGAGGTAGGAGGA
This sequence comes from Jaculus jaculus, assembly GCF_020740685.1. Lineage (NCBI taxonomy): Eukaryota > Metazoa > Chordata > Mammalia > Rodentia > Dipodidae > Jaculus > Jaculus jaculus. The sequence continues at coordinate 47,098,553 of NC_059114.1, read as the reverse complement.
TTATCACCTTGTGTTCAAGGCCACTCTGAGACTACATAGTGAAATCCAGGTCAGCCTGGACTAAAGCAAAACCCTACCTCAAAAAAAAAAAAAAAGTGCTGGAGAGATGGTTTAGCGGTTAAGTGCTTGCCTGTGAAGCCTAAGGACCCCAATTCGAGGCCCGATTCCCCAGGACCCACATAAGCCAGATGCAGAAGGTGATGCATGCATCTGGAGCTCATTTGCAGTGGCTGGAGGCCCTGGCATACCCATTTTCTCTCTGTGTGTCTCTTTCTCTCTCTGTTGCTCTCAAATAAATAAATAAAAATAAACAAAAAGAAACTTAAAAATAAAACTTGTTTTACTATTTGCTAAATTCTTCAGACTTTATCTCATTTATTCTCCCAGAAACTCTACAATAGACACAGTTACCAGCGGCACGTTGTAAATGAAAACAAGTGAGAAAACTTATTGAAGGTAGCAAAGCTGGGCTCAAACACAACACTCACACCCCAAGCCTAAGTCACAAGACACTCCTTCCTGTCTTGAGGCCTCAGGACCTTACGGGCCTCTTTGAGTTCAACCTTTGTGTAACTGAAGTCCACACATGGCACCTTAACCCTCAGTATGCTGCCTTGGAGTTCAGGGTCTGAGGCTTCCACCCTAATCTCCCTCCTAGCCTTTTTTTTTTTTTTCTCTCTCTCTGTCTGTCTCTCTTCTAACTCTCCCTGCTTGCAAATAAATAAATAACAATATACTTAAAAAAAAAAAACAGGCAGGCAAGCCAGGCGTGGTGACACACACCCTTAATCCCAGGCAGAGGTAGGAGGATCACTATGAGTTCAAGGCCACCCTGAGACTCCATAGTGAATTCCAGGTCAACCTGGGTTAGAGCAAGACCCTGCCTTGAAAAAACAAAACAAAACAAAAAAAAAGCAAAAAAAAAAAAAAAAGCAAGGCAGGCTGGAAAGATGGCTTAGCGGTTAAGGTGCTTGCCACTTGCCTGCAAACCCTTAGGACTCATGTTCCATCTCTCTCCAAATGCCACATAAACCAGACACACAAAGGTGATGTAAGTGCTAGGTTGTACATGCCCACTAAGTGGTATAAGCATCTAGAGTTCAATCGCAGTGGTGACCAACTCTCTCTCTCTCACTGTATCTAAAAAAAAAATTTTAAATAAATTTAAAAAGCCGGGTGTGGTGGTACACACCTTTAATCTCAACACTTGGGAGTCAGAGGTAGGAGGATCGCCATGGGTTCAAGGCTATCCTGAGACTATATAGTGAATTCCAGGCCAGCCTGGGCTACAGTGAGACCCTACCTTAAAAAAAAAAAAAAAAAACGCAATGTGACTCTGGGGTGCCCAGGGGCTACCTACAAAGAGAAAAAAGAAGTATTGTTCATAGATACAGGCAGGCAGTCAAAAGAAGTTAGACACCCAAGCACGGGGTTCGCCCAAAATTGCTGACAGAGCTGACGTCTGTCAAACTAGAGGCACAGGGATGGTCCACATGACAGTAGAAATAATAATACTCTTGAATTATGTAGCACTTTATAATTTCTCAGGCACTTTACAAACATTTGATCCTCTCTATGACCTCTGAGGACCTAAGGATGCAGCAAGCATCTCTTACAAGCTATCACAACCTGTCAAAATGTAACCCCAAAAGAGGAAGAGAGAGATGGCAGGCAAGGTAATGAGAGAATTAAACAAACTGAAGCTTCAGTAAGTAATGGATAGTTTTTATGGCGACTTTATCCTCAGGCTCCTTAGATATCATATTTCCATTGGACGATCTCATTTACATAACAGTGCAGGGTGAGAGACCCTGATAAATCTTCCCTGCGCAGAGACAAGGCAGAGGAAGTGTGCTTTGTTGATAGTGATTTGTTTTATTACACTACTGCCCTTCAGTTTAGGGAGGAAAAAGCAATGTTATGCTTTATGAAAGGAGGGAAGCAAAGAAGGGGAAAATGAGACAGCTAAAAGAAAAGAATGGGGCTGTAGAGATGGCTTAGTGGTTAAGCGCTTGCCTGTGAAGCCTAAGGACCCCGGTTCGAGGCTCGGTTCCCCAGGTCCCACGTTAGCCAGATGCACAAGGGGGCGCACGCGTCTGGAGTTCGTTTGCAGAGGCTGGAAGCCCTGGCGCGCCCATTCTCTCTCTCTCCCTCTGTCTGTCTTTCTCTCTGTGTCTGTCGCTCTCAAATAAATAAATAAATAAAAATTAAAAAAAAAAAGAAAAGAAAAGAATGAAGAGACTAAGGGAAAAGGAAAGCTTAGGCAAGATGGGTAAAAGGAAAGGACAGAAGGTAGATGGGTAACCGTTTCATCGGCGAAGCTGTCGTCGTGGAAGGAAAGGGATGGGTGTGCCGAAATGTGGCTGGCTACTAGGAAGTGCCCCACAGTAGCTCATGAGGAGATGCTCAGCTACGCAGATTTCTTTTTGTTTGGTTGGTTTTGTGTGTGTGCACATACGTGTGTGTGTGTGTGTGTGTGTGTGTGTGTGTGTGTGTGTAAGAGAGAAAGAGCGAGCCCAGGATGGCCTTGAACTTCTGATCTTCCTGCCTTTACTTGCAGGGCTGGTATCAGAGGCATATCTAGTGTTTTTGTTACGTTGTTTTTGTCTTTTTGCGACAAGATCTTATGTAACACAGGCTGGCCTGCAACCTCACTGCCTCCACTTCCAAAGTGCCAGGATTACAGGTATAGACCACTATGCCCAGCTAAATCCCCATGCCTTTAGGAGCTGTACCAGGCTGCCATTTCTGTTGTTAGTAGAAGAGGTTGGGAAAATAAGGAGAGCCACAGGGTTCCTCCTAAGATCACTTTTTTTTTTTTAGGTTTTTTAGGTTTTTGAGGTAGGGTATTGCTCTAGCCCAGGCTGACCTGGAATTCACGAGGTAGTCCCAGGATGACCTTGAACTCATGGCAACCCTACAATCTCTGCCTCCCAAGTGCTGGGATTCAAGGCATGCACTACCATACCTGGCACTAAGATCACTTTTTTTTGTTTGTTTTGTTTTTTTTGAGATAGGGTCTCACTCTAGCCCAGGGTGACCTGGAATTCACTATGTATTCTCAGGGTGGCGTCAAATTCACACCGATCCTCCTACCTTGCCCCTGTGTGCTGGGATTTAGGTGTGAACCACCACACCTGGCTAAGATCACTTTTTATGTGGCACCAAAGACTCCTTGGGATCCCATTCCCCTATATCCCACCTCATTCCACCACTCCCCACCAGCATATATACATTATATTTATATATACATTATATATATATACTGTATATATGCATATATACATTATATGCATATAGTGTATATATGCTGGTGGGGAATACATACATATATATATATGCAATCTTTTTGCTTCAGCCACCTGAGAGCTAGGATTACAGATGTGTATCACTATGCCCATCAACCTTGGCTTCTCTATTGATGAATGGGAACCTGTATATTCATCTGAGAAGGATTGATGAATTGGGCTGGAAAGATGGCTAAGCAGTTAAGGCACTTGCCTGCAAAGCCAAAGGACCCAGGTTCTATTCACCAGAACCCATGTAAGCCAGATGCACAAGATGGCACATGCATTTGGAGTTTGTTTGCTGTGGCTAGAGGCCCTGGCCTGCCCATTCTCCCTATCTGCCTCTCTCTGAAATAAATAAATAAAAATAATTTTTTTTTTTTTTATAAAATGGTTAGGTGCTGGAGAGATGGTTTAGCAGTTAAGGCAAAAGGACCAGGTTCAATTCCCCAGGACCCAAGTAAGCCAGATACTCAAGGTGTACATGTGTCTGGAGGTCATTTACAGTGGCTAAAGGCTCTGGTACACCCATTTTCTCTGGGGAATCAAACCTGCATCCTTTGGCCTTGCAGGCAAGTGCCTTAACCGCTAAGCCATCTCTCCAGCCCTTAATTTTTGTTTTTAATTTATTTGAGAAAGAAAGTATAGGGCTGGAGAGATGGCTTAGCGGTTAAGCGCTTGCCTGTGAAGCCTAAGGACCCCGGTTCGAGGCTCGGTTCCCCAGGTCCCACAAGGGGGCGCACGCGTCTGGAGTTCGTTTGCAGGGGCTGGAAGCCCTGGCGCGCCCATTCTCTCCCTCTTCCTCTGTCTTTCTCTCTGTCTGTCGCTCTCAAATAAATAAATGAAAAATAACCAAAAAAAATTAAAAAAAAAAAAAAGAAAGTATAAGCATGCCAGGAACTCCTGCCACTACAAACGAACTCCAGATGCATGCACAACTTTGTGCATCTGGCTTTACATGGGTACCGGGGAATCAAACCCAAGCAGTCAGGCTTTACAAGGAAGTGCCTTTAACCACTGAATCATCTCCCCAGTCCCAATCTGGTCTTTTTTGTGTGTGGGGGGGAGCAGGAGTTCAAGGTAGGGTCTCACTCTAGTCCATACTGGCCTAGCACTCACTCTGTAGTCCCAGGCTGGCCTCGAACTCATGGCAATACTCATACCTCTGCCACCCGAGTGCTGGGATTAAAGGCATGTGCCATCACAACCAACTGTTGTTATTTTTGTTTTATTTGCAAGCAGAGAGAGACAGAGAGAGAGAGAGAGACAGAGAGAGGATGAGTGTACCAGGGTCTCTAGCCTTGCAACCAAATACCAGATTAATGTACCACTTTGTGCTTCTGGATTCATGGGGGTTCTGGGGAATCGATCTCAAGTGGCTAGGTTTTGTAGGCAAGCACCATCACTGCTGAGCCATCTCTCTAGCCCTGAATATTATTTTTTTAATTTTTATTTATTTATTTGAGAGAGAGAATGAGAGAAAATGGGCACATCAGGGTCTCTTGCCACTGCTCACAAACTCCAGATATATGCATCATTTTGTGTATTTGGCTTTATATAGACACTAGGGAATCAATCCTGGGTTAGCAGACTTTGGAAAAAAGAACCTTTAATTGCTGAGCCATCTCTCTAGTTCCCTTCTACTCGTTTTATTCTCTTTATTGCATATGCTACTGCCTAAAACGGACTTACTAACTGATTCCTTTATTGCACATTTTTACCTATATCCCCAGATCCCCAGGACCTTAAACAGTTCCTGCCTCAAAGCAGTTCTTTTGTTTTTTGTTTTTTTTTTTTTTTTTGGTTTTTCAAGGTAGGGTCTCACTCTAGCTCAGGCTGACCTGGAATTCACTATGGAGTCTTAGGGTGGCCTCGAACTCACAGTGATCCTCCTACCTCTGCCTCCCAAGTGCTGGGATCAAAGACGTGTGCCACCGTGCGCAGCTATTCTTGTATTCTTGACTGGTTTGCTTCTCAGCTTCAGTTTCTCTTTTCATGCATTCTTTACCCAGACATCTTAGTCTTATAATCACCTGACATGTTAACGTCTGTTTCTGTGTATTTAACTTCCACCTCCACATTAGTGTGGAATGTAGATGAGAGATGAGTAGAGACTATCTTATTTGTGTACCCAGCACCTAGAACTTGCCTGACACATTAAATATTCATCACTGGAAATCAGAGTTAGGTAAAAGTTCCTTTCCTGTCCTCCCCTGAGAAAAAGAAACTCAGTTTCTGGGGGAACTGGGTAGATCATGGGGCCAGTAGGTACAGGGCAGTGTGGTGCCTGGAAATGTGCTCAGAGTGCAGGCTGAAACCTTGAATTCTAGATGCTTCTACCTCTGCCTCTGGAGCACAGGGATTACAGGCTTGTGTCACCATGCCTGGCTTTTTATCCCTTGCACTTCTTTCTCTCTCATGTTTCTTTTCTTTTCTTTTCCAAGGTAGGTCTTAGTGTAGCCTGGCCTGAACTGGACTCATTCTGAAGGCCTGACTGGCCTTGAACTCACAATACCTCAGCTTCCCAAGTGCTGGGATTATAGGTGTGTGCTACCACTCCTGGCTGCACACGTCTTTCGTTTTAATTTAATTTAATTTATTTATTTGAGGAAGGGAAAGAGAGACTGGGCAAGAAAAAGAAAAAGGAGAGAGAGGGAAAGAGGCAGAGAGAGAGAGAATGGGTGTGCCAGGGCTTTCAGCCACTGCAAATGAACTCCAGGTGCATGTGCCCCTTTGTACATCTGGCTTATGTGGGTCCTAGGGAATCGAACCGAGGTCCTTTGGCTTTGCAGGCAAGCGCCTTAACCACTAAGACACCTCTCCAGCTCCTGCACATGTCTTTCTATGACACATCACTGTGCCTTTACATCCTGGGACCTCAGGTGAGGCTCCTAACTGCTTTTGTTTTGTTTTGCCTTTTTTTTTTTTTTTTTTTTTGCAAGGTAGGGTCTCACTTAGCCCAGGCTGACCTGGACCTCATTCTGTAGTCCCAGGCTGGCCCCAAACTCACAGCTGTCCTCCTACCTCTGCCTCCCAAGTGCTGGGATTAAAGACATACAACACCATATCTAGCAGAGGCTCCTAACTGAAGCAAGTCCTTCAGCAACTCTCACTGGCTTGAATTCCTCCCAGGGAACGTGGGTCCCAGTGGAAGAAAGACACAGTGAGTGGAAGTCCAGACTATGCTAAGGCTCGTAAGCCTTCCCCCCCCCACCCCCAACTTTAGCCTCACAACCAAAAGAAGCTTGCTCATCGTTGTGTCTGCCAAATGCCATTTATCTAAGCTATATTAACTTTCTCCCGCTCTTCTTTCTCTTTAGGACAATATGCCCCTCTTGCCACCCACATGCCCTGAGTCCCTTTCCCAACAGTGGCTCCAAGACTCTAAAGGCTTCCTGATATATGGTTGACTCAGCAAGTAAAAGTGCTTGCTGTGCAAGCATGAGGGCCTGTGTCTGATTTCCAACCCCCACACAAAAAGCGAGGTGTGGCCACATATGCTGGTTACCCCAGTCCTCAGGGGTGGAGGCAGAGACAGAACAATCACTGAGGTTTGCTGGCCAGGCAGTCTAGCTGAAAAACAAACTGAAATTTCCAGGTTCAATAAGAGACTCTTGGGCTAGAGAGATGATATAGGGGTTAAGGCACTTGCCTGCAAAGCCAACAGACCTAGGTTCAATTCCCCAGGACCCACATAAGCCAGAGGCACAAGGTGGCACATGCATCTGGAGTTCGTTTGCAGTGGCTGAAGGTCCTGGCACACCCATCCTCTCTCTGTCTTCACGTCTCTCTCTCTCTCTCTCAAATAAATAAAATAAAATAATTTTTAAAAAGGAGAGACTCTCGGGCTGGAGAGATGGCTTAGCAGTTAAGCGCTTGCCTGTGAAGCCAAAGGACCCAGGTTCAATTCCCCAGGACCCACATTAGCCAGATGCACAAAGGGGTGCACGTGTCTGGAGTTCGTCTGCAGCGCCTGGAGGCCCTAGTGCGTCCATTCTCTCTCCATCTCTCTCTGCCTCTTTGTCCCTCTGTCTGTCGCTCTCAAATAATAAATAATAAACAAAAAATATTTTTTTAAAAAAGGAGAGACTCTCAAGCAAACAACAAAGTGGACGAACAAGAGAGTAAGTAGGACATCCTACATTCTCCTCTGGCCTCCACGTGTGCGCACGAGGGGCATGCACCTCTACACACACTGGTGCATATACGTACCCCGCCACACAATCCACAAACACACCCCCTTGTGCATCTGGCTAATGTGGGTCCTAGGGAATTGAACCGAGGTCCTTTGGCTTTGCAGGCAAATGCCTTAACTGCTAAGCCATCCCTCCAGCCCTCTTTTGTTGTTGTTATTGTTTGGGTTCTTTTTGAGATAGGGTCTCACTCGAGCTCAGGCTGACATGAACTTCACTATGGAGTCTCAGGCTGGCCTCGAATTCAATGCGATCCTCCTACATCTGCCTCCCGAGTTCTGGGATTAAAGGCGTGCCGCCACCTCACCCGGCCCTCTTTCTTTGATTTTTCATAAGCATGTGTAGTGTGTGCAGTGTGTGGTGCATACATGTGTGTATGCAGACACTTGTACACATGCCTGGGAAGGCCAAAGGAGAGTATCAGGTGTCTTCCTCCGTCACTCATTTGTGTATTTCCCTCAGATGGAGTCTCTCTCTCTGAACACAGCTATGATTTTTGATTTTCACAAGCCCCAGTGAGTCTCTAGATTCCACACCTCGCATGCTTGCTTGGCAAGCACTCTTTTTGTTGTTTGCAAGGCAGGTTCTCACTCTAGTCCAGGTTGACCTGGACCTCACTTCCCTAGCCCCAGGCTAGCCTAGAATTTGTGGCAATCCTCCAACTTCAGCCTCCAGAGTGCTGGGATTAAAGGCATTCACAACTTCACAACCATGCTTGGCAAGCACGTTTTTGTTGTTGTTTGTTTGTTTGTTTTGTGGGGTTTTTTTTCTTGGTTTTGTTTTGAGGTAGGGCCTTGCTCCAGCCCAGGCTTACCTGGAATTCACTATGCAGTCTCAGAGTGGCCTTAAACTCAGGGCAATCATCCTACCTCTGCCTTCTAAGTGCTGGGATTATAAAGGTGTGCACCACCTCACCCAGCTACCCTCTTATTTTTTCTGTTAGGGATTTTGGGGTTTTTTTTTAGGTAGGTCTCACTCTAGCCTAGGCTGACCTGGAATTCACTATGTAGTCCCAGGCTGGCCTTGAACTCACAACGATCCTCCTACCTCTGCCTCCCGAGTATTGGAATTAAAGACATGCACCACCACGCCCGGCTCCCTCTTATAAATCTTTTCTTTGGGCTGGAGAGATGGCTTAGCAGTTAAGCACTTGCCTGTGAAGCCTAAGGACCCCGGTTCAAGGCTCTATTCCCCAGGACCCACGTTAGCCAGATGCACAAGGGTGTGCACGCATCTGGAGTTCATTTGCAGTGGCTGGAAGCCCTGGCGTGCCCATTTTCTCTCTCTCTCTCTCTCTCTCTCTCTCTCTCTCTCTGCCTCTTTCTCTCTCAATCTCTGTCACTCTCAAATAAATAAATTTTTTAAAATGAACAAAAAAAAAATCTTTTCTTTGATGAGGTATCTGTTTGATGTCTTTAAGGTCTGGAAGCAGAAGAGAGAAGAATGAGTGCAGGAACTCATCTTAGAATAGGGACTTCGAGACATTTTGTTTATATTTGTGGTGTTTGGGGTCACATCTAAGGCCTTGCACATGCCAGGCAAGCACTCTACCACTGTGGTAAGCCCAAGGGGCATTTTCAGATTCTGATGGGACCTACCTCACCCAGCCTTGTTTGTTTCTCTGTTTGGCAGATAATCTCTTTCCCCCTCCCCCTCCCTTCACCCCCTCCTTTGGCCCATGTGCTCATTTCAGGCCCATGTCCTCTTTTACTTCCTTGGACACTGACCTTGTCTTCTAGATTTTAGGGTAATATTTTTATTCTAGCCTCCCGATCCTTCTGGATAATTTGAGTACCTGAACAAGGGGCCAAACTCTCTTGTCTTCTTGCCCAGCTTTAACAAAAGGAGTCTGGACTTATCCTTGGCTTCGAAAACTCTTCATAAGAGTTAGTTAACTCCTCCAACCTTATCTCCTACTACCTACCTCATGAACCCTCTCACAGGTTAAACAAACACATAACCACGTAGAACCTTACATGTACTACCCAGAACATGCCAAGCTCTTGAAACCAGGAGTATTCAAAATTATCTCCAAGCTCAAGTCAAACATGACCTATATGTCCACTGATATCACCATCACTTACACCATTATGTCTTACCTGGACTACTCCCTAACTGGTCTCCAGGATAATGCTCTCTGATCTGACCCCTTCGGTTTTCCAGAAAGGCCCAGAGTAATCTTTCTCCAACGCAAACTTGATCTTAAATTCCATTCTTGAGGGCTGGAGAGATGGCTTAGCGGTTAAGCGCTTGCCTGTGAAGCCTAAGGACCCCGGTTCGAGGCTCGGTTCCCCAGGACCCACATTAGCCAGATGCACAAGGGGGCGCACGCGTCTGGAGTTCGTTTGCAGAGGCTGGAAGCCCTGGCGCGCCCATTCTCTCTCTCTCCCTCTATCTGTCTTTCTCTCTCTGTCTGTCGCTCTCAAATAAATAAATAAATAATTTTTAAAAAAAAGAAACTTAAAAAAAAAAAATTCCATTCTTGAAACTCTTCCCATGCCCTAAAGGTAAAATCCTCACTCCCGCTACTCCCAGGCACCATTCCTGACACCTTTGCCATTTAAAAGTTTCTTTGGGCTGGGAGTGGCAGCCCATGCCTTTGATTCCAGCACTCCCAGAGGCAGCAGAGGTAGGAGGATCGCCATGAGTTCTTGCCACCCCGAGACTACTACTCAGTTCAGCCTGAGTTAGAGTGAAACCCTACCTAAAAAAAAAAGTTCCTTTGAAACTCACCTGTTCTCTCTTGACTCTGCATTGTTACTCCTTTGGTCTGGAACTCTTTCCCTAGCTGACTTCTGTTGCCTTAATTTAGGCTAGTCTTAGCCTGAACTCCCTTCACTAGAAAGCCTCCCAGAACCCTCAGATGGGGCAAGCTTCCACGACTTTCTGCTATTATCCCATCTTAGCCCCAACACAGCACTGGTCGTGTTTGTTACTGTCCTTTTGAGTTGCTCCTATGTCTCCCACACCTAACTGGGAGCTCTCTGGAGATGAGAGGACTGCCAGATTCCCAACTACAGCCTCTATAGCCCAGAGTCTAGGAGGTCCCAGGAAGAACTGTCAAATGGGGGAGTGAACGAAGCATTTCTTTATCTTTGCAATACAGACTCAGACACTACTGCAGCCTTTACTACCAATATCCTCAGTTTCTATTCTGGATTACAAGCAATTAATTGGGTGTTTCTCTATTTTGCATGTGGCTTATGTGGGTGGCTTTGGAATTGAACCTGAGCCGATAAGCATAGCAAGGAAGCCTTTAGCCACTGAGACATCTTCCCCCTTGTTATTCTATTATGGACTGGATTGCATTTTTAAAATTTTTTATTTATGCATTTATTTATTTGAGAGAGAGAGAGAATGGACGTGCCAGGGCCTCTAGCCACTGCAAACAAATTCCAGATGCATGAGCCACCTTGTGCATTTGGCTTATGTGGATACTGGGGAATTGAACTTGGGTCCTTAAGCTTCTCAGGAAAGCAACTTAACCATTAAGCCATCTCTCCAGCCCCACTCCCCCCCCCTTTTTTTTTTTTTTTTTGCATTTTGAGGTAGGGTCTCACTCTAACTAAGGCTCATCTGGAATTCATTATGTAGTCTCAGGGTGTCCTTGAACTCATGGCATTTCTCCTACCTCTGCCTCCCGAGTGCTAGGATTAAAGGTGTGCACCACCATGCCCAGCTGGAATTGCATTTTTAATTTGTTTTGTTTATTTTTATTTTATTTATTTATTTGAGAGTGACATACAGAGAGAGAAAGAGGGAGAGAGAGAATGGTCATGCCAGAGCCTCCAGCCACTGCAAACAAACTTCAGATGCATGTGCCCCCTTGTGCATCTGGCTAATGTGGGTACTGGGGAATCTACAACCAAGGTCCTTAGGCTTCACAGGCAAGTGCTTAACTGATAAGCCATCTCTCCAGCCCAGTTTTTTTAAATTTTTTTAATTTTTATTTTATTTATTTATTTGAGAGCGACAGACAGAGAAAGAGGCAGAGAGTAGAATTGCATTTTTAATGTTTCTGCCTCTAATGAGTGACTAATGCAAAGCTCAACATTCATCCTTCCCCACCCATCATTCTAAATAATTATTTATTATTGAGTGCTCACTCTGTTAGATACAGTAAATACAGAAATGAACAAGGCAGATGTGGCCTGCCTTCCAAATGACTTTCCACTGGCAAACTGTGGGTACTCAGTAAACACAAGAATCAGTGGCTATCAGTCCTGCTAGGAAACCCCTGCAGAGCTTTCCTTTCTAGACATACAAAGCAGGAAATAATGGTGTAAGAAAGGGAAAGTAGATTCTTTTGGCAGCCTTTGGACCTCTCTTTGACCAAGCCTATCAAGCAGCAGCTAGGAGAAGAGGTAAGGATCCATGGAGAGGGTCAGAGTCCCAAAGACATAAGGCGATATTGCCACTCAGTGCCAGGCTGTTTGATAAACAGCTTTCTTCCCTGCACAGGAGCAGAGGAAAGAAAGAAATCCACAGAGGGAAAGGAGTAAAAAGGATAGAGATGGGGCCTGGGAGATGGCTCAGTGGCTAAGGCACTTGCCTGCAAAGCCTAAGGGCCCCGGTTTGATTCCCCAGAACCCATGTAAAGCCAGTTACACAAGATGGCGCATGCGTCTGGAATTTATGCAGTGGCTGGAGGCCCTGGCAATCCCTTCTCTCTCTCTTTCTCTGCCTCTTTGTTTCTCTCAAATAAATAAAATATTTTTTAAAAAAAAAGGATAGAGATGGGGCTGGAGAGATGGCTTAGCGGTTAAGGTGCTTGCCTGCAAAGCCTAAGGACCTGTGTTCAACTTTCCAGATCCCATGTTAATCAGATGCACAAAGGTGAGGCAAGCAAAGGTCACACAAACGCATTAGGTGGTGCAAGCGTCTGATTGATTATAATGGGTGAGGCCCTGGCATGCCAATTCTCCCTCTGTCTCTCTCTCTCTCTTAAAAAAAGAAAATAGAGATGACAGAGGGAAGAAGAGAGAAGTGGAAGAGAAGGAGAGGGAGTAGTAGACAGAAGGCCTGCAGGACTGCATCCTATCTGACCACAGGCAGGCAGCTCTGGGTATAGCCCTGCATTGGGAAAAAGAAGGTTTAATCTTAAACTCGTGAAATTCCCTAGATGCTTTCCAGAACCCAATGATCCCTCAAGTTGTCTCTGGCTGCATCCAGGCATCCCAGGAGGCCTCTGCCATCCCCTAAATCAGGATGTATTCCATACCTCTCAGTGCCAATGAAGAAAAAACTGTCTCTGCAGCCATTGATTTTCATCACTGTCAGAAAAGATCATAGAAAAGGTCCACTGTATACCATCTGTTCTCCCACAAAGGGCACAGGCCCTACTCCCTGGGACAGTATCTTCATTTGCAGTCACAGAACAAAAACTTCCTCCAGCTGAGAGCTGAGAGGCAGAGGTTCTACCCCAAGGGGCCCCCAGATGCCAAGCCAGCAGCTTGAGTTCCTTACAGTGACTTGCTCTTGCCAGCACCCTCAGCTGCTGGCTCCTGAGGCTACGATGCCATCTGCTGCTCAGCTGAGGAAACTGGCCCACTAAGGCTGCAGAGCCTGAGCCGTGCACACGTGTGTGTGTGTGTGTGTGTGTGTGTGTGTGTGTGTGTGTGTGTGTGCTGGGTGGTGGTGGGGGCGGTGATAGTAAAACTAGGCAGGACGCCCACCCTGGGCCTCAGGAGAGCCATGTCTTTGTGCTGAACAAATCAACGACAAAACAAATGCTCTGATCTTTGTCGTCAATCACTGTTCTTAGACAAGGTAGGATGCCTATCTTCTATAAGAAGGGATTCTGAAGGAATGGATGGATCTGCTTTGTCCTTCATGAAAACTCAGTGTCATCTCAAGGTTAAATTACCTACAGGAGTCCCAGCCTGCCCATAATTCTGCTTGAAATTCTAGATTTCCTCAAAGTGATTTTTTTTAAAAGTGCAGGTTTAACTAGGATTATTTCAAGCTGAGTTAATGGGATGAATGAAATAATGAGGCCAGACCTAGATGAAGCAGGGCTTTGAAGAAACAAGCTTGCTTGTGCTAAATTGACACAGACCCACACACTCCTCGGTGGCTTTCTGAAGCTGCCTGTCTATGTGCTCTTCGTGTCCAGGCACTGTCCCAGAAATGTGATGAGCTCTGGTCTTTGAAGGGCCACATAGGTGTTGAAGAGATGGCTAATTTGAAGACATTCCTGCAGACCAGCTGTGGTAGGTAGCCTCTGAGCAAGAGGAGCCTTACTCCTGTACAGTCTTCAACCACTCAGCCATCTCCCCAGCCACTGCACTTGACTTTTCTATAATGTTTTATTTATTTATTTATTTATTTATTTATTTATTTATTTATTTATTTATTTATTTATTTATTTGAGAAAGAGAGAGGGAATGGGCATGCTAGGGCCTTTAACCACTGCAAACAAACTCCAGATGCATGCACCATGTTGTGCTTATGTGGGTCCTGGGGAATCAAACCTGGGTCCTTTGGCTTTGCAGGCAAGTGCCTTAACCACTAAGCCATCTCTCTAGCCCTGTGTTTAATTTTGTTGTTGTTGTTGTTGCTATTGTTTGCGGTTTTTTGTTTGTTTGTTTAGTTGGTTGGTTTTGGTTTTTGGAGGTAGGGATTCACTCTAGTCCAGGCTGACCTGGAATTCACTATGGAGTCTCAGGGTGGCCTCGAACACAATGCTGATCCTCCTACCTCTGCCTCCCAAGTGCTGGGATTAAAGGCGTGTGCCACTATGCCCGGCAAAATAAAATATTTTTTTTGTTTATTTATTTGAGAGTGACAGACAGAGAGAGAAAGAGGCAGATAGATAGAGAGAGAATGGGCGCACCAGGGCCTCCTGCCGCTGACAACGAACTCTAGACGGGTGTGCCCCCTTGTGCATCTGGCTAACGTGGGTCCTGGGGAATCAAGCCTCGAACCGGGATCCCTAGGCTTCACAGGCAAGCGCTTAACCGCTAAGCCATCTCTCCAGCCCAAAATAAAATATTTTTTAAAAAACCAAAGAGCCTACCTCGAAAAACCAAAAAAAAAATTATTTTTATTTATTTGACAGAGAAAGAGGGGGGTAGAGAGAGATAAAGAATGGGCATGCCAGGGCCTCCAGCCACTGCAAATGAACTCTAGACACATGGGCCCCCTTGTGCATCTGGCTAACGTGGGTCCTGGTGAATTGAACCTGGGTCCTTTGGCTTAGCAGGCAAATGCCTTAACTGCAAAGCCATCCCTCCAGCCCTATTTGGGTTTTTGATACAATGTCTCACTCTAGCCCAGGTTGACCTGGAACTCACTCTGCAGCCCAGACTGGCCTCAAACTCACAATAATTCTCTTAGCTCAGTCTCCCAATTTTACATTCTTAAAGTTTTGGGGATAATTTGTTTTGCAACAACATGGCAGACCTGACATATGGCTTTATTATTATATTACAGAATTAATTTGCATTATATCACCTCGTTTTTTAAAAAATCTGGCATCTGCACTCTCTCCCCTCTCAGTCTAACTTCATCTTTTACTACCCTGCCTCCTTCGCAGCTGTCTCACTACTGGCTCAGGCCCTTTGAATTTGCTTTTTTCCACTTTTCAAACTCCATCACACCCACACAGCCATCCCCTAAATGTTTGCATAATCCTCCCTTGTGTCCTTCAGGTCTTTGTTCAAATGTTACCTTGTCTTGTTTAGTTTCTTCTTTCTTTCTTTCTTTAATTGAGGTGGGTCTCACTCTAGCCCAGGCTGACCTGGCATTCAATATTTGGTCTCAGGACGGTCTCGATCTCATGGCAATCCTCCTACCTCTGCCTCCCAAGTGCTGGGACTAAAGGCATGCATTGCCACGCCCGCTTTCTCTGCCTTATTATTTTTTTTTAATATTTTTTGTTCATATTTTATTTATTTATTTGAGAGCGACAGACACAGGGAGAAAGACAGATAGAGGGAGAGAGAGAATGGGCGTGCCAGGGCTTCCAGCCACTGCAAATGAACTCCAGACGCGTGCGCCCCCTTGTGCATCTGGCTAACGTGGGACCTGGGGAACTGAGCCTCGAACCGGAGTCCTTAGGCTTCACAGGCAAGTGCTTAACCGCTAAGCCATCTCTCCAGCCTTCTCTGCCTTATTTTTATTCTTAGCTCTTATAACACCATAATAAAATATATTTTACATATTTATGTTGTGATTTCTGTCTCCCTCCACTAGAGGTCTATTTTTTTTTTTTTTTTTTTTTTTTGGTTTTGCAAGGTAGGGTCTTACTGTAGCCCAGGCTGACCTTGAATTCACTGTGGAGTCTCAGGGTGGCCTTGAACTCATGGCGATCCTCCTACCTCTGCCTCCCGAGTGCTGGGAGATTTGGAAAAACCAAAGAAATTTGGAAAAACCAAACTTCTCCCAGCACCGGCTAGAGGTCTATTCTTTTTCTTTCTTTGTAGAACTAAGGATCAAACCCAGGATCTTATGGATGGGAGTCAAGCACTTCCACTGAGCTACACCCCCAGCCCTGGTCCCTCCACTGGAATGTAAGCTTGTTTGCAAAGCCTGCTGCTTGGGGATCAACTCTCCAGGCACCCATGTAAGGCTGTTTGTGGGCCAAACTTATGTTCAGTAAGCACAGACAACGTTCCACAGACACCTTTTCTGACCTCCACATACATGGCATGGGACATGCATGCCCATACATACACACACATGAATAAACAGACACACACATATATTTTAAAGGATTGGATGTTAGAACACTTAAGAAAAATCTAATAAAGTGCAGTGGTACAAGCAAAGACATGTGATTCCTGAGTTGGAGGCCAGATGGGGCTATGTAATAAAGTGCGCACCTTTAATCCCAGCACTCTGGGAGGTAGAGGTAGGAGGATCGTTATGAGTTCGAAGTCACCCTGAGATGACACAGTGAATTTCAGGTGAGCCTGAGCTACAGCATAACCCTACCTCAAAAAAACGAGAAAAAAAATTATTAAAAAAAAAAGAAGAAGAAGAAATGAAAAGGTCTAAGAAGTCTGGGAAATGCAAGTTCCAACATTCTAGCCTCTTGTGAACACTTCAAATTCACATTAGTTTATTAAGTTTCCAAAAGCCCAAACCCAAAAGTCTTTCACCAATACACACGACTGCCATTGTGAAAGTGTGCCATATATAAACACAGAGTGTTGCCTTTGGGATCAAAATAGAATTAATACTTTAGCTCAAGAAGGAGTGCTAAAAGTTCTTGGAATAGAAATCCTCCTGGGGTGTGTGATGAGATCCAGTAGCTGAAATGAAAATTGGGAGGAAGAGAAGGAAACAGAAAGGAGGAGGCATAAGAGATGCTCCAAGGAAAACGAGAATGAGGAAAAGGAAGGGGAAAGAAAGAAAATGGTGGTGAGGGGATAAAAGTGTAACTAAAAACCCCCTTTTGCCGGGCATGGTGGTGCATGCCTTTAAGCCCAGCACTCAGAGACAGAGGTAGGAGGATCGCAGAGAGTTCGAGGCCACACTGAGAGACTACGTAGAATTCCAGGTCAGCCTGTGCTAGATCAAGACCCTACCTCAAAAGACTAAAACCAAAAACAAACAAACAAAAAACCAACCCTTTGTAAATAACTTATAGGACAAAAAGAAACTGGAACTTTCCTAGGGGTGGAGGCGGGGTAGGAAGGGAATCCTGAAATCCTGGTGCTGCCTGAGGAGCGGTTAGGAGTGTTTCCTCTGCCAATTTCCGCAGCTGGAGCTCCGGATTATTTTCCAGCCTCAAGAAACCTCTGATTGAAGAGACTTCTTCTGTAACAAAGAGGAGCAATCAGGTAAACCAAATCTGCCACTTCTTAATTTAGTGTGCTTATTAAGTGCCTGACGTAGCAGCTGCCATTTTCCTTTTCTTTGTGAACAATAAGCTTTATGGAAGCATTTGGCCTCGTTTAGAAAAGGCAGAGGAGCCTGCGGAGTGGCGCACCCCTTTAGCCCCAGCACTCCGAAGGCAGAGATAGAAGGATTGCCATGAATTTGAGGCCACCCTGAGACTATACAGTGAATTCTCCGAGTCAGCCTGGACTAGAGACACCCTACCTCAAAATTTGGAAAAACCAAACTTCACTCACATCCTCTAAGTAGGCCTGTTCTGGCCCAGCCACAGACCCATATGTGCAGAAAAGGAGATTCTGAAGCCAGCCATGATGGCTCACACCTGTAACCCCAACACTCAGGAGGCCGAGACAGGAGGATTATCTCTAGTGCCAGGCCAGCTTGAGCTACACAGTGAGTTCTAAGCCAGTCTGGGCTACAGAGTAAAGCCTACTTTCAAAAGAAAAAGAAGTGCTGGGGCTGGAGAAATGACTTAGTGGTTAAGGCGCTTGCCTACAAAGCCAAAGGACCCAAGTTCGATTCCCCAGAACCCACATAAGCCAGATGTGCAAGGTACGTGCATCTGGAGTTCATTTGCAGTGGCTGGAGGCTCTGGCATGCCCACTTTCTCTCCCCCTCCCCTCCTATTTCTCAAATAAGGAAAAATTTAAAAATGTTTTTAAACTTAGAAAGAAAAGGAAGGGCTGCCAGGTGTGGTGGCACACCTGTTTAATCCCAGCACTTGGGAGGCAATTATAGGAGGATGGCCATGAGTTTGAAGCCAGCCTGAGACTACATAGTGAATTCCAGGACTGCCTGGAGTACAGTGAGACCCTACCTTGAAAAACAAAACAGGAAAAAAGGAAAAAAGAAAAAGAAAGAAAGAAAGAAGGAAAGGGGATAGAGATGGCTCAGCAGTTAAGATGCACTTCAGCCAAGGCAGGAATGAAACACTACTTAGAAAAATGAAAAGAAGGGCTGGAAAGAAAGCTTAGCAGCTAAGCTGCTTGCCTGTGAAGCCTATGGACCCAGGTTTGATTCCTCAGTACTCATGTGAGAGTGGGCCAGGTAGTTCTTTTAGGCAGTTACGGTGAATGGGCTCTTGAATGTTTAAAAACAAAAAACAAAAAACCTTGTGGTTGGTCAAGTTCAACCCCTGGAACTGGATGTCATGGCTGGCCTATTCCTGAGACAGCCCCCAGCCCTGACCAATCAGCTATCCCTCTGGCTCACCTGAGCTGGAAGGTAGGGCCCACCATCATAAGATTATAAATATATTTACAAAGGGTGTGCAAGCTCTCTCTGTGCTTCCTGGCTTCTCCTGAGCCGCCAGCTGCAGGTGAGTTTCCCTCAGCTTGGCCCCGGGCCCAGCAGGGCTGAGCAAGGGGAGACCCCCTATCCCTGACTCTCCACGTGGGCTCTTTTTTTTTTTTTTTTTTTTTTTCGAGGTAGGGTCTCACTCTGGCTCAGGCTGACCTGGAATTCACTATGTAGTCTCAGGGTGGCCTTGAACTCACAGCGATCCTCCTACCTCTGCCTCCCTAGTGCTGGGATTAAAGGCGTGCGCCACCACACCCAGCTAACGTGGGCTCTTTACCTCCTCCAGCTCCCCACATGGCAGGAGCTCTTTCAACTTTCTTTCCTCTCCAGGGTTTTTCCTGGCCCCCCCACATGGACTTTCAAGTCACATGTGTGTCTTTCTTTGGTTTTGTACTTCCCTCAATAAATATAATAATTTAATAATTATCCTTCTCACTCTTACTTTATTCAATTCTTTGATTTAATTTAGACACAGGGTTGGAGAGATGGCTTAGTGTTAAGGTGCTTGTTTGCAAAGCTTAAGGACTTAGGTTCAATCCCTAGAACCCACGCAAGCCAGTTGCCCATGGTGATGAATGCTTCTTGAGTTCATTTGCAATAGCTAGAGATCCTGGAGTGCCCACTCTCTCTCTCTCTCTATCTACCTCTTTCTCTCTCAAACAAATAAAATATTTTTTAAAAGAAAAGGATGGAGGGCCGGGGTGAAGAGATGGCTTAACACTTAAGCTCTTGCCTGTGAAGCCTAAGAACCCTGGTTCAAGGCTCAATTCCCCAATACCCATGTAAGCCAGTGCACAACATGGCCCATGCATCTGGAGATCGTTTGCAGTGGCTGGAGGCCCTGGTGTGCCCATTCTCTCTCTTTCTCTGTCACTATCAAATAAATAAAATAAAATAAAAAGTAAATCTTTTTAAAAAATTTTTTAAAAAGAAATTAAAAATGCTGGGCGTAGTGGCACATGATTTTAATCCCAGCACTCAGGAGGCAGAGGTAGGAGGATCACCGTGAGTTTGAGGCCACCCTGAGACTCCATAGTGAATTCCAGGTCAGCCTGGGATAGAGTGAGACCCTATCTCAAAAAAAAAAAAAAAAAAAAGAAAGAAAGAAAGAAAGGAAGGAAGGAAGAAAGAAAAAGATGGAAGGGAGCACTGGGGAGGGCAGGAAAGGAAAGAAAAAAAAAAGGGATATTTGATAGTCTGCAACTCTTGAGCATCTATTCACATTCTACCTCTCAAAGTGAGGAAGTCCTTTGTTATATCCCATTTCAGCCTTTTCCCTATGACCTTGTGTTTTGATTGCCTTTCTCTTTCCCAAGAAGAGAGTGATCTGATTGTCACAAATAGCATGCATAACACAATTTACAGTAAGCAATTTATCAGTGAACACAACTTGAGAAACCTTCTTTCCAGTTGGGGGATTAAGGCTGTTTTCTTTCTCTCTCTCTCTCTCTCTCTCTCTCTCTCTCTCTCTTTCTTTCTTTTAACTTGGTTTTTTGATGTAGGGTCTCTCTCTACCCCAGGCTGACCTGGAACTCACTATGTAGTCTCAGGCTGGCCTCCAACTCATGGCGATCCTCCTACCTCTGCACCCCCACCCCACCCCAAGTAGGAGCTGGGATTAGAAGCGTGCACCACCATGCCCAGCTCAAACTTTAGTTGTTTATGTTAAATCTAGTCAGATTTAAGAGGGATGGGCTGGAGAGATGCTTGTCGATAAAGTACTGGCTATGCAGATGTGAGGGCACAAGTTTAGAGCCTGCTCTGATCACCTATACCCACGTAAAAGCAGGGCACTGCTAAGCATGGTGGCGCACGCCTTGAATCCCCGCACTCAGGCGGCTGGGGTAGGAGGATCATAGTGAGTTTGAGGCCAGTCTGAAGCTACAAAGTGACTTCCAGGTCAGCCTGGGCTACAGTGAGACCCTGTCTTGAAAAAACACTCCCCACAAGAAAAGAAGGAAGGAAGGAGAGAGCGAGACCCTGGTTCGAGGCTCGATTTCCCCAGGACCCATATTAGCCAGATGCACAAGGGAGCACACACATCTGGAGTTCGTTTGCAGTGGCTGGATGCCCTGGCACACCCGTTCTCTCTCTCTCTCTAATTGCTTATTTTTCTCTGTCTGTCATCCTCAAATAAATAAATAAAAATTAAAATATTTTAAATAAAAGTGTGAGGTGGCTGGAGGGATGGCTTAGTGGTTAAGGCACTTGCCTGTGAATTTCAAAACTATCTTATCAGAACTAGTAATTACAGTAAACACTGGCAAGAAATAAGAATTTCAAAAGCATCCTTACTCTCACACCAGATGAATGTAAAAATATAGCAAAAATATGAGTTTAGTTTTAAATTTTAAAACTGGATGTACATGTTATAAAAGAAAGCAAAAAACATGAGCAATTTTTTTTTCTCTAGAATCCAGTTCAAAACTTGCATCCTATCTTCTTGTGATTCTTTCCTCACATTTAAGCCACCTACTACTAAATTGTGGCTATGATTCTTAAGTACAGGGTAAAATGCTATTAATTCAATGTGCTTAGGTAAGTCCCAGATACAACTTGAAGAAACTTTCCCACGTGAGCATAAAATGTGTCCTCACCTAAGTCCAAGGAGTTTAAAAAAATGAGAACAAAATATGTTGCTCTAAACTTTTTAAATTATGTAAACTTATTTACCTGGCATAGATGTTCCTATTTCCAGAAACCAATGTGTGTCGGTTGTCAATGGAAGGAACCAAATGTGCCAGACTTAACAGAGTGACAGGGAAGTTGTTTTGTTTGTATTGTCTTCACCTGATTTAAAGGTATACTTTCAGCTGAATGTAATATTATGAAACCATTACTCCAAAACTATGAGTTTGTCAGTAGCAAGTGCCTTTGGCTGCTGACTACCTCTCCAGTCTAAAAGTTCTTCTAAATTACAGATAAACAGAAATTCATGGAAGCCACTCAAGTGCAAAACAAGTCTATAATTTGATAAATCATTGTGGAATTATGTATGAAAGTATTTATGCTAATTTTTGGTTCTTACTGCCTTAGTAAGCAAGCTACTTTTAAAATTGAAATCTCTGGACCTATAATAGCCCTTTTAGTCTTTCTGCATTAAACTTCAAAGCATGAAGGAACCAGAATAACCCAGCAGTCACTGTGGCTTCTAACAGAACAAAGGAGTGACAAAGCACCATGACCTCTGAAAGTGTCCAATCTTTAAAATATGGGCTAATTAGAACTTTTAATGATGCCTCAAAGAACATTGTTACTGTTTTAAACATATTTAAAAAAAAATAAAGTGTCATGTCTCTTTCATTTCTTGAGATCACCACCAAAGAAAACAAACTATAATGACAAAATTCAACCACACTCACATACTGCTATCAATGAACAGAACATGTACAGTAATGATCTGGCAACTTGCTTTTTTTTTTTTTTTTTTTTTTTGGTTTTTCGAGGTAGGGTCTCACTCTAGCCCAGGCTGACCTAGAATTCACTATGTAGTCTCAGGGTGGCCTTGAATTCACAGCGATCCTCCTACCTCTGCCTCCCGAGTGCTGGGATTAAAGGCATGTGCCACCATGTCCGGCTCACAACTTGCTATTTTAAATAGGTGCTGTTATTTTAAAATCAGGTCAAAATAGGGTGTACATTTTAAAAATAATGCTATCACAAAACATACTTCAAGCCGTTTAACATATCCTGCTTGTACAATTCATGTCTGTCAAGTAAATCAACTCTATATTCCAGACAGTTTAAATAAAGCATCTGTAGAAAGTGCACAATCAATAAAACAGTAAACTTAAAAGTTCTGGAAGAATATAAAAATAGCTACAATTTTAGGTTAAAAATTCCCAGGAGTTTCCCTCCTATGTACATGTATCTTATAAAAAAAATGTCTTGGGCCGGGCGTGGTGGCGCACGCCTTTAATCCCAGCACTCGGGAGGCAGAGGTAAGAGGATCGCCATGAGTTCGAGGCCACCCTGAGACTACATAGTGAATTCCAGGTCAGCCTGAGCCAGAGTGAGACCCTGCCTCGAAAAACCAAAAAAAAAAAAAAAAAAAAATGTCTTGGGGCTGGAGAGATGGCTTAGTGGTTAAGCACTTGCCTGTGAAGCCTAAGGACCCCGGTTTGAGGCTCGATTCCCCAGGACCCACGTTAGCCAGATGCACAAGGGGACGCCCGCGTCTGGAGTTCGTTTGCAGTGGCTGGAGGCCCTGGAGCATCCACTCTCTCTATCTGCCGCTTTCTCTCTCTGTCTGTCACTCTCAAATAAATAAATAAAAAGTAAAAATAAATTTAAAAAAAATGTCTTATATATAGAGGACAACAGACTTTTAACTGGTAAAGTACACAGAGTCCAGTGCCTCTATTTTGTTGGAGGGTTTTGTCGAGGAATATGCCCATGAGTGGGGATGTGTAAACCAAAGAATCAACACTACGTCTGTTAACGTGACCCAAATGTTCTTCCCGCCTACCAGTCATTTTGTTCCCTTTCTGTTTTAACCATGGAGAAGTCATTTATGAGCCCAGGTTCTTAGCTATTTTCTCCTCCCTGAAATCATTGATTATCCTGCCCTCATCATCCCTGTTGAGGGTTTTTCTGTTTTGGGAAAGAAGGTCTCAGTTCACCTTGCTGACAATCAAAACGTTAGAGACCCCATCTTGAGCATCTCCGTTGGGTCTCTGTCGCACAGCCAGGGGAGGCAGCGGCTGCCCAGAGACGTCGCGACGTCCTGTTTCACCCAGAGGCTCCAGTTCTGGACGTGCAGAGACTTTGGGAGTCCAGCACCAGGCGGGGGCGGGGTGGAGCTGGGCTCTTCCAACAGACGCATCTGTATTAACTGCTTCCACCCGATGGCTCCTTTTCATTCTCAGTTTCTTAGTTTTCTTTTACAGTTATCTGATTCTGGTGATCGCTGGTCTGTCTCGTCTTCATCCTACACCTGCTGTGTTAATGCGTCTTTGTAATTGTCTACAATGTCAAATTCAGCATCTTTGTGGCTACTGTCGCTAGCCTGTTGGTGTTTCTATTGCCCAGGCTCCACTTCATGTCTTAGGAGACAGTTATCACTATCTTTCTCCACAGTTTGCTTCTGTTTCCTCATTCGCGTGTTTTTCCATTCTCAATGAGTACAGCTGCTATTGGCTGGAAAAGATTAGCAATAAGCGTTCCAGGGTCCAACTCAGCCTGATCGCTGGTTCCACCACATTCAGTCGGATCTTGCTGTCTTCGTTCCTTTTCTTCCCTTGTTTTTTGCACTCGCTCCGCCCTTTCTCGCTTCTCCTGTTCCTCAAGAGCGCGTGTTCCATGGCGCTTTTTGGATGCGTTCACCCAAGGCATCAAAGTCTTTTGCAATGATACGTAGTAGTCAAAAAAGGCCTTTTCTGATGGGTTTGTCAATTTTCTTTCCATATCCCAAGACTTCTGAACAAGGTTCTGACACAGGCACTTGTGTTCCTTGACCAGCTTTTCCAGCCAGACACCCAATCACGTCAGCTTCTCCCAAAGCGCCTTCCTCGCCTCGCCGACTGGCCAGCCTCCGCGGATTCCCTCGCGGGGCTGTTTACCAGCGTTACCGAGGCCGTCCGCCGCGCTGCCACCTCTGTGGCCGGCTCGCGCCACCGCCTGCGCACGTTGCAGCAGAGGCCACGAGAGCCAACAGGCCAGGCCGCCTCCGCCTCCGCCTCCGCCTCCGCCGCCGCCACCGAGCCCGCAGCGGGATGCGCCGCTCTCCCGCAGCCAGCGATCGCGGCGCCCGCCCCGCCGCGCCACCCCGAGGGGCAGGCCAGGGGCTCCGGCTGGCAGGCGGGCAAAGGCCACCAGGGCGAGGACCGAGGCCCCGCTGCCCGCGCGCCGCCCTCCGCCCCACCGGCCCACCGCAGCGGCCAGAGCGGGCTGGCTGTTTGTTTTTCGAGGTAGGGTCTCACTCTAGCCGAGGCTGACCTGGAATGGAATTCACTGCGTAGTCTCAGGGTGGCCTTGAACTCAAGGCAATCCTCCCCTCTACCTCCAGAGTGCTGGGATTAAAGGCATGCGCCAACACTCACAGCTTTAGTTCTTTCTTTATTTTTTTAAATTATTTATTGATTTATTTATTTGACAGCGACAGACACAGAGAGAAAGACAGATAGAGGGAGGGAGAGAGAGAGAATGGGCGTGCCAGGGCTTCCAGCCTCTGCAAATGAACTCCAGACGCGTGCGCCCCCTTGTGCATCTGGCTAACGTGGGTCCTGGGGAACCGAGCCTCGAACCGGGGTCTTTCGGCTTCACAGGCAAGCGCTTAACCGCTAAGCCATCTCTCCAGCCCAGTTCTTTATTTTTTTGAGGCAAGGTCTCACTCTAGCCCAGGCTGACCTGGAATTCACTGCGTAGTCTCAGGGTGGCCTTGAACTCAAGGCAATCCTCCCCTCTACCTCCAGAGTGCTGGAATTAAAGGCATGCGCCAACACTCACAGCTTTAGTTCTTTATTTTTTTGAGGCAAGGTCTCACTCTAGCCTTGGTTACGACTTGTGTTGCAGTCAGGTTCACATTTCTGGCAGAAATCACCCAACCAAGACCAGCTTGGGGTGGGGGTGTCGGGTATTTTGGCTTACTGCGGACTCAAGGGGAAGCTCCACGATGGCAGGGAAAACAATGGCATGAGCAAAGGGTGGACATCACCCTTTGGCCAGCGTCAGGTGGACAACAACAGGAATGTGTGCCAAACGTTGGCAAGGGGAAACTGGCTACAACACCCATAAGCCCGCCTCCAACAATACTCTGCCTCCAGAAGGCGTTAATTCCCAAATCTCCATTAGCTGGGGATCTAGCATTCCATACACCTAAGTTTATGGGGGACACCTGAGCCAAACCACCACAACCTGGAACACACTCTGTAGCCTCAGGCTGGCCTTGAACTCCTAGCAGTCCTCCTACCTCAGGTTCCTGAGTGCTGGGATTAAAGGTATGCACCACCAAGCCTGGTTTAATTTACTTTAACTTTATTAACTATGTATTTGCCAGCACAGAAAGAGAGTAAGCATGGGTGCACCAGGGTCTGTTGTCACTGCAAACCACCTTCAGAGGTATGTGTTACTTTATGGATCTAGGTACTGGCAAATTGAACCTGGGCCAGCACGCTTTACAAACAAGCACCTTTAATCACTGTGCCATCTCCCCAGCCCAATATTTTTATTTTTATTTTTATTCGCCTATTTATTTGGTTTTTTGAGATAAGGTTTCACTCTAGCCCAGGCTGACCTGGAAGTCACTATGTACTCTCAGGGTGGCCTCAAAACTCATGGTGATCCTCCTGCCTCTGTCTCCCAAGTGCTGGGATTAAAGGCGTGTGCCACCACACCTGACTCCAATATATATATGTAAAAACAAAGAGCATTTATTCTACCGAATCAGCCAGCATACAAAATGGTGACCCCAAGAGGAGCACGCAGGCTCCTTTTAAGCACAACTAGGGAATTCCCAGGCGGGTTGGGTAATCTTCTGACATGATTGGCTAGGCAAGAAGCAGTTACAGTTGTCTCTGACTACTTGGGGCAAAAGCACGTGAAAGGGACATGTTTGGGCATGTTTGGAATCCATTATTTTTAATTTATTATTATTATTATTTTTTTTTTTTGGCAGGGTCTCAACTCTAGCCCACGGTGACTCTGTAGCCCAGGTTGTTCTCAAACTTGTACTGATCCTTCTGTCTCAGCCTTTCAAATGCTAGGATTATGTGTGTGAGCCACCATAGCTTGCTTAGTTTTCTTTTTAATTTTTATTTTTTATTTATATTCACAAGCAGAAAGAGAGACAGAATGGGTACACCAGGGCCTCCTGCCATTGCAAATGAACTCCACATACATGTGCATCTGGCTTTATGTGGGTAGTGAGGAATTGAAACCAGGCTGTCAGGCTTTGCAAGCAAGCACCTTTAACTGCTGAGCCATCTTCCCAGCTGCTGCTTAATTTTTTTATTTTTAGCTAGCCATGGTGAACCACACATACCTGTAACCATAGAACTCTTGGGTTTTTTTTTTTTAATTTTTATTTATTTATTTGAGAGTGACAGACTGAGAGAGAAAGAGGCAGATAGAGAGAGAGAAAATGGGTGTGCCAGGGCCTCCAGCCACTGCAAGCAAACTCCAGATGCGTGTGCCCCCTTGTGTATCTGGCTAACGTGGGTCCTGGGGAATCGAGCCTCGAACCGGAGTCTTTAAGCTTCACAGGCAAGCGCTTAACCGCTAAATCATTTCTCTAGCCCTGCTTTTTGTTTTGTTTTGTTTTTGTTTTTCAAGGTAAGGTCTCACTCTAGCCCAGGCTGACCTGGAATTCACTATGGAGTCCCAGGGTTGGCCTTGAACTCAAGGTGATCCTCCTACATCTGCCTCCAGAGTGCTGGGATTAAAGGTGTGCGCCACCATACCTGGCATGGGGCAAGGATTTTAAGGCCAACATTTACTTTAAAGAAGAAACCTGGAAAAAAAGGAATAGCCAGGAAGAGAATAAGAGACAACAAGATAAGAAGACTCAGCATAAACAAGCAAGGTAAAAATAGCTTCCCAGCACTGTCCTTTTAAAATTACTTTCTATATTTGAGCCTAAGTGACAAGTGAAATCTCCTCTGTAATTTCCCATGTGTTCAGTTTAATGAATTTCCGGCAAATGGTTTCAGTATTAGAAGGCCAATTTGAACTTGGTGGGAGTGAGGGGGATGATGAGAAAATGAGGGGTATTAAAATAGACTAACACATTGAGTCTAGCAACCAAATGAAGAGGGGATTGGAGACATGTGTGGAGGAAGCCAAGTCCTGGGATTTGAGCATCTCCCAATTGCTATGGCTGACGTCATCCCCTATGTGCCCTAGACAGAGCCAGAATCCTGGGCTGCCTTTCAACATTTTTTTTCTTTTTGGTTTTTCAAGGTATGGTCACACTCTAGCTCAGGCTGACCTGGAGTTTACTATGTAGTCTCAGGGTGGCTTTGAACTCATGGTGCTCCTCCTACCTCTGCTTCCCAAGTGCTGGTATTAAAAGTGCATGCACCACTGTGCCTGGCCTCAAGAGAAAAAGGCAGATGGAGAGAAAGAATGGGTGCACCACTGCAAATGAATTCCAGGCACATATACCACCTTGTGCATTTGGCTTACGTGGGTCCTAGGGAATCAACCAGGGGCCTTTGGCTTTACAGGCAGGTGCTTTAACCTCTAAGCCATATCCCCAGCCCCCTTTCAATTATACTTTGGCTTATATTGCCTTGCATCTGAAGAGCTGTGTTTATTTAGGTAGAGTTCATTGTCATAATAATTTAAGCATTGGAGCACTTTAGGTCCCACATGCCTTCACACAGCTGGTACACCACAAACGTTGACTCAGCAGAGTCAGGAAATAGAAGGATAGGAATGTTTGTCACTCTTCCAGTCCCTGGTGCTGCTCACCCAAATGTTTGATCTTTTCCCATAGAGTGGAGAGGAAGCTCTGAGAAGACAGGGAACCCATTAACACAATCCTTTCTTAACCTTAAAAGTGCAAATAACCAAGAGTTGGGAAGATGGGTTAGAATTAATGGCAGTTGCTTGCAAAGCCTGCTGATTTGGGATTCAATTCCCCAGGCACCCACATAAAGCTGGAGGGGCTTTATTCATCTAAAATATACAATTCATAAATAAAATATTTTATTTTATTTTTTTAGAGAGACAGAGGGACAGAGAGAATTGGTGTGCCAGGACTTCAGCCACTGCAAACTCCAGATGCTTGCACCACCTAGTGTGCATGTGCAACCGTGCGCTTGCCTCTCCTTAGTGCATCTGTCTTAAGTGGGATCTGGAGAGTTAAACATGGGTCCTTAGGCTGCGTAGGCAAGTGCCTTAACTGCTGAGCCGTCTGTCCAAACCCGGTTAAAGGAGCTTGCTTAAAAGCCTGACAGCCTGAGTTCAAGTCCCCAGTAACCACGCAAAGCCAGAGATGCACAAAGTGGTACATGCATCTGGAGTTCATTTGCAGGAACAAGAGGCCCTGGTGTGTTCATTTTCTCTGTCTTCCTATCCCTCCCTCCCTCCCTCCCTCTCTCTCTCTCTCTCTCTCTCTCTCTGTGCTTGCAAATAAATAACAATAAAATATTTGGAGGGGGCTGGAGAGATGGCTTAGCGGTTAAGGTGTTTGCCTGCAAAGTCAAAGGATCCCAGTCTGACTCTCCAGGACCCAGGTAAGCCAGATGCATAAGGGGGCGAGTGCATTGGAGTTCGTTTACAGTGTTTAGAGGCCCTAAAGTGCCCATTCTCTCTCTCTCTTTCTCTCTCTGCCTCTTTCTCTCTCTGTCTGTTGCTCTCAAATAAATAAATAAATAAATAAATAAATAAATAAATAAATAAATTTAGAAAATATTTATTTATTTAAAAGAGAGAAAGAGGCAGAGAGAGAGAGAGAATGGGCGCGCCAGGGCCTTCAGCCACTGCAAACAAACTCCAGACGCGTGCGCCCCCTTGTACATCTGGCTAACGTGGGTCCTGGGGAATCGAGCCTTGAACCGGGGTCCTTAGGCTTCACAGGCAAGCGCTTAACCGCTAAGCCATCTCTCCAGCCCTAAATAAATATTTATAAATAATGATAATAAAATGTTCTTTAAAAATAAAATTCTTGGCACAGCGCAATACCGGCGGCACGAGACGCTCAGTCTGTGGCGGCTTCCCCGGCGGAAGGGCCCGGCGAGCACGCAGCAGGCGGCTGGAAGGAGAGGTTGCTCGACGCTCGTCGGTGGTCCCGGGCGCCGGTCTGGCTTCTGTCCGCCGCGGCCGCCCTGCGGGGAGGAGGGCCCAGGCAGCCCGGCCTGGGTCACCGCCTTCGTGAAGCAGCTTCTCCGGATGCACTGGCTCGACGGCCATCGCGGGCGGTCAGCTCCTGTCCTTCCAGCACCTCGGCGTGCTGAGTGGGGAAGTAGCTTTCCTCAAGTTTTTGATCCATTATTTCTTTCTCCTGGAGGTCCTAAATGTATTCATCCGATGTATCATTTTGCAAGATATGTTGCAATAAAATATACTAAGACTAACTCTAAAAACTATTGGTTAAGCAAGTACAAATTTGAGATCAGAATGTGTGGGACTGCAACATCCAACTTACAAAATGGAATCTTGTGATGACCAAAGTTAAAAACAAGAGGAAATTCCAAAAGGTTCATCCTTGTGGACTTTAGTGAATGGAACACTCACGCTTTTGGAAAAGGAGAGAGAAGTTGTTAGTTCAGTCCTTAGTCTTGTTAACCAATATGCTTTAGATGGAACTGGCATTGTTATTAATATTCCAAGGCTCCTACTAGACCACATTGAGAAACAAATGTGTCAGTTGCAGATTGGAAATGTTTATGAGGCTGAAAAATTGACCTCTTAACAGTCATTCAGTTGTTAAACGACGTCTTGAAAATAATGATGTATGAATGCTGTAAAGCTGACCAAGCAAGACTGACAAGAGACCTTCACTACCTTGAAAAAGAAACCAGTTTTCAGAAGGAAAGATTGTCAGCTCTGAAGCATTTGAGGCATAAAATAAAAGAAGATTTCACTGCTATAAGACATTCTGTTGTTGAAAAGCAAGGAGCATGGCTAGGAAAGAATTTCTTGGTCTCTCTCCTTTCAGTCTAGTAAAGGTTGGACTCCAGTAAGTAATGTGGACCTGTCTCTTGGAGAAGAGTTTATCATTTGGCTGTGTGTTGGTTCTGAAAGGCCCAGGCATGAACCTAGTAGAACTTCCTGAGCCTAACTAAAGTTTGCCGACCTGTCTCTGGCCAGCTAGGACTCAGCAAGACACCTAACGGCTTCTGGCCTGCCACCTCCCTGTGGCAATTGTAATTACCATTTCAATAGTTACAGTTTACTATTGGCCCTTACCTCCCCCTCCCCCCCCCTTTCTAAAATCCCCACCTTTGTCCCCAACATTATATAGGCTCATAGAAATAAAGCAAGTTTTTTGTGAGTTCCTGCTTCGGAAAAGACTCCCAACTCAGTGTGGTTTTTCTCCAGTGGCTAGGAGAGGTTTCTGACTCGTCCTACGCTCATCTTCCTCCTCAACCCCTTGGGAGGAACCAGCAGGCCTGGTCCTTCCACAGCACTATCTACCTGCCCGGGGAGGAGCCCGGCATCTGGCACCTAATGTGCGGCTCTGGGAACCCCACAGACTAGTTAGTACCCCCGTGAGAGGCCGTGGTGGAGGAGGTAATCGGTGTACATGTGCGGGTGAGCATACCCTCATGAGTTGTAAGACAGTCTTCATATTTAATGCGCTAAACTTTGTTTCTATAACTTGTACTTGTTTGTCAACATCTCTTCATTCCCTTTCTCTTTCCCTTCACCTTCGGTTTGCCGGAGGCTTTTGTATTTCTGAACAGGGCCTAGCAAGCTGCATCTGCGGCTTTTGTATTTCTAAAGGCTTGTGCTCCTCTCCCTCCCTCCCTCCCTCCCTCTCTCTCTCTCTGCTTGGGCCTGTGAAGGCAGGCCAGCTTTTTCTGCCATTATGGAACTTCCCCTGGATCTGTAAGCTTCCATAAATATCCCTTCCTCCATAACTGTACCTGGTCTGGAAGTTTATCTCAGCGAACCTAAAGCTGTCTAATGAGCTGAGATAAAGCCGACCATGTGGATGTTAATATTTTGGAAACTTTGTTTTGGAGAAATAAACATGGACTTGGTGCTTACAACTGAAGGTGTCTTCTGGAGTGGCAAGACAAATTTTTTTTTTTTAATATTTTTTTGTTCATTTTTTATTTATTTATTTGAGAGCAATAGACATGGAGAGAAAGACAGATAGAGGGAGAGGGAGAGAATGGGCGCGCCAGGGCTTCCAGCCACTGCAAACGAACTCCAGACACATGCACCCCCTTGTGCATCTGGCTAACGTGGGACCTGGGGAACCGAGCCTCGAACCGGGGTTCTTAGGCTTCACAGGCAAGCGCTTAACTACTAAGCCATCTCTCCAGCCCAAGACAAATTTTATGGACTATTCAGATGAAAGTTTAAAAATACTAAGTGCAGACAGCATTAAATTTCGAGGCTTAGCTTATAAGCTTTCTAAGAGGAAAGAAAGACTACAGGGGACTTTGTTGGAACTGAGCTACTGGCATAAGGGCTGGCTGCATCCTGCTGCTCAGGCCCAGAGAGTTTAATCAAGGTTAAATTTGTAATAGACTAATATGCTTAGCTAGAGATACTGGAATGAGAGATTTAAGAATTTTTTTTTTGTTTGTTTTGGTTTCTCGAGGGAGGGTTTCACTCTAGCCCAGGCTGACCTGGAATTCCCTATGGAGCCTCAGAGTGGCCTAAAACTCATGGTAATCCTCCTACCTCTGCCTCCCGAATGTTGGGATTAAAGGCATGCATCACCACACCTGGCTGAGACTTAAGATTTTAAGCTAGAAAACCTCAAACAAGTTAAAATTACAGGCACTGAGACTAATTTTAGGCTATTGTGGTTCAGTTTACATTATTTTAGTCTCTCCTTGCTATGCCTTATACCAGTTTAAAATGTTTACTTTGTGCCTTTATGTGTTAGAAGTGTTTAACTTGTTTAATTTTACAGATCTTAATATCTTAAATTAGTCAAGACTATGGGACCTTTAAAATTAAACTAAGTACAATTTATAATATATAATAGTTTAAATCTATTGGGAACCAGGGGCAGAATTTGATAATTTAAATAGATGGCCCCCCTCCTGGCAGCTTATGCCTGACCCTCCCCTACTGGGAAATGGCGGGCAATTCACCTCCTGGGAGACTGCCATGTGGCCCCCTTAGACTGACCCAGGTGGGACAGGGGAAAAGTCTGCCCTCTCGTGGTGACTGGCTCACTGACCTTTCCCACACCTAGTGGGCATTGGCACCTACTAGACATCGGCACATGCCGGGGAAAAAAATCTAAACATGCCTTTAGTCATATACTTCAATGTTTTGCCACTCTTGGGCTGCCTGATCAAATTAAAACAAATAATAGCCCCTACTTCGTAAATAAGGCCTTTATAGATTTTCTCCAGACCTGAAAAATTTCACACTCCACAGGCATTCCATGCAACTCCCAGGGCCAAGCTATCATTAAAAAATATAATCAGACTCTCAAGTCTCAATTACAAAACAAAAGGGAGAATCCTTACCACCACATGACCAACTAAAAAAGCCATTATTTACCCTAAATATTTTAATTTTTTCTAACAATTTATAATGTGTGATAATTATAAATCTATTGGGAGCCAGGGGAAAAATGTGGTAATTTAAATAAATGGCCCCTAATATATTCAATTATTTATCTTAAGGTGTGATAGTGGGTTTCAGATTTCAATCTAAAGATATACAAAGTGTACCTAACAGGAGTTCTTGAAGTGTGCTGTGGCTTTTGGCTTTGGGCTTGTACTTTTTTCTTTTAAATTATTTGTTTATTTTATTTGAGAGTGACAGACAGAGAAAGAGGCAGAGAGAGAGAGAGAGAGAGAGAGAATGGGCATGCCAGGGCCTCCAGCCACTGCAAACGAACTCCAGACGCGTGTGCCCCCTTGTGCATCTGGCTAATGTGGGTCCTGGGGAATCGAGCCTTAAACTGGGGTCCTTAGGCTTCACAGGCAAACGCTTAGCGGCTAAGCCATCTCTCCAGCCCTAGGCTTGTACTTTTAGACTATCCTTCATACTCACAACTTTAAAGTAGCTCCTGAAAAAGTTCAAACTGTACCTCCCTTTAAGATCTTGGGCTTGGGCTGGAGAGATGGTTTAGCGGTTAAGCGCTTGCCTGTGAAGCCTAAGAACCCCGGTTCGAGGCTCGGTTCCCCAGGTCCCACGTTAGCCAGATGCACAAGGGGGTGCACGCGTCTGGAGTTCGTTTGCAGAGGCTGGAAGCCCTAGTGCGCCCATTCTCTCTCTCTCCCTCTACCTGTCTTTCTCTCTGTGTCTGTTGCTCTCAAATAAATAAATAAATAAATAAATAAAATTAAAACGCTTGAGCCACCACACCAGGCCTGAAATTTCTTTAAGATCTTGAGCTCAATCCTTACCCTAGATACAGTTTCACCTGTTAGATGCTCTATATACTAGAATTAAAAGTTAGAACTCATTTGGAGTGTCATGTAGATTTTCAATGGATTTGTGTTACTTTTAAAAAATATAACTACAGTCAGCAGCATTGGGAAAATGCATTTAAGAGATATTTGGCATAATGATAATATTTCCTTAGATCTGATTCAGTTACATTCAGAGAATTTGTCTTTACAAAATAATCATCTTACTTTTGATGCAGCTAAAGCTGCTGATAACTTAATATCTACTTTTAAGTCTGCCTTGCCTGGATGGAATTCTCTCACTTCTTGGATAGGAAGCCTTACTGCTACAGATGTTTGTCTTTTCCTCATTCTGTGTCTGCTGCCCATACTCATTAAATGCATTTTGAGATCCATTATGGATATCCATACAGAAGTACATGGAATACAGCTACAATCCAACCCCAGCTTCCTGAGACATTATCTTAAAGCCCCTGCAGAGGCTGGTAGTCAAAGACGCATAAGATTCTCTCGAGTTAGATCAACCTAACACAGGGCATGAATGATGAAATTCATGTACCGATGATGGGTAAGGCCTAAATATCGTAGAGGACAACCTAAGACAGACACTGTTGGGCCCTAAAAGGCCCAGGCGTGAGGCCTTGTGGAACTTCCTGAGTCTAGCTAAAGTTTGGTGGCCTGTCTCTGGCCAGCTAGGACTCAGCAAGATGCCTAATGGCTTCTGGCCTGCCACATCCACGTGGCAATTGTAATTACCATTTCAATAATTACAGTTTACTATTGGCCCTACCTCTTCCCCCATCCTAAAATCCCCACCTTCATCCCCAACATGATATAGGCAACTGCTCAGAGTAATAAAGTGAGTTGTTTCTGTGAGTTCCTGCATCGAAAAGACTCCCAACTCAGTGTGGTTTTTCTCCAGTGGCCAGGAGAGGTTTCTGGGTCGTCCGATGCTCATCATCCTCCTCAACCCTTAGGGAGGAACCAGCAGGCCTGGTCCTTCCCTCGGCACTACCTGACCGGGAAGGAGCCCCACAAGACACAGTCTTTCTACACTGAGGCCCAGAAGGGCCCGGTTCATAAAAAAAAAAAAAATAAATAAACAAGGGAAAATTGTCTAAAACCATTTGGCTGGCCTTGTATCCATCACTCTGGGCACTTTGACAACAAGACTTTAACACCTACATGTAAGCAAGATTATACACATTCAGTGTTACTGATAAGAACTAGCCATTCCTTTATGTTTATATTGCTGAGATCAAAGGGTTTGTTTGTTTCCCAACCTTTGTACTGAGAAGTAATTAAAGTACAAGAACTTTGTAACAGAAAGGAGTTTTTTGATAGAAACTTATGTAAAGCTCATGGAATTTTTGTCGATGGAAAAACTTTGTAAAAAAAAAAAAAAAAAAAAAAGACCCATTTGGGTACTAACGAGAGACCTAAAATATTTGACCCAACAAGGGGACACTGACAATCACTTCTCTAGGGAGTGCCCTGCCCCTGAGGACTGTTCCTAAAATGGTCCTTCACCCTGCTAAACTAAATAACTCCCTCCCTTGTGGAGGATTGCTGGCTTTGCCTCCGATCTGGGCCTCTCCGGCTGCTTGCAGTACAGTTGCCCATATGACCTTAAAAAATTGCTCAGCCACCTTCCCCATCCCCGTCCAGCTTTTCCCAATGTTTCCTCTGGGCACTTGGGCCCTGCCTTCCCCTAATAATTCCAGGGTAGATGTGGGGTACATTCATCCTCCCTTCTGTACTTTTTTTAAATTTAATTTTTATTAACATTTTACATTATTATAAAAAAATTCCCATGGTAATGCCCTCCCCCCCCCCCGTACTTTTAACACAACTGAGCCCAGTGCTCACCGCTGCCCGCCTTCTGGAATGGTTTATGTTTGTGGAGGCGGGATGGCCTATAACTTTCTGCCCACCAACTGGATGGGCCTTTGTGCCCCAGCCACCTTGATCCCAGATGTAGACATCATTCCTGGAAGCTACATTCCCTGGCTGAGGTAGTCCTACAAAACAGGAGAGGACTAGACCTACTAATGGCCAAAAAGGAGGCATATGTTTGTTTTTACAGAAAAAATGCCACTTTTACACCAATAAATCAGGAATCATCCAGGACAAGATTAAGAGGCTCCAGGAAGACTTGGAGAGGAGGCAGTGGGACCTCCAGGACAACCCGCTGCGGATGGGCTTACATGACTTTTTACCCTACCTCCTCCCTCTACCTGGACCCCTCCCCCTCCTTCCCCTCCTCCTTCTCAATGTCTGGCCTTGTGTAATTAACAAACTTACACAATTTATTCACCAGCGGCTAGAAACAATAAAACTTCATCAGGTCAAAATACATTACCACAGGCTGGAAACTCTGGAATTAAGTTCCTCAGATGACCCACTGCCACCTCCTCTGCCCTCCATGTGACCAATGATGGGTAAGATCCCCAGAGGGGGACAACCTATGACAGGGGCCACAGTGATTAATGTGCTCACAAAAACAAAAGGGGGAGATGTTGGGCCCTGAAAGGCCCAGGCATGAGGCCCTAGTGGAACTTCCTGAGCCTAGCTAAAGTTTGGCGACCTGCCTCTGGCCACCTAGGACTCAACAAGACACCTAATGGCTTCTTGCCAGCCACCTCCGCATGGCAGTTAAAATTACCATTTCAATATTTACAGTTTACTATTGGCCCTTACCTCTCCCCCGCATCCTAAAATCCCCGCCTTTGTCCCCAACATTATATAGGCAATTGCTCATAGCAATAAAGCGAGTTTTTTGTGAGTTCCTCCTTCGAAAAGACTCCCGACTCTGTGGTTTTTCTCTGGTGGCTAGGAGAGGTTTCTGACTCATCCTATGCTCATCTTCCTCCTCAACCCCTTGGGAGGAACCAGCAGGCCTGGTCCTTCCACAGCACTATCTACCTGCCCGGGGAGGAGCCCAGCGTCTATGGATCTTTTACCGCCAATGTCTCCACTTTCATTTGACCCCGTGTCAGAAGAAGTGTGTACAAAGAGTATTCTTTTTTTTTTTCTCAATTTTTATTAACATTTTCCATGATTATAAAATATATCCCATGGTAATACCCTCACCCCCACTTTCCCCTTTGAAATTCCATTCTCCATCATATCCCCTCCTCATCTCAATCATTCTACTTACATATATACAATACCAACCTATTAAGTACCCTCCTCCCTTCCTTTCTCTTCCCTTTATATCTCCTTTTTAACTTACCGGCCTCTGCTACTAAGTATTTTCCTTCTCATGCAGAAGCCCTGTCCTCTGCAGCTAGTATCCACATATGAGGGAGAGCATGTGGCACTTGCCTTTCTGGGCCTGCGTTACCTCACTTAGTATAATCCTTTCCAGGTCCATCCATTTTTCTAAAACTTTCATAACTTCATTTTTCTTTACCACTGAGTAGAACTCCATTGTATAAATGTGCCATATCTTCATTATCCACTCATCAGTTGAGGGACATCTAGGCTGGTTCCATTTCCCAGCTATTATAAATTGGGCAGCAATAAACATGGTTGAGCACGTACTTCTAAGGATATGAGATGAGTCCTTCGGATATATGCCTAGGAGTGCTATAGCTGGGTCATATGGTAAATCAATCTTTAGCTGTTTTAGGAACCTCCACACTGATTTCCACAATGGCTGGACCAGATTGCATTCCCACAAACAGGGTAGAAGGGTTCCTCAAAGAGTATTCTTGCTAAGTATCCTGCTTCACTTTCAGATATACATAAGGAACATGACCAAGAAAATGGTTGCCTAAGAGACATTGATGCCCTAGGTCTGTGTTATCCAAGCAGCGGCCCTAACTCTTTTCTTTTCTTTTTTAATTTAATTTTTTTCCTCAATTTTTTAAACATTTTCCATGATTATTAAAAAAAAATCCCATGGTAATACCCTCTCTCCCCCCTTCTCCCCTTTGAAATTCCATTCTCCATCATATCCCCTCCCCATCTCAGTAAGTCTCTCTTTTATTTTGATGTCATGATCTTTCCCTCCTTTTATGATTGTCTTGTGTAGGTAGTGTCAGGCACTATGAGGTCATGGATATCCAGGCCATTTTTTGTCTGGAGGGAGCACGTTGTAAAGAGTCCTACACTTCCTTTGGCTCTTATATTCTTTCCTCCACCTCTTCTGCATTAGACCCTGAGCCTTGGAAGGTGTGATTGAGATGTAACTCGGTACTCTAGTCACTTCTTTCCAGCACCATGATACCTTCTGAGTCATCCCAAGGTCACTACCATCTGAAAAGAGAAGATTTTCTACCCAAAGTGAGAATAGCATTAATATAAGAATATGAATATTAAGAGAAGTGCTTATTGGACAGTTTGATAAGCATAGTATATACACTTATCCAGACATCAGCAGATATTATGCCCCTAGGGCTCATAACTACCCCTGTTTTAGGTTTTCAGTATCAGGGATGTATTCCCTCCCTCAGAGCGGGCCTCCAGTCCAACCGGAGGGCAGTTGGTTTTCACCATGACAGACGTGCCACTATTGCACCCATTGGCTCATTTGACCTGGCTGGCCAATTATAAGGCTTGCAGTGTCCACTGTTGAGTATCTTCACTGGTGGTATATCTTTCTCCCATTGAAATGCATGTGTAATGGCTTCTTCCAGCTTTCTGTCAGCTGGTCTACATGGAGGAGGTTATCCGCTCAGTTCAGCCCTAAGTCTTTTCTGTCACAACCTGCTTCATCATCATCAGATAGAAATAGTGTCACACTACTTGAAAAGGATACAAACATGAAAACTCCCAAAGAAAAAACTAACAATTTACAAGAAAGTACCAGAATTTGAAGTGGATGATGCCCCTTTATCACCTTCTGCAAGGAATACAGAGAATAGTCCATTTAGATCATCTCTGCTAGCCAAGTGTTGGGAGCTATGAACCAAACCTTGGTCATGTTAACAGAAACCGCCATATAGCAAGTTAAGTTTCTATCTCCTTGTCTAATATTCAACTACCAGAAACAAAGGAATTGTACACTTGGATAAATACTCTTCCATGCTGCCGGTAGCTGATGAAGAAACAAAGGCATTGAGGCTTAAACAGTAACTCTGTGATCTTTGGCCTGATTACGTCCCCTTCCCCCTACAACATTATATAAATCTACATGTAAAAATAAACTCTCGAGGCCTTGACAAACACCTAGCATGGTCTCCTTCTTGTATCTGTTTGCCTTCTCCCATTAAGGTTAACTTTCCCTTGGGTCCTTGCTCAACTCCCCGCTGGCCAGAGCAGCCAAGAAAATTGATCTCTTCCAGAAAGAGCAAGATCATCTGGTAGAAGACAGTCTTATCTGATCCACCACAGCTCTCTGAAGAAGGCAAAGAAGTAAAACTGGAGGAACTAATTGGCCCTCTAGTTTCTAATCCCTTCTTAAGGAGGAACCAAATTCCCAGGACTCCAGAACACTTGATAACTGAAATTCAGAGCACATGGAGAAAAGCTATTGAAGCTGAAGATAACAGAAGAGAACCAATTGAAGTGACTGCTGAACCTAGAGAAGTATTGCCAGAATCTTCACCTGTAGTGCATAATCAGGGAATTTAGCATGGCCAGTTTTTTTCTCAGACTTTGACCAGTCTTTGCCTGAAGAGAAAGTTGTTTCAGATTGCCTCAAGCAAGTGCCTCAGAAACATTTGGTAAATTTTTAACAGAAGATCAGTCAGATTTGTTAAACAAGAAGATAATTTGTAAGCAAAATTTAGAATGTACCAAGTTTTCAGAAGCTAACCACACAGAGCTGTTCTCTCCTATGGTGGGCAGTAGAACAGACATGCTGGGCAGAAGTGGGAAGGACTATGTTAAAACGCTGGACCACTCACACACTGTTGATAGTGAACCATCCATGTATAAAACCACAGTCTGGAACTCCTTTCAGATACTGAGTGACATTGAGTCCAAGAGTCTCCAGGATGTGAAATTTGGAGTATTACATGAAACTCTTCCAGAAGAAGTTGGTCACCTAAGACTTAATAGCTCTAGGGGTTTGGAGGCCAGTTTTAAGCTAGAACAGAACAGTTCTATGCACAGTGGCATTTGTCCAGATGGTGACATGGGAAAAAAGCAGACTACTCCAGAGTCCGATTTCAATTTACAGGCTATTCACAATAGTTATGAGACACTGAAGAAATCTCTTTCCAAAATGCAGGAAGAAGCTGGGCATGGTGGCACACGCCTTTAATCCCAGCACTCAGGAGGCAGAGGTAATCTGATCACCGTGAATTCGAGGCCACCCTGAGACTACATAGTGAATTCCAGGTCAGCCTGGATCAGAATGAGACCCTATCTTGAAAAACCAAAACAACAAAACAAAACAAAACAAAACAAACAAACAAAAAA
This sequence comes from Jaculus jaculus, assembly GCF_020740685.1. Lineage (NCBI taxonomy): Eukaryota > Metazoa > Chordata > Mammalia > Rodentia > Dipodidae > Jaculus > Jaculus jaculus. Next base: position 47,058,560 of record NC_059114.1, on the reverse strand, counting down.
AAAAAAAAAACGGAAAGAATCTTACCTCTTTAACCCTAAGGCACTTGAAAAACACAAAGTAGAATTGAGTCCTACACCTCAAAACATACAAGCAATTGGGCTGGAGAGATGGCTTAGCGGTTAAGTGCTTGCCTGTGAAGCCTAAGGACCCTGGTTTGAGGCTCCATTCCCCAGGACCCACGTTAGCCAGATGCACAAGGGGGCACACACATCTGGAGTTCATTTGCAGTGGCTGGAGGCCTTGGTGCGCCCATTCTCTCTCTTTCTCTCTCTCTGTCACTCTCAAATAAATAAATAAAAATGAACAAAAAATATTAAAAATAAACATACAAGCAAATGATACAGTTAACTTTTTGGACACTCGTGATTTGTTCCTGACTGTACAACACCATCTTTACACCTGTCCTTTGGTGAAAGAAAACAGTCTATTACCACTCATCAAGTTTTCTATGGTGGATCAAAATTTGAGGACCATAGTACCATGTAGTCTTGGAGAACTTCCAGCTAACTTAAAAAAAGAAGTCTTAAAGTAGAGCCTCGATGGAAAAGAATTCTTGACTTCACAAGATGCAACATCCAGTTAATTTAACAGATAGACTTAAATCACAGCTGTTACAAAATAGAAACTGATTTTTAATTTTTTAATTTTTTTTGTTTATTTTTATTTATTTATTTGAGAGTGACAGACAAAGAAAGAGAGAGAGAATGGACACTCCAGGGCCTCCAGCCACTGCAAATGAACTCCAGACGCGTGTGCCCCCTTGTGCATCTGGCTTACATGGGTTCTGGGGAATCGAGCCTCAAACCGGGGTCCTTAGGCTTCACAGGCAAGCACTTAACCGCTAAGCCATCTCTCCAGCCCCTGATTTATAATTTAAATGTACACTGGAAGTATAACATTCTCTCAAGGTCTACAAATGTCTAAATGCCTTAGCTTCATGTAATGTATTTAGTTAAGGAAAGTATGCTTGAATTTTTCTTGGTAGATATGAAGTTGTAAAGTATTTGGAAAGAACAAAGAACAAGGTTTGAGAAGCCATTTTGATTTTCTTTGAATAATCTTTCAAGTATTAAGTAAATGACAATTATAACTATAAAAATAAAATTCTTGGGGCCAGAGAGATGGCTTAGTGGTTAAGGTGTTTGCCTGCAAAGCCAAAGGATCCTGGCTCAATTCTCCATGTGAGCCAGATGCACAAGGGGATTCAAGCATCTGGAGTTCATTTGCAGTGGCTAGAGGCCCTGGCGTGCCTTTTCTCTCTCTCTTTCAAATAAATAAAATATATATAAAAAATATAAATAAAATATAAAATATATAAAAATATAAATAAATAAAATAATTTTTTTTCGAGGTAGTGTCTCACTCTAACCCAGGCTGACCTAGAATTCACTGTGTAGTCTCAAGGTGGTCTTGAACTCAAATTTGAACTCACTGTAATCCTCCTACCTCTGCCTCCAGAGTGCTGGAATTAAAGGCGTGCACCACCATAACCTGGCTCTTTTTTTTTTTTTGAGCAGTGTTTTGCTCTAGCCCATGCTGACTGTTACTCACCCTGTAGCCCAGGCTAGTCTCAAACTCAGGGTGATCCTCGTACATCATCCTCCTGAGTCCTGGACCTGTAAGTACACACTATCATACCCAGCTACCAGACTAGACTATCTTCCAAAGGAGCTGTTACCATTTCACACTCCTACCAGCATTACATGAGGATTCCAGTTCCTGCACATTCTTGCCACTCCAATTATGCTTTTGAGAAATAACAAGGGTAACTGCAGAAACCTATCTAACTCAAGTAGCTATTTCATAGCAGCCAGTGGAGTACCGACAAGGAAAATGAGCCTATCTCCTCTAAGGGCATCGGATCAGCCAGAGAAAATACAGCCATCTCCAGAAATCTCCCTGACCACAGACTGTTAAGCTAGCCCCAACTCGGATGCCTATACTGTTTATTTCCCACTACACTGTAAACTTTAAAAAAGAGCATGTGGGGGCTAGAGAGATGGCTTAGCGGTTGGGCGCTTGCCTGTGAAGCCTAAGGACCCCAGTTCGAGGCTCAACTCCCCAGGACCCACGTTAGCCAGATGCACAAGGGGGCAGATGCGTCTGGAGTTCGTTTGCAGTGGCTGGAGGCCCTGGTGCGCCCATTCTCTCTCCCTCTCTCTATCTGCCTCTTTCTGTCCCTCTCTGTCTTTCTCAAATAATAAACAAAAATAACAAAAGAAATTTTAAAAAATTTAAAAATTAAATTAAATTAAAAAAAAAAAAAAAAGAGCATGTGGGCCAGCTATGGTGGTGCTCACCTTTAATCCCAGCACTCGGAGGCAGATGTTGGAGGATCACTGTGAGTTCAAGGTCACCCTGATACTATTAGTGAATTCCAGGTCAGCTCCGACTAGAGTGAGACCTTACCTCAGAAAACAAAAATGAGGGCTGGAGAGATGGCTTAGCAGTTAAGCGCTTGCCTGTGAAGCCTAAGTACCCCGGTTCGAGGCTCAGTTCCCCAGGTCCCACGTTAGCCAGATGCACAAGGGGGCGCACACGTCTGGAGTTCGTTTGCAGAGGCTGGAAGCCCTGGCGCGCCCATTCTCTCACTCTCCCTCTATCTGTCTTTCTCTCTGTGTCTGTCGCTCTCAAATAAATAAATAAATAAAATTAAAAAAAAAAGTTGTGAGCTAGCAAGCCTGGCCTACACTATTTAAAAAAAAAAAAAAAAGAGGGCTGGAGAGATGGCTTAGCAGTTAAGCGCTTGCCTGTGAAGCCTAAGTACCCCGGTTCGAGGCTCGGTTCCCCAGGTCCCACGTTAGCCAGATGCACAAGGGGGCGCACGCGTCTGGAGTTCGTTTGCAGAGGCTGGAAGCCCTGGTGCGCCCATTCTCTCTCTCTCCCTCTATCTGTCTTTCTCTCTGTGTCTGTCGCTCTCAAATAAATAAATAAAAAATGAACAAAAAAAAATTTTTTTAAAAAATGAATAAATAAATGAAAAGGACATGTGTTGGGCTAGAGAGATGGCTTAGCGGTTAAGCGCTTGCCTGTGAAGCCTAAGGACCCCGCTTCAAGGCTTGATTTCCCAGGACCCACATTAGCCAGATGCACAAGGGTGTGCACACATACGCATCTGGAATTCGTCTGCAGTGGCTGGAAGCCCTGGCACGCCCATTCTCTCTCTCTCTGCCCCTTTTTCTGTGTCTCGCTCTCAAATAAATAAATAAAAATAAACTGAAATTTTTTTTTTTTAAAAAAGGACATGTTGACTGGTTGTAGTGTTGCATACCGTTAGTCTTACCACTTAGGAGGCAGGGGTAGGAGGAACACGGTGAGTTTAAGGCCAGCCTAGGCTATAGAATGAGTTCAGGTCATTCTGGGCTAGAGTGAGACCCTGCTTCAAAACACAAAACAAAACAAAAATCATGTAGCCAAACTGGGCATGGTGGCACACACCTTTTATCCCAGCACTCAGGAGGCAGAGGTAGGAGGATCACTGTGAGTTCAAGGCCACCTGAGATTATGTAGTGAATTCCAGGTTAGCCCGAGCTAGAGTGAAACTCTACCTTGAAAAACCAAAAAACCAAACAAACAAAATCGTGTAGCTAAAGGTAGCTATGAATCAGGTTCAACACAAAGTTGTAGAGAAACTGTCATATTTTTTTTCTTTTGTAATTTGACTGTTACCCTAAAAAAAAGAAAGAAGAATGAAAGAAAGAAAGAAAAGAAAAGAAAGCCAAGGTCTGGGGGTACTGGGAGTATAGTTTAGAGGTAGAGCACTTGCCCAGTAAGGTCCTGGGTTTAATCCTCCTCACTATAAAAAAAAGAAAAAAGAAAAAAAGAAAAGAAGGGGCTGGAGGGATGGCTTAGCGGTTAAGGTGCTTGCCTGCCAAGCCAAAGGACCCAGGTTTGATTCCCCAGGACCCATGTAAGTCAGATGCACAAGGGGGCACATGGATCTGGAATTTGTTTGCAGAGACTGGATGCCCTGGCATGCCCATTCTCTCTCTCCCTCTCTCTTCCTCTTTCTGTCTCTCAAATAAATTGAAAGAAAGAAAGAGAGAGAGAGGGAGAGAGAAAGAAACCGGGTGTGGTGGTACATACCTTTAATCCTGGCACTTGGGAGGCAGAGGTAGGAGAATCGCCATGAGTTTGAGCCCACCCTGACACTAGGTGAATTCCAGGTCAGCCTGAGCTACAGTGAGACCCTACCTCAACCCCCCCCCCAGAAAAGAAGAGAGAGAGAAAGAGAAAGAAAATAAGAAATGTTTCCTTTCTGCCTCCTGAGTGCTGGGATTAAAGGGGTGTGCCACCATGCCCAGCTAGCAATGAACTATTTGAGACCCTGCCTCATACAAGGTGAAAGGTGGCGAAGAATACAATACCTGAAGTTGTCCTTTGACCTTCACCCATGTACATGCTGTCACACACACACACACACACACACACACACACATCATACTCATACTGATTGGCCTTTTTCCCCAATGAATCTTGCTTTCTACTTGGACTAATCTGTGAATACAATCTACACCAGGTCCCTTTTTTGCTAAAATTACTCATATCTCTCTGTGCTTAGTTTCTTCCTGTCCTCTGAAATCACACATGCACATGTATGTATATATCCAAAGAGAAAGATACACACATTTTTCCTTTTCATGAATGTTTAGGGTAATTCTGCCTTCTCCATTCTGTAGATTGGGAAAGAAAGCAAAATATATGAGGTGTAGAGCTCTGCAGGACACTTGCCCATCTAATCTGCTTGGGTTTTATAGCTCTCATATCCCTCCTTTATGAATGCTATGACAGCTGGATGCTGAATTGATGATGGCAGCAGTTTGTAGCCACATTCCTGTGTAGCTGCATAACAGTGTTCCTCCTTTCCAGCCCAGCACTGATTATATGAATTAAATAAATATATATATATATATATACACATACATGTATGTATATATATGTACATATATATATTTAAATTTCATTTATTTATTTGTAAGCACAAAGAGAAAGATGAAGAGAAGAGAGGCAGACAGAGAGAGAATGGGCATCAGGGCCTCTGTCTGGCCACGGCAAATGAACTCCAGACACATGTATCCCTTGTACATCTGGTTTATGTGGGTCCTGGGGAATCGAACCTGGTTCCTTTGGCTTCACAGGCAAATACCTTAAATACTAAGCTATTTCTCCAACCCTGATTATGTGAACTTTTAAAACTTTTTGTTGTTGTTGTTTTTTCAAGGTAGGGTTTCACTCTAGCTCAGGCTAACGTGGAATTCACCATGTTGTCTCAGGATGGCCTCAAACTCCTGGTGATCCTCCTACCTCTGCCTCTCAAGGGCTGGGATTAAAGGCATGCACCACCACACCTGGCTAAAACTTTTTTATTTAAATATATTATTTATTTATTTGAGAGAGAGCGAGGCAGATGGGGAGAGAGAATGGTACACCAGGGCCTCAAACACATGCACTACCTTGTGCATCTGGTTTTAATGTGGGTACTGGGGAATTGAACCTGAGTCCTTTGGCTTTGCTGGCAAGTGCCTTAACCGCTAAACCATCTCTCCAATCTCTGATTATGTGAATTTTAAAATTACCATATTTATGTAAGCCTTTTTCCAACCAAAGGTTCTGTCATTCAAGCCTGGGGTGGATTGGGCTTGCCATTTCTCTGGTGGTTCTCTGGTCTTTGTAGCCTAGCATCCTGTTAGAATCAACTTGGGACTCGGGGCTTTTTCAGCAGGGCCTACTAGGTTTGGGATGCACAGGAAGCACATTATTATTATTAGAGAGCTGAAGAACTTGATAATCAAACATGTTGGCAGATGCCAAAGGAAGTGGCTGATTCCCAGGATCTCTTGCAGATCAGCAGAGATGCCAGGGAAGAAATGTGGAAAGGAAGCTGGAAAGGGGAAATTGAAGGTGTTACAAAATGAATTTAAGAATTATTACTGATGGGCTGTGGTCTGGCACTACTAAGGAATTGCCATCTATTCAGCAGAACAGAATCATGGTAACTATTTTTTTCAATATTTTTATTTTTTAATTTATTCATTTGAGACAGAGAAAGAGGGAGATAGAGACAGATGGATAGACAGAGAGAGAGAGAGAGAGAGAGAGAGAGAGAGAGAGAGAGAGAGGGAGAGAGAGAGGGAAAGAATGGGTGCACCAGGGTCTCTAGCCACTGTAGATGAACTCCAGATATCATCATGTGCATCTGGCTTATGTGGGTACTGGGAAATTGAACTTGGGTCCTTAGGCTTCCCAGGCAAACACCTTGAAGGGTTAATAGCCTTCCCTGAAAAATAAAGAGAAGTAAAGAGTTAATAGCTATCCCTAAAGCTTGTGGGTAATAAAGAAGTTTGGCACTTTTCCCTGATTGATGTACTCCCCTTTAGCCTAGATGACCTTGGAGGACCAGAGACCATTGGAGTATCCTCCCTTAGGCATTCCTGGCTGAAGAAGCCTATTCTAAACAAGGACACAAACAGTTACAATTTTTTTATTAACTGCACCTGGTCCAGTCTGTTTTTCTTAGGATTCTCCTTATAAATTTGCACCCTAGCAAAATCATATAATGCTTCAGCCTTCATCCTGTGGGAAAGCTGAGGTCTCTCGCTGTTTCTCTCAAGAAAGTCTTGTCTGTAGAGATCAAATCGGGTGTTCTCTTTGGCTTTTCTCTTACACCTTATCTGCTTAAGTCGTCTCCAGCTCCTCATAGTAACTCTTAAGAGGAGAGAAAAGGAAATGTTAATGTTCCAAAGAAATCTTGGTAACACCGCGAGGTGTCTGCTCAGATCAAGGCCCTCTTTCGCTAAAGATGCCGCTGGAGCAGCGCAAACCTGGCACAGAAAGCTGGTGTTTAGCTACTGCAGCTGAGCTAAGGATTTCCCAGCAGAAAACCAGGGATATGTTCCACAGGGTTAGGCTACAGGGTTGACTGGCCTATTCTACTGGAAAACCTGAAAGAGATCCCTAGGACACTATCAAGTTGACCCACGCAGGGGTGGCGGGTGGATCTTTAACCGACTAACACTGCTGCTGCGGCGTGGGAGGGGCAAAAAGCGTGGATAAGGCCCTCAGCAACCAAACGGCGCCTCGTGTGAAAGCATCCAGAGCCCTGGGTGCAGGAGGGCAGCCAGCCTGGCTCTAGAACATGCTAAGTCGTCCTGAGCATCATCAGCAGACCCCAAAAAAGCCCTTTCCGCCAGCTCTGAACGCAGCCATTGCTCCAAGGCAGACCTGGCTCTCTCATCCACCAAGATCAGGTCAGTCCCTGCCCCGCCCTCTCTGGGCGAGGCCCGCCCGGACGCCCCGCCCACATCCGCCCCGGGGCGGGGCTTCCGCCGGCTCCCGGCTGCCTTTTCGGCTGCAGCGCCTGGCCGGCAGGCAGCGTCTGGAAGAGCTCCGCAGCGGAGCACGTGGGCGAAGGCCTGGTAGGGAGAGGACCGGCTCAGCTGGCGGGTGGAGCGGCTTCTGCCTGGGTGCGGGACGAAGTGAAGGTTTGTTTCTTTGGGACCCCGGGATCGGAAGTTCTCTTTAAGGGGCCGCGGGGAAGTCGTAGCCTCAGACTTGGCTCCCGACGTGCTCCGGGTAGAGTCGAGTCACCTGAGCCCGGCTGCCAGTGCATAGCGCCCGCGGAGCTGGTTAGGGAGGACCACGTGCGGCTACAAGGCCATGAGAAGGGGATTCGGTTTTAAGACGTGAACGAGGCCTCTATTGCTTTTCCTGTTTTAAATTACCTGAGGTAGATTAATTAGGTAAGAGTTCTCTGGCCATTTCAATCCACCCTGAGACTCTGGGACTGCCTTCTGGTTGATAAACTTTGAGCTAAGAGGAGGGAAGATCACCTTCCTTCCCCCCATACCTCTGCACACCATCCAAGATTCCTCTCACGGAGTGAGTGGACCCTGCAAAATAAAAAGCTCTTGGAATCTCCACTAGAGATAAGCGAGGGACGCACGCCTTTAATCTCAACACTCAGGAGGCAGAGGTAGGAACATCGTCGTAAGAGTCCATCCTGAGATTACATAGTGAATTCCAGGTCAGCCTGGGCCAGAGACTCTACCTCGAAAAACCAAAAAAAAAAAAAAAAAAAAAGAGAGAGAGACACAGACTAATCACTTGACTAAAGGAGTTAACTGGACCTGTTTTTCCACCAACGAGCTGAATCCCATCAGGTAGGTTCTCCATTCTTAGAATTAAAATCTATTCTTGGTATTGTGGTTTATTTTAAGCTTAAACGGCTTCATGGCTGGTTTCTTGACCCCTAGCCCAGACCCAGTCAGCCTCTGGCTCTGGCCCACCACAGTGAGGTTATAAGACATTTACTAGGTGGGCAGGCCCTCTTTTTGCTGGCTGCTCATCCCTCCTGAACTTCCAGGTCCTGGTAAGCCTCCCCTACTCTCCATGGGCTCTTACTCTTCCCGCCCAGCACATGGCAGGAGCTCTCTGCACTTAAATCCCTTTGCGCCTTTAGGCTCCTCACCTCCCACGTGGGGATCTCAGGCCATGTGCGTGTATCCATTTAACCATTTTGGGTTGTGGATCCTTCTCTTTCCCTGGCATATTCTTGAATAAAATGTAGTATCATAATTATCCTTATCCGTATGGTTTATCAAATTCTTTGGTTAGAAACACAAACTCGGGTTGGGGTCCAAGGACTTCTGAACCCCCCCCCAACCCCATTACACTCTTCATAAAGCCCACTCCCTGGCGCACATCCTTTTCTGGATCTCTCTTTCAAGAGTGTGCATCTATCTATCCCCATTCTGAGTAAGTTACCTGCTCACTCTTCTCCCCATCTTTTGTAGAATGTGGTTGCATTGCCTTGGTTTTGGTCCTAGGGGTAGTTGAGGTGGGGGAGGTTCTCAATGTAGTCCAGGCTGGTGTAAAACTCTAGCCCAGGCCCCATGTAAGTCTCCCAACCATGATTTGTATATACTATTCCCATTCTGTGGAGAACACTTGAGTTATTTGGTGAGAGGCTGACCTTGAACCTTGAATTCACTATGTAGCCTCAGGGTGGCCTCAACACAATATTACCTCTGGATCCTACGTGCTGGGATTAAAGGCCATGAGCAGCTCCAGAAATTTATTGACCTTCCATTAATATTCTAATACTGAATCAAAGCTCACTAAGGGTCATCCATTTGTTAGATTGTCAACTATTTCTGGGGCTGAGCTCTCACAAATGGGAGGATCCTAAGTTTCAGTGCCACCCCAGGTGAGTGCAACCCAAATAATTAACCTTAACCCCAGCTGTAGGCAGCTGCCTAGGTTGCCTTGTACCTAGGCAAGTGTTACACGGCTGGGAGAACAGCAGCCTATAGCTGGTTGGCATTCTGGGCCTGGTGCATGCCAACTCTGTTGTGAACTGTACCAGGATGTCAACATATTAACCACCAACGCGAAATCATCAACAGACCTTTATGAATGGTTCTGGCCTAACAGGTTTGGCAAGTATTAAGTTAATTCAATTGCAACTTGGAAACATAAGTTTTATTTATTTTTAATTTTTATTTTTTTTACTAACAACTTCCATAGTTGTAGAAATTATCCCATGGTAATTCCCTCCCCCCACTTTCTCCTTTGAAACTCTACTCCATATTACCCCTCCCCCAATCAGTCTTTTTTTGATGACATCTTTTCCTATTATGATCCTGTGTAAATAGTATCAGGCACTGTGAGGTCATGGATATCCAGGCCATTTTGTGTCTGGAGGAGCACATTGTAAGGAGTCCTTCCCTTACTTTGGCTCTTCTATTTTCTCTGCCACATCTTCCACAATAGACCCTGGGCCATGGAAGGTGTGATAGAGATTTCACAACATGAGTTTTAAAATAAAGCTAGGGAAGAATATGTAAATTAATTTTTTAAGGGTTGGGGAGATGGCTCAGTGGTTAAAGGGGCTTAATTGTAAAGCCTGCAGACTTGGGTTTGAATTATGTGGCTCAGTAGCCACATGAAGACAGATGGCCAAAGTGGCCTGTTTGTTTGCTGTGACAAGAGGCCCTAGTGCGCCTCTTTTTTCTCTTAACACGCAAATTAGTAAAATAAAGTTTAGTTTGCTTTTTGGGGTTTTTTTTCAAGGTAGGGTATCAATCTAGTCTCAGGGTGGCCTCCAACTTATGGCGATCCTCTTACCTCTGCCTCTCAAGTGCTGAGATTAAAGGTATGCATCACCATGCCCAGCAAGAAAATATTTTTTAAAAGTAATTTTTTTATATGAATTGCCCAAGTAGGGCTTGATAGAGGGGTGAAGACAGTGAGATCAATTCACTGGGGGTGCGTGGCTCCCAGCCCCAATACTAAAAGCTAGTCATAATCCCTTTAAGGGATATTTATAACTACTAGTCCTAAGATGTCAGAGAAATACTGATGCACATTTGCTTCAAATTTTTGTGCTTTTTTTTTTTCATTTTTCAATTTAGATTCTTGCTGTATCTCAGGCTGATGTGTAATTTACTGTGTAGTCTCAGGGTGGCCTCGAACTCACTGTGATCCTTGGCCTCCTGAGTGCTGGGATAGAAGGATCACTGAGTTCAAGGCCAGCCTAAGGACCCTACCTCGAAAATCAAAAAAAGAAATTGGGCTTTTAGTGCTGTAGCAAAGCATACAAACTGAAGGGCGCTTTGAGACCAGGCTGGAGAATACAGTGAGAAACCCATCTCAACAACAAAAATTGTAAGCATTCTACTATACCTGTTCAAAGGGGTGCTTTTTGGTTTTTTTGTGGTAGCTGAGGCTGACCTGGAATTCATTATGTAGTCTCAGGATGGCCTCAAGCTCTAGGCTATTCTCTTCCTCCTGAGTGCTGGGATTAAAGGCATGTGTCACCATGCCCAGATTCAATATGGTGTTTTTTTTTTTCAAGGTAGGGTCAAGCCCAGACTAACCTGGAATTCACTATGTAGTCTCAGGGTGGCCTGTACCTCTGCCTCCTGAGTGCTGGGATTAAAGGCATGCACTAGCATGCCTGGCTTTAGTAAATTCTTATGTAAATAGTATATTGAGGGACTCTAGGGATTGGGCCTAAGTAAAACTAGTTTCTTCTGTAGACTGATATTTGTTGGTACAGACCTCCAGATAGGAAGAGTTGTTACACCCTTACTTGTGATTTTATATTAGAATGCTTTTCCGTTCTAGACAAACACCCTCAGGGTGATTCTGGAGTGTGTCCAGCACAGTTTAGTTACTGCTTCTGTCCTAGTTTCTCCTGGAGGAACTGATGGGGATGTGAGGGGACAGGGAGTTATCAAAAGCTCATTTTGTTGGCTTTACCTTGAAAGGATTCTCAGCTAAATATTGAGCATCTTGTGTGGGTGGATTCAATGGAAGCTGTGAATAGCTTTTTGCAAATGTGGCTTGAAGACTGGTGTACAAAGGGCTCTGGGGTGGTTAACTTTGTGATATTCATTGGCAGTAAGGTAAATGGTAGAAAACAGGATACAGAAACTTAAGGAAATCATAAATACCTTGGCATTGGTTTCCACTTCTATTTTGGGTTTGTTTTTGGTTTCTCAAGGTAGGGTTTCGATCTAGCCCAGGCTGATCTGGATTTAGTATGTTCTCAGGTTGTCCTTGAATTGAAATTGATCCCAGTGGCCTGGGATTAAAGGTGTATGGCATGTGCCAGGCAGTTTCCACTGTTATAGATGAGGGATCTTAGGAGCTTCTGTTTTAGTGTGGGGTGTTGAGCACTGAACTTGGTAAATAAAATTAATCTGTTTGTCTTAATGGTTTTTCATTGACAAATAATTGGAAATATATGATGTATTGCTAGTTAACATGGTACAATAAGTAACTATTTGCTGCTTTCCTTTTTAGGATGGCTTGAAAATAGGGTATTCTTGACCCACTTGAAGAAAGAAAATAGCATATAGCATTGCAACTGGCTTCAGGTAATCATCTCTAATCTGGCATTGCCTACTTGTGCAAGGTCTGTTGGCTAGGTGGTAACCATTGAGGAATCAAGTAGGAAGTTCACCTATATCTGCTCTCTGCCACATTCACTCAGCAGCAGATGTTAGAGTTATGGAGATTTGATTGATACCATGTATAGACAGATTCTTGGTGGGTGTGTTGTGTCAATTGAGGAATTTACAACAGTAATAGAAGTTGCATAGGACAAAGGCAGGAATCTTCTGGGTATATGATAAAAGTACTAAAAACATGGAAAGTGCTTCCATGCTTGCGCAGTCAGCATCCAGTTGACAGAAGTACCTACCTATATGGGCGTGCTCTTCCTGGGGTGGTATTGTCTCTGAAACAAGAATGATCCAACGGTTGTCAGCTATCCAGGCTATGTGATGCCCGTGATTGTGTTACTCTGTTGGAAGAATAATCACTGTCTTTTTTGAGGTTTTGATCCTAGCACTGTTTTGGTGTTGTGAACAAATACCTTTAAGGCAGTATTTTGCACCTCTGAGAGTGGAATGACTCCTTTGTGGAGTTGATCCTAGTCTGGGTGCAAACAGCATTTGTTAGAAAAGGACTGGGATTATAGCTTGATAGGGTACATTCCTATCATGCACTAGATCAGCACCATAATGACAGCCTGTTTTCCATTTGTTGCTTCCTTGAATCCTAGATGCCCTCGCCTGAACACGAAACCTGTCTCCATCAGAAAATCGGATCTCTGACTCTTTTGTCACACCATGTAATGTATTACATCAAATCATACAGAAAGAACAGATACTCAACCAGATTCTAGAGAAGAATGCTTACAACTTCAGGAGTATGCACCACTTGATGCATCGGGCTGTCCTGGGTACTGGGGAATCAACCCAGACTGCCAGATGTTACATTTATAGGCAAGTGCCTCAGACTTCATAGCCATCCCATTTACCTGTTTTAAAAAACATTCTTGGGCTGGAGAGATGGCATAGTGTAAGGAATTTGCCTGGAAAATCCAAGGATCAAAGTTATTCCTTAATACATATAGAAGTCAGATGCATATGGTGGTGCATGTGTCTGGATTTTGTTTGCAATGGCTAGAGGGCCTGGTAGTACATTTTTTCTGTTTGCTTCATTCTCTCAAATATTTGTGTTTTGGAGAGATGGCTTAGCAGTTAAAGTTCTCGACTACAATGCCTCAGGGCCCAGGTTTCATTTCCCCAGCCAGATGGACAAGGTGGTGCATGCACCTGGAGTTCAACTTTCTTTTGTGGTTGGCAATTGACAAAGATAGAATAGAATTTACCTACAGGCGTTGAGTTGGAAATTTCTGATATTAAAAAATAAGATTCTTGAGCCTGACATGGTGGCTGCACATGCCTTTTATCTGAGCACTCTGGAGGCAAAGGTAGGAGGATCTCAATGAGTTTGAGGCCACCTAGAGATTACAAAGTGAATTCCAGGTCATTCTGGGCCAGAGTGAAACCCTACCCCCAAAAGGGCTGGAGAGATGGCTTAGCACTTAGGAGCAAGCCTGAGAACTCATGTTCGGATCTCCAGGAACCACTGTAGCCAGGTACAGTGACACAAGCAAGCAATGTCACAAATGTGTGCAATGGGTCACACACATCTGGAGTTAATTAACAAGCAGTGGCTTAAGGCCCTGGTGCAGCCCTTTATTCTCTAATATTTTAAAAACGTGAGCCTCGGGCATTGCATTGGACAGAACATTTAGTGACTGTTTTAGGGTGAGTACATTTTGGTGTTCTGGGTTAAATCTCACTTTGTAAGTCAGACTTGTTTCCAACAATGTAACCAGCCTGTCTCAGCCTCCAGGGAGTATTTGCCACTAAGCATAGTTACCTAAACCTTTGTTTTTTTCCTCATTTGAGGTAGGGTCTCACTGTAGCCCAGGCTAACCTGGAACTTGCTTTGTAGTCATAGGCTGGCTCACAGCAGTCTTCCTACCACTACCTCTTAATCTTATTTATATGCAAACAGAATGAGAATGGGCACTCTAGGTAGGGCCTAGTGCCTCTGCAAAAGAACTCCAGACAATGCTCCACTTTGCTGAGTGAGGGGGAACGTACTGTGAGAAGGAATTGAACCTGAGCCCGGCAGACTTGGCAAACAACCTGTCCTTCCTTATACTCTTGTAAAAGATGAAGATAACTAGTAAATTATTCAGTAATAAAACATAATTAAGCAGTCTTTGTTTCATTTTTCACCCTCACTGTGTGTATGTTGTGTGTGTGCAGATGTGTTTTTGCCTTGATTACTGGTTTAGAAGTCAAAGGAAACTGCATTTTCAGGTAGACTAGCTATCCTACGTAGATAGTTGGGGAAAACCTAGTGGGGTTGAAATTGTCAGGAGTTCAACCCCCTAGCCCTGGGAACTGTAGGGTTAACTAACTATCAGTAACAAGATAGGACCTCTAGAATGCAAGGGAATGTAACAAGGACCCACCACTATAAACAGAAGCTTAAGCTATCAGTCCACTATAGAAAACCTTGTGCTATGATGAGCCCATAGGACAAATTGGGCAGCTTTCATTTTTGGTTTTTCGGGGTAGGGTCTGGATCAGGCTGAGCACCTACCTCCACCTCCTGAATGTCGGGACTAGAGGCATGCACCACCACACCCAACATACCACACAACTTACAAGTTGCCATTTTGTGTCTCCCATCCAAGAGGTACTTTGCTTGGTATCTATAGGATGCCTGTGCAATAAAGCGTTATTAACAACTTCCATGATTGTAAACAGTATCCCATGGTAATGCATGCCCTCTCCCAACTTAACCCATTGAAACTCCATTCTCCATCATATCCCCTCCCCCTGTCAGTCTCTGCTATTTTGATGTCATGATCTTTTACCTGCTATTATGATGATCTTGTGTAGGTAGTGTCAGGCACTGTGAGGATATCCAGGCCATTTTGTGTCTGGAGGAACATGTAAGGAGTCCTACCCTTCCTTTGGCTCTTAAATTCTTGCCGCCACTCTGAGCAATGGAAGATGTGATAGTTCAGTGCTGAGCATTCCTGTCTCCTTCCCAGCACCATGGTGCGTTCTGAGTTATTCCAAGGTCACTGCTATCTGAAAAAAGAAAATTCCTCTAGCAGAAGTAAATAGCATTAATATATGGGTATGAACATTAAGAGAAGTACTTACCCAGCAGGTTGAGCATAGTATATACATTAAGCCAGCCTACGTTACACCCCTAGGGGCTCATGACTACCCCGCAGTAATTTTTTTTACTACTATTGTACACCTACCAACAATCCCTTCCCCTGTTGTGGGATTGCAGGCATGCATGCCTTTTTACTGCTGAGGGCCAAATATGTCCTATCTCCCAAATGAAATGTTTATGCTTTGTACTAGCATGCTGCAGGGTACAGAGTTGATGGCTTAATTAAGTTTCCTGTGTGAGGTGGTTCCTGTGCTGCCTTAGAAACAGATGATTCAGTTAATAGTGTGTGTGTCCAATACTCCTTTAGCTGCTGCAGCATCCCCAGCCAACAGTAACTTCATTGGAAATTGAAACAGACAAGGTCTCAAATTTACCCCAAGGGATAAATTCTGCAGGCCAATGGAATACAAAAAGGCTTAATTTGGTTGAAAAATCTACAAACACTTCAGTCTTAGAGATTAATACTTTATAAGCAGCCCCAGTTAGCAAACTGGAAAAGGGATTTCACTGCATTAACCAACCAATACAAATTTCTCCTTAACATGTTGCCCCAACTGCTGTTTCCTGAGCTTACTTGATAAGTGGCTAAGGGCTGAGTCTAGAGGACCTGTTATTTGGCCATGCAGGTCTTTAGTAAAGTCTTTACTTCTAACTCCTGCAATCCTGTTGCCGCAATGACCAAAAGGCTCAATTTCAAAACCTACAGGTAGCACACCACGTAAAAGAACATGGGGAGCTGGGGATATGGTTTACTGGTTAAGGCACTTGCTTGCCAAGCCTAAGGGCCCAGATTTGATTCCCTAGTATCCATATAAAGCCAGAAGGTGATGGGTGTGTTATTTTCCTCCGAGGTGGGTTCTCTAGCCCAGGCTGACCTGGAATTCACTGTGTAATCTCAGGATGTCTTTGAACTCACTGCCCTCATCCTACCTCTGCCTCAGCAGTTTTTCCTTTTTGAGAAAATATATTTATTTGGCTGGGTGTGGTAGGTAGCACATGTCTTTAAGCAGTTGGGAGGCAACGGTAGGAGTGCAGTGAGTTCAAGACCACCTTGAAACTACATAGTGAATTCAAGGTCAGCCTGGGCTAGAGTGAGGCCCTATCTCGACCCCCCCAAAAAAATTTGTATATACATATATATGTGTGTATATGTATGTATTTTTTAGAGAATTGGCCCACCAGGGACTTGGCCACTGCAGTTTAACTCCGCATGGTGGCATCACCTTTGTGCAACTGGCTTTTATAGGACCTGGAGAGAGATTGAATATGGGTCCTTAGGCTTCACAGGCAAACACCTTATTCGCTAAGCCATCCCACCAGCCAAAATAAAAAAATATGCAGGCTGAAGAGATGGCTTAGTGGTTAAAGCATTTGCCTGCAGAGTCAAAGGACCCAGGTTTGATTCCCCAGATACATGTAAGCCAGATGCCCAAATAGCAAATGCATCAGGAGTTCATTTTCAGTGGCCAGAAGCCCTGCCATGCCCATCCTCTCTCTCTGCTTTTTCTCTGTAAAATGAAATAAAATTAGGTCAGGTGTGGTGGCGCACAGGTTTACTCCCAGTACTCCGGAGGCAGAGGTAGATAGGATGATTGCTGTACATTCGAGACCAATCTGAGACTATGTAGTGAATTCCAGGTTAGCCAGGGCTAAAGTGAGACCCTACCTCAAAAACAACAAAAAGCTATAGATTTAATTTTTTTTTTATTTATTTATTTGAGAGCAACAGACACAGAGAGAAAGACAGATAGAGGGAGAGAGAGAGAATGGGCGCGCCAGGGCTTCCAGCCTCTGCAAACGAACTCCAGATGCGTGCGCCCCCTTGTGCATCTGGCTAACGTGGGACCTGGGGAACCGAGCCTCGAACCGGGGTCCGTAGGCTTCACAGGCAAGTGCTTAACCGCTAAGCCATCTCTCCAGCCCTAATTTTTTTTTTTAATTTGAGTGACAGAGAAATGAACAGAGAGAATGGGCGCAACAAGGATACAGCCACTACAAACGAACTCCAAAAGCATGTACCCCCCCCCTTTGCATCTGACTTACGTGTAGTCTCAGGGTGGATGAAATTTATTTTTATTTATTTGAGAGAGGAATAGGCTCATAGAGCTGACTTGAAGTTCTTTTTTTTAGTAGTTTTTTTTCTCAATTTTTATTAACATTTTCCATGATTATAAGAAATATCCCATGGAAGCTGGGCGTGGTGGCATACACCTTTAATCCCAGCACTCGGGAGACAGAGGTAGGAGGATGGCTGTGAGTTTGAGGCCACCCTGAGACTACAGAGTGAATTCCAGGTCAGCCTACAGTGAGACCCCTACCTTGAAAAAAAAAAATCCCATGGTAATACCACCCCCACTTTCCCCTTTGAAATTCCATTCTCCATCATATCCCCTCCCCATCTCAATCATTCTACTTACATATATATAATACCAACCTCCTCCCTTTCTCTTCCCTTTATATTTCCTTTTTAACTTACTGGCTAACTTGAATTTGTAATCTGATCCACTGCATCCTCAGAGGAAGTAACCACTGCTATGCCCTGGTATCATCCATACCCAGGGAACCTTCTTTATATGTGAAACAAACTACCAGCAAACTTGACAGAAATCTGCACTCTGGCTTTCCTAACTCCCCAGATGATGATTATCCCAAATAATCATTCCCTCAAGGTGCCTTTGGTAGTGCACACCCAGACCGTGAGAACCATCCAGGCCATAACTGTTCATTGGAATAGGAATTATTACTGGGATAGGTACTGGTGTAGGGGGAATCACCTTTTCAGTCTCTTAAGTTGTCCAAGGTCCTAGCAGATGACATAGGACAGACCATTAATTCAATAGTGCCCATGCAGAACCAAATGGACTCCCTAGCAGCAGTTTAATTATTAAAGTTTAATTATTAAATTATTAAGTTTATTAAAAAATAGTGCACTCAACCTGCCCACTGCTGCAAAGGGAGGGCTTTGACTCTTGGGCAAAGAATGTTCAAAAAGGGATAGATAATGGTCCAACAGTTAAAGGAACACCTCTCAAGAGGAGAATGAGAAGGAAAGCCAGCCAGGTAGCTGAGGCTGGATGCTACCTTTTTTGTTTCTGACTCTTCTAACCTTTCCTGTTTATTGCAACAACCAAAGGATCACATTCTTAAGACCAAATAAGGAATGGCCTGATGCCCAACACCATGTCCGTCCGTCCCCGCCCCCCCCCCCGCCCTCCATATTCCTACCGCTAACTAATGTTGCTAACCCTTTAAACCAGCCAAGTGGCCTGTGTGACAGCCAGCAGCAATCTTTCTTTTGCACCTTGAGCCCGTATGGGTAAGGATCTGTGTGAACTTAGTCATGTGTTTTGAAACATGATAACTACAGGTCTGTTGGCAGTACAGTTAGTCTGGAATGTGCCCTGCATGTTTACATGTGGTCACCATATAGTTTAAAATGTGCCCTGTAGCTTGGTGTTGCTGTAATCTTTACGATGCTGGAACAAACACCAGCCCAGAAGCAGCTTATGAGAGGAAAGGATGTATTTTAGGCATACAACAGACGAACACCATCAATGGAGAAAGAAGCTGGCTTCCAAAGATCCAAGCAGAGAGATGGCACCAACAAAACAAGAGCCCAAGCTGATTTGAACCCACCCAGTAGGATTGGACTGCAACATCCACTCAACAGTGACATAACTTTCTTCTGCAGTAGGCCATTGCCCACTGGAGACTCAAGTTGCCAACTCAGTCTAACAAAATACCTGATTCTAAGCCAGGTATGGTGATTCATGCCTTTACTCCCAGCACTTGGGAGTCAGAAATAGAAGGATCAATCAGTTCAAGGCCACCCTGAGACTACATAGTGAACGCCATGTCAGCCTGGGCTAGAGTAAGACCTTACCTCAAGCCTCCATGGTCCCCCCCCCCAAAAAAAAACCTGATTCTATGGGGCCATATGTTCAAACTACCACATTTCACCTTGGTCCCCATAGACTCATGAACATCTCACAATGAAAATTTAAAGATCCAAGTCTCAGCTAGACACGGTGGCACACACCTTGAATCCCAGCACTTGAGAGGCAGAGGTAGGATTGCTGTGAGTTCAAGGCCACCTGAGACCACATAGTGAATTCCAGGTCAGCCTGGGTAGAATGAGACCCTACCTTGAAAGAAAGATAATTTAGTTTTTAGGAGAGAGAATTGGCATGCCAGGCTCTCTAGCTACTGCAGTTGAACTCCAGACACAGGTGCCAACTTGTGCACTTGCATCACCTTGTGGGTCTGGCATACCTGGGATCTGGAGAGTAGAACATGGGTTCTTAGGCTTTGCAGGTGAGTACCTTAACTCCAGCCCAGACTGACTTTTTTTTTTTAATTTTTTTAAAAATATTTTATTTATTTATTTGAGAGCGACAGAGACAGAGAGAAAGACAGATAGAGGGAGAGAGAGAGAGAGAGAGAATGGGCGAGCCAGAGCCTCTAGCCTCTGCAAACGAACTCCAGACGCATGCGCCCCCTTGTGCATCTGGCTAACGTGGGACCTGGGGAACCGAGCCTTGAACCGAGGTCCTTAGGCTTCACAGGCGAGCGCTTAACCGCTAAGCCATCTCTCCAGCCCCAGACTGACTTTTAACTGTCAGTCCTATAATATCAAAACAAGTTTACCCCGGCAGGCGTGGTGCATGCCTTTAATCCTAGCACTCTGGAGTCAGAAATAGGGCTAGAGTGAGATCCTACTGTACCTTGAAAAACCAAAAACAAAAATGCAAGTTACATACTTCCAACACATAATGGCTCAGAGTAAACATTTCCATTGTGAAAAAGCATAACAAGGAGACTGGACCAGTGCAAAATCCCAGTAGCCAAACAACTACAGTATAAGACCAATGTGCATAACAGGTGACAAAAGTTTCTGAATTCCAATTCTGTCCTTCCAGCTGGCAGCCACTGTACAACTGATGGTATACCCAAAGCATCTTTGGCTCTCCACTGCAAAACAATGTCCCTCTTCACAGTTCCATACAATGGCCTTTTTTGTCTTCAAAACAAGGATGTCTACGCTGTTTAACCTTGTGCATCTCAGCAGGCGCTCCCTTAAGTAGTTTTTTCATACTGTGGCCACACTCAAGCTTCTCACGGGGATCTCATCCTGTTTCACATTACCGCTCATTTCTGCTTTTTATTTTATTTGAGAGAGGGAAAGAGAATGGGAGGGCCAGGGCTTCCAGCCACTGCAGATGAACTCCCAAGATGGCCTTGAACTCATGAGATCCTCCTATCTCTGCCTCTCAAGTGCTGGGATTAAAGGCATGCACCACCACGCCCAGCTCCTTAGAATTATTTTAATTAAAGAAAAGCTTAGGGGCTGGAGAGATGGCTTAGCGGTTAAGCGCTTGCCTGTGAAGCCTAAGGACCCCGGTTCGAGGCTCGGTTCCCCAGGTCCCACGGTAGCCAGATGCACAAGGGGGCGCACGTGTCTGGAGTTCGTTTGCAGAGGCTGGAAGCCTGGCGTGCCCATTCTCTCTCTCTCCCTCTATCTGTCTTTCTCTCTGTGTTTGTCGCTCTCAGATAAATAAATAAATAAATAATTTTAAAAAAAAAAAGCTTAGAAGATTAAGAGAATGGTCATAGCAGGACCATCAGCCACTGGAAACTTGAACTCATAAGGATCCTTCTGCCTGTACCTCACAAGTGCTGGGATTAAAGGCATACACCACCATGCGTAGATCTGTCAGGTTTTTATTTTTAAAAAGTTTTTGTTGTGCTGGAGAGATGGCTTAGCGGTTTAAGAGCTTGCCTGTGAAGCCTAAGAACCCCAGTTCAAGACTCGATTCCTCAGGACCCATGTTAGCCAGATGCACAAGGGGCACACATGTCTGGAGTTCATTTGCAGTGGCTGGAGGCACTGGTGCACCCATTCTCTCTCTATATCTGCCTCTTTCTCTGCCACTCTCAAATAAATAAAACTTTTTTTCAACTTTTTTTTGTTCATTTTCTGTATTTATCTGAGAGAGACAGACACAGAGAGAAAGGCAGAGAGAGAGAGAGAATGGGTGCGCCAGGGCCTCCAGCCACTGCAAAGAACTCCAGATGCATGCGCCCCTTGTGCATCTGGCTAATGTGGGTCCTGGGGAATCGAGCCTTGAACTGGGATCCTTAGGCTTCACAGGCAAGCGCTTAACCTCTATGCCATCTCCCCAGCCCAGATAAAACTTTTTTTAAAAAGTTGTTTTTTGTTTTTCGAAGCAGGGTCTTGCTCTAGCTGGGTCTGACCTGGAATTCACTATGTAGTCTCAGGGTGGTCTCAGACTCACAGCCATCCTCCTACAAAGTGCTAGGAGTAAAGGCATCATGCCTGGTTTAACAAATATCTCATTTATATATTTGTTAGAATGAGAATGAGTACATCAGGGCCTCTAGCCATTGCAAACAATCTCCAGATGCATGTGCCACCTTGTGCATCTGGTTTATGTGGGTCCTTGAGAATTGAACCTGGGTCATTAGGGTTCACAGGCAAGTGGATTAGCCACTAAACCATCTCTCCAGCCCTTCCATCAGGTTTAACAATATATTTATTTATTTGCAAGTAGAGCATATGGTTGGGCCAAAGGCCTCCAGCCACTGCAAACAAGTTCCAGATGCATGCATCACTTTGCACCTGGCTTTACGTAGGTACTAGGGGACTGAACCTATATAGTTAGACTTTGTGAGAAGAGTCTTAACCACTGAGTTATCTCTTCAGCCCCTCTATTATTGATTTATTAATTATTATTATTATTATTACACTAACTCATAATATTCTCCTGCATACTTTTCCAAACCATCTATACTGTTGTTGGTGTTTGTTTGAGATCAGGTCTCATGTAGTCAAGGCTGGATTCAAACTTGATCTTCTGACTCCTACGTGTTGTATTTCAGACCAGTGATACTGTTTTCCAGAACAAGTAGGCTTTCTCAAACTTTTCCCAATGCTTTTTCAAGGCAGGGTCTCATTCTAGCACAAGCTGACCTGACACTCAGTGTGTAGCCCCAAGCTGGCCTCAGACTCATAGAGATTCTCCTGAGTACCAGGACTAATAATAGCAGGTATTACCAAGCCTGGCTTCCAATACTCTTTTACATTGTCCCACTCTGTAGAATGTACTGACTTCTCATTTCCTGCCTCATGTACAACTGACCAGTGCTTAAAGATCATTATCAGATTTCTATTTTTTTTTTTTTAATTTGACAGCGACACAGAGAATAAGAGGTGGGGGGGGGAGAAAGAATGGGCCCGCAAGGGCCACCAGCCACTGCCAACGAACTCCAGACGCGTGCGCCCCCTTGTGCATCTGGCTGACGTGGGTCCTGGGGAATCGAGCCTCGAACCAGTGTCCTCAGGCTTCACAGGCAAGTGCTTAACCGCTAAGCCATCTCTTCAGCCCTATTTCTATTTATTTAGGGGCTGGTGAGATGGCTTAGTGGTTAAGGCACTTGCCTGCAAGGCCAAAGGACTCAGGTCTAGTTCCCCAGTACCAACATGAAGCCAGATGCACAAAGTGGTGCACACATCTGGAGTTCATTAGCAGCCCTGTTGCACCCGTTCTCTCTCTCTCTCTACTTGCAAAGAAATAAATATTTGTTTATGTCGGGCATGGTGGTGCATGCCTTTAATCCCAGCACATGGAGGCAGAGATAGGAGGTTGAGAACCCTATCTTGAGAAAAAAAACTTATGAAAAAAGGGAGCATATTGGCATGCAAGGGAACTCTAGATGCATGTGCATCTTGTGCATCTGGTTTACGTGGGTATTGGGAAATTAAACCGACGTCCTTAGGCTTTGCAGACAAGCCACCCCTGCAGCCAACAACCGGCTTTTTCTTCTGTGAGGGTGGTTGCAACTTGGGCAGGCCTCCTTTGCTTATCTGAAAACGCGAGTCCCAAAGCCAAGGATCTGGAACCAGAACCTATAAACCCCAAGAATCTTGTAATCAAATCGAGTTCAAAAAGCAATGGCAGTGGTCTTCCCAGGCCTGGGGATTGATTCAAAATCTTGCAGGGTCGGGTGTGGTGGCGCACGCCT
Organism: Jaculus jaculus; assembly: GCF_020740685.1. NCBI lineage: Eukaryota > Metazoa > Chordata > Mammalia > Rodentia > Dipodidae > Jaculus > Jaculus jaculus. The sequence goes on along the minus strand of NC_059114.1, from coordinate 47,035,450 downwards.
TTAATCGCAGCACTTGAGGCAGAGGTAGGAAGATCACTGTGAGACTCCTAGTGAATTCCAGGTCAGCCTGAGCTAGAGAGAGACCTTACCTCGAAAACCCAAAATAAATAAATAACAACAACAACAAAAGATTAACAATATGGGCTCCTCCTCGTATCCATTCCTCGGCAGATAAGTCATGGAGCTGGCACCGCTAATGCAGACCTTACTTAAGTTTTGCGTTACACGTAGGTGTTAGGATGAAAAGCATTTTCTGAATTGGGACTCAACGCGCAGATTAAACCTCCTTGTCAGGGAGGAGGGAGAAGACCGAGCTCTAGAACAACGCAGCAGCGGGCCCAGGCCAGAGCGTGTTACGCGCGCCACGCAGGAGGGCGGAGCCTCGCGCGCGCCCAACCCGGTTGGGAAAGAGCAGTCTCGCGAGAGTAAGTTAGTTCTTGGTCCGCCGCTACCTCCTGCCAGCGCCGTTGCTGCGGGGGATTGTGGGAGCCTCTGTGTCCCGCTCTCGGAGAGAGGTAGCTCTCCTTTTCCCTCTCCCTTCCACCAAGGTAGGCGTGAAGCGGGTGAGTCAGGGCGGGTGGCCGGGGGCTCTCCGCGTCCGTCCATCGGGAGGGGGCCAACGACGGCCACTAAGGCCTCGGGGAGCCGGCGGCGCGCCTTGCTCGCTCGCTCCCGCTCTGCCTCCCTGCGCGCTGCGTATGCGAGCCTCCCGATCGGCGGCCGCCATGTTAGGAGCGCAGTGGCGGCGCAGGCAGCCTCGTCGGGCGGCGGAGGTGAGCGGCCCGTGCGGACGACGCGCAGCCAGCCGGTGTCCCCGGGGTGCAGCGAGTCGGTCGTGGGGGTGGTGATGGTGTGTGGAGGTTTCGCTGACCAGCCGTCTGCTTCCCCGGGCCTGCTGTGGGCGGGGGCGGGACGGCGAACCCGTTACACGCGGACCGCAGCGCTGCGGGGGAGGAGGAGCGATCGACGCCGCGGGGACCGGCCGTCCCCGGGGGCCGCCGTTTGGGGAGAAGAGTTAGGCAAGGAAGTCCTCCAGTTAGCTCGAGCCCCACACACTGCGTTTGCCTTTTTCGTTGTTGTTGTTTTCCCCTCCCTCGGAAAATGCGCCCAAAATGGTGGTCTTCGGCGGGGTATGGAAAGGTTATCTGTTTGCAGCGAATGTCTCTTTGGTGCTACAGCCCGCGCGCCGCTTGTCACCCATCATTTCCCTGCGCCCCCCAACACTCGGGTCCTCCTCCCCCCACACACATACCGCACACGCGCGCGCGACTTCAGCCAGACCTCGGGAACCATCCCCCCCATCGCGCAAACATGGCCGAAAAAGAAACGTTAACGCTCGTTTTTGTGTGTGTGTGTGCGTGCGTGCGTGCGCTGCGTCTCGGATAAAGCTCCCTGCGTGCCGCCAAGCTGGACATCCGTTCCTCTGCACCGAAATGCCGTTGGTCCAGGTCCCCCTGGACGGGATCGCGTGTCGTGGGACCTTCCGGTTTCCAGACAAAGGGTTTGGAGTGCGGTGGTGTCCGGGCGTCGCGGGCGCTCTGCCTCCCCCCCCAGACGGTTTGTCGTCCAGCCGTTTATCTGTCTATGGAGTGCACTTTCTGTGGAATATTCCTTTTGGATCAGTTACTGATCTTTGTTTTGTTTTTAAGCAGACATCTCTAAAGCAGTATGATGGTTAAGAAATTTCCAGTCTTGCGCGCTGAAATAATCTGAGTCTCCGATTTCGTAGTCAGTCATTAATGAGATGATACTCTGTGTTCTGTGTGTTTGCGCTTGGGTTAAGATTTAAACTATTGACTACGAGCAAGATTGTGTTTTTAGGGATTTTTTAAAATAAGTGTTAGAAGTAAATATTAGCCCTTAAAAGCTCATATTGCTGAGTGGTGACACCCGTCTGTAATTCTAGCACTGCAGAGGCAGGAGGATTTCCTGGGAAACTTATAACCACATTAGCCAAGGCTATGTAACAAGATGGTCTCAAAACTTTTTTTTTTTAAAAAACGAAGTAGGGTTTCACTCTAGGCCCAGGCTATCCTGAAACTCACAGCAGTCCTCCTGCTTCTGCCTAGGTGCTAGGATTGCTCTGGCTCTCTCAGAACATTATTTTGCTATTATCTACATCGTATGTTACATTTTTTCTCCTGGTTTTGACACAGGCCAAACTATCCTCATGTTTTCCTCCTTAATGCTGAAATTACAGGCTTATACCACTTGAAAATATTAAAAATCTAGAAGGGTTTGGAAGATACTTTGTTACAAAAATGTTCCAACGCTGACTTTTGCCCTTAGCATGTTTTGTCAAACTCGAAATTAATTATTATAGAAGTACAATGTGAGGACTTTTGTGTGGTTGGTTATATAATTTATAAAAGTTTTATTACCTAGAATGTTTTTGCCTTGAAGTTCTTTAAATTCATTTCTTGGCACATTAATAGTTCTTAATGTTGGCTCAATTCATAACTATAGAAATAGCTTTCACTTCACAAATCTTTCTCTTCAGTTGTATATAGTTTTTGGTTTTTCAAGGTCGGGTCTCAGTCTAACTCAGGCTGTCCTGGAATATATATTCTCAGGGTGGCCTCAAACTCTGCTGTTCTCTTATCTTTCTCCCTCCCAAGTGCTGACATTAAAGACTTGCACCACCATGCCCTGCTAAGTTTTTAAATTTTATTTGAGAGAAAGACGCAGATAGAGAATGGGTGCTGCAAACAAACTTCAGGTGTATGCACCACTTTGTGCATATAGATTGTGTGGGTTCTGTGCAATAGCACCTGGGTCCTTTGGTTTTGCAGGCGGGCACCTTAACCACTAAGCCATCTCTCCAGCCCATGTAAAGTTATTTATTTTTTGCTTTTTCTAAGAAGAGTCTCACTCTAGCCCAAGCTGACCTGGAACTCACTGTAGTTCCAAGCTGACCTTGAACTCACAGTGATCCTCCTACCTCTACCTCCTGAGTGCTAGGATTAAAGGCATGCACCACCAAGCCTGGCTTTTTATTGCCACTTTTAAGCCAAAAACTACAAGATGGTGATAATAACTGAGATTTTAAAAACTGAGGTATTCACTTTTTAATTATGTTATGAATCTAAAATTATGCAGTAGTCAAATACATACTTAGTGGAAGGGCAGGAAGTTTGTTTTAATTATATCACAATGCTGAGAGTATTGTCCTTGTTAAATGGCTTAGTGGTTAAGGCACTTGCCTGAAAAGCTTAAGGACTCATGTTCTACTGTCTAGGTCCCATGTAAGCCAGACACACTGTGACACAAGTTCACAATGTTGAACATGTGCATAAGGTGGTACATGCCTCTGGAGTTAGATTGCAGTGACTGGAGGCCTTGATTCGTCAATTCTCTGTCTCAGGCTCTCATAAAAAAGGCAGTCTGTTGGGCTTGAAAAATCTGAGATTCATTCTCTTTCAATGTAGGTCAGTTGTGTTATTGAATAACATGCACCAAAGCCTGGGCTTCGTTCATAACATTGAAAACAGACATTGCCTCTTGAAATCTAAAAGAAAATAGAAAATGTTTTGGGGGATCTGGTAATTTCAGTGTGGAAATAAAAATCTATACAACTTTTTTTTGGGGGGGTAGGGTCTCACTCTAGCCGAGGCTCACCCAGAATTCCCTCTGTAGACCCAGAGTTGCCCTGAACTCACAGCTGTCTTCCTACATCTGCCCCCCGAGTGCTAGGATTAAAAGGCATGTATCTTCAAACCTGATCTACATTTACTTGTAAGAATTTTTTTTTTTTTTTAAATTTGAGACAGAAAAAGAGGCAGAAGGAGGGTCCGTACCAGGCCTCCAGCCACTGTAAATGAACTCCAATTGCACATGCCACTTTGTCCTTCTGGCTTATGTGGATACTGGTGAATTGAACCTGTGTCCCTAGGTTTTGCAGGCAAGCATCTTAACCTCTAAGTCATCTCCTAAGCCCATTTGCTTTTGTAATGAGAAAAAAAAGGCAAGTGATGGATAAATTCTCGGCTTCTGGATGCTTCAGATGAACTCCAGACAAATGTGTCACTTTGTACATTGGCTTTTCATGAAATAATGGGGGAATTGAGCCTGGGCCAGGCTTTGCAAACCACCCCTTGTAACTGCTAAGCCATCTACCTCTCTAGCCTCCCTACCTCCCCCTCCCCCCGCTTTTTTTTTTTTTTTTTTTTTTTGAGGTGGAATCTCACTCTCTAGCCATGGAATTCACTATGTAGTCTCAGGGTAGCCTCAAACTCACAGTGATCCTTCTCTGCCTCCCAAGTGTTGGGATTAAAGGCATGCACCACCATGCTCCACTGTAATAGGCCTTTTTCAAAACTGGGTCACTGGATTGAGGTCTCTAAAATTTTTCATAGAAAAAATTTAGTGGATAATTTTTTTTTGAAAGCATCTTGCTTTGTAGCCTAGGTTGGTGTCTAACTGTTGCCTCATCCTTTCCAATACTTGTAGTTACAATAAGTCACTACCATGCCTGGGTTCCATTGTAAAATTTATATTATAATACTGTGCTTTTTCCTTACTTGGATGTGATTTATACTGTGGCAGGACTCTGGATGGAGTATTCCATGCCTTTAATGTGATAGAAAATGGGTGTTTATTTTCCAGTAGTAGATTAAGACCTAATATTTTCTGTATAGAAAAGGCTTGGGTTCTTAGAAAGTAAACAGAATCTGCATAATAACAAAAGCTTAGGTTATTGTTAAAGCTATTCCACAAGTAAAGGATAGTTGGTAGGGCATGTTCTTGGTTGTAGAATACCAGTAAACTGTTAATGCTACCATTCTCAGGCAGAAACAGCACAGAGTATGCTAATAGCTTCCTCTGTGGGAGTAGTTCTTAGTAGCTACTGCTCCTGGATAAGAGCAAAGAGAAAATAAAATGCCTATGGTAGGTGTTAGTGGGACTGACAGTGAACGATGCAAGTAAATAGGATCTTTGATTTGTGTTATCACCTGTTGCTTTCACTTTATGATGATGCATAACTTTCATTCTTTCAAAGTGACTTATGTAGTCTTCTGGACTTTTTCCTCACATTGTGAGTATTATTAGTATTTTAAGCATCCCTCTTTGGTGCATTATGTCACAAGTGTAGAGTATATTATCTATAATAGTTAAAAGTTAATTCAGCTGTTTGAGCTCTTAGCTCATAGTAGTTGAACAATATCAAGGTCATACAAACATTTGTACTTGAACTATTCTTTGAGAAGATGTAGAACTGATTTTACTCTGTTACTTTATTTGGCTGTAGATCAAACTCAGGGTCTTATATTTGTTAGGCACACGCTCTACAGTGAACCACATCCCCACCTTTTGGTGCTTTTTGTTTTTTGTTTTTGAAGGTAAGGTCTCACTCTAGCTCAGAATGACCTGGAATTCACTAGGTAGTCCCTAGGTGGCTTCGAACTCATGCAATCCTTCTACCTCTGCCTCCCTAGTGCTGGGATTAAAGGCATGTGCCAACATGCCCGGATCTTGGTGCTAGTATTTTTTAATTAATTAATTTATTGGTTTTATTTACTTGAGAGAGAGAAAGGGAGGGAGGGAGAATGGGCACATACGGGTCTCCTTCTATCCACTGCAAATTAACTTGAGACGCATGTACCACCTTGTTCCTCTGGCTTTTCAGGCAAACGTCTTAAATGCTAATCCATCTCTGTAGCTAGCCCTTATATATTTTTTATTTTTTATTAACAACTTCCATGATTGTAAAAAATAGCCCATGGTAATACCCTCCCCCCACTTTCCTCTTTGAAACTCCATTCTCCATCATATCACCTCCCTATCTCAATCAGTCTCTCTCTCTTTTTTTTTTTTTGTTTTTGTTTTTCGAGGTAGGGTCTCACTCTAGCTCAGGCTGACCTGGAATTCACTATGGAGTCTCAGGGTGGCCTCGAACTCACAGTGATTCTCCTACCTCTGCCTCCCGAGTGCTGGGATTAAAGGCTTGTGCCACCACGCCCGGCCTCTTTTTTATTTTGATGTCATGATCTTTTCCTCCTCTTATGATGGTCTTGTGTAGGTAGTGTCAGGCACTGTGAAGTCGTGGATATCCAGGCCATTTTGTGTCTGGGGGAAGCACATTCTAAGGAGTCCTACCCTTCCTGTGGCTCTTACATTCTTTCCGCCACCTCTTCCACATTAGACCCTGAGCCTTGGAAGGTGTAGTAGAGATATTACAGTACTGAGCACTCCTGTCACTTCTTTCCAGCACCATGATGCCTTCTGAGTCATCCCAAGGTCACTGCCATCTGAAAAGAGAAGATTCTCTACCCAAAGTGAGAGTAGCATTAATATAAGGGTATGAACATTAAGAGAAGTGCTTACTGGGCAGTTTGATAAGCATAGTACATACATTTAGCCAGGCAGCAGCAAATGTTACACCCCTAGGGCTCATGACTACCCCTGTTTTAAGTTTTCAGTATCAGGGATGTATTCCTTCCCATGGAGTGGGCCTGCAGGGCAGTTGGTTTCCACCATGACAGAGGTGCCACTATTGCACCCATTGGCTCATTTGGCCTGGTTGGCCAAATACAAGGCTTGCAGTGTCCACTGTTGGGTATCTTCACTGGTGTTTTCTCTTTCTCCCATTGAACTGCATGCAGAATGGCTTCTTCCAGCTTTCTGTCAGCTGGTCTGCATGGAGAAGGTTATCAGCTCAGTTCCAGCAGGATTTCTCAGTGGCCTTGCAGCCTGAGTATGTGTAATCCTCAGCAGTAGGGTCTTACAATCTATTCCTGGTGGGAAACCAAGAGCCACGACTATGGCCTATGTTTTGGGTAGCTTTATATTTTTGAGAGAGAAAAAGAGGCAGAAGGAGAATAGGAGAGCCAGGGTGTCAAGCCACTGCAAACAAACTCCAGATGCCTGTCCTACCATGTGTATCTGGTTTATGTGGGTACTGGGAAATCGAACCAGGATCCTTAACTCTTTAACTCTTTAACCCCTAAGTCTAAGCAATCTCTCCAGCCCTAAAATATTTTTACTTATTTGGAAGCAGAGAGAATGAAATCGGTGTACTGGGGCCCCACTGCAAGCAAACTCCAGTCATATACCCCACTTTCTGCATCTCGCTTCTTGTTGGAACTGGGTACTCGCTGGTTCCTTAGGCAAGTGCCTTGGCCACTGAGCCATCTCCTTTCATTGCCATTTTAATAATTATACAATTGCCCATGTGCAAACTACTGTATTCTGGAAAACACGATGGAGGATTAAGTTTTGCATTTAAATACTGGAACACACTGAGAAACATTAGTATTTTGTTAGTGTATTTTGGAGTTAAGGTCTTATAGAACAGGCTGGCCTTAAACTTGCTATGTAGCCAAGACTGTCCTTGAACTCCTGATATACCTATTCTATACATCCCACATGATGAAATTACAGGTATGAGCCACATCTTTTTTTTATTGTTTTGAGACAGGACCTCTGTCCCTCAAGTGCTAGGATTAATGTACATGATACACCAGGCTTGATTTTTTTTTTTTTTTTGGTTCTTCGAAGTAGGGTCTCACTATAGCCCGGGCTTACCTGGAATTCACTGTGTGGTCTCAGGGTTGCCTCGAACTCACAGCATTCCTCCCTCTGCCTCCCACGTGCTAGGGTTACAAAATGATGAGCCAGGCGTGGTGGCTTACACCTTTAATCCCAGTACTCAGGAGGTCGAGGTCGGAGGATCACTGTGGGTTTGAGGCCAGCCAGAGACCACATCGTGAATTCCAGGTCAGCCTGAGCTAGAGCGAAACCGACCCTACCTTGAAAAACCAAAAAGTGGACTGGGGAAATGGCTTAGTGGTTAAGGCATTTGCCTGTGAAGCCTAAGAACCCCAGTCGTTTTCCAGGACCCACATAAGCCAGATGCACAAGAGGGCACATGCGTCTGGAGTTCATTTGCAGTGGTTGGAGGCCCTGGGGCACCCATTCTCTCTAATAAATAAATAAAGTATTTAAAAAAAAAGAAAAGAAAAAAGTGATGAGAGTTGGAGAAATGGCTTAGTGTTATAGCACTTGCCCTGCAAAGCCAAAGGACCCAGGTTTGATTCTCCAGAACCCTTGTAAGCCAGATGCAAAAGGTGACGCATGTGTCGAGTTCGTTTTCACTCCCCCTCCCCCGCATAAAAAAATTAAAAGAAAGAATAGAACCACCCTGAGAAATGAGAATTTCAGGGTTTAAATAAATTTTTTTAAAGTCATGAACACTGACTGTTATGGAGTACCAAGCAGATCCTTTTTGGGGTATGAGGTAGGTTTAAAGACTGGAATAAGCTGGGCGTGGTGGCACACGCCTTTAATCCCAGCACTTGGAAGGCAGAGATAGGAGGATTGCCATGAGTTCGAGGCCACCGTGAGACTCCATAGTGAATTCTAGGTCAGCCTGGGCTAGAGTGAAACCTTACCTCGGAGGAAAAAAAAAAAAAGACTGGAATAATAGGTCAGCTTGGGTTAGAGCAAGACCCTACCTTGGAAAAAAAATGAATAGAACAGAACCACTATATGAAAGAAATTTCACATTGTTAGGAGGGAACAGGAGAGATGACTTAGTAGTTAAGGCACTTGCCTGCAAAGCCAAAGGACCCAATTTTGATTTTCCTAGTACCCATGTAAGCCAGATGCACAAGGTGGTGCATGCATCTAGAGTTTGTTTACAGTGGCTAGAGACCCTGGCATGCTCATCCTCTCACATCCACCCATATTCTCTTTCCCTCTCTCTATCTCTCAAGTAAAAGTTTAAAAAAATTGAGACAATAACATTGTAATGAGGGCTGAAGAGATGGCTCAGTGTTTTAGGCTCTTGCTTCCAAAAGCCTGATGGCCCCTGGTTTAGATTCCCCAGTACCCATGTAAAGTCAGATGCACAGAGTGGCACGTATGTCTTCAGTTTGTTTGCAGTGGCATGAGGACTTGGTGTGCACTCTTTCCCTCCCTCCCCCTACCATTGCAAATAAATAAATGTTAAAATGAAGTTTCATATGGTAAGTAGTAGGGTAGAAAAAAATTTTTTTGCAGGATAGTAAACCGAGTGTTTCTTTTTGTTTATATTGGGGGTAAGGAGCTCTGAGCTTGGATGCAAGGAAGGTGAAAGGTAGAAATAGTAAGGAGTTATCACAGAAAATAGGGAATATAGCAACATTTTGATGGATGAGAAGGTAAAAATCAGTAGGCAGTATGGAATGAAGAAGAGGTTTAATTTATTCACTTACGATCACCTTCTTTTCCTTGATCCTGTCAAAGTTACTAACAGTTTGTGAGATTGTGTGTGTGTGTGTGTGTGTGTGTGTGTTTTACTTAAAAATAAGGTGGTTAAGGGCTGGAGAGATGGCTTAGTGGTTAAGGTGCTTGCCTGTGAAGCCTAAGGACCCAGATTTGATTCCCCAGAATCCATTAAGCCAGAAGCATACATCTGGAGTTTGTAGTGGCTAGGAGATCCTGGTGTTCTCTTTCTCTGCTTCTTTCCTCTTTCAAATAAGTAAGATAAAATAAAAGCTTTTAAAAAGTAAGTTGAGGGCTGGAGGGATGGTTTAGTGGTTAAGGCACTAACCTGCTAAGCTACAGAACCCAAGTTTGATTCCCCAGGACCCACAAAAGCCAGATGCACAAGATGACATATGCTTCTGGGGTTTGTTTGCAGTGGCTGAAGGCTCTGGTGAGCCAATTCATTCTTTCTGCCTCTTTCTCTCTCAAATAAAAATAAAATATATTTAAAAATAAAGTAAGTTGATTTATCCTTTTATTTAAATATTTATTTATTTGAAAAAATGCTTATTTGAAAGAGAGAAGAGAAAGAGTCTCACAGAATGGACACACCAGAGCCTCCAGCTACTGCAAACTTCAGACACATGTGCCACCTTGTGCATCTGGCTTTGTGAGGTTACTGGGACTCCAACACTGGTCCTTAGGCTTTGCAGGTGCTTAAGTGCGTCATCTCTCTATATCCCCCCCCCCCTTTTGGGGGGTTAGGCTCTCTAACCCAGGCTTAACCTGGAATTCACTATCTAGTCTTAGGCTGGGCTCAAATTCATAGCAATCCTCCCACTTCGGCTTTCCAAGTGATGGGATTAACCAGCACACCTAGTTGATTTAACTTTTATTTAATATATATATTTTTTATTTATTCGAGAGAGAGAATGGGTGTGCTAGGGCCTCCAGGCACAGGTGCCCCTTGTGCATCTGGCTAACATGGGTCCTGGGGAATCGAGCCTCAAACTGGAGTCCTTAGGCTTCACAGGCAAGTGTTTAACCGCTAAGCCATCTCTCCAGTCCCTGATTTATCTTTTTAAAAAATTAATTTGTTTGCAAGCACTGAAGAGACAGATATGGAATGGATGCCTCTAGCCAGTGCAAACAACCGCCATATGTATGTGTCATTTTGTGCATCTGGCTTTATGTGGGTACTGAGGAATCAAACCTGGCTTAGGGTTTGAAGGTAATCATCTTAACCACTACATCTCTACAGCCCCTGGTTTATCTTTTTATTTATTTATTTATTTATTTTGAGGTAGAGTCTCACTCTAGCTCAGGCTAACCTGGAATTCACTATGCAGTCTCAGAATGACCTTGAATTCACATGTGGCATAGGTGGGTGCACCAGAGAGTTCTTACTGCTGCAAATGAATGCCCAGGACTATATATAAATTTGGGATCCAAAGAGGACTTTTCATTTGAAGTAGACTGGAATTGAGATGGGCATGCCATAGACTGAGCTAGATTAAAAGATTTGTTGAGCCAGGCATGGTGGTGCAATTCTTTATTTCCTGCACTCCAAACATTTTGAGGCTGAAGAGGACAGTTTAGGGCCACAGAGTGAGTTCCAGGTCAGCCTGAGCTAAAATGAGAACCCTACCTTGAAAAACCAAAAATTAAAAAATTACAAGATTACCACTTACTACCTGATTTTGCTTAAATTTTTAAAAATTGTTTTTATTTATTTATTTGAGAGACAGAGAATGGGTAGGGCCTCCAGCCACTGCAAATGAACTCTATATGCATGCACCCCCTTTTTGTGCATCTGGCTTGTGTGGGTTCTGGAGAGTCAAACTGAGATTCTTTGGCTTTGCAGGCAAACACCTTAGCCATTAAGCCATCACTCCAGCCCCTATTTTGCTTAATTGTTAAAAATAAAACTGGTTTAACTTGCAAAAAAGAAAAGTAAATTTCTGAGGGAGGTCAGAAAGAGAATGGGTACCCCAGGGCCTCCAGGCGCATTTGCCACCTTGTGCATCTGCCTTAAGTGGGTCCTGGGGAATTGAACCTGGTTATTAGGCTTCACAGACAAGTGTGCCTTAACCACTAAGCCATCACTCCAATCCAAGAAAAATGAATTGTGTGGCCATGCTTGAGCCACATGCCCTCCCAACGTTCTGAGAATTGTAGGCAAAATGATCTTTAGTTTGAAGCTTAACAGTGAGACCTTGTTAATAAGAAGGTGGTGGTGATGGGCTGGAGAAACGGCTTAGGTGTTAAGGCATTTGCCTGTGAAGCCTAAGGACCCAGGTTCAATTCCCCTGGATCCACGTAAGCCAGATGCACAAGGGGCACATGCATCTGGAGTTCATTTGCAGTGGTTAGAAGCCTTGGCATGCCCATTCTGTCTCTCTGCTTGCAAATAAATAAATAAAAATGTTTTTAAAAAGGTGCTGGTGGGCCTAGTTTCTTTTTTTGTTTGTTTTTGGAAACAGGGTCTCATCCTAGGCTACATAGCTCCATCTCACTATATAGCCAAAGATAACTTTGATCTTCCTACCTTCACCTCCCTAATGCAGGAGTCACTGGCATATGTTATTGCACTACTGCTGAGGACTGAGCCCAGATATTCATGCATGCTAAGCAAGCACTCTTATCTACTGAGGTACATCTGCAACCCCCTATTTTTAATAAATTGTGTTTTAGTAACCATTTCAATATGGTACTGACTGATAATGCGCAGCAGGTATCATGTAAATGAACCTGTGAAAAATGGCTTATACATCTTAGGTCAACACTGACTAAAGATATTGGAGGAACTGTTGTCATAAATAAATTTTCTAATCAATGCTGTCATATCTGATTTCTCTCAATTATAATATAAAAATTTCCTGGGCTGGAGAGATGGCTTAGCGGTTAAGCGCTTGCCTGTGAAGCCTAAGGACCTGGGTTCGAGGCTTTGATTCCCCAAGACCCAGATGCACAAGGGGACATATGCATCTGGAGTTCGTTTGCAGTGGCTGGAAACCTTGGTGCGTCCATTCTCTCTTTCTTTCTCTCTGCCACTCTCAAATAAAAATGAACAAAAAAATTCTTGTTCATAATGTGTATGTATATATAAATATATATATATATATATATTTTTTTTTCCTTTTTCTAGATAGGATCTCTAATCCCAGGCTGTCCTCAAGTTTACACTGATCTTTCTACCTCTGAGTGCTGAGATTAAAGAAAGGCATGTGCCACCACACACAGCACATTCTTGGTTTTTTAGAGTCAGAGTTTCACTCTGTAGTCCATGCTATTCTGGCACTCACTAAGTAGTCCAGGCTCACCTCAAACTCAAGGTATTTTTATATTAGCTTCCTGAATGCTGGGATTTTAGCCATGAGTACCATATTTAGCTTTTTTTTTTTTTTTGAAAAGTGTTTTATGTGAGCTTTTAATGTTTTAATCAAAAGTCTGACTTAAGTTCCTTTTCAGTAATATTACTCCAGTGTTCTATGGAGTTCCATTTAAAGGTGAAACTCAGTATCTTAAAAATATTAAGGTTATATTCATGAAATTGCACCCTGTTTTAGTATTTGCATAGTTTGTCTTGCCACTTCTGAGTTTCTGACATCCATTTTATGTTTTGTCTTTAAAATTGTCATCTTTCACCTTCTCTTAATTTTTCCAGATGCACTGATACATATGAAGTGCCAGGAATGCAATCAGTATCTCTGTAACTTACAATGCTATTTCCTTAAAATAAGGGTTATTTGAAGATTTTATACATAATCGAATGCCATTATAATTTCTCTGGGAGAGGAATAGTTCTTTCAGAAAACTTTTGAACAGTAAAAAGCTTTGGATATAAAATAAATGTCAAAGCTACAATAAATAATAACCCTAATGCTTAAACATTTTTATTTTGAAAAATGAAGGTGTTGGTGTTTTCCTTTTAATTGAAATTTTTACCCCACTGTCTGGTATGGCATTTTTAGGCTATACCAATAAAACTTTCATCTGAAGTGACTAACTCTTCATTAATCTTACCTTAAAGCTTAAGTAGGTTTACATTGAATGCATCTTGTGAAGAGCTAGTTTCCTTGGTGTCTTCTCAAATTCATCTTTCTTGGTGTGCAAAAGCATCTGTAACTCCAGCCACCTCTGATAGCATTTGTGTCTTTTTTTAATTTCATCTATTTGTTTTAAATCTAGTCCAAATCTTTCTTGCCTGTAACATATTTTTTATTCTTATTCTGCCACTGTGTTTGTTCAGTATATCCTTCCTTTAATCTATCATGGATAGAACTGATCTCGTAATAAACTTGTAACCATTGGGTACTGTGTTTGGGTTTTAGTATATAAAGCTTAATAAATTATTAATGCTTAGGTGTATAGTTATTCACACATACAAAACTGAGTAAGCGATGCCTCAGAATAGAATTCTAGGTCAAATTTATCAGTTTGTCTCTGTGTTTATGTTTATAAAATTGTCTCACTGAGGACATTTTATTATGTCTGAATTAATATGGGAATCAAATGCTTTAAATGCTCCTCTTATGACAATTACTGAGATAAAATAATGTCAGTAGATCATTTCATCAGAAACACGTCTTGAAATTTTCAGGTGATTGGGCTGTTCTTATGAAAAGTTGCTGAAATCTGTTACTAAGGTCTTAATTTTTTTAACCCTTTGAGTTCTAGAGAGGTGGTAACCCTGAACATTAAATGAGCACTGGTAGGTGCTAACTTGAAAATGTGTTCTTTCTTTAAATCACCTATATTTCCTGTACCTGGGTTTTTCTTGGTAGGTCTGCTATTTCTATACTGACCAAAGTTGATTCTCCTTACCTTACGAGAGTAGGTATCAAATAAGCACTGCCTAATGTAGGATGGTCAATAAGAAGGTAGTTGTATGGCTTATTTTTCTTATTCACATCTGTCTTCACCTCGAATTAATTTTACTACATGAAGTTCTCAACTATTATTTGATCTTAGATCTTATTAGGTACTTGACACCCTAAGCTTCATTTACTTGTGATTTTACTTGGTTCTTTCTGATAGTGATAATAGATCTCATTTTCTAAAGCAGAATACAACTGGTTCATCTTTGACTTGCTGACCTTGATTTTTTAAAAACAAATTTTTTTAGTCTTCTCCCCTAAAACTTAAGCATCATACTAGAGTGTGTATTTTTATTCTTCTAAAAGAAGAAACCCATCTATGTTTTCATGAGATTTTGATATGCTCAAGCATCTAGCCATTGAATTTAAATGTTTTTAAACTCAGCATGAAATTCCTTTTGTTAAATTTTAGCGTGAAAGCTACTTTTTAAATATCTATGCAGGCCCTGCATACATCTGGAATCTGTTTAAGATAAGTAATAAATTCCTTGTAAGTTTGAGATCTTAAATGTTTTTTTTTTTTTTTAGTCAACATGATGCATAAGTTTTTTTTTTCTTAAAAAAACGGCATCTACTTAAAGGGATTTATGACTAAAATTGCTTATTTTTCTACAGAGTTGTCTGCTGGTTCTCAGCTTGAAGAAGATTCTCCAGTCCTTATTGATCCTTTTTCTTGGCGTTACCATTTTTTGAAGCAAAGTTAACCTAGCTTTCTAGTTTGAACTTTCTTTTTGACCGTCTTAAAAAACTTTTTTATCTATAAAATAGTCAAGAGATATAGTTCTACAATGTCCAAGTCATTCCAGCAGTCATCTCTCGGTAGGGACTCACAGGGTCATGGGCGTGACCTGTCTGCAGCAGGAATAGGCCTTCTTGCTGCTGCTACCCAGTCTTTAAGTATGCCAGCATCTCTTGGAAGGATGAACCAGGGTACTGCACGCCTTGCTAGTTTAATGAATCTTGGAATGAGTTCTTCATTGAATCAACAAGGAGCTCATAGTGCACTGTCTTCTGCTAGTACTTCTTCCCATAATTTGCAGTCTATATTTAACATTGGAAGTAGAGGTCCACTCCCTTTGTCTTCTCAACACCGTGGAGATACAGACCAGGCCAGTAACATTTTGGCCAGCTTTGGTCTGTCTGCTAGAGATTTAGATGAACTGAGTCGTTATCCAGAGGACAAGATTACTCCTGAGAATTTGCCCCAAATCCTTCTACAGCTTAAAAGGAGGAGAACTGAAGAAGGCCCTACATTGAGTTATGGTAGAGATGGCAGATCTGCTACACGGGAGCCGCCATACAGAGTACCTAGGGATGATTGGGAAGAAAAAAGGCACTTTAGAAGAGATAGCTTTGATGATCGTGGTCCTAGTCTCAACCCAGTGCTTGATTATGACCATGGAAGTCGTTCTCAAGAATCTGGTTATTATGACAGAATGGATTATGAAGATGACAGATTAAGAGATGGAGAAAGGTGTAGGGATGATTCTTTTTTTGGTGAGACCTCGCATAACTATCATAAATTTGACAGTGAGTATGAGAGAATGGGACGTGGTCCTGGCCCCTTACAAGAGAGATCTCTCTTTGAGAAAAAGAGGGGCGCTCCTCCAAGTAGCAATATTGAAGACTTCCATGGACTCTTACCGAAGGGTTATCCCCATCTGTGCTCTATATGTGATTTGCCAGTTCATTCTAATAAGGTGAGTTAAAGCAACAGATGCTTCTAATTTCTTTTACGTTGTAGTGCCAATTCTGTATTTACCTATATCTTTTACTCTAATTCTGTAGTCTGATGACATTGAGTTGATCAAGAATTGTTATACTTTTGAGAACGCTTTATTTGGTAGGTAATTGTTTTTGAACATATTAACCAGGGCTTTACATTAATGCAATCTGCCTAGAATGATTCTGGCCACAAAGCTGTCATCTACTGGGATTATCTTGTTGGTTTTTGGGGGGCATCAATATGTTCTTCTTAATCATATATTTAAGCAGGTTTTTTTTTTTGTCTGCTTTGTTGAATTGTTTTAAGCATATATTTTTTTTTCCGAACTCAATGTGCTCTGCCATTTAGGATGCTAGATTTCAGCTCTCCCATCTGTCTTGATTGCTGATTTGTATGTAGTCAAAGATGTATTCTTGAACAATTCTCTTTTTTCCTTATCTGTGGCTATAGGGAAAGAGTTAATGTAGAGCCCTGGTGTTTGTTTCACAGTATGTTTCATATTTTAGATTAGTTCATTCTTCCTTTTTTAATTTCCCTTTAACACAAACTCTCCATACTACAACTGAAAATTTTCATCATTTTTTTTCCTCCTTTTCCACAACTTCCTTAAACATACTTCAAAGCTCACTTTTTATTATCCCATATTGCATCTGTCCCTTTAGAGACTTTAATAATCAATTACAGTATCCTGCTCTGTGTTCTTATAAACAAAATCTTTTTCTGACTTAGGCTTATAATACTTCTGGTATAGTCATGGGGGGGGAGTCTAATTCTCCTTTAATTATAACATCTGGCAAAATGGGAACTTTTTCAAAATGCCCTTTTAAATATGTTGTCTTTTCTCTTTCAACTTTTTCAATGTCAACTCATTCTCACAGGTGTTTTTTTCCTATTTTTATATATATATGTATATATACACATATATACATATATATGCAGTTGACTTAAAGTCAATGTATAGCACCCCACTAGCTTGATCTATAGTTGATGACCATTCTTTTTTTCTGATGTGCTTTGTAGTAATCTGTTTAATTAGAATTAAATATATCCATGAAATTGATTTAATGGTTACTGTTACAGGGTTTTTCTTTACAGTAACATCTGGGGCATTTTCTTTTCATATCAGTTCCTGTTAAATTTTTAGTGAATATTGATTTTTTTTAAGTATAACTAAATCATATTTTAGTATCCTGTTGAAGAATATTACCAGTCAGACCTCAGCATTTTAATCTTTTAATCATTAATTCATATCAAATAAATTAACATAAATGCTAAATTTGGGGTTCGTAGATTTTTTTCTTTCAAGAAATAGAGCCCCAGCCGGGCGTGGTGGCTCACGCCTGTAATCTCAGCACTCGGGAGGCAGAGGCAGGTGAATCTCTTGAGTTCAAGGCTAGCCTAGTTTACATAGCAAATTCCAGGCCAGTCAAGACTTCATATGTTGAGACTCTGTCTTAAGAAAAAACAAAAAAGGAAGGAATAGAGCCCCAAACTCTAAAAGTCAATTTTTATCTAGTAGATGTTTTTAGTGTTACTTGTTTGAAAATTTGTTCAATATACTAACTGTATCGTGCAATTTAGGTGTTTAGGTTTTTTTTCCTGTAGTAAATTGAAGGTTTGGGTCTGATATAAATTAATGTGATGAAAAGGTCCATTAAACATTGTTGAGCTGGGCGTGGTGGCGCACGCCTTTAATCCCAGCACTTGGGAGGCAGAGGTAGGAGGATTGCTGTGAGCTCAAGGCCAGCCTGAGACTACATAGTGAATTCCAGGTCCATCTGGGCTAGAGTGAGACCCTACCTCTTAAAAAAAGAAAGAAAAAAAGACATTGTTGATCAATTTTTTCTATGTTACTCCTTTCCTGTTTACCTAGAAAAATAGCAGAAATTACATGTTCTGAGGAAAAATACCTGATTTCAAGAATAGTTACAGTTCTTCCAATGAAAAGTGATCTTTCAGAATGTAAAATCTCTGCCATTGGAGTCAAATGCTGTTGGGACATCAGAAAAGATCACAAAAGGGCTAAAAACCTATCAGACAATAGTTTCTATTTTATTTGTAATTCATTTTTTTCCTCCAAATTTTAATACTTAAATGGATTTAATTTTTTTAAATGAGTGGTTAAAACATTTGAAATTGTGGATTCAAGGGGATGCTCTATCCCAAGTGCAAAAGGTATTTTTAAACTATAAAGTTCTTAGGTTCTACCTAGTTTGGGTATGTTCTGTCAAAATACTGGGTGTATCTGAGAATTATTTTAGACTTTTTTATTTGAGTGATTCGTAGAATTTATATTTGTAGGTTAGGCCAATTTGAAATTTAAGCACATGGAGGCTTCATATTTTCTAGTTGCCTTAACATACCTGATGTTCTCTGTGTTATCTGCATCATTGGAAAAGTATTTACTCTAGCAGTGGACTATTACAGATATAAATGTGACTGGAAAAAATTTCTGTGATGGATATAGATAATGAAAAATTCATTTTAAAAACATTTAATCCTGCTCTCTTGTATTGCTGCATAACTTGGAAAATCTGTTATCTTCACTTAATGGTAATATTAAGCCTAAATAATCAAAAGTTCTTAGTATACCACACACACAAAATAAAGAAATAGGAAAGCTGGGTGTGGTGGTGCACACCTTTAATTCCAGCATGTAGGAGGCAGAGGTAGGAGGATCACCATGAGTTTGAGGCCACCCTGGGACTACATCTAGTCAGCCTGGGCTAGAGTGAGACCCTACCTCGAAAAACCACCAAGAAAAAAATTCTTACTATGAAATAGGAGATTTAGGTAAAAACATAATGTAACTTCTCATTTAGGAGTGCCCTTATCATATTTTGGGGTTACTTAAGTGTTGGTGGTTGGTTGGTCTTTAGCTCCCTTCTAGGTCATATCCACAGAATTTCAAACTTCTTTCACTTTAAGAAAATTTGCCCACTTAAGCCTTTTTGCTGTATTGACACTTGAGTTACCCATCCTAATTTTCATTTTAGTATTCCTTTAAAAGCCTGCCCTTATATAACTGAGCATGGTGAGTCACACCTTTAATCCCAGCACTTGGGAGGCAGGGGTAAGGAGAATCACAATGAGATTGATGCCAGCCTGAGACAACATAGTGAATTCCAGGTCACTCTGGGCCAGAGCAAGATCCTACCTCAAAAAAAAAAAAAAAAAAGTATTAAATTATACCCTGATGTGTCATTCTGGAAGTATCTCTTAAGAGCTGGGCATGGTGGCTCTTGCTTATAATCCCAGTAACTGGGAAGACAGAGGTAAAATTATCATGAATTCAAGACCATCCTGTTCTTCATTTAGTTCAGACAACATAACAAGACCCCATTTTAAAACAAACAAAACCCCACAAAGATATCAAGGTTGTAGGTAGTTTTTCCATGAAAACTTGTAAGTTCTAAAGGTGGTTCTGGGCTGTAGAGAGAGTTCAGCAGATTAACTGTATTTTCTGCACAAGAATGAGGGCTTGGAAGATATCAATTTCCAGAAACCACATAAGCAGCTTAGTGTGGTCACATACAGCAGGGTCTCAAAAGGTGAACCAAAACCAAGGAATAGCTGGGACTCCCCAAAAGCAGCAAGCCTAGGTGTCAGTAAGAAACTCAAACAAGATTGAGCAGGGCACTAATCCAAGCACTCAAGACCACCCTGGAATTACATGGTTAATTCCAGGTCATCCTGGTACACAGTAAGACGCTGCCTTGAAAAACCAAAAAAAAAAAATAAAGAAAAAAGGAAGGAAGGAAAAGAGCAGGGGCGGAGAGATGGCTTAGTGGCTAAGGACCTATGTTCTACTCTGCAGATCCCAGGTAAGCCAAACTCAAAAGGTGACTTAGGCTGGGCATGGTGCCACACGCCTTTAATCCCAGCACTGGGGAGGCAGAGGTAGGTGGATTGCAGTGAGTTCATGAGACTACATAGTGAATTTCAGGTCAGCCTGGACTAGAATAAGAGACTACCTGAGAAGAAAGAAAAAATAGTGACTCAGGCATATAAGGTGGCACACGTGTCTGGAGTTCTATTGCAGTGGCTGGAGGCCCTGGCATGCCAATTCATTATCTATCCCCTCTGTCATTAAAAACAATTTGCCAAAAAAAAAAAAAAAAGAACAAGATAGAGCAGTGGAGTGGTGCAAGGAACACCCCAGATGAGTGCATGGGATACTGCAAGG
This sequence comes from Jaculus jaculus, assembly GCF_020740685.1. Taxonomy (NCBI): domain Eukaryota; kingdom Metazoa; phylum Chordata; class Mammalia; order Rodentia; family Dipodidae; genus Jaculus; species Jaculus jaculus. The sequence continues at coordinate 47,015,472 of NC_059114.1, read as the reverse complement.
GTACACATATCACATCACATACACACAGCAAAAGAGAGAGACTATTCTTAATCTCATGTAAGAGTTACATTAGTGTAGAATCTAGGCATGTGATAATTTTTTTAATTAATTAATTTATTTATTTTTGGAAGCAGAGAGAATGGGTGCATCAGGGCCTCAAGCCACTGCACATGAACTGTAGATGCATGTACTACATTGTGAATCTGACTTTATGTGGGTACTGCAGAATAGAACCAGGGTGGTTTGGCTTTGCAGGGAAGTGCCTTAACAGCTGAGTCATCACTCCAACCTGTGATAAAGGTTTTTTAAAAACCTTTTAATTAGTAGTCCTTCCCATTTTTGTTTTAATTTATTTGGAAGCAGAGAGAGGATCGAGGTTGGACAGGTATGGGCACACGAGGGGCTCCTGCTGCTGCAAACGAACATCAGATACTTGCACCACCATATGCATCTAGCTTTACATTGGCACTTGGGATCGAATCAGGACCAGCAAGTTTTGCAAGCAGGCATCTTTACACTGAGCTATCTTCCCAGCTCTTTACTCCTCACTTTAAAACAAATGGTGCATGTTTTTAATTCTGGCACTTGGAAGACAGGCAGCGTCAGCTTTTATACTAGTGAGACACTACCAAAAAGTACAGGTTTAGTAGAGCACATTAATAATAGTTGGTTGGGCTGGAGAGATAGCTTACCGGTTAAGCGCTTGCCTGTGAAGCCTAAGGACCCCGGTTCAAGGCTCGATTCCCCAGGACCCACGCTAGCCAGATGCACAAGGGGTTGCACGTGTCTGAGTTCGTTAGCAGTGGCTGGAAGTCCTGGCGCGCCCATTCTCTCTCTCCCTCTCTCTCTTTCTCTCTGTCACACTGAAATAAATAAAAATGAACAAAAAAATTTAAAAAATAATGGTTGGTTTAGGGAGATACATGAATAATTATCTGCTCTAGGCCTTCTTTCCAACACTTTGAAAGACAAGCCACACTTTAAAACAGGGGGCATAGAATATAATTTTTAACTAGACCATACTTGATAGAATACCATTTTACTCTTCTAAATACTTCCTAAGTGTATGTGTTTTTTGTTGTTGTTGTTGTTGTTTGTTTTTTGAGGTAGGGTCTCACTCTACCTCAGGCTTACCTGGAATTCACTATGGAGTTTCAGGGTGACCTCGCACTGTTGGTGATCCTCCTACCTCCGCCTCCCAAGTGCTGGGATTAAAGGCGTGCACCACCACACCTGGCTCTAAGCATATTTTTATTATAATATGAAGATGTTCAGAAGTTCTAAATTGGTGCATTTGTTTAGTCCCTTTTCTGAATTTCATGAACTTCACATATGTGCCCCTTGCTTGCAGGCATTTTTAAAGTGACCAATAATAAGGCAGTGTTTTGTGATGCAAGTAGAAAGTTTAACCCCAATATCTGATTGTAGAATAGCTAAGGGAATCTGGGTGGTTTCCTTCCAGCCATTATTTTAATTTAATTTTATTTATTTGATATGAGATAGAGAAGGGGGAAGACAGAATAAGGGTCTGTTGGGGTCTCCAGACACATGCACCACCTGTGTGTGGGTGGGTGGGGGGAATAGAATTTGAGTCCTTAAGCTTCACAAGTAAGTGTCTTAACCACTAAGCCATCTCTCCAGCCCTATTTTCAAAAGACAATTCTAGTGTTCAGAGACATAGGAGTAGTAGTTGATACATTCTAAATACCATTTTGTTTAGTTGTGTTCCATCTCAGTTCTTTCACAGGGTTTTAGTTAATTATGTGAGAGCATAGAAATGTACATAAATTGTTAATGCCACTGGAGTTCAAATACTTTCAGAAAACAAAATACAAGTTTTGAGTTCACCTAGCCTCTTAGGCATGCTTCGATTATACTATCTACTGAGTATGTAATAAAAAAAGGCATCATAATTATCCCTGCCAGAAAAGGCTCACATGATTTAACAAAAATAGCCTTCATGAGCTGGGCAAGACAACACATGCCTTTAATCCCGGCACTTGGGAGGCAGAGATAGGAGGATCACCATGAATTTGAGGCCACCATGAGAATACATAGTGAACTCCAGGTTAGCTTGAGCTACAGTGAGACCCTACCTCAAAAATAAACAAAACTAAAAAGCTCATAATAGAAAGTGCTCATTTATTTAAAAAAAATAAATCAGTTCCTGTACTTTTCTAAAAACAAGCAAATTTAAAGAATGCCTTTTCCAAATTCCAAGGAGGTAAACATTGTATTCAATGAGTATTTGCTCCTTTGTGGTTTATTTTAGATTTGAGGTAATTAAACCCGTTTCCTGAATTTTATTGTAGTGAAATAAATTTTCCTTTAAGAAAAAAACCATCCAGGCTGGTGGCTCACACCTTTAATCCTCACACTCAGGAGGCAGAGGTATAAGTGTTGCCATGAGTTTGAGGCTACCATTACATAGTGCATTCTATGTTATCCTGGGCTAGAGTGAGACCCACCTCGAAAAACCAAAGAGAGAGAGAGAGGGGGGTGGGGGAATTCAGTTATTTAACTCTTTGGCCAATATAAAAGGGGGGGGAGGGTTAAGGAAAGAGGAGGAGGTAATATGATGGAAAGCGGAGTTTCAAAGGGGAAAGTGGGAGGGAAGGAGAGACTTATCATGGGATATTCTTTACAATCATGGAAGTCATCAATAAAAATGATTTTATATACCACATGAAGTGAAGTAACACTGACTACACTGCTTATAAACCCAACTTGTTTTACATGTAATAATGATGTTTCACAAATCCCCACAAATTAAGAAATATCTATAATTCCTAATTGTTATAACTGGAATATATAGTTAGGCAATGTGTTTTTTTTTTATAGTAAAGGAATGAGAGGACCTTAGCTTAAAGGAAATACAGCATCAAAATAGATAAGCCATTTTGAAGTCTCAACTTGGCATTTTATACATGAGATCCTAATTCCTATTCCTTCCTTCCTCCCCCCCACCCCATACTTGCTCTGTAGTCCCAAGCTGGCCTCAAACTCACAGTAACTCTTAACTCTGATTCTCAAGTACTGGGATTAAAGGCATGTGCTACCATGCCCTGTTTCAGGAGAGAGGGCACACTAGAGCTTCTAGCTACTGCAAGTGAACTCCAGCTACAATGTGCCACTGTGTGCATCTGACTTAACATAGGTTCTAGGCAATCAAAGCTGGGTCTTTAGGCTTTGCAGGCAAACTCCTTAACCACTAAGCCATCTCTCCAGCTCTCTTATTTTGGTTTTGGAGGAAGGGTTTTACTCTTCCCTAGACTGGCCTAGAACTCAGGACAGTCCTCCTACACTAAATTCTGGGATTAAAGGCATGCAGCAGTGTACCTGGGCTAAAACTTACTCAGGCACAATTATCAGAAATGAAGATATATGTATATGCAGTGATAGTGTTTTTATCAGTTATAACAACATAGTGGATACTTGAGTTTGGTTCACAGCCAGCCATTAATATGCTTAGATCTTAAAAGTTCTCAGTCTTTATTAACTCTATATGTTTTCCCTGTCAGGTCTCAAGTGTGTTGAACAAGTTAATCCAGTTTTTCCAAGAATGTGCATAGCGTATTTGAGGGCAGGATCAATCTTCAAGGACTCAAAAAATTTAAGTCATTAAGTCCAGTTTATTTAATGAATCAGCAAGTGTTTGTTCAACCTGTGTGAGACTGAATACACATATTATCCTAAGGTTTTAATAGTTCAAAGGAAGATACTGGCTTTTAGTTTTGTTAATTTTAATTTACTTTGCTACAGGAGTGGAGCCAACATATCAATGGAGCAAGTCACAGTCGTCGATGCCAGCTTCTTCTTGAAATGTAGGAGTTTGAAACACCTTTAAAGCATCCTTACCGTGAATCAGAAACAGCCATTGTTGGTTTGGGGAAGTTCATCATTTTTTTTATGATATGCAGTGTTACCACATAATTGATAATATGTCTGGTCAATATTAGTTACCAGCACCAATCTCTAAAATCTGTAATGTTACATTGAATATTAGTTGTAATAGTGAAACTTAATTTTTTATAATAGTGAAATAGCCCCTTGTAAAACATATTAATAGCATTTAATGATAGTTAATAATGCAAAATAAAAGATATGGCAGAGTAATAGTTACTCATGGAATATCTATGAGATAGTTTTAGTTCTAAGTTTAGGCTGCTATGATAGAATTCAAACAAAACTGCCTAATGTAGTACATAGTGCCCCTTGTGCAATGAAGTTGAATGTTTCAAACATGTCTGTTTGGGGCTGTCATTTCTAATGGCACAATTTAACTCTGTTCTTGATACTTAATATTGGGGAAGGAAACTTGTTAGTCTGTTTTTGTCCATCTATAACATTCAGATTTTTTGTGTGGCACTAACACAATTTAACAAGTAGGTAAATTTCAATATGCATCATATCTACAGAATAATTTCCGTACTTGGGAATTACTTTTGAATGTTTATGGTAAATACTTGAAAATTATAACGTTTCTAACACATAGACTCTTAAGTACTATACTAATAAATTATCTCTTTTAGAGACCAAACAAGTCTACTTTGCGGAAAAGACATTTTTATTTTAAAGTTAATTTTCTGATCTTTTTAAAGCTACCCAGAGTGGAATCCTGACAATGATACAGGACATACAATGTAAGTTAATTTTTTTGTGTTATTGTTTGTAAAGGAGATCAATGTAAGGAGTCCTGGTTTACCTGTTTATATTTTCAGTATTCTTTCTTTTAAATTTTTATTTGTCTGTTTGTGAGAATGAGAGAGAATAGTGTACCAATGCCTCTAGCCACTCCAAACTGAACACATGCTCCACCTTGTGCATCTGGTTATGTGTGGGTACTGAGGAATTTAGCCTGGGTCCTCTGACTTCACAGGCAAGCACTTTAATCACTAAGACTTTCTCTAGCTGTTTTCAGTACTTATTTACCAAAAGTGTTTAGTTTTAAAAAAATAAATATATATGCATATATACACACATATACATACATATATATTGCCTTGTGTTGTGCTGCACAGCTTTCATCCCAGCCCTTGGCAAGCAGAGGTAGGAGGAGCTCTGTGAGTTCAAGGCCAGCCTGAGAAGACATAGGTCTGCCTGGGCTAGAGCGAGACCCCACCATGAAAAAAAAAAAAAGAAAGAAAAAATATTTTAAGGGATTTTTAGAATTCCCTTAATAAAGTAGTTATTATTGAAATGATCATAGTTGTGCAAAGGATGCTTTAATAGTAAATCTTACTTCTGATAGATCTCTATATTGTATTTTACATTTTAATTTTTCATATTACTAGGGGTGATCCATTCATGTTGCAGCAGTCTACAAATCCAGCACCAGGAATTCTGGGACCTCCACCTCCCTCATTTCATCTTGGGGGACCAGCAGTTGGACCGAGAGGAAATCTAGGTAATTTTGTGAAATTGCTATTGCCTACTCCTAATGCCATTTGCTATAAAAATTAAAAGCAATAATTGCAGGCATAAGAAGGATCATTGAAATATTATTTAAAGTAACGTAGGCATTCTTTAAAAAGTCATTCTTATATTTATAGTAGCTTTGTGTTTGGAAGATGTCTCATCTTTAAATTAAGCTGCCTTGTCTTACAACAATCTATTCAATTTTTTTTTAATGTTTTTCTCCCGTGAAGGTGCTGGAAATGGAAACCTGCAAGGACCAAGGCACATGCAGAAAGGCAGAGTGGTTAGTTATACAGCTATTGCTTTCATCTTGGGAAGCTTGATTTAATTGAAGTGCTTACTAATTCGTTCTTTTTGAAATTTTTGTTGCTGTTTTGTTTTTTCAAGGTAATGATTCACTCCAGTCCAGGCTAACCTGGAATTAACTGTGCTGTCTCAGGGTTGCCTCAAACTCACAGCAGTCCTCCTACCTCTGCCTCCCAAGTGCTAGGATTAAAGACATTTGTCAACATGCAAATAAAAAAAAAGTATTTAAAAATTAGAACAAGAAAAATGCCAGGGCCTCTTAGCTACAAATAAATTCCAAGCACATGTGCCACTTTGTGCATAACTGTCTGCAGGCACCTTTAACTGCTGAGCCATCTCCTCAGCCTCCCTCCCCTCAAGTAAGTGAAAGTATTTTTTAAATTTTTTGTTCATTTTTATTTATTTATTTGAGAGTGACAGAGAGAGAAAGAGACAGATAGGGAGAGAGGGAGAAAGAATGGGCGTGCCAGGGCTTCCAGCCACTGCAAACGAACTCCAGATGCGAGCGCCTCCTTGTGCATCTGGTTAACTTGGGTCTTGGAGAATCGAACCTCGAACTGGGGTCCTTAGGCTTCACAGGCAAGCACTTAACTGCTAAGCCATCTTTCCAGCCCAATAAAAATATTTTTAAAGGAGCTGGGCGTGGTGGCACACACCTTTAATCCCAGCACTTGGGAGGCAGAGGTAAGAGGATTGCCAAGAGTTCAAGGCCACCCTCAGACTACATAGTGAATTCCAGGTCAGCCTGAGCCAGAGTGAGACCCTACCTCGAAAAAACAAAACAAAATATATTTTTAAATTTTTCTTTGTTTATTTTTATTTATTTATTTGAGATCGACAGATAGAGAAAGAGGCATATATATAGAGAGAATGGGCATGCCAGGGCTTCCAGCCGCTGCAAACAAACTCCAGATGCATGTGCCCCCTTGTGCATCTGGCTAATGTGGGTCCTGGGGAATTGAGCCTTGAACCAGGGTCTTTAGGCTTCACAGGCAAGTGCTTAACTGCTAAGCCATCTCTCCAGCCCAAAAAATATTTTTAAAGAATGTACTTGTTAGGCTGCGTGTGGTGTTACACACCTTGAATCCGAGCATTTGTGAGGCTGAGGTAGGATCAGTGTGTGTTCTAAGCCAGCCAGGAGCTACAGAATAAGTTCCAGGTCTGTATGGCCTATGGTGTGACACCCTGCCTCAGAGGGAAAAATGTATTTTTTTATTTGTGTGAGTACATGTGACACTTTCCGTGTCTGTCTTTATATAAGGTCCCTCCCTCTCTCTCACTCTCTCAGCTAAGTGTTTAGTAACTTTTAGTAGTTAGAGTATAAAAATTCAGGGTAGAGAGACTGCTCAGCAGTTAGGGCAATTGCCTGCAAAGCCTAATAATCTTGAGTTCAATTTCCCATTACCCACAAAGTGACACAATGTATCTGGAGTTCATTTGTATTGGCTAGATACCCTGGCATGCCCATTCATTATTTCTCTGTGTGCCATACCTTTAATACCAGTCTAAGATAAGATCACTGTGAGTTTGAGGGCAGCTTAAGACTACATAGTGAATTCTAGGTCAGCCTGTTAGGGGAAGTAGGCAGCAAGAACATGAAGTACCGAAGCAACTAGTCACATTCAGTCCACAGTCAGAAAGCAGGGAATGATAAATGTTCTCAAGCAGCTTTTTGTTGTTGTTGTTAACAAAAGAAGAAAACACAATAAAAATTGCTGGGCACGGTGGCACATGCCTTTAATTTTAGACCTCCAAAGGCAGAGGTAGGAGGATCAAAAAAGAAGTAAAAATATTTGTGTGTAGGCATGTGCATGCCAGGACTTTTTCTTTTCTCAATTTTTATTACCATTTTCCATGATTATAAAAAATATCCCGTGGTAATGCCCTTCCTTCCCCCCATGATGTCATTTGAAATTCCATTCTCTTATGATGGTCTTGTGTAGGTAGTGTCAGGCACTATGAGGTCATGGGTATCCAGGCCATTTTATGTCTGGAGGGAACACATTGTGAGGAGTCCTACCCTTCCTTTGGCTCTTACATTCTTTCCACCACCTCTTCCTCATTAGACCCTAAGCCTTGGAAGGTATGATTGAGATGTTACTCCAGTCATTTCTTTCCAGCACTATGATACCTTCTGAGTCGTCCCAACGTCACTGCTATCTGATAAGAGAAGATTCTCTACCCAAAGTGAGAGTAGCATTAATATAAGGGTATAAATATTAAGAGAAGTGCTTACTGGGCAGTTTGATAAACATAGTATATACATTTTTCCAGACATCAGCAGATATTACGCCCCTAGGGCTCATGACTTACCCCTGTTTTAAGTTTTCAGTATCAAGGATGTATTCCCTTCCATGGAGCGGGCCTCCAGTCCAATTGGGCAGTTGGTTTCCACCATGACAGATATGCCACTACTGCACCCATTGGCTCATTTGGCCCAGCTGGCCAATTATAAGGCTTACAGTGTCCACTCTTCAGTATCTTCACTGGTGGTATCTGTCTCCCACCGAACTACATGTAGAATGGCTTCTTCCAGCTTTCTGTCAGCTGGTCTACATGGAGGAGGTTATCAGCTCAGTTCCAGCAGGATTTCTCAGTGGCTTTGCAACCCAAGTATGAGGAGTCTTCAGCAATAGGGTCTTACCATCTATTCCTGGTGGGAAAACAGGGTCCTTGGCAATGGCCTATAATGTTTTGGGGGCATCAGGGAGGCTGACCAATAACTCACTGGAGGTATCCCGTCCCTGCCAAGACCTTTTGCCACTGCAAAAAAACACACACTCACACACTCATGAAGTACTTTGCTTCTGGCTTTACTTGCATACTAAAGAAATGAATCTGTTCTGGAAGGCTTGAAAGCAAGTGCCTGAGCTGCTGAGTTATCTTCCATCCTGCAGAATGATTTTTTGGGATGGGGTCGGTGGGGAGGTAAGCTGAAAAGTTTATATATATATAAAATAGTGGCTGGAAAAATGGTTTAGTGGTTAAGGCATTGGCCTGCAAAGCCAAAAGACCCAGTTTGATTCCCCTAGGACCCATGTAACATGTAAGCCAGATTCACAAGGTAGTACATGCATCTGGAGTTTGTTTACAGTGGCTGGAGGCCCTGGCATGCCTATAAAAATAACATACATACATATATATGAATGACTGGGGAGAAACACATCCACCCCATTAGTAGATTGCTTGCAGAGCTTGCAGGCTGCGATTCAGTTCCACAGTACCAAAGTAAGTATTAAAATATATTTGCAGCCAGGTGTGGTGGTGTACACCTTTAATCCCAGCACTTGGGAGGCAGAGGTAGGAGGATCATTGAGTCTGAGGCCACCCTGTGAATACAGAGTGAATTTCAGGTCATCCTGAGCTAGAGTGAGACCCTACCTCGAACTCCCCCCCCCCCAAAATAAAAAGAAATTTGTAAACAGAGAGGGAATGGTATCCCAGGGCCTCTTATCACAACAGAAAATCTCCACATGGCATGGTCCACTTTGCATTCTCCTCTATGTGGTTTCTGGGGAATTAAACCCTGGGTGATGGGTTTTGCAAGTAAGCACCTATAAACTGATGAGCCATCTCTGTAGCCCCCAGAATATCCATGGTAGTTCACACCTTTAATCTCAGCACTTGGGGACTGTAGTAAATGGGATGAACCTCCAGACCAGAGCTAAGAAGCTGGTTTGCTTTCACATGTCCAGGCAGAGACAGAGAAAAGCCATAAACCACACCAGTATCACAAGCAAATGCACTTAGGAACTCCAGGCAAAGCTTAAGCACTTTGCATCTTTCTAAATCCACCCCCACACTTAGGGCTGGACCCAAGGGTCTACCCACAGTGACAACTCCTCCAGTCAGGTGGCTACATATCTACATTACAAACTGTAATAGAATTCTGAATATATTGTGAGCCATCCAGTCAAACTACCACTGGGGCACAGGTAGTAAGATCACCATGAATTTGTGTCCAGCCTGAAACTACAGAGGGTGTTCCAGGTCAGCTTGGGCCTCAGTGAGATCTTATGAAAACAGATAAACAATAATAATATAAATAAATGGTTGGTTAGTTAAAAGAGAAATTAGGCATGATGGCTCACATACCTTTAATCCCAGTGTTCAGGAGGCAGAGGTAGGAAGATCAATGCGATTTTAAGGTCAGCCTGAGACTACTGGTGAATTCACAGTCATCCTGGGCTAGAGGAAGGCTCTACCTTGGAAAACCTGAGAGAGAGACTATGAATGAAGGAATATGGCCAAGCTAGGATCTTTTGCCTCTACCAAAGAACTCCAGACACTTAGACTACTTTGTGTATCTGGCTTTTATTTATTTTGAAAGTAGAGAAAATGTGTATACCAGGGCCTGTAGCCTCTGCATACCAACGCCAGATGCAGCATGCACAACTTTGTGCATGTGGCTTTACGTGAGTACTGGGGAATTAAACCTGGGTCATTAGGCTTTGCACATAAATGCCATAGCCACTGAATAAACTCTCCAGCCCACAGAATGTTTTTTGAAGGAATATAAGTTTTTTTTCTTTCTTTATTGCATAGGAAACTAGCAGAGTTGTTCACATCATGGATTTTCAGCGAGGAAAAAACTTGAGATACCAACTACTACAGTTAGTAGAACCTTTTGGAGTTATTTCAAACCATCTGATTCTAAACAAAATAAATGAGGTATGAGTTGAATGAAGTAAGCATATTACTTATTTATGCCACTAATATATTTCTTGCATGTACTCATGGTTGTTTCTGCATATAAATGTGCATGGGTATGAAAGCCAGAGGGCAGTCTTTGTTATTAATTTCTTGAGGAAGTACATGGCTTTATTTATTATTAGAGATAACAGAGGAAATAGCCAATAGTTCAAATACCAGTTATATCATAAATCTACTTAATTATTATAATTTTTGATCTTGATGTAGTTGTCATCATCATCATATATTATTAGTATACACTTACATGTAAAGGCTGTCTAAAAGGAATTGTTTGGAAAGACATCTCATACCTATACCAAAGTAATGCCAAATCATTTTTCAATCCAATAGATATGATGAATGATAGTGTAGTATTAATGTAATCTGAAGTGACTTTTAAAGAGATGTCAAGTTGACAATGGTCTCTTTAATTTTTGATTCTTGAAGATGCTTTTGTATTTGGGTATTAAGTGCAATAATGTAAAATCCACAAAGATTGGAGATGATGCTAATTTCTTTTTGAATTCAGGCATTTATTGAAATGGCAACCACAGAAGATGCTCAGGCTGCAGTGGATTATTATACAACCACACCAGCATTAGTATTTGGCAAACCAGTGAGGGTCCATTTGTCCCAGAAGTACAAAAGAATAAAGGTAGGATCCTTTTGTTTGTTTGTTTCTTTTTTTTTTCTAGTTTATATATAATCATTTAATCATTTTTGTGTTTAAAACTAGGCTGTTTTTACCTAATATAATATACCTACAAACTTGCCTGTTTTTTTGTTTTTTTTTTTTCCCTTTCCTCTTTCTTAAAGAAACCTGAAGGAAAGCCTGATCAGAAGTTTGATCAGAAGCAAGAGCTTGGACGTGTGATACATCTCAGCAATTTACCCCATTCTGGCTATTCTGACAGTGCTGTCCTCAAACTTGCTGAGCCTTATGGGAAAATAAAAAATTATATATTGATGAGGATGAAAAGTCAGGTAATACATAGAATGAAGGTGATTTGTTTTTGTTTTTCCTTTTTAAAGAATGGTGGTGGGGGGAGCTGGAGAGTTGGCTTAGTGGTTAAAGCATTTGCCTGCAAAGCAAAGGATCCTGATTCGACTCAACAGGACCCATGTAAGCCAGATGCACCAGGGGTCACATGCATCTCGTTTGCAGTGGCTGGAGGCCCTGTCATGCCCATTCTCTCTTTCTCCCTCCCTCCTTCTCCTCCCCCCTTTCTCAAATAAATAAATAAATGTCCTTTTGCTTTTGTTTGTTTTTTAGGCCTTTATTGAGATGGAGACCAGAGAAGATGCAATGGCCATGGTGGACCATTGTCTGAAGAAAGCACTTTGGTTCCAGGGGAGATGTGTTAAGGTTGATTTGTCTGAGAAATACAAAAAACTGGTACTGAGGGTATGTAATACCTGTCTTGTCATTAAAAAGATAGGTGCATTCCATCACCTCTGGCTAAAGCCACAACACATTCATTCTCTCATTCTGCCTTTGTGTCATTTAGTCTTTTTTTCTCATTTTGTAAAAAATTTGATTTTTTGAGATAGGGTCTCACTGTAGCTCAGGCTGACCTGGAATTCACTATGGAGTCTCAGGGTGGCCTCGAACTCATGGCAATCCTCCTACCTCTGCCTCCCAAGTGCTGGGATTAAAGGCATGCGCCACCACGCCCGGCAAAAATTTTTTGATTTATTTATTTGCAAAGGGAGAGAATGGGCATACTAGGGCCTCTTGCAACTGCAAATGAACTCCAGATACATGTGCCATCATGCCTAGCCCTTCACTATATTCAACTATTAAGCAAGCCCTCTTTTACAGCATTCTTTTTCTTTTGTTTGGTTTTCTGAACTGAGCTCTTTAGCTCAGGCTGATCTGTATTTCACTATGTGCTCTCAAGGTGGCGCAAACTCATGGTGATCCTCCTACCTCTTCCTCCTGAATGCTGGGACTAAAGGCCTGTGCCACCACACCTGGCTCAACATTCTTTTTGTTATTGTTGTTTATTTCTTTTTGTTTTTCGAGATAGGATCTCACTCTAAACCCAGGCTGGCCTGGAATTCATTATTTAGTGTGAGGATGACCTAGAACTCCCTGCCTCCTGACTGCTGGGATTAAAGACATGTGCCACCATGCCCAGCTTTTAGATTGTACTTTTATTTGTTTGTTTGTTTGTTTGTTTGTTTTGGTTTTTCGAGGTAGGGTCTCACTCTGGCCCCAGCTGACCTGGTATTCACTATGTAGTCTCAGGTGGCCTCAAACTCTTGGCAATCCTCCTACCTCTGCCTCCCAAGTACTGAGATTAAAGGCGTGCTCCACCACACCCGGCTAAAAAGGCGTGCCCATTCTCTCTCTCCCTCTATCTGTCTTTCTCTCTGTGTCTGTCGCTCTTAAATAAATAAAAATTTTTAACAACTTACATACTAAAAACAAAAGCTATTGTAAAGAAGAAAAAAATAGATGTCTTTTTCCAGTAGCAAAATATTTTTTTTATAGCTGGGGTGGAGCCAGAGGTAAGAGGATCACTGAGTTTGCTGCCACCCTGAGACTACATAGTGAATTCCAGGTCAGCTGGGCCAGAGAGAGACCCTACCTCGACCCTACCCCCCCCCCCCAAAAAAGAAAATTTATTTTATTTGCAAGCAGAGAGAGAGTGGAAAGAATAAGCATGCCAGCCTCCAGTTAACAAACTACAGTTGCATGTGCCACTTTGTGTACCTGGCTTTATCTGGGTACTAGAGAATCCAACCCAGGTCATTAGACTTTGCAGGCAAGAGCCTTGACAACGAGCCATCTCTACTGTCCACAAAAATTTTTATAAAGTTTATTTGAACCTTAACAGAATGTTTTTATTACCAGCTTCCTTGGTGATTGTGATGAACATTGGACTAGTGACCTTTCTTTTCTTTTTGGTTATAGTTTTAATTATTTAATGAGCTAATAAGTTCACAGATTCAGGTTGTTTCTTAGAGAGTGTTCTACAAAATGATTATATGTTAACTTCTACAAAACTTGTCTTTCAGATTCCTAACAGAGGCATTGACTTGTTGAAAAAAGATAAGTCCCGGTAATTTTATTTTTTGTGTGTTAATATAAGTATATTACATATTTATTTTTGCAATTGACACAGCAAGTTAGTTGCACACTTAATGTCAAAGTTGCACATCTTCTTGATTTTAGGAAAAGATCTTACTCTCCAGATGGCAAAGAATCTCCAAGTGACAAGAAATCTAAAACTGATGGATCTCAGAAGACTGAAAGTACTGCCGAAGGTAAAGAACAAGAAGAAAAATCAGGGGAAGATGGTGAGAAAGATACAAAGGATGACCAGACAGAACAAGAACCCAATATGCTTCTCGAGTCTGAAGACGAGCTGCTTGTTGATGAAGAGGAAGCAGCAGCTCTGCTAGAAAGTGGCAGTTCAGTGGGAGATGAGACTGACCTTGCTAATTTGGGCGATGTGGCTTCTGATGGGAAGAAAGAGCCTTCAGATAAAGCTGTGAAAAGAGAGTCAAGTGCTTCAGCAGCAGCCAAGAAAAAACTTAAAAAGGTGAAAACTCTTAGGCTTGCTTGTTTTAATAGATCAGCAGGACCAGTTAAATCAATTATGGTTCGGGCTATAAACATTTTAAAGCAAACTTTACTAGGCATTGTGGCACAAGCCTTTAATCCCTGCACGGGGCAGGGGTGTGCAGAGGTAGGGGGATTGCTGTGAGTTTGAAGTCAGCCTAGGCTAGAGCGAGGCCCTACCTCACCAAACAAACCAAACCAAACCAAACCAAAAAAAAAAAAAAAAAAAAAAAAAAACTGCAGTGGGTAATGACATCTCATTCTAGTTATAACTTGAAAGAAAACTTTGATAATGAATTTACAAAGCAGTCTTAGACTCTATGTGAACTTTATTATAGTGGTAGTGTATAAAGACTGGTAAAGCTTGTTTGCAAAAAGATATGAGCTAAGTACAATGGGACATTCATATAATCTTAGTAATATGGAAGCAGAGGCAGGAGAATCACAAATTGTAGGCTGGATAACATAGCAAGGCAGGGAATGTCTTTACCGGAAGTAAAATTATCCAAGATATATTTCACATTTTGACCCCCAGTAAAAGTTGTTTGTGGTGGATGGGGATGGAGCTCAGTTGGCAGAATGTTTACCTAGCATGCACAAATTCCTGAATTTGTCTCGCAGCATTGTGCACAGCTGTAATCTCAGAACTTGGAGGTAGAAGCGGGAGGCTCAGTAGTTCAAGACCTGCTTAGAATAGGAGAAACACCTGTCTTGGTTTTTTGAGTAGGTTCTCTCATTAGCTCAGGCTGACCTAGAATTTGCTATGTAGTCTTAGGGTGCCCTTGAAACAAGGTGATCCTCCTACTTCTGCTTTGTAAGTGCTGGGATTAAAGGTGTGCACCACTACACCCAACCCCCCTGGACCTGGAGATTTGAACCTTAGGCTTTCAGACAAGATGCCTTAAGCCATCTCTCCAGCCCTTATTTTCAATTTTTTTTTAAGGAAAATAAAGATCTTACGCTATCTAACCTAAAGAGGTATCCAACCTTATTTATTTATTAGAGACAGAGACAGAATATGGGGCATTCAGCCACTGTAAATGATCTCCAGCTGCATGTACCCCTTTGTGTATATGGCTAATGTGGCTCCTGAGAAATTAAGCCTGGGTCCTTTGGCTTCACAGGCAAATACCTTAGCCACTAAGCAATCTCTCCAGCCTCAAAGCTATTTTATTTATTAGAAATAGGGAGGCTGGTAGAGTGGGAAAGAGTGGACATGCAGGGCCTTCATCCACTGCAAACGAATTCCAGACACATGTACCAGACACTTTGCATCTGGTTCATGTGTGTACTGGAGAAATGAACCCTGGTCCTTACACTTCACAGGCAAGTGACTTAACCACTAAGCCATCTCTCCAGCCCAAGAAAAAAGTGTTTTAAGAGAATAAAGATATGCCTGTAATCTGTACAATTGGGAGGCTAAAGCAAGACTATCACCAGTTTTACCCTTGGCTTACATAGTAGTGAAATCATGTCTCAAAAATATTAAATAGGGATGGATTAGCCATTAAGGTGTTAGCCTGCAAAGTCAAAGGGTTCAACTCCCCGGGACCCATGCAAGCCAGATGCACAAGGGACACATGCATCTGGTGTTCATTTGCAGTGGCAGGAGGCCCTGAGTGCCATTCTCTATCTGCCTCTTTCTCTTCTCTCTTGCTCTCAAATAAATAAGTATGATTTAAAAAAATATTAAAGAAAGTTGAGTGCTATCCCTTTCCATAGAAGTAAAATTAATGAAAGGGATGCTACAGAATAAATGTTGCAGAGTAAAAGAAAGGGGAAAAAAGATGATTCAAGACCTCAGAAACGTTGTAAGTAGGCATGGCATTTAAATCTGATGATGAAATTGATGATTTGATTGAAATTAAGGTGGACAAGATGGAAGAACTTGATCAAGACAATGATGCTGCATTGGAAAATGGAATTAAGAATGAGGAAAATGCAGACACAGGTGCTGAATCAGCTGAGAATGCTGATGATCTGAACAAAGATGCAAGTGAAAATGCAGATGGCCAAAGTGATGACAAGGAGGACTATACAATCCCAGATGAGTTTAGAATTGGACCATATCAGCCCAATGTTCCTGTTGGTGAGCTCTCTAGCTTTCTTCCTACTTTTCTTCCCAACAAACTTAAGATTTAAGGGTTATTCTTAATGTGAGCTCTGAAAGTATGCTAAGTTAGCTTTTTTCCCTAGTGTGGAATAATTTGTAAACTTTAACTGATATATTGCTCTTCTTCTTACACCTGTCCTAATTTTGTGGTGTTGCCATTCCATAATGTTCTCTCTCTTCATAATGATTTCTAAAAGTTACACATTGCTTTTTGTTTTGTGTTTCTGTGTTTTACTTCTGTTGTTCATATAGATAGGAGGGACCTTGGACATTAGTTAAGTTTAAAGAAAACTAATAATGTCTTGCTTTTGTTTGTTTTAGCTTAGGACCTTCAAAAATACATTGTCTGATTCAAATTATATTGACAGGAAAAAAGATTTGAGAATGATAAATAATAAAATCTTCAGTTTACTTAATTTGTAAGAATATATGTTTGTGTTTCTAGGTATAGACTATGTGATACCTAAAACAGGGTTTTACTGTAAGCTGTGTTCACTCTTTTATACAAATGAAGAAGTTGCAAAGAATACTCATTGCAGCAGCCTTCCTCATTATCAGAAATTAAAGGTAAGGCTGAAACTAAGAGGACAGTCTTTTGTGTGAAAAATTAACAAATCCTTTAAGTTATGGAAATAAATCAGATACATATATATGTAATCTTATATACATATATATAGAAGTAAAATGTGTATATGTCTCTAGATTCAGCATATACTGATTTTTGTTAAAGACATTTGTTCCCCCTCCCCCAGAGGTATTGTATCACTGTAGCCCAGGCTTGCCTCAAACTCACAGTGATCCTCCTACCTCTGCCTCTCCTGTGCTGGTAATTAAAGGCGTGCCTGCCCACCAAGACATTTTTATTTCTTTTTGAAAAAACTGGTTTGTGGGCTGGAGAGATGGCTTAGTGGTTAAACGCTTGCCTGTGAAGCCTAAGGACCCCAGTTCAAGGCTCGATTCCCTAGGACTCACTTTAGCCAGACGCACAAGGGGCGCACGCATCTGGAATTCATCTGCAGTGGCTGGAAGCCCTGGCGTGCCCATTCTCTCTCTCTCTCTCTCTCTCTCTCTCTCTCTCTCTCTCTCTCCCCCTCCCTCTCCGCCCCCTGCCTCTTTATCTGTCTGTCGCTCTCAAATAAAATAAATAAAAATAAACCAAAAAAAATTTTTTTTAACTGTTTTGCTTTTATTCATTTACTAGAGAGAGAGAGAGAGAGAGAATGGGCACATTAGGGCCCCCAGCCATTACAAAAGAACCCCAGATGCCTGTGCCACTTTCTGCATCTTTCTCATGGTGGGTGCTGGGGAATCGAACCTGGTTCCTTAGGCTTCACAGGCATGCACCTTAACCACTAAGACACCTTGCTAGCCCTCATTTCTATTTCTTAATTGATGGCTCAAATCAATTTAATGTATACTAACAACTTCTGTTGAGTCTTTTTTTGAAAGCGACAGAAAGACAAAGATGCACAAAGAGAGAGAAAGGGTACATCAGGGCCTCCAGCCAATGCAAACAAATTCCAGATGCATGCGTCCCCTTGTGCATCTGGCTAACTGGGGCCTCGGGAATCAAGCCTAGAACTGGGCTCCTCAGGCTTCACAGGCAAGCATTTATCTGTAACTGCTAAGGCATCTCTCCAGTCCCTGTTGAGTCTTTTTTTATAGTTGATTCAAACTAAGGCTGGGTATGCTAGCATATATATGCCTATAATTCAAGTACTTGAGTTCTACAAGTATACATAAGACCTTGTCCTTGTCTCCAAAAAAGTAAAACAAAAGTAGTTCATGCACATTTAATTATGGTAATTTAATAATTTCTAAATCAGCTTTTTAGATATACCAAATTATCCAAATATTTTCTGCTTAGTCAAAAATGTTGGAGGTCTGGACATGAAATAAGAAATAATGTAGGTCATTATTAAATTTGGATAGTGGCTGACTTATTTATTGGAAATAAGCTCTTTATAGGTCATGAGATAACATTAGGTTAAGATCTTTTTTTTCCCCAGCCTCCTGAATTCTGGAATTATAGGTGTCAGGCACCTTTTCTAGCTCCTGTCTTACCAATAATGTTCGTGCTGACATCGCTTATTAATGACCCCCTTGTCAGGGAACATAGCTCAGTAGATAAAGTGCTTGCCTTTCAGTCTTAAGTTGCCTGAGTTTAGATCCCTACTCCCATGTAAAGCTAGAAGCTGTGGCAGGTTTCTGTAATCTTGACACACTGATGACAAGATAAGGTTTAGGACTTGAGAATTTCCTGAGATGCTCATGAATAAGTGAGCCTGGTGAACATATAACCAAAGAGCAGTGAGGAAAGCAAGGTGAACGGTATGGGCCAAATCCTGAAAGTTGGGGCCTGGAGATGGCTTAGTGATTAAGGCATTTGCCATTGTCATCTAAGGTCCCAGGTTTGATTCCCCAGTAC
Organism: Jaculus jaculus; assembly: GCF_020740685.1. Taxonomy (NCBI): domain Eukaryota; kingdom Metazoa; phylum Chordata; class Mammalia; order Rodentia; family Dipodidae; genus Jaculus; species Jaculus jaculus. The sequence goes on along the minus strand of NC_059114.1, from coordinate 46,996,944 downwards.
CCACATAAGCAGATGCATATGGTGGTGCATTCGATTGGAGTTTGTTTGCAGTGGCTGGAAGCCCTAGCTTTCTCTTTTACTCTTTTATCTATCTCATAAGTAAAAACTTTAAATTAATAAATAAGGAAACAAGTCCTGAAAGCTGTCCTCTGACCTCCACACACGTACTTGTACTCACAAATATGAACATAAACACATACCCAAAAATAAAAATAAATAAAACTCTTAAAATGATCAGAAGACTACTTTAGATAAAAGTATAATTAATTAATTAAAGTACAACAGTAAAAATAACCAAATCTTATTTTTGAGTTAGTAGCTTCTTTCTCCTCCCCCCATTCCCACTGGAGGTTGAGTTTCACTCTAGGCCAGGCTGACCTAGATTTCACTATGTAATCTCAGGGTGGTCTTGAACGCACAGCAATCCTCCTACCTTTGCCTCCCAAGTGCTGGGATTAAAGATGTCCGCCACCCCACCTGGCTGCCTCTTTATTTTTTGAAAGATTTTATTTTCATAACGGAAAGAGAGAATGGGCACATCAGAGCCTCTCGCCACTGCAAACGAAATCCAAATGCATGTGCCACCATGTGCATCTGGTTTATATGGGACATTAAGAATCGAACCTGGGTCCTTAGGTTTGACAGGCATGCGCCTTAACTGCTAAGCCATCTCACCAGCCCAATTACTAGTCTCTTTAATGTCAATTATTGGGTTCTAAGAGTAAACTTGAAAGTAATAGTTAAGTCCTAATTGTAGACAGTTTGTTCCATTTTACTGTTAAAATAGAAAGTCTTACTACCTACTTGTTGCTGATACGGAACTTCAGGATGCGCCAAGATAATGAAACTGGGGATCAGTATGTTTTTACATAGTAATCCACACTTGGGCTCATATGATAAGTTGCAATCAGACTGCTGATACACTAAAAACATATATAAAATTACTGTTGGAGGCTGGAGCCTAGGTAGTCCTGGGTTTGACTCCTAGTAGCACCCACAAAGACAAAAAGAGAAATACTTTACCTTTGAGCTGTGCTACCTGAATGCCAAATACAAATGAATTCCATGTTTAGATTTGGGTCTCATCTAATTTAATGTGTTCTTACCTATTTACAAATATTCCATGATTTGAAGTCCATAACACTTCTGGTCTTACGTATTTCAGGTAAGGGAAACTCAACCTGTATAACATTCAGTCATCAGAAACATTCTCTGTTGACTAGGTGAAGAAAGATAGCTTTAAATTTGGAAATAATTTCAGGTTTGGGGCAAGAAAGTTTTTGTTGTTCTCATACAACATTCTAAAAAATTTTGCTGTTTGTCTTAAAATCATGAATCTAAAAAAAGGAATAATTATATTTAAGACTAACAAGCTGGACGTGGTGGCGCATATCTTTAGTCTCAGCATGGGGGAGGCAGAGGTAAGAGAATCACTGTGACTTCAAGGCCGACCTGAGACTATGTAGTGAATTCTAGAGCAGCCTGGGATAGAGTAAGACTCTACTTCAACCCCCACCCTACCCCCAAACAAACAAAAATAACAGAAATTGGGTCCAGGACAGATGGAATTGCTGTTCCCCAAACTGAGTATGGTGGTTGCCTACCTTTAATCCCCATACTGGGTAGACTAAGGTGGGATTACTGATTGATCCGGTCAACCTGGGCTAGAGTGAGAATCTACTCCAAAAACCAAAAACAAATGTATTGTAATTTACTTTATACTGTTTGGAGTCAAAAACTATATGCATCCAGGTGTGGTGGCACACACCTTTAATTTCAGCACACAGGAGCCAGAGGTAGGAAGATCACTGTGAGTTTGAGGCCACCCTGAGACTACAGAGTAAATTCCAGATCAACAAGCTGTTGGGGGGGGGGTGTTTTTATTTTCTTGTAAAGATTTTAATTAATGGCTTTTAACCCTCTCATCAAGTTGCAGTAACTCAAGTTGATAGATTTCAACCTAAGTAAAGGCTGAATATTTTAATAGGCCCTTTGTATTCTTTTTAGTGTCTTAATAAATCTTGCATCTAGAGTCCCTAGATTATAAATCACAGGAGGCGGAGCTTAGCAAGCTACATTTTGTAGCTTATCCACTACCTGGTTTTATAAAGTTTTAGTGGAACACAGCTGTGATCATTCAGTATTGTATGTGGCTGTTTTAATTCACTGCAGTTGTTACAGCAAAGACCTAGCACTAATTGTATGTGATCATGTTCTGTGTTTTTCATTTCCAAAAGTTAGGTATAATTACACCTTGGCAATATCCATTTTTCACATGACCTTTTATTTTTTTCATCCCTTATTGTGATGTTCTCAGCCATTTTAGTTTTTCACACTAAGAAAAGAATGCATAAAAGAGGCCAGGTGCCAGCTATGGTGGTGCACACCTTTAATTTCAACACTTGGGAGGCAGAGGTAGGAGGGTTGCCATAACTACAAGGCCACCTTAAGACTACATGGTGAATTCCATGTCAGTATGGCCTTAAGCAAGACTATATCTTGGGTGGTGGTGGGGCGGGCTTGAATGTATGAAAGAATGAACTCAGTAAAATACTAATAAAGCGGCTGCAGAAATGGCTCAGTGGTTAAAAGCACTTGCAAACTCTGCCAGCCTGGGATCAGTTCCCCAGTACTCACATAAAGCCAGATGCATAATGTGTCACATGGACCTAGATTTTGTCTGTAGGGGCATAGGGCCCTGGCATACCCATTCTTATTCATTCTTTTCCCTCATTTCTTTCTCTTTTATGCAAGTAAGTAAAAATAGTTTAAATACTGATGAAATTTGTTTGAATCACTCATGTCTCTCAACTTGGATTCCTTTGCTTAAAAATTAAAATATATGTATTCAGGCATGGTAGTACACGTCTTTAATCCTTCCACTTGGGAGGCAGGGGTAGGAGGATCACCATGAATTTGAGGCCAGCCTGGGACTACATACTGAATTGAAGGCCTATCTGGGCTAAAGCAAAACCTTACCTCAAAGAAAAAAAATGATATATATATACACACACACACACATACACAGTACGTTTCTTTGAAGTTACTTAGTTCCCTATTTTTTTTCTCTTCAGAAATTTCTGAATAAATTGGCAGAAGAACGCAGACAGAAGAAGGAAACTTAAGATGTCAAGAAGCTTATTTCAAAAACACAATGGTTCTTTGTTTTTAATGTTAACCTTTTTTAAATACAGTACTGATAGAAGAAAACTATTGTACTCTTTTGTTTTAGTGGAAAAATAATAGATGTCTTCTGTTCATGTGTTAAGTGTTATAGCAAAAAAAAAAAACGCAAACGGTTAAGTTAATGAAGAGGAATTTTCCTTTCATCAGAATAACAGACAGAACTACTTTGTAGAGACTGTAATCTATGGAAGACAACTTGCACCACTAAGAAAAAGATAATAGAACCATTCAGAGAAATGAAATTTAGTAGTTTGAGGCTTCAAAGAAATGTCAACTTTTGATTCTATTCAATAAAGAACAAAACCAGTTGTATTTTTTATTACTTTCATCTGAAACATTCCACATTTTAATCTGAGCCTTGCAGACTTTTCATTTGGAGTTTGAAGCTGTTTTGGTTGCATTTCATTTTTAGAGAACTTCATATGAAATTAACAATTTAAATGCAGGTGCAGTTTTCTTTAAATGTCATGCTGTTGTTTAGGTAATAAGAAATATTAAGTAATTGGCTTTAGATTTTGTAATTTTTTTTTCCTGAGTTCCTGCTAGGTTTCGTATTCTAGTAGTCAAATGTACTTTCAGTGAAATGTAAAAATGTTCCCGTTCTCTTTGACCAGTATTAATTTTTTGAGAACTTATTGCTTGTCACTTGAATCCTATAGCCGTCATACATCTCTGGTATAAGCAACATTTGATTTTTGAAGTGTGTAGACATACCTTTCATTTTCAAGATGTAATTTTACATTTCTGCATTTTAAAAAACAGTTTGGCCATAATTCTACACGCACGCTTCTAATTCATGTATCTGCACATGTGACCTTTGTGAACAGAAATTTGCATGTATAATCTGTGTTTACTTGTAACTTTCTGGTTATATACTGCTTATATCTGTGGATTCAAGTTACTGAAGTGAGTATCAATAAAAACAAAAAAATCTAGGCCATGTGGATTGGTTATACATGTTTGGAATGTTAACCAATACCTTTGTCAGTTGTGATCTTTATTCACCATTCTGCTTTTCTGCATGCTTTATTTAGCAAATTACTAAGCCTAGACTGAATGATCAGAAAACTGCTACTAAAGATCTAAGTTTTAAACTTTAGCGCTTGGTGGATTTCTTGTTCTTGTTACATAATTCAAAAAATGAAGGCATTGGCCTAGCTTGGTGGTGCACACCTAACAGCATGCTGTTGCAAAAATTAGTTTTGCCAATCTTTTCAAATAACTGTATAGGAATACTTGTTGTATTTTAACTGTTGTCAAAAGAACAGTTTAGTTTTTCAAAAATGAAAAAGATGCCAGATGTGGTAGAGCATGCCTTTAATCCCTGCACTTGGGAAGTAGAGGATGGAGTGAGTTCAAGGCCAGCCTGAGACTACATAGTGAATTCCAGGTCAACCTGGGCTAGAATGAGACCCTACCTCAGAAAAAAAAACAAAACTGATAATGACTTTCAATCTCAGGCACAAGTGTTACTAGGATATTTCAAGTAAGGGGTCAGATTTTAGTGTCTGCAACAAAGGACAAATTACTCTTTTAAGTAAGTGCACAAAAACATCCTTACCAGTTCAGCTTAATTTTAACCTTTACTAATTCTGTTCAATACTTTTGAACTAATGGCAACTGCAGTAACCTTGTTTAAGCAATGGAATTTTGGATTTAATAAGTTCAGGAATGTTTTTACTGGTTTTTCTTATCAACTTTGTTTGTTTTGGATTTTTTTTTTTCAAGGTAGGTTCTCGCCGTAGCCCAGTCCGAAGTGGGATTTACTGTGTAGTCTCAGGCTGGCCTTGAACTCACTGCAATCTTACCTGCCTCCAGAATGTTTCGTCAAGGTAGAGACTCACTGAAGTCCAGGCTGACCTGGGATTTACTGTGTAGTCTAGGGGTGCCCCCTAACTCATAGTGATCATGCTTCCCCAATGCTGACATTAAAACATCAAGCTTTTTTTTTTCTTGTTTTATATTTGTATTTTCATTTTTGTTTGTTTGAGAGAGAGAGAGAGACAACAGTGAGGAAGAGACAGTGGGCTTACCAGGGCCTCCAGCCACTGTAAATGATCTCCAGATGCATGCACCCCCTTGTGCATCTGCCTTATGTAGGTGCTTGGTGAATCAAACCTGGGTCTTTTAGCTTTACAGGCAAATGCCTTAACGGCTAAGCCATCTCTCCACCCCTGTATATATTTTATTTTGTACTTTTTAAAGTAGGGTCTCACTCTAGCCCAGGCTGACCTGGAATTCACTATGTAGTCTCAAGGTGACCTCGAACTCACAGTGATCCACCTACCCCTTCCTTTGTACTGGGATTAAAGGTGTGTACCACCACCCAGCTTAATTTTTTATTTTTATTGAAAACTTCTTTAATTATAACCTATACATGATCCTTACCTCCCCCACTTTCCCCTTTGTAACCCCACCCTCCCATCATATCCCCTCCCCCTCTCAATCAGTTTCTTTATTTTGATGTCCTCATCTTTTCCTATTAGGAGGGTCTCATGTAGGCAGTGCCAGGTACTACGAGGTCATGTATCCAGGCCATTTTATGTCTCGAATGTAGTGTAAGGAGTCCTACCCTTCCTTTGGCTGTTAAATTCTTTTTGCCACCTCTTCCAAAATGGACCGTGAGCCTTGGAAGGTGAAATGGAGATGTTTCAATGCTGAGCATTCCTCTGTTACTTATTCTCAGCACTAGGTGCCTTTTGAGTCATCCCAGAGGTCACTGCCATCTGAAAAGAGAAGCTTCTCTAACCCCAAATGAATGTAGCATTCATAGGGACATTGACATTAAGAGAAGTGTTTACCTGGCAGTTTGCTGCATGTAATACATGCATTTAGCTAGACAAGAGCTAGAGCTCATCACCTCTCCTGTCCTAGGTTTTCAGTATCAGGCATGTATCCCTTCCCATAGAGCGGGCCTCCAGCTCAGTTAAGTTTCCAGGTAATGGTGGTGATATACTTGAAATTACTGCTTGTAGCTTACAAAATGCTCAGGGGGTTGGGGGAGATGGCTCACAGGTTAAAGACACATGATTTCACAGCCGAGATTTGATTTCCCAGCACCCAGGTAAACCAGATGCACAAAGTAGCACATAAATCTGGAATTTGCAATAAGAGACCCTCACCTGGCCATACTTTTTTTTTTTTTTTTTTTTTTTTTGGTTTTTCGAGTTAGGGTCTCACTCTGGCTCAGGCTGACCTGGAATTCACTATGTAGTCTCAGGGTGGCCTCGAACTCTCGGCGATCCTCCTACCTCTGCCTCCCGAGTGCTGGGATTAAAGGCGTGCGCCACCACGCCCGGCTTGGCCATACTTTTGCCTCACAAATTTAAAACTAAGGACTGGAGAGATGGTTAGCATCTAAGGTGATTGCAAAGCCAAAGGACCCAGGTTCGATTCCCCAGAACCCATGTAAGCGAGATGCACAGGGCGGCACATGGGACTGCAGTTCATTTGCAGTGGCTAGAGGCCCTAGCATGCCTGTTCTCTATTTGCCCCTCTCAAAAAAAAACTTTGGTTTGTGGGGGGGGCGGTTCCAGGTAGAATTTCACTCTAATCCAGGCTGACCTGGAATTCTCTGTGGAGTCTCAAGGTGGCCTTGAACTCACAGTAATCTTACTACCTCTGCCTCCCAGATGCTGGTATTAAAGGCATGTCCAAACAACCCTGGCTCAAAATTTCTTTTCAGTATTTTATACTTACTTATTTGAGAGCAGGAAAGAGGCAGAGAGGGAGAGAGGAACTCCAGAGTCATGCACCACCATGTGCATGTGGCTTACGTGGGTCCTGGAGAATTGAACCTGGGTCATTTGGCTTTGAAGGCAAGCGCCTTAAACACTTAAGATCTTCAGCCCTCAATATTTTTAAAATAGTAAGGTGTGCTTGGATGCTGGGGAGGTAGCAATTAAAGGTCCTTGATTGCAAAGCTAGTGCACAATGTAGCACATGCATCTGGTGCTTGTTGCAGCACAGGAGCCTTGCATACCCTTATCCTTCCTCAGCCCCCACATAAAACTACAAATGATGACAAAAATGTTTCTTTTGCAGTGGTAAGAGGCCCTGGTGCCACATACATACATACATACATAAAAATGCCTTTAAAGTGTGCTTAGCAGTTATAACCAGCTGCCTGGAATTGTTTCCTGAAGTAGAACTCTTTACTACTCAAAGCTGAAAGAAGTCACTGTTCTGTGCAAAGTGCTGTTTTATTTTTGGATTGAGAGTTTTATATGTATGTGTATATATTACCTAGGCTGGCTTGAAAAAAACATCTATAATACATGTATAAAACATATAATGGATATAAATTTATTTATAAGGAAAGAATGGCAAGTCTCCTGACACTGCAAACAAGCTCTGGATGCATGTGCCATTTGGTGCATCTGTCTTCATGTGGATACTGGGGAATCAAACCTCATTTGCTAGGCTTTGCAGGCAAGCACCTGAAGCACTGAGTCATCTCTTCAGCCTCAGGTCTTCTTTCCTTTTTTAAAAATTTTTCACTACTGACTTTTTTTGGGGGTTGGTAGGGTTTTCAAGGTAGGGTCTAAGCCTGGCTGACCTGGAATTCATTGTAGTCTCAGGGTGGTCTCGAACTCATGGTGATCCTCCTACCTCTGCTTCCTGAGTGCTGGGATTAAAAACCTGTGCCACCACTCCCGGATTACAATTTTTTTTCTCTAGGTTTTTTTTTTTTTTTTGGTTTTCAATGTAGAGTCTCACTCTAGCTCAGGCTGACCTGGAATTCACTATGTAGTCTCAGGGTGGCCTCGAACTCATAGCGATCCTCCTACCTCTGCCTCCCGAGGGCTGGGATTAAAGGCGTGCGCCACCACGCCCGGCCTACAATTTTTTTTAAAACATCTTATTTAAGAGAGAGGTGGGGGGCAGGTTTGGGAGGGGGAGAATGGATGCACCAGGGCTTTCAGCTGCTGTAAAAGAATTCTAGACGCATTCACCACCTTGTGTATCTGGCTTATGTGGGTCCTGGTAAATCAAACCTGGGTCCTTTGGCTTTACAGGCAAATGCCTTAACTACTGACCTTAACTTCCTCTCCAGTCCATATTTTTTTTTTACAATTTTATACATTTATATAATTTTTTTCTTAGGTTTTAACTCTATCCCATGCTAACCTGGAACTCACTCTATAGCACTAGGTTGGAATTGAGCTCACTCCTATCCTCTTACATAGGCTCTTGAGTGCTGGGATTATTGGCATAAACCAGTTTTACCCAATATAATGTATTTTGATCACAATCCTCTCCCATTACCTTCTTTTGTCCCCCTTCCCAGTCTCTCTTCTGCCGAATGCCTTCTTCCCTCCTTGTTTTTTTTCTTGGTTGATATTAGGGTCTCACTGTAACCCAGGCTAACCTGGAACACATTGTGTAGTCCCAGACTGTCCTAGAATTCACAGTGGTCCTACCTCTACCTCCTGAGTGGTGTGAATAAAGGCATGTGCCACTATGCCTGGCTAGTCCTACTTTTTAAAAAATGTTATGGGGCTGGATAGTGGGTTAAGTGCTTGCCTTAAGAACAACCCCAGTTCGAGACTCATATTCCCCAGGATCCACATAAGCCAGATGCACAAAGTGACGCATGCATATGGAGTTTGCAGTGACTGGAGGCCCTAGCACGCCCATTTTCTATCTGCCTCTTTGTGTCTTTTGCTCACAAGTAAAAATAAATTTTAAAGTTATTTTTGGGCTATAGAGATGGCTTAGCAGTTAAGGAACTTGCCTGCAAAGCCAGAGGACCCACATATGCCTGATGCAAAAGGTGGTGCATACATGTTTACAGTGGCTAAAGGCACTTGGGAGGCAGAGGTAGGAGGATCACTGTCAGTTCGAGACCATCCTGAGACTACTTAGTAAATTCTAAGTCAGCCTGGGCTAGAATGAGAGCCTATGTCAAAAATCAAAAGAAAAATATATCTAATGGGCCAGCAAGAGCCTACACTGCTGCAATGACCTCCAGATGCATGTGCAAATTTGTGCTTTTGCCTTTATGTGGGAAATAGGGAATTGAACCAGGGTCATTAGGCTTTGCAGACAATTGCCTTAACCACTAAGATCTCTTCAGCCTCCCCTCTTGGTGAATTTTTTTCTTTTTAGAGAGGGTCTGGCTCTAGCCAAGACTAATTTGGAATTCATTCTGTAGTCCCAGACTGCCTTGAACATTTAGCTATCCTCCCACCTCTGCCTCTTGAGTGCTGGAATTAAAGGTGTATACCACCACATGCGGATCTTTTTAATAAAGATTTTTATTGCCCGTCATTGCATATGCCTTTAATCCCAGCACTCAGGAGGCAGAGGTAGTATTGCCATGAGTTCAAGGCCACCCTGAGACCACGGAGTGAATTCAAGGTCAGCCTGGGCTAGACTGAGACCCTGCCTCGAAAACAAACCAAATGTATTTGTTTGAGAGCGAATGGGTGTACTAGGTCCTCTAGCCACTGCAGAGGAACTCCAAATGCATGCACATGTGCATCTGGTTTACATGGGCTCTAGGGAGTCCAACTTAGGTCTTTAGGCTTCACAGGCAAGTTTCTTAATTGCTAAGCCATCTCTGCAGCCCCCCCTCCCCCCGCCTTTTCCCCTTGTATCTTCCTGAGTGCTGGGATTAAAGGTGCTCACCACCACGCCCAACAGCTTCTGGATTTTATGTGAAGTCTTGGGATCCACACTCAGGTACAAATGCTTGTGAGGTAAGCATTTATCCCACTGCACTATCTCCCACACATGTGTGCCTGTGTTTTTTTTCTTTTTTTTTTTTTTCTTTTTGTTTTGTTTTTGTTTTTCTATGTAGGGTCTCTCTAGCCCAGGCTGATTTGGAATTCACTACATAGTTCCAGGCTGGTCTTGAACTTGAGGCAATCCTACCTCTACCTCCTGAATGCTAGAAGTAAAGGCATGCACCACCACACCCAGCTCTGACCCTTTTTTTTAAAGTTACACTAATTTACTGAAGTTTTCAGTGAAATCATTTCATGGAAAAATTTTTTTACTCATTTAATAGAGGCAGAAGAGAAAATGGGCACACCAGGGCTTCTAGCCACTGGAAACAAACTCCAGATGCATGCACCGCCTTGTGCCTCTGGCTTTATCTGGATACCAGGGAATTAAACCTGGGTCCCTAAGCCCTGCCACCAAGTACCTTAACCGTTAAGCCATCTCTTCAGCCCCTTCACACACACCCGTTTTTGAACCAGGGTCTCGTGTAGCCCATGCTGGCCTCAAACTGGCAATGTAGCAAAAGATAACTGAACTTCTGATCCTCCAGCTTCTACCTTCCAAGTGCTGCAATTATAGGAATATGACACGATGCCTGATTTTATTTAGCACTTAGGATCAAACCCAGGACTTTTTTTTTTGATGTTTATTCAAGGTAGAGTCTTCCTCTAGCACAGGCTGACTAGAAGTTCAGTATGTAGTCTCAGGGTAGCCTGGAACTCAGCAATCCTACCTCTGCCTCCCAAGTGATGGAATTAAAGGCATGAGCCACCACGCCTGACTTAAACCTAATACTTACTTCATGCTAGGCAAACATTCTACCAACTGGGTTACATTCCCAGCTCAGGCCTGTGTTTCCTATTTATAGTTCATTACCACCACCCAAGCAAAGCATTAGTGCTTTTTTCCCCTGCTCTGTGCTGGCAATAGAATCCAAGCCATTCTGCATGCTAGGCAACTGCTCTATTTTTGAGGGAGGGTTTTGCTCTTGCCCAGGGTGACCTGAAATTCACTGTGAGGTCTCAGGGAGCTCAAACTCACAGTGGTGCTCCTACCTCTGCCTCCTGAGTGCTGGGATTAAAGGTGTGTGCCACATTGCTCAGCTGCAAATGTTTTTTCAATATTACCACTATAATCAATTGTTTGTCTTGTATTATTAAAGAACAAGTTTCCACGAGTTCAAAACCACCCTGAAATGACATAGTGAATTCCAGGTCAGTCTGCGCTAGAGTAAGACCCTACCTCGAAAAACTAAATAAAAAAGAACAACTTCGGCTACAATTTTTTTCCCCTTGAGGCAGGGTCTCATACTAGCGTAGGCTGATGTGAAACTCACTGTATAACCCAGACTGGCCTTAAAATTCAAGGAAATCCTCCTACCTCAGCCTCCCAAGTGCTAGGGTCAAAGGCCTGAATCACCATGCCCAAATAATTTTTTTAAAAGTATTCATTAGAGAGAGAGAATGAAAATGGGCACACCAGGGCCTCCAGGCCATTCAAACTAACTACAGATGTATGTGCCACCTTGTGCATCTGGCTTTACATGGGTACTGGGAATCAAACCCAGATCCTTAGGCTTTGCAGGCAAAAAAGATAAATAAGATAAAATAGAACAAATGCCTTTGCTGAACCATCTCTCCAGCCCTGATTGTTTTGTTTTTCAAAGTAGGGTCTTGCTCTAGCCTAGGTTGACCTGGCATTTATTATGTAGTCTCAGGGTGGCCTCAAATTCAGAGCGATCCTCCTACCTCTGCCTCCCAAGTGCTAGGATTAAAGGCATGCACCACCATGTCAGGCCTCTAAGGGTTTGTTGTTGTTTTGTTATTTTAGACAGGATCTGTCTAGTCACATAGATATAGCTCAGGCTAGCCTGGAACATAGGCTCCTTCTGCTTCTGCCTTACAAATACTGTGATTGTTGCAAGCTGGCCTCATGGCTAGCTTTCATGATTCTTTTTTTTTTTTTTTCTCTTTTAAAGTATTTATTTTATACCTGTACCACACACCATGTCTCAAACATTATACATATAACTCCCAAATAAGATAATGCAAAGACAAGTTTATCTTATTAGAAACAAGATACACCATCTCTTAACAGTCTTCTAACATTACTGCACTTTTTATTTTTTTGACAGCGACAGAGAGAGAGAGGCAGAGAGAATGGGTGTGCCAGGGCTTCCAGCCACTGCAAACGAACACCAGACACGTGCACCCCCTTGTGCATCTGGCTAACGTGGGTCCTGGGGAACCGAGCCTCGAACCAGGGACCTTAGGCTTCACAGGCAAGCGCTTAACCGCTAAGCCATCTCTCCATCCCCATTACTGCACTTTTAACAATGTTACAAAGCATTCAGGAAATGAACTGCAGAACAGTTTTGAAAGACAAATAACCCCCTTAAACGACATAATTGTCCTGAATTATTAGGTATGGATTTTACTAACATCCCTTCTATTAGCGGTTACGATGGAGCTGGGGGGTATTGCGCCTTCTCCAACCTGTAGGGCGAGAAACACCAATAGTGTGGTGGAACTTGTGGCCCTTTCCAAGGCCACGACTCTCCCGGCTGGCCTCCTCCAAAAGTCGGTGCACGCACCTTCCTGTGCTTGTGGACTCATCCACTGGGTGTCAGGATTTCTCCTCATAGCTTTATGGAATGGATCAATGAGGATAACCTCAAAGAATTTTGTTTTATTATTTGAGTGCGACAGACAGAGAAAGAGGCCAGGGACTCCAGCCGCTGCAAACGAACTTCAGATGCACGCGCCCCCTTCTGCATCTTGGGTGGGTCCTGGGTAATCGAGCTTCGAACTGGGCTCCTTGGGCTTCACAGGCGCTTAACTGCTAAGCCATCTCCTCAGCCCCTCAAAGAACGTGTATGTGGCATCTTCAGCAACCCAGTAAGAATTCAGGACTCTCAGAGCCCCATACTGACGTCCGGCTCTCTCAGCGACAGACTCCAGACGGGGCAGCTGCCGAGCACCGTGGAGGACAGGCTTGCGGTAAATTGCACCCTTGGGGACTGGGCGTTTGCGACCACGGCTTCGCACGCCAATCCTGAGCGCGTTCACCTTGCTTGGCGCCCGGTGCAGCGCCCAGAGCGGGCGGTGCGGCCCGCAGCCGGAAGCGCATCGCGTCCCCTGCTTCTTCCACCGCTCCTGCGAGTCCTTGTCCGCGCCCGTGCCGGCTCACGTCTGACGGCTGCCGCCACACAAAGGAAGCAGGATTCCTTTTTTAAATGTTTGCATGTGTGTGTGAGCGTGGTCGTGGCACGGTGTGCATTTGGGGGTCTGAGGACAACTTTAGGGTCCACCTTTGCCGTTTCATCTCATTTGAGGCAGGGTTCCTTTCTGTCTGTTTTTTGGTTTTTGTTTTTGTTTTTCTAGGTAGGGTCACACTCTAGCTCAGGCTGACCTGGAAGTCTTAAGGTGGCCTCAAGGAAATTCTCGTGTCTGTACATCCCTTCTCACTGTCCTATTATGAGATTATAAGAGCCCCCCTCAGGTTACTTTTTGTTTTTCAATGTAGGGCCCTGATCTAGCCTATGCTGACTGACTTGGAATTCACTATGTAGTCTCAGGGTGGCCTCAAACTCATCGCGATCTTCCTACCTCTGACTCCTGAGGGCTGGGATTAAAGGTGTGTGCCACCACTTCTGCACCCTTTTTATTTTTTAAAAAATATTTAGTTTATTTATTTGATAGAAAGAGGCAGAGAGAGAGTGAGCACGCCAGAGCCTCCAGCCACTGCAAATGAACTCCAGATGCATGTGCCACTTCGTGCATCTGGTTTAAGTGGGTACTTGGAAATCCACCCTAGGTCCCTAGGCTTCACAGGCAAGCACCTTAACTCCAGCTCCCTACCCCTATTTTAGTTTTTCAAGATAGAGTCGCTCTAGTCCAGGCTGACGTCAAGCTCATAGCAATCCTCCTTCCTCTGACTCCCAAGTACAGGTATAAAAGTGCACAACCACATCCAGCTGAAACTCATTTCTTTCTGTGGCATATCCATCTGCTCCCACCAGTACTTGCCTATGCAGCACAACCCTGCACAAGCTTTCAGGACACAGGCAGGCAGAACGCAGCAAGCCTCCCACACCAACTGCTTCTATCCCAGTCCCAACAAAGCTCTTTCTTCCCCTTATAAACCAAACCTCACAGTCTATAGTTCTCATTGCCTTCAGGTCTTTCAACTCGACCAGAATGGTCCATCAAGCTGTACTTACAGCAACTCAAGTCGTCTCTTCGGCCAAGGTTACAAATCCTTCTGCATTCCTCTCACAGATCAGTTCCAAAAGTCCAAAGCCACACAGTCAGGTTTCTAGCAGCAATGACCCCACTTGTTGATATCAATATTACTATTGCAGTCATCTTCTCATTGCTGGCACAAAACACCTGATCAAAAGGAGCATATAGTGGGGATCCTAGCTACAGATGACTGGGCTTCTGCGTGAGAATGAAAATACTTAGTAGCAGAGGCCAGTAAGTTGAAAAGGAGACATAAAGGGTGGAGAAAGGAAGGGAGGAGGATACTTAATAGGTTGATATTGTATATATGTAATTACAATGTTTGTAATGGGGAGGTAATATGATTGAGAATGGAATTTCAAACGGGAAAGTGTGGGGGTGGGGAGGGAGGGAATTACCATGGGATATATTTTATAATCATGGAAAATGTTAATAAAAATTAAAAAAAAAAAGGAGCATATAGGGCTGGAGAAATGGCTTAGTGGTTAAGTGCTTGCCTGTGAAGCCTAAGGACCCTGGTTCGAGGCTCGATTCCCCAACACCCACGTTAGCCAGATGCACAAGGTGGCACACATGTCTGGAGTTCATTTGCAGTGGTTGGAGGCCCTGGTGCTCGCTCGCTCACTCTCTCTCTCTCTCTCTCTCTCTCTCTGCCTCTTTCTCTCTCTCTCTCTGTCGCTCTCAAATAAATAAAACAAAAAAAATTTAAAACAAAAAGGAGCTTATGGGAGGAAAGGGTTTATTTGGCTTATAGACAACAAGGGGGAGCTCCATAATGACGGGGGAAAGCATGGCATGAGCAGAAGGTGGACATCACCTCCTGGACAACAGCATCAGGACAGTGCACCAAACACTGGCAAGGGGAAGCTGGCTATACCCATAAGCCCACCCCAACAACACAACTCCTGAAGCAAGGCTCTCATTCCCAAATTGCTATCAGCTGGGAACCCAACATTCAAAACACATGACTTTATGGTGGACACCTAATTGAATCCATCACAGCCTCCAATCCCAGCTCTCAGGAGGACATAGAAGAATTGCACTAAATATGTGTTACACAGTGAGACCTTATCTCCAAAAGACTAAGCCAGCCATAGTGGTACAGGCCTTTAATCCCAGCACTTCAGAGGCAGTGGCAGGAGGATCGCTGTGAGTTTGTAGGCCAGCCTGAGACTACATAGTGAATTCCAGGTCAGCCTGGGCTACAGCAAGACCCTGCCTCAAAAAAAAAAAAAAAAAAAAAAAAGCACAAAAGACAAAGGTGTGTTTGGATCAATTACAGAATATCTAAAATACCTTTTCTTTTTGTTCTGTTTCTACTTTTTTTTATTTTAAAGCCTTCCTTTTTAACTATTTTATTTACTTATTTATTGAAGAGAGAGAGAGAGAATGTGCACTCTAGGGCCTCCAGCCACAGCAAACGAACTCCAGACACATGTGCCACCTTATGCATTTGGCTCACCTGGGGAATCAAATCTGGGTCCTTATGCTTTAGGCAAGCACCTTAACCACTAAGTCATCTCTCCAGCCCTGTTTCTACTTTTTCCAGCCTTGAGTTGATCATTTATTTTCCAGACTCCTCACCAATATCCTTTGAGCACGTGTGGGTATGTGTGTGTTTTTTTGTTTTGCTGCTGTTGTTCTGAGACAGAACCTCTCTATGTAGCCTGGTTGGCTTGGAACCATGAGGCTGACCTCAAACACATAGCAGTTCTCCTACTTCAGTCTCCTGAGGGCTGGGATTACATCGTGCTGGACTATCATCATCCTTTGGAAAAATCATGTGCCACGGACCAGAGAACAACACAGTATCGATCCTCTCATAGCTGCCTGTTTGTTCATTCAGTAGGCAAGAAAGCCAAACCTACGCTTCTAGTTTAGCCTATGGTTATGGGGTTGCAGGTAGGTGGTTGAGCACTGGCCTGGTGTATGTGAGGCTCTGGGTTTGATTCCCAGGACCATGAAAACAATGGTTTAGGTCGGGCGTGGTGGCGCATGCCTTTAATCCCAGCACTCGGGAGGCAGAGGTAGGAGGATTGCTATGAGTTCGAGGCCACCCTGAGACTCCATAGTGAATTCCAGGCCAGCCTGGGCTAGAGTGAGACCCTACCTCGAAAACAAACAAAACAAACAAACAAACAAACAAAAAGCTCTACAGATACAGATCTGTAAATGTAGACAAAGTGGTTGGAACAGAATACCTTTTTTTTTTTTGAGGTAGGGTCTCACTCTAACCCAGGCTGACCTGGAATTCACTGTATAGTCTCAGGCTGACCTCAAACTCATGGCGCTCCTCCTACCTCTGCCTCCTACTTGCTGGGTTTAAAGACACATGCTACCACGCCCAACCAGAATACCTTTTTATTTAAAAAAAAAAAATTCTCTCTCTCTCTCTCTCTCTCTTTTATTTTCAAGGTAAGGTTTCACTGTAGCCCAGGCTGACCTGTAATTCACTATGGAGTCTCAGGCTGGTCTCAAACTCACAGTGATCCTCCTACCTCTGCTTCCTGAATGTTGGGATTAAAGGCATGCGCCACCACGCCTGGCTTATTTCTCTCTTTCTTTTAAATATTTTATTTATTTGTGTGTGAGAGAGAGAGACAATGAGCACGCCAGGGCCTCTAGCCACTACATAAAAACTCCAGACACACATGCCTCCCTTGGTTTACATGGGTCCTGGGGAATTGAACCCGGGTCCTTAGGCTTTGCAAGCCAATGCCATAACTGCTAAGCCATCTCCCCAGTCCCCTCTTTCTTTCTTTCTTTCTTTCTTTCTTTCTTTCTTTCTTTTTTTTTTTTTTAAACCTTTCTGCCTCCCAAGTGCTGGGACTAAAGGTGTATGCCACCAAGCGCTGCTCTTTATTTTATTTTATTTGAGAGAGATAGAAAAAGGCAGAGAGAGAGAATGGGCACACCAGTGCCTTCAGCTGCTGTAAACGAACTCCATACACATGTGCCGCCTTGTGCATCTGGGGATAAGGGAGAGGGAAATGATTGTATCAACACATGATGTGTCCACGCGAAGATTCTACTTAATAAAAAATAAAATAAGGAAAAGAGGAGCCAGGCATGGTGGTGCATGACTTTAATCCCAGCAATGGGAAAGCAAAGGTAGGAGGATCACTGTTAGTTCAAGGCCAGCCTGAGACTACATAGTGAATTTCAAGTCAGCCTGGGCTAGATTGAGACCCTGCCTCAAAAAACTAAAAACAGGGCTGGAGAGATGGCTTAGCAGTTAAGCGCCTGCCTGTGAAGCCTAAGGACCCTGGTTCGAGGCTCGGTTCCCCAGGTCCCACATTAGCCAGATGCACAAGGGGGCGCACGCGTCTGGAGTTTGTTTGCAGAGGCTGGAAGCCCTGGCGCGCCCATTCTCTCTCTCCCCCTCTATCTGTCTTTCTCTCTGTGTCTGTCACTCTCAAATAAATAAATAAATAAAATTTAAAAAACTTAAAAAAAAAAAACTAAAAACAGGGCTGGAGAGATGGCTTAGCGGTTAAGCACTTGCCTGTGAAGCCTAAGGATCTGGGTTCCCAGCACTCGGGAGGCAGAGGTAGGAGGATTGCCGAGAGTTCTAGGCCACCCTGAGAATACATAGTGAATTCCAGGTCAGCCTGAGCTAGAGTGAGACCCTACCTTAGAAAAACCAGAAAAAAACAAAAAAGAAAAAGAAAAGAAAGAAAGAAACAAACAAACAAAATTAAAAAAAAAAAACTAAAAACAAAAGCTGGGGGCTGGAGAGATGGCTTAGTGGTTAAGTGCTTGCCTGTGAAGCCTAAGGATCTGGGTTCTAGGCTCAATTCCTCAGGACCCATGATAGCCAGATGCACAAGGGGGTACATGTGTCAGGAGTTCGTTTGTAGTGGCTGGAAGCCCTGGTGTGCCCATTCTCTGTCTGCCTCTTCCTCTCTCTCTCTGTTGCTCTCAAATAAATAAATAATACAAACAAACAAAAAAGCTGGGCGTGGTGGCACACGCCTTTAATTCCAGCATTCAGGAGGCAGAGGTAGGAGGAGCAATTGCCATGAGTTCGAGGCCACCCTGAGACTACATAGTGAATTCCATGCTAGCCTGGAGACTCTACCTCGAAAAACCAAAAAAAGAAAAAAAAGAGAAAAAAGCTATTTGTATTTATTTATCTTTTAAATATTTATTTATTTACTTGAGAGAATGAGAGAATTGGCTGGGCATGGTGATGCAGCACGTCTTTAATTCCAGCACTTGGGAGGCAGGGGTAGGAGGATCGCCATGAGTTCAAGGCCCACCTGAGACTACATAGTGAATTCCAGGTCAGCGTGGGCCAGAGTGAGAACCTACCTCAAAAAAGAAGGCTGAAGAGATGGCTTAGCGGCTAAGTGCTTGCCTGTGGAGCCTAAGGACCCCGGTTCGAGGCTCGGTTCCCCAGGTCCCATGTTAGCCAGATGCACAAGGGGGCGCACGGTCTGGAGTTTGTTTGCAGTGGCTGGAAGCCCTGGCGTGCCCATTCTCTCCCTCTCCCTCTATCTGTCTTTCTCTCACAGACACAGGTCTGTCGTTCTCAAATAAATAAATAAAAAATGAACAAAAAATATGAAAAAAAAGAAAGAAAAAAAAGGAAAGAAAAAAGAAAGATGGAAGGAATGAAAGAGAGAATGGCCTCCAGACATGTGCACAACTTTGTGTATCTGGCTTTACATGGGTACTGGGAAATCAAATGAGGACCATTAAGCTTCACAAGCCAATGCCTTTAACTGCTGAGCCATCTCTCCAGCCCCCAAAGCTACTTAAAATAAATTGTGTGTGTGTGTGTGTGTGTGTGTGTGTGTGTATGGGCCTGCCAGGATCTCTCAACCCTGCTGAGATCCTTGCTGGGGAATTGAACCCAGGCTGGTAGGCTTTGCAAGCAAGCACCTATAGTTACTGAGCCATACCCTAAGCCCCACAAAATTACTTTTAATACTCTGGGTGAGGGATGTCTCACGGGAATTAAAAAAAAAAAAAAAAAAAAAAAAACATTAGGAAACAGTAATCTCTTGCTATCACTGCCCAAAGAGAGACTACTGGAGGGGAAGGAAGCACAAAAGAGCCTTACTACAGACAGGGTAAAGGAATGCCACTGGTGTTGCTCCTGAGTCGTAGAGAGAAATGTGAGCATGCTGGGACACAGAAATGTGAACATGCTGGGACTAGCTGCTTCCAGCAATTCAGGCCAAAGACAAGAGGGCTGGGTACCAAATCACAAGCCTAGTTCCTTCTCATCCTTCTCATTTGATTTTCTTTTTCTGCTTCTGCTGTCCATCTCTGCGTTCCTGGAGGTAGAGATGATGACCCACTCTGCTTGCTGGTTGGCAGCAGAAAACCCATCATCTTGGTATTTTCCCTTAAGCAAGTGGTTCTGCTTTTGAATAAACTTGTGGCTAGTGAGGTCATACCAGTTACCACCAGGGAGTATGCTAGAAGTGTGTGTGTAAATTTTTAAAATTTTGGGCTGGAGGGATGGCTTAGCAGCACTTGCCTACAAAGCCAAAAGACCCAGGTTCGAATCCCTGGTACAGAGCAAGATCAAAGGCGTGCACATGCATGCGTGCGTGTGTATCCTGCCAGGATCTCTTGCCCCTGCTGAGTTCTGAGTGATTTCTCCAGTTGTCCACTCCCACCTTAAAACTTAGAAGTGTTTTTAGTTTTCAGGTAGCATGGGTAGCTGGTTTGGGATGAATAGACAGTTTGGATCTGTGTGATAGAAGGTCTGGATTCTGGAGTATGCAGTTTTAGGCCTACCAATAAGGAACTGGGTTTTTCAAAAATTGGATGATTGCAGAGACTCTGCTCCTTGTTTCCATTTGTTTTGTTTTAAGGTATTTTCCCATAAATATTTTGTTCTGTTTTAGTGGATGATGATTATAAATCTTATTAGAAGCCGGGTGTGGTGGCACACACCTTTAATCCCATTACTAGGAGGCAGAGGTAGGAGTTTCACAGTGAGTTCAAGGATACTCTGAGAGTACATAGTGAACTCCAAGTCAACCTGGGCTAGAGCAAGACCCTTCCTCAAAAAACAAAACAAACAAAAAAGGCTGGAGAGACACAAAATGGCCTGGATATCTATGATCTCACAGCGCCTGACACTACCTACACAAGACCATCAGAAGAGGAGGAAAAGATCATGACATCAAAATAAAAGAAAGACTGATTGAGATGGGGAGGGGATATGATGGAGAATGGAGTTCCAAAGGGGAAAGTGGGGGGAGGGAGGGTATTATTATGGGATTTTTTTATAATCATGGAAGTTGTCAATAAAAATTTGAAATAAAAAAAAGGCAGGAGAGACTGTTTAGTGGTTATGGCATTTACCTGCGAAGCCAAAGGACTAGGTTCAGTTTCCCAGTATCCATGTAAGCCAGATGCACAAGGTGGCACATGTGTTTGGAGTTCATTTGCAACAGCTGGACGTCCTAGCATGCCCATTTTCTCTCTCTTTCTCTCCCCTCTCCGCCTCTACCTCAAATAAATAAATAAATAAATATAAGATATATTTTTTAAAAAGCTGTGTGGTGGCATATACCTTTAATCCCAGCACTTGGGAGGCAGAGGTTGGAGGATCACCATGAGTTAAAGACCACCCTGAGACTACATAGTAAATTCCAGGTCAGCCTGGGCCTACCCTACTTTAAAAAAACAAATTATATATATGTATGTATATATTTGTGTGTGTGTGTGTATTTATTTGCAGAAGAGAGTATGGGCATGTAGTGGTTTTATTCAGGTGTCCCCCATAAATTTAGGTGTTCTGAATGCTAGGTTCCCAGCTGATGGAGATTTGGGAATTAACGCCTCCTAGAGGTGGTGGATTGTTGGGGGTGGGCTTATGGGTGTTATAGCCAGCGTCCCCTTACCAGTGTTTGGTACACTCTCCTGTTGTCCATCTGATGTGGGCCAGGGGGTGATGTTCATTCTCTGCTTATGCTATCGTTTTTCCCTGCCATTGAGTCTGTAAGCCAAAATAAACCTCCCCGCCCCAAAGCTGCTCTTGACTGCAACAGGGCACCAGGACCTCTTGCTGCCTCAAATGAATTCCAGTTCCTTGTGCCAGTTTGTGCATCAGGCTTTATGTGTGTACTGGGGAATTGAACCTGCAAGCAATTGCCTTTGACTGGTGAGCCATCTATTCAGCCTTGTACATTCTTCTTCTTTTTTTTTTTTTTTTTTCCGAGGTAGGGTCTCACACTAGCTCAGGCTGGCCTGGAATTCACTATGGAGTCTCAGGGTGGCCTCGAACTCACAGCAATCCTCCTACCTCTGCCTCCCAAGTGCTGGGATTAAAAGCATGCACCACCACGCCCGGTTCTGTACATTCTTCTTTACCTTGCTTAATGTCACTGGAAATCTTGGGGCTTGCCAATGATGATAGCAAGAAAGCCTGGTTAAGAACATACAGAGTCAGTGCATCAAGGATTACAGTCTTGGGACTGAAGAGATCACTTAGTGGTTAAGAAATTTGCCTTCAAAGCCAAAGGACTCAGGTTTGATTCCCTAGAACCCACATAAGCTAGATGCACAAGGTGGCATATGTGTCTGGAGTTCGTTTGCAGCGGCCAGAGGCCCTGGTACCCCCATTCTCTCTCAAATAAATAAATAATAATTTAAAAAAAAAAGAATTACAGTCTTGGATTTTTTTCTTTTGTTGTATTATATTTGACAGTGTCTCACGTGGTGCAGGTTGGTATAACACTTGTTAGGTAGTCAAGAATGGCTCCTGTTCCTTCTGCCTGAACCTCCTAAATAGGCATGAGCCAACACACCAAGTTCTGAATTCGGAAATTCTTGAGCCTTTGCATCCTAAGTAGACAAGGGTATTTATATCCTGTCATGTTTCAAAGGAGGCACATGTGTATAAAGGTCCATCCTCAAAGTATTTGCATATCTAGTGTGTGAGCCGAACAGTACTAGTCAGTTTGTATTCCTCTGAGTTTATTTTTGTTTCTACAGGAGGATTTTCCCCCCCATGGTGGGGTTTCACTCTAGCTCAGGCTGTCCTCGGAATTCACTATGTAGTTTTAGGGGGCCATTGAACTTTTAGCGCTCCTCCTACCTCTGCTTCCCACGTGCTGGGATTAAAGGCGTGCGCCACCAACCCCGGTTTATATTTTAGTATAATTAATAATATGATTTTAATATGGCCTGAGTACATGGAGTTCTTGGTGTGACAGCGCATATTATTTTTAGCGTGTAGATCTGGGTGGGCGCGTTATAAACTCAGTGTTCCTATCCTGTGTCCTAGAAGTCTAGAGTCCACATCTGTGTATCTCAGTTTGCAGATCCCACAACCATCGCATCGCATCATTCTGGAAAGAATGGTGAGTGTGGGGACACACCCGCCTCACAGCAAGCCCCACAGGACCAGCAAAACCCAAGATCTCAGCTGGGTGTGGTGGCTCACACCTGTAATTCTAGCAGAGGAAGGAGGATCCCCGTGAGCTTGGGAACAGGTGCGTTACAGGGTGAGTTCCAGGTCAACCTGGGCTAGAGTGAGATCCTGCTTCCACAATACACCAAAAAATAGATAAGTAAATAAATAATAAATTAACAACAACAACAAAACCCGCTGTGTCCGCTGCAGCCAAACTCAAGCCCCACGTGCCCGGCTTGCAAACCCTGAGCCCTGCGGTGCAAGCCGGTCTCTCCGGCGCCCCCCGGTGGCCCCGCAGGGCAGCGCGCACAGAACGAGGGGGCGGGGCCGGAGGCGGAGGAAGTGAGGTCACTTCCGGGCTGGGTGTTTGTTTGGACTGGAGAAGGGAGGCGGCGGGCGAAGCGCACGTCGAGCTGGGGAGCGGCGCTGCCTGTGGAGATCCGCGGAGGCCGACAGGACTCGTGGGCTGCCGTCCCCGCTGCCGTGCACTGGGTGAGGAGGTCCGCTCAGGCGGAGCAGCGAGACGGGGGCGGCGAGCCTCGGCGGTGGCCCGAGGGGTCCTTTGCAGGGCCCCTCACTGCCGGCCACCGAGCGCCGTTTGACCTCCCCTGGTTCCTCGCTTTCTTGCCACCCAGCCTGAGCATGAGCTGGGGCAGGCTCCATCTCTCTTTCTCCTCTTTTTTTTCTTTGAGAAATGGCCGTCGCTGCTTATTTATTTATTTAATTTCTCCTCGTTTTGGCATTAGCATTTCGCTCTCGCAGCCCTGTCTATCCGGGGTTTCGGAGGCGCGCGAGTGCTGCCGGGATCGCACTTTTCTCTGCGCTGCTCGGCCTCTGTCTTTCCGCAGCCACCCCCCTTACTTGGTCCTGTACCTTTCCCCTGCCCCCCGCCGCCGCCGCGGCAACAAAGCTCATTGTTTCTACCCACTTTACGCCTGCGCGTCGCCACGCGCAGCCCCTGCTAGCTGCGCGTGCGCGCTGCTGCCAAATGCTGGGGTTTGGGGCGAAAAGGGGCGGAGGGACTGGCAGGCTGGCGGAGTCCTAGGGGAGCGCTCTTAACGGTCGAACGGCCACTATCGTTTCAACCTCTTTCTGCCATCTCCTATTTCTTCACCATCCCTACCCCTAATTTTAAGTTCGACTGTATCACGTGCTCCAGGTCGGCGGATCTTGGGGGCGGGGAGGTGATGGTGCTGGGATGCCACACACCTGGAGGGTTTCGATCGAGATGAACTTGAAGCTCCTTCCAGTTGATATTCTTTGATGCCGGTCCTCTTACCTTTCAGTAATATTGTATCCTTATTCTTTCCCATCACCGCCACCAAAAAAGTGGGGGGAGGTGGGAAAGGTTTTTCGTGAAGTTAGTTTTTAAAAACATTTGTTGCAGCAGCCGGCGGTAATTTTCTAATGGTTACTAGAAGGTGCTTGTCTAGCTACCCATTGTCTTGGATTTTTGCAGCCCCGTATCTCAGAGAAACTTAGCCTAGTTTGTCTTGGGAGAAGCTCTAACAGCTGACATATTTTGATGCTTATTTCAGCAAATGAACATTTTGCATGTGTTGGCTGAATGTTTCTGGTGCCATGGTTGGCATTTTTAAAAAATAAATCTCATTTTAGCAGTTGGTCAGGTGTTAGCTATGTTTCCTTTAAGTAGCCTTTGAAATTTCATCTGTTGTAGGTTGTATTTTCAAATAGAAAAAGGGTCTCTGGTTTGTGAATGACAGGATACTAGGAACAGTTTCTGTGTTACTTGTGACCTTGAACAAGACTATTCTCACAAATACACAAAGATAATTTAAAAATATATATACATATGTATACATACATATATATATACATGTGTGTATATATACACATGTATGTATATATACACACATCCCCTGTTTATGTGTTTCTTTAGGGAATGGGGGTAATGGCGATTCACTGTAATGGTTAAAGACTGCATATTGCTCCTTGAGAACTCAGTTGAGGTAGGTAATTTCCACCCTCTTTGGGATGGAATAAGTTGGTAGCAGGCAATAAATCTTAGTGTATAATATTATGACCCTAGAGAGATGCTTCAGTTTTAATGAAAATTATAGAATGTCTGCTGTTAATACAATTTAGTGGATTTTGTGTGAAATTAAAGAAGGCGATGTAGTTTTTAAAACTTTCTGTACATGGACACTGTTTTGTAACATTTCAAATTAGGAAAACTGGTGAACTAGAGCTAGTTTTTTTTTTTTTTACTTATCTATGTTAAAAGTTGGGGGAAACTTGTTAATTTAAATTTTTTTTACTTAATAAATAACATTATTTAATGTCAGGCATTGTTCTAAATATTTTTTTTAAACTAATTTAGGGCTGGAGAGATGGCTTAACAGTTAAGGCGCTTGCCTACAAAGGCAAAGGACAGAGGTAAAACTTCCCAGGACCCACTTAAGCTAGATATACAAGGTGGAGCATGCATGTGGATTTTGTTTGTAGCAGTTGGAGGTCCTGATGTGCTCATTCTATGTCCCTTTCTCTCTCAAAGTAAATTAAAAAAAACTAATTTAGCCTGGGGTGGTGGCTCACACCTCTAATCTGGGGAAGCTGAGGTAGGAGGATTGCCATGAGTTTGAGGCTAGTCTTGGTTGTAAATACTGAGTACCAGGGCTACAGTGTGAGTTGTCTCTATTTTTTTTTCCTTTTCCTTAGTATTCTTTTACATTTTTTATTTTATTTATTTGAGAGAGAATGGGTGCACCAGAGCCTTTAACCACTGTAAATGAACTCAAGACACAAGCACCATCCTGTGCATCTAGCTTACATGGGTCCTGGGGAATGGAATCTGAGTCCTTCGCCTTTGCAGGCTAGTACTTTAACCAATAAGCCATCTCTCCGGCCCATTTCTTTTCCTGGCCTACTGCCAAGATTCATTTCTCAAGTTGCTTGTGTAAGCCAGACACCTGGTGTGCTTGCTTATACACACATGCAAACAAATGTTTAAAAATTAAAAGGGGGCTAGAAAGATGGCTTTTTATGCAAATGCCTTTAACCACCAAGACAAATCCCCAGACCCCCCCTCCCTTTTTTTTTTTTTCTTTCCTGAGGTAGGGTTCTGCTCTAGCCCAGGCTGACCTGGAATTGACTGTAGTCCTAGGCAGGCCTCGAACTTAGAGCTCTGCTTTCCACCTGCTGGGATTAGAGGTGTGTGTCATCATGCATGGCTAGAGCTTTGATTTTATTCATTCGTTTATATATTTATTTATTTATTAAAAGGTAAGGTCTTGTTGTAGCTCAGGTTGACCTGGAATTCCTTATGTAGTTTCACTGTGGCCTCAAACTCATGGTGATTCTCCTACCTCTGCCTCCCAAGTGCTGGGATTAAAGGTGCATGCACCACCATGCCTGGCTTAAAAAATATTTTATTTTGAGAGAGAGAGACAGACAGACAGACACAGAAGCGGATAGTGAATGGGTGGGCACACCAAGGGCTTTAGTCACTGTAAATGAACTCCAGATGCATGCACCACCTTGTGTATTTGGCTTTATGTGGGTCCTGGGGAATCAGAACTTGGGGTCCTTAGGTTTTGCAGGCAAATGCCTTAACTACTGAGCCTTCCCTTCAGCCCCTATGTACTTTTACTACCCATTGTTACATATAAAAATACTGAAGACTCCAGCTGGACAAATGGCTCAGCAGTTAAGGGGCTTGCCTGGGAAGCCTAAGGATCTGTGTCCCATTTCCCAGGACCCACATAAACAATATGCACAAGGTAGAGCATGCATCTGGAGTTTGTTTTCAGTGGCTATAGGCCCTGGTGTACCATTTACATGTTTTTTTTTCTCTCTATGCCTCTTTAGCTCTCTCAAATAAAAAAATAAAATAAAATACTGAGACTCAGGTTAAATAACATCAACACAGCTAGTAAGAATAAGGCAGTCGGTTTACTAGCAGCAACCATTTTTTTCTTTTGAGACAGGGTCTTGTTATGTTGCAAAGGCTGACATGGTGTTGATCTCCAGATCTTTGTGCCTCAGCCTCTTGAAGGCTGAGATTGTACTCACTGTATTGGCTATTAAGATGCTTTTATTATCATCACTCTATCAAACATTAAAACAAAGTATTTAGTACTCCTCACGCAAACTTCTGAGTAGAAAAGAGAAACTAATGGAATTTAAAATTTTTTTTGTATATTATTAATTTGGTTTTTCGAGATAGAGCCTCGAACCCACAGCAGTCTTCCTATTTCTGCCTCCCAAGTGTTGGGATTAAAGGCGTACACCACCATGCCTGGCCTATTTGCTTTTTGAGACTGTCTCATTTCTTAGCTTGTGCTGGTCTGGAGTTTGCTATGTGGTCCAGACTTGCCTTAAGCTCATGGCAATCTTGCCTCAGCCTCTTGAATGTTGGGATTACAGGATGTCCTATCATGGTGAGTGTTTTTTGTTTTTTTTTTTAATTTAAGACTTGCTGTGTGGGCTAAATGGGGTCTATTTTACTATTTTAGAGAATGTTCCATGTGTTACTGAGAAGAAAGTATTCTGTATCTGTTGGATGGACATTATTCTGTGTCTGTTAAGTCCATATGATCTATGGTATAAGGTTTCTTTTTTTTTTTTCTTAATATTTTGTATGAGAAAGAAAATAGGTATGGCCAGGGCCTCTCATCACTGCAAACTCCAGACACATGTGTCACCTTGTGCAATTGGCTTATGTGGATACTGGTAATCAAACCTGGATCGTTTGGCTTTACTGACAAGAACTTTAACCACTAAGCCATCTCTTCAGGCGCCCTCCCCCCTTTTTTTTCAAAGTAGAGTCTCACTGTAGCCCAGGCTGACTTGAAACTCAACAATGATCCTCTTACCTCTATCTCCTGATTACTGGGATTAAAGGCATGTACCACCATGCAGGTGATTTATAGGTTCTGTGTGGGGGCTGAATTAACCAGCCACAATGCCAGGGTCATGTTTAATTCTTCCATGAATCTTAATTTTAAGAAAGAATTTCTGCCTAGGGAGGGACTCAGGTGATTTATGGAAAAATAAATCTAGGGAGCTCCTTTAGGCAACAAGAGAGAAGGAGAAGCCAAATCCTTTTTTGACCTACAGCAAAGTGGAGACTGCACAGACAGGTTCATGGACATTCCTCACTTTAGTTTCTGGGGCCAGTCACCCTGAACTCCCTCAAAGGCCCCTGTGAAGAAGAGGAAGGATTGCTGTGATGAACCAGTCTGGCTTCTTGGAGCTGAGAGTGTGGTTGTCAGGTGTGAAAGTTGGGAAACTTTTCTCCAGTGGGCCTATGTAAGGGACCTAGAAAGTACATTGGTAGAGTGCAGGAAGATAGTCCTGGAAGGAAACATTGGGAAAAATACAATAAAAGCAAGGTGGTGGGGAAAGTGGGCACTGAGTAAAATTGGGCTCTTCAAGGTTCCTGATCTTGTAGACTTTCAGGCCTTGGAGGGCCATCCAGGGGACCCAGGTAGGAGTTAAATTTTCATGGGACCATCTGAGTGTGAGCTGACTATAAGCAAGAGGAGATAAAGTAAAATAGCAACTGTATACAAAGTCTAAAATTGAGTTACTATTACCAGAAACAATTGGCATATTTCTAAAGCTAATCATCTAATGACATGATGACGTCTGGATGGTCTATACCTGTTCTTGTAGGTCTTCTAAAGTAGATGGGAGAGACATTACTAGAATTGTCAATAATACATAACCTTCAGATGTCAGTCTGAATAAGTACTTTACTTCCTATACTTTTATTTCTGAGTGCTTAAGACCAAGTAAGTAGCCAAAATTTCCCTACCTTTCCCCCCACCACTCCCCCCCCCCCCCAGTGTATGTGTGTAAATGTAAAAATTTATGGTCAATTGCAGTTCTTTAGGAGAGACTTTTGGGGGACCTAGGAAGGAGCTCTGTGGTTCAGCATTTGTGTCATTTGCTAGGGTAAGTCAGGACCATGCTGACCATGTGGCTTCCCTTGGAAACATTCCTCTGTTGTGACTCTCCTCTTGTAGACTACACTGGTTTGGACTTCATTCTCTGAGCCTGCATGATCTTTCAGATCAAGAGAATAGGTGACTTATCAAAGTTGTAGGACACACTAGAATTGTCCCATCATCTCCTATCAAGTCTTGAACTTCTGATTGTCTTGCCTCCAGGCTCCTGAGTAGCTCGGATTACAAGTGTATGCTGCTAACCTTGGCTAGCTGTCATCTTAAATAGTACATTGACAAAGGAAAGAAAACTGGTTTTCTACAACAGTGAAAGTCAGAATAATTTAATACAGGTTATTGACTAAAAGGACAAAATTTGAAGAATTTGGTTCCAACTTAAGTTTTTATTCAAGTATGAATGCAAATGACATTTTGGGGCTAGGAAGATGGCTCAGCTATTCAAAGCACTTGCTTGCAAAGTGTTCTGGCCTTGGTTCAATTCTCTAGCCACTCACTTAAAGCCAGATGGGCATTTGTTTGCAGCAGCAAGAGACCCTGGCCTACCCATACAGACACACAAACACGTGAATAAATTAGAAACATAAAATGGAGCCAAACAGAATAGCTCAGTGTTACATTGCTTACCTAGCATTTAGGAAGCCCTGAATGTGATCTAGTATCATAAAAATAAAATAAAAATAAATGAATTGGTTGGTGATATATGGAGTGTGTGTGTTTTGAGGCAGGGTCTTACTGTAGACCAGGCAGACCTAGAACTTGAACTCAGTCCTATCTCAGCCTCCATAATGCTGATATTACAGGCATGTGTCCCCATTCCTGGTTTAAAGTGTCTTTTTGTTAAAGTTATTTATGTATTTGAGAGAGACAGAATGAGTACTCCAGGGCTGCAAAGGTACTACAGAGGCATATGCCATTTTGTGCATCTGGCTTTATGTGGGTACTGGGGAATTGAACTTGGGCCACTAGCCTTTATAAGGAAGCACCCCAGGCCTAGAGTATTTTTATTTATTGTGTGTGGTGTTTTTTTTTTTTTTCTTATTGTTTTTTTTTTTTTTTTTTTTTTTTTTTTTTTTTTTTTTGCTTCACTCTAGTCAAGGCTGAACTGGAACTATGTAGCTCCAGGCTGGCCTCAAACTCACAGTGATTCTCCTACCTCAGTCTCCTCCTGAGTGCTGGGATTAAAAGCATGCACCACCATGCCTCATGGGACTGTTGTTATCCCCCCCCCCGGTTTTTCGAGGTAGGGTCTGTCTCTAGCCCAGGCTGACCTGGAATTCACTATGTAGTCTCAGGGTGTCCTCGAACTCACGGTGATCCTCCCTTCCTCTTTGGCTCCAGAGTGCTCAGATTAAAGGTGTGTGCCATCATACCAGGCTTAGAACTATATATTTTTAAAATTATTTATTTGTAAGCAGAGAGAATAGGCACACCAGGGCTTCTTTCACTGCAAACAAACAGTTGCTTATGCCACTTTGTGCATCTGGCTTTACATGGGTACTGGGGAATTGATCCTGGGTTGTTAGGCTAAGCGTTGTATTTGCAAACAGAAAGAAGAGAGGCAGACAGAGTGGGTGCTCCAGGACCTCCAACCACTGTAAATGAATCTCTCCAGCCCTGTATTTTTATTTTTATTTATTTATTTTGTTTTTTTCGTGGTAGGGTCTCACTCTAGCTCAGGCTGACCTGAAATTCACTATGAAGTCTCAGGGTGGCTTCAAACTCATGGCGATCCTCCTACCTCTGCCTCCTGATTGCTGGGATTAAAGGTGTGCGCCACCATGCTTGCCTTTTTAAAAAATTATTATTATTATATTTTTGCTTACTTAATTGCAAGAATGAGAATGGGTAGACCAGGGCTTCTAACCACTGCAGTCAAACTCCAGATGCATGTGCCACTTTGTGCATCTGGTTTTACATGGTTACTGGGGAATTGCACCCGGGTAGTTAGGTAGCAGGCAAGTGACTTAACTGCTAAGCCATCTCTCCAGCCCTCAACTGTTTCTTAAACATAAAGATCACTTGGGCAAAAAATAGGAAGCTTTCTAGTTAACATGCTGTGTCTTGTAGCACCTAACTATGATGCTGATCTTACAATAGATGCTTAGCAAGAAATGGAAAAATGACTATATTAACTGTGGCTGCTTCTTTAAAGGTTAAAAACGACAACTGACTCCAACCATGAAAGATCCAAGTCGCAGCAGTACCAGCCCAAGCATCATCAATGAAGACGTCATTATTAATGGTCATTCTCATGAAGACGATAATCCATTTGCAGAGTACATGTGGATGGAAAATGAAGAGGAATTCAACAGACAAGTTAGTTTTGTCTGCCAATATGTTCTTTTTTATATCATCATTATGGCCCTCAACTGATACATATGCTCGGACCTGAAATTTGTTCATCTGGTCCAAGTCTGTGGATTGGTGGGCTGCCACTCCTCTCTTTTATTTGGCTGCTAATTACGACTAGACTGAACTGCTTGTTGATGTTAGTTGGGCAGCTTGTTTCAAGGTCCCACCCTACAAGCATGCGTCACCTTGTGCATCTGGCTCACATGGGTACTGGGGAATCAAACCTGGGTCCTTAGGCTTCATAGGCAATCACTGTAATGACTAGTCCATCTTTCCAGACCCGTGTTTTTTTGTTTTTTGTTTTTTTTTTCATTATTGTTTTTTGTTTTTTTGAGGTTGGGTCTCCCCCTAGACCAGGCTGATCTGAAATTTACTACATGTACACTCAGAGTGGCCTTGAACTCATAGCAATCCTCCTGCCTCTGCCTCCTGATTGCTGGGATTAAAGCCATGCATGTGCCACCACGCCTGGTGCTGTGTGTGTGTGGGTATTTTTTTGAAGCAGGGCCTCACTCTAGCCAGGCTGACTAGTAACTGTAACTCAGGCTGGCAGCAAACTCACAGCATCCCTCCTGTTAGCCTCCCAAGTTCTGGGATTAAAGGCATTTGCCACTACACCTGGCACATTATAGTGTTAAATGACTTGGTTCAAGATGCTTTAAGCCATACCTACTGATGTCTTTTTTTTTTAACTTTATTTATTGGCATCTGGCTTACGTGGGTCCTGGGGAATTTAACCAGGATCCTTTGGCTTTGCAGGCAAACGCCTTAACTGCTAAACCTCTCCAGGCCCTTCCCCCAGTAATGTCTTACCAAGTTTGCTATAATTATTCCTTGTTTGTTTACTATAAATCTAGATAGAAGAGGAATTGTGGGAAGAAGAATTTATTGAACGCTGTTTCCAAGAAATGCTGGAGGAGGAAGAAGAACACGAGTGGTTTATTCCAGCTCGAGATCTCCCACAAACTATGGACCAAATCCAAGACCAATTTAATGACCTTGTTATCAGTGATGGCTCCTCTCTGGAAGATCTTGTGGTAAAAGTTATTTTTCATCTTTTTAATTCTTAGCTCAACTTTCCCAACTGCCATCTATTTAAGAAGAGTGTACATGTCCTGTAAAACTGTGCTGCTTTTAAGAGTGGAAGCAGAAGCCTCTCAGTCTCACTTAGGATGAGGAGTGACTTCTGGCAACACCAGGGACTCTTTGACCACCGACACACACTTCTTTCTTTCTTTTTTTTTTTTTTTTTTTTTTTTTTTTTGAGGTAGGGTCTCACTCCAGCACAGGCTGACCTGGAATTCACTATGTAGTCTCAGGCTGGCCTTGAACTCACAGTGGTTTTCCTGCAGCTCTCTGCCTCCCAAGTTCAGGGATTAAAGGTGTGTGCTACTACACCAGGCCCCAAGTTTTCATAGATACTTGAGATCATGCTTTTTTTTAATATTTCATTTTTTATTTTTATTTATTTAGAGAGAGATAGAAATAGGCAGGTATAGAGAGAATGGACATGCCAGGGCCTCCAGCCACTGCAAACAAACTACAAAATGCATGCATCCCCTTGTGTATCTAGTTTACGTGGGTCCTGGGGAGTTGAACCTGGGTCCTTTGGCTTTGCAGGCAAGTGTCTTGACCACTAAACCATCCTTCCAGCCCATTTTTATGTACTCTTGGTAAAAGGAGGACACAAATACAGGGTGTGCTTGCCCATGCCTTTAATCTCTTCTGGAGACTGCTGCTATAAAATACATCTGGAATGCTTTTTAAAAACTTTTATACCTCCAGGCATAGTGGCTTGTGCCTATAATCCCAGTATTCAGGAAGCAGAGGGAGGAAGCCAGCCTGAGCTACAGAGTGAGTTCCAGGTCACCCTGAGTTACAGTGATATTTTACCTCTTACAAAGAAGACCTTGGTGTGGTTGCACACACTACAGAGTGAGATCCAGGACAGTCTGGGCCAGAGTGAGACCCTACCTCAAAGCAAACAAAAGAAAACACAAACTTAGATTTACATTCTTATTCATCTTTTTAAAAAATATTTTATTTATTTAAATATTAGAGAGAGAGGGAGAGAATGGGTGCACCAGGTCCTTCAGCCATTGCAAATGAACTCCAGATACGAGTTTCCCCTTGTGCATCTGGCTAACATGGGTCTTGGGGAATTGAACCTGGGTCCCTTGGCTTTTCAGGCAAATGCCTTAACCAATAAGCCTTCCCTTCAACCCTTCTTATTCACCTTTTTTCCCCCATATGTATATGTAGTATTTATTTTTAAATGTTTTATTTAGTTATTTCAAGAGAGAAAGGCAGGTAGAATGGGCATGGCAGGGCCTTCAGCACACGAACTCCAGACATGTTCCACCTTGTTCATCAGGCTTATGTGGGTTCTGGGGAATTGAACCTGGGTCCTTAGGCTTCATAGGCAAGCACTTTAAGCAATCCCCCAGCCCCTGTAATAGATTTTGATCATATTCACCACCACACCTTTCTTAGCTCATTCCCATTGAAGCCTTTCTTTCCAACAAGTCTCCATTCTTTTGTTTTGTTTTTTGTGGTAGGTTCTCCCTGTCGTCCAGGCTGGCCTGGAATTCACTATGTGGCCTCACTCATAGTGACCCTCCTACCTCTGCCTCCCAAATGCTGGGATTAAAGATGTGCACCACCATGCCTGCTGAGAATCAGTTTTCTAGGCATGTTTTTGTTTGTTTGGATTTTTTTTTTTTTTTTTTTTTTTTTTTTTTGAGGTAGGGTCTCACTCTAGCACAGGCTGACCTGGAATTCACTCTGTATTTTCGAACCCATGGCAATCCTCCTACCTCTGCCTCCCAAGTGCTGGGATTAAAGGTATACGCCACCATACCTGGCTGGATTTGTTTTTTTTTGAGGTGGTGGGGGTCTCACTTTAGCTCAAGTTGACCTGAAACTCATTCCATAGCCCAGGCTGGCTTCCTCCCTCAGTTACCTGAATGCTGGGATTATAGGTATGAACCACAATTTCTGGAGGTATGTGAATTTTCTGTAAAGCATTCTAGCAGTTGTATTATAGTCATTATGCTCTCAGGCATTTAGAAACTATCCTGCTGCTAAAGGACTATATGGATAACCCCTGAATTTACGTTCTATTATAGTTTTTGTTGCAATAAAAGTGACCCAGTTGAGTAATAGTATTATCTTAGAAGTCTGGGGCTAGGGCTGGAGAGTTAAAGCACTTGCCTGCAAAGCCAAAGTACTCAGGTTAAGCTCCCTAGGACCCATGTAAACCAGATGCCTAAGGAGGCACATGCATCTGGGGTTTGTTTGCAGTGGCTGGAAGCCCTGGCATGCCCATTGTGTGTCTCTACCTGTCTATTTCTCTCTCTCAAATAAAGAAAAATAAAATTTAAAAAAAAATGTCTGGGCCTGGAGAGATGGTATAGCAGTTAAAGGCACTTCCTAAAGCCAAAGGACCCATGTAAGCCAGATGTACAAAGTGGTACATGCCTCTGGAGTTTGAAAATAAAAACAAACAAAACACATCTGTATTTAAAAAGCCCGGCATGGGGAAAAAAAAAAAAAAAAGCCCGGCATGGTGGCACACACCTTTAGCTCCAACCCTGGGGGGCAGAGGTAGGATCACCATGAGGCTGCATAGTGAATTCCAGGTGAGCTAGAGTGAGACCTATTGGGGGGGGGGTCGTTCTGCCTGGCTGCTGGTGGCACCTGCCTTTAATCCCAGCTCTCAGGGAGACAGAGGAAGGATGACCACTGTGAGGCAAGTTTGACATTATATAGTGAATTCCAGGTCAGCCTGGCCTAAAGTGGAATCTACCTTGGGGGTGGAGGAAGTCTGTTGGGCTAAAGAGATGACTCATTGAGTAAAGGCACCTGTTTTCAAAGCATAATGGCCCAGGGGTTCAATTTCCCCATTACCCTGGTAAAGCCATGTGTGTAGAGTGGTGCAAGCATCTGGGGTTACTTTGCAGTGGCAAGAGGCCCACGGGTGCCTATTTTCTCTCTCCCCCCGCTTACAAATAAATAAAAATACTAATATATACACACACACACACACACACACACACACACATGTATGTGTGTGTGCATGTATATATATGATTAAATGAACTGGAGAGATGGCTTTAGCAGTTAAGGTTTGTGCTGCATACAAAGTCTATTGGAGCCAGGCATAGTGATGGAACACACCTTTAATCCCAACACTTGGGAGGCAGAGGTAGGAGGATCACGGTGAATTTGAGGCCACTATGAGACTCCATAGTTAATTCCAGGTCACCCTGGGCTAGAGACACCACCTTAAAAAAACAAAAAAACAAAACAAAACAAAATGTCTGTTGGGCCTAGGTATGATGACACACTCATTTGGGAAGCTGATGTAGAATTGATATGAGTTGGAGGACAGCCTGGACTATAGAGTGAGTTCCAGTTTAGCCCAGGCTAGAGTGGGGGTGTGGGGGGGGAATCTGGATATACTGTGTTAGCCACCCTGAGACTACATAGTGAATTCCAGGTCAGCCTGTGTTAGTCATGTCACAAATAATCCTGATTATTTTGAATAAAGTCCTTTATATCAGTCCATAACTCAGAAACTGGCTTGATTCAGACTATTTGAGCTTACTTTAATTCATTCTTAAACTTCTCTCTCTGCCCAAAACTGGAATTCTCCTGGGCACCGTGGTTCACACCTTTAATTGCAGAACTCAGAAGGCCAAAGTAGAAGGATCACTATGAATTCCAGGTCAGCCTGGTCTTCAGTGAAACCATACCAGGAAGAAAGTCAACAACAAAAAAAGAGGCAGCTTTTTGGACTGGAGAGATGGCTTAGTGGTTAAGCGCTTGCCTGTGAAGCCTAAGGACCCAGGTTCGAGGATTGATTCCCCAGGACCCACGTTAGCCAGATACACAAAGGGAGTGCATGTGTCTGGAATTCATTTGCACTGGCTGGAAGCCCTGGTGTGCCCATTCTCTTCCTCTCTCTCTCTCTCTCTCTCTCTCTCTCTCTCTCTCTCTCTCTCTCTCCCCCTCCCCCTCCCTACCTCTTTCTCTCTCTGTCTGTCACTCTCAAATAAATAAATAAAAATGAACAAAAAAATAAAAAATGGGGCAGCCTTTTAAATCATTCTGTTTTCCTCTTCCTTTGTGATGATAAAGCCCAGGCTCTGGAACATGCTAAGCATACATTTTTGTTAGCAAGCCAGTCTCAAAATTATATACTTTAAAGTTATAGGGAGAAGAGAAAATATATCCTGTCCAGGAATTTTTAAAAACATATTTATTTATGTATTTGAGAGAAAGAGGCAGAGAGAATGGGCACGCCAGGACCTCCAGCCACTGCAAATGAACTCCAGGTGCATGCCTTCCCTTAGCATCTGGCTTTCATGGGGCCTGGAGAGTTGAAGCCGAAGAATCCTTTGGCTTTGCAGGCACATGCCTTAACCACTAAGCTATCTCTCCAGCCTTTTTTTTTTTTAATTTATCTATTTGCAAGCAGAGAGCGAGGAGACAGAAAGAGAATGGACATACCAGAGCCTCTACAGCCACCACAAATGAACTCTAGACATGTGCCCCGTGTGTGTCTGGCTTACGTGGGTCCTGGGTATTCGAACCTGGGTCCTTTGGTTTTGCAGGCAAGTGCCTTAACAGCTAAGCCATCTCTCTAGTCTCCTTTGTTTTTTTAAGATAGGGTCTCACTGTAGCTCAGGCTGACCTGGAATTCACTATGTAGTCTCAGGGTGGCCTCAGACTCATGGCGATCCTCCAGTCTTTGCCTCCTGAGTGCTGGAATTAAAGGCGTGTACCACCACGCCCAGCCAAGTATATTTTTCTATATAAATTATGAAATAAATTAATTGCTCCAATATGTTATAATACTATGTTTTGGTCTCAAAGTAAAGTAATTGGTATTGGGATCAATTTCAGTGTTAAAACTTCCTTGTATACCTACATTTAAAATATTTTTATTTGCCAACAGAAAGGGGGAGAGAGGAGTGATGGGTGCACTAGGGCCTCTTGCCACTGCAAATGAACACCAGATGTATGCACCACTTTGTGCATCTGGCTTATAAGTGGATACTGGGAAGTTGAACCCGGGCTGTCAGGCTTTGCAAGCAAGCTCCTTTAACTGTACAGCCACATCTCCAGCCTTGTATACCAGCATTTAAACTCTATAATCTGTATTGGTATCTTTTTATCAACTTGTAACCCAAAATATGATAGAGGAAAATCTCTAGGTATTCTTCCCGTATATCAATATACATGCTTATGAAAGTAAACGTATAGAAACATAGAATCATTGGTACAAGTCTCTACAGTGCTTAGAAACTTCATTCCGTTCTTCCCTTTTTTAAAACTGATGTGAGAATGGAGGCTGAGAGGGTGATTTATCCAGTCTTATGGAGTAGGAAGAGCTGGCATTTGCATCTTTGGTGTTCTGGCTCTCCATGTGATTTTCCTGTTATATACAGTGCCTCCTGTGGGAATTAGAAGACAGTTGTAGAAAGAGAACTTGAAGTTTTCAGTAAAAGTAATTCATTAGCAATGCCCCAATTACTTCAGTCAAAATTTCAACATTGGAGCCAGGCACATCCCAGCATTCAGGAGGCAGAGGTAGGAAGATCGCCATGAGTTTGAGGCCACCCTGAGACTACATAGTGAATTCCAGGTCAGCCTGGGCTACAGTGAGACCCTATCGAGAAACCCCCTCCCCCCAAAAAATAAAAAAAAATTAAAATTTTCAACATTGCTGGGCATTCAAGAGTCTGAAGTAGGAGGATCTCTGTTGAGTTTGAGGTCAGCCTAGAGAGAGAGACCCTACCAGAAAAAAAAAAAAAAAAATTGAAATTAAAAAGTACATAGAATATAGCCAGGCATGGTGGCGCACGCCTTTAATCCCAGCATTACCCCAGGCAGGGGTAGGAGGATTGCCACCCTGAGCCTACATAGTAAATTCTAGGTCAGCCTGAGCTAGTGTAAGACCCTACCTCAAAAGACCCCCCCAAAAAAATCATTTTTCAACAACATTAATTTAACATGGTTATGTGGTATGGTTATAGACAGAATGCTTCTGAGTGTCTGCAGCCTTCTGTAATGAACTTGCTTTTTTTTTATGTACTTATTTTCCAGGTCAAGAGCAATCTGAACCCAAATGCAAAGGAGTTTGTTCCTGGGGTGAAGTACTAAAATATTTGAGTAGATGGGGCCCTCTTTTGGTGGATGTAGCACAATTTCCACACTGTGAAGGCAGTATTAGAAGACTTAACTTGTAAAAGCTCTCTCGTCACTGTGTTACACTTATGCATTGCCAAAGTTTTTGTTAGTCTTGCATGCTTAATAAAAGTGCTGAGACTGTTATTAAGTAAAAAGCTGTCAAACATTTACTGAAAGTAGAATTGGCCCCATGGCTTAATGTAAAGACAGCAAGGAAAGCCGCACCAGTCAAATTGTGACAAAATAACGAATTAAAAATCCTCCAAATTGTATTGAATTGTCTGTCTTTGAGGCTAAACTAAGTCCTTAAGATTAATCAACACTTTGTAAAACTAAGTTTAAATTAGGTTCTAATTGTTTAGCAGATTTCTCAGTTGGATTTGTCCTCATCAAAAATCTTTTTCTAGCCGGGCGTGGTGGTGTACACCTTTAATCCCAGCACTCAGGAGGCAGAGTAGGAGGATCACCATAAATTTGAGGCCACTCTGAGATTTACATAGTGAATTCCAGATTAGCCTGGGCTAAAGTGAGACCCTACCTCGAAAAAAGAAATTTTTTTCTGAACAGTCTGTTAATTTGAAACAATTCATTATAGCAAAGGTGTCTTTGGTGACTGAGGTTGCAAAGTGAAAATCAGATAAGAGCTAGGTTTTCTGGTGTGTTATGTTAGAAATAACTGAGTTGTCTCAGTATTAACACCTGAGGAAGTATGATTTGAGAATTGCTTTTTCTGAGGATTTGTTGCATCATATCATACCTGTGTGAAGTCTAATACAAGACCAACACCAGCCCATAATCCAATTGGAGTACTGAGGAGATTGTAACGTGATTTGAGTGGTGCTTTTCCTTGCTTTGTTAACCATCATGAAAATAGTCTGCAGCACAATTTTTCTTTTAACAAAGCTAGAACAGTTTTGGCTTCTTAAACTTCATATTTGGGTAGGTTAAGCTGCCATACATGTTCAGTGTGAATAGTGTTTAAGTTGAAAATATTGTAAAAAAATTATATTTTTTCAAAAATATTTAAAAAAATAAATAATAGTAGAACTGAGCTGATGCTTGTGTTTATTGGTGCTAGACTGCAGACTCCAGTGCTGATACTCGCTTTATTGGGGGCTCAGTACCTTAGGTGAAAGCAATTGGGGAAATGTGCTGAGAGGATTTGTTAGAATCCATACTAGCAAGGATGTTGCTGTCCATAATGCAGCAGTAGAATACTGTCCATTACCCTGTCCTTCCTTTTTGTTGCCTGAGATTGAAATGTCAGAGCAATAAAAGGTAGCCATGTTTGGCCTGAGGAGATGGCTTATCAGTTAAGGCTTTGATTCCCCAGTACCCAAATAAGCCAGGTGCACAAAGTGACGCATGCATCTGGAGTTTATTTGCAGAGGCTAGAGGCTCTGACATGTCTGTTCTCTCTCCATCTGCCCCTATCCTTCTCAGATAATTAAAAAATATATATCCTTTTTAAAACTATGGTAGAACACTTGCTTAACATGTTCAATGCCTTGGATGTTGCTTGAGTTTATTGGGTTGAAGAGGACCATGTAGTCATTAGTTATTTCTTTTCTTTTTATTATTTATTTATTTACTGGACAGAGAAAGAAGGAGTAAGAGAGAGAATGGGCACACCAGGTCCTCTAGCCACTGCAAAAGAACTCCAGATACTTGTCCCCTTGTGCATCTGGCTAACGTGGGTCCTGGGGAATTGAACCTGGGTCCTTTGGCAAATGCCTTAACTGCTAAGCCAGAGCTCCAGCCTGGCCTCTCACATCCTTCCTTGGTGCTAGGATAAAAGGTGTGCTGCTCTACCACACTCAACTAAGAGTCCCTTTTTTGGGGGCTATTGGCTTTTTTGAGGTAGGGTTTGGCCTGGAATTCACTATGTAGTCTCAGGCTGGCATTGAACTCACAGCAATGCTACTACCTCTGTCACCTGAGTGCTGGGATTGAAGGTGCGTACCACTACACCCAGCAAGAGGCTGGGGGCAGGGTTGGAGGGGGGTGGAGAACAGGGGCTGAGAGGAGATGCCTCAGTGGTTAAAAGTGCTTGATTGTAAGGCATGAACATCTGGGTTCAATTCCCTTGTATCTTAACATAAAGCCAGATACACAAAGTGGTACATGTGTCTGTGGAGTTCATTTGCAGTGGCAGGAGGCCCTAGTGTACCCATACTTACTCTCTCCCTCAACTCAAAAAAGCATATAAATATATATATACACACACATATATATGTATATCTTTTTAATTATTTGGAATATGTGTGCAAATGTTTATGTGCATTTGTATGGAGGTCAGAGGACAGCTTTTGGGTCAGTCTTCACCTTCTACCTTGTTTGAGGCTGGGTTCTTACATTTACTTCTTTGTTTGCTAGTCTCTAGGAAATTCTGCCTCCACCTCCTTTCTTGTGTAATGTCCACTGGGATCACAGAAAACCACCACATCTGAATTTGGGTACTCAAGAGCTGCTCAGAAGGCAGTTTAGCCACTGAACAATCTCTCTCAACTCCTTTATTTTTCCATTTATTTTTTTGTTTTGATTTGATTTGAAACAGGATCTTTGTTGCTCGGGTTGACCTTGAACTGACCACATACTCCTGTCTCAGCCTCCCAGATGCTAAGATTACAAGTAAGCCACCATACTGGCCAAGGTTCCTCTTTTAAAAAAATATACATATTTTTTCTTTCTGTTTTTTCGAGGTAGGGTCTCACTGTAGCCCAGGCTGACCTGGAATTCACTCTGTATTCTCAGGGTGACCTTGAACTCATGGCTATCCTCCTACCACTGCCTCCTGAGTGCTGGGATTAAAGGCATGCGCCACCATGCCTGGCTTAAAAAATATATTTTTTTATTTGTTAGAGGATGGGTGTGCCAGGGCCTCTAGCCAATACAAATGAGCTCCAAGCGCATGTGCATCTGGCTTACATGGGTTCTGGGGAATTGAGCTTAGGTCCTTAGACTTCACAGGCACCTTAACTGCTAAGCCCTCTCTCCATCCCAAGATTTCTTTTTTTAAACAGGTTTTTAAAGAAACTCTGAAAATAACAACCATGCTTCATTCTTTTCTTTCTGAAGCCATAACATAATTGAACCCCTTTGTTCTCTACCCTCTCTAATACTACCACAGATACCACAAGTGGCACACTCAGGCTAGCCTCAAACCTAGGATGCTCTTGGCTCTGCCTCCTATAAGCTGTTAGTATATGCATGGGCCCATCATGCCTGACTTTTGTTGGAACTTGCCTAATTTAAAGGAAAACCCACTTGAGCTGGGCATGGTGGCGCATGCCTTTAATCCCAGCATTGCACTTGAGGCACAGGTAGGAGGATCGCCAAGAGTTCGAGGCCACCCTGAGACTACATAGTGAATTCCAATCAGCCTGAGCTAGAGTGATACCTTACTACTTGACTGTTTAACCAGAGTCAAGCACCTGCATTCAAAGATAAGAGATGGAAGGATTCAGAACATCAGCTGCTCATATACTTCAAAGCTCTAGGGACAAATGATCACTTCCTTAGGGCTTTTCTCTCTCTTTATTAGAGACAGAGTGTGGGGCGGGGGGAGAATGGGCACACCAGGGCTTCTAACCATTGCAAATGAACTCCAGACCCATGGGTCACCATGTTCATCTATCTTACGTGGGACCAGGAGAATTGAACCTGGGTCCTTAGGCTTCGCAGCCAAGTGCCTTAACTGCTAAGCCATCTCCATTCCTTCTCTAGGGCTTTTGTTGGCATAGTTTTAGGGTAACTCAAGATGGTTTTAATTTTATGAGTACTGAAATTGAAGCAACAATGTATATAGGATTTTTCCTGTTAACTCTGTCCTTATTCTTAACCTTTTCTATGTCAGAAGCATTAACCATGACTATGAAATCCTGCACTTGAGACAGGCCAGGTAGAAATTTCTCTAGTTTCAGGGTGGCATTGGCTGCATATCAAGTAGAACAGCATATGTTACATAGCAAGATCCTGTCTCAAAAAGGGTGAGAGCTGGAGTGATGGCTTAGCAATTAAGACACTTGCCTGTGAAGCCTAAGGATTCAGGTTCGATTCTCCAAGTCCCATGTAAGCCAGATACACATGGTGGCACATGGGTCTGAAGTTTGTTTACAGTGGCTAGAGGCCCTGGCACACTTTTCTCCCTCCCTCTTTGTCTCCCAAATAAATAAAAATAAATCTTAAATGAATTCTTAAAAAAGGTGAGGGGAGCTGGATGTTGCGATTCATGCCTGTAACTTTAGCACTTGGGAAACTGATAGGATTTCTGTGAGTTGGAGGTGAGCCTGAGCTATATTGTGAGCTCTAGACCAGCCTAGGCTAGAGTAGACTATCTCAAAAAAACCAAAAAGGGGCTGGAGAGATGGCTTGAGCCATTCAGGCACTTGCTGGCAAAGCCAAAAAAGCAAGGTTTGATTCCCCAGGGTGCACATAAAACCATATGCACAAAGTAGCAAATGTATCTGGAGATCATATGTAGTGCCTAGAGGCCCTGGTTTGCCCATTCTTTCTCTCTGTGTGTCTGCCTCTTTCTCAAGTAAACAAAAAAAAAAAAATTTTTTTTTCTGGTTTTTCAAGGTAGGGTCTCATTCTAGCACAGGCTGACCTGAAATTCACTATTTAGTCTTAGGGTGGCCTTGAACTCTCGATGATCCTCCTATGTCTGCCTCTGGAATGTTGGAGTTTAAAAGTGTGCACCTCCATGCCCGGCTGTAAAGCAATGAACTGGAGGGATAGCTTAGCAGTTAAGGCATTTGCCTGCAAAACCAAAGGATCCAGGTTCAATTCCTCAGGACCCACGTTAGACATGCACAAGGGGGTGCACACGTCTGGAGTTCGTTGGCAGTGGCTGGAGGCCCTGGTCCATTCTCTCTCTCCCCCCACCTTCTCTGTCAAATAAATAAATAAAAATAAAATATTAAAAGAATAAAGCAAGGATTTAGCATACTGGAATTCAAGGATAAAGATTGCCCATGACTGCTTATATAGACTGTAGCTAGTCTATGTTCTGCCCCTATCTACAAGGATTATTACTATATACTAGTGGCACCCATCGGTTGGGCATTTCTGCCCTCTATAAAATGACATTCTATCCAGAATCCACATACATGAGGTTTCTGTTCCGTCCACCTTTCTCCTGAACATACCCAACTCACAAAACAAAAGCCAGATATACGTCTTACCTTTCTCTAGAGTAATTTTTTAGACCTTGGTGCACATAGATCCGGTTTCTGTAGTTTGTGGAGTGTTTTCTGGAACTGCAGGCTGATTTTTTGATCTTGTAGAAAATCCTCTGAAGACTGGGCAGATAGGAATGTATCTCAGAAAGGGAATCCTTTTTAGCACGCCCATCCCAAAGGGGAAATCATAGCTCTTCAGGCTAGCAGACGTCTCACTGTTGGCATGGGCCCCAGCTTTCCACTGTACCAGGCCTCTTTCCTCTGGGCTTCCTAGAAGAGGACAGTAAAGTAATTTACTAGGGCTCCCAACTCCGCTACCTCCCCTTCCCTTTCCCCTTCCCCTAGTCCTAAGACAGATTTTATAATCAAATGTCTTTAAATTTTAAATAGAGTTGTAGAGATGGCTTAGTGGTTAAGGCACTTGCTAACAAAGCCAAAGAATGCAGGTTCAATTTCCTGTACCCACATAAACCCAGATGCACAAAGCGGGACATGCTTTTGGAGTTTGTTTGCAGAGGCTGGACGCCTGGGTGTACCCAATTCTCTCTACTTACACACAGGTAAACATCAGCTTCTCTTGAAGCATGCTGACTGTCCTACGTTTGGGTTGTAGATAAGTGTAAGTGCAAGCCACAGCTGTTATCTCAGCTTGTGCGAAGTAGGTGCAGGGGGATGATGAGCTTGAGGCCAGTCTGAACTACATGGCAAGATCCTGCAGCTCCCCCACAAAAAAGAGGGGCTGAAGAGGTGGCTTAGCAATTAAGGTGCTTGCCTGCTAAACCTAAGTACCCAGGTATGACTTCCCAGAACCCACATAAGCTAGACACAAGGTCACACATGCGTACAGGATGACGCGTGTCTGGAGTTTGACAGCAGTGTATAGAAGCCCTGACATGCCAGTTCACTCCCTGTTACTTGCTGTCTCATTAAAAGGGGGGGAGGGCTGAAGAGATGACTTAGCCATGATGGTGTTTGCTTGCAAAGTCTAAGGACCCAGTTTCAATTCCCCAGTACTCATGTATGACAGATGCACAAAGTGACACATGCTCCCAGAGTTCGTTTGCTGTGGCTAGAG
Organism: Jaculus jaculus; assembly: GCF_020740685.1. Classification (NCBI taxonomy): domain Eukaryota; kingdom Metazoa; phylum Chordata; class Mammalia; order Rodentia; family Dipodidae; genus Jaculus; species Jaculus jaculus. Next base: position 46,952,665 of record NC_059114.1, on the reverse strand, counting down.
GCCCTGGTGCACCAATTCTCTTTCCCTCTCTATAAATGAAATATTTTAAAAAGAAATGCACAATGGCCATCTACAAGTTCAGGCGTGAGGAAAGCTGGGCTCTTCCGTGGTTGCAGACTAAAGTTCCGAGCTAGCCAGCCCTGAATCTGAATGCAGTTTATATACCTTCAGGCAAATTCATCTGTGCAGGTTGAAGACCATGTGACCTGACATCACTGGCAAGGATGGTTGCTTGTGCTCAGTTGGCTTGATGGGATGGGGGTGTAAGAGAGCCAGCCAGGCCGGGCGTGGTGGTGCACGCCTTTAATCCCAGCACTCGGGAGGCAGAGGTAGGAGGATCGCCGTGAGTTCAAGGCCACCCTGAGACTACAGAGTTAATTCCAGGTCAGCCTGGACCAGAGCGAGACCCTACCTCGAAAAACCAAAAAGAAAAAGAGCCAGCCAGGCCTTTCTACTTGATGTTAGTGACATCTGGGTAGCTTAGATTATTAGCTGCATGAATCAAGAAAAGCCTCTCAATGCATAGCTGCTCACCCCAAACCCTTCATCTCAAACTCCCTAAGGCCTTTGAAGCTATTTCACTTCTGTTTGTGTGCCATGGGTGGATCTTGCCCACAAACCAGCGCTGCCTTTTAATCTGTCCAGCTCTATATAAGCAAAGAATATGGGCTAGAGAGAAGCCTTAGTGATTAAGGAGCTTGCCTGTGAAGCTGAAGGACCCAGGTTCAATTCCCCAGTAACCACATAAACCAGATGCACATGGTGCCACATTTGTCTGGAGTTTGTAGTGGTGCTGCCATTCTTTCTCACAAAGTTAAAAAAGACCAGAATATCAGCCCAGTTGCTATAAAGAAATAGAAAAGTCTGAGCACCACCTTCTGGAGATGGGGAATTGGGGCAAGCACAAAACTCCAAGCACATGTGTGATGAGGGCCTGGGTGCACACCTTTAATCCCAGCAGGAGGATCACTGAGCTTGAGGTCAGCCTGAGACTACAGAGTGAGTTCCAGATCACCCTGAGCTAAAGTGAGACCCTACCTAAAAAAAAAAAAAAAGATGAAGAAAGGACTCCTAGGACCCAGAAATAATTTTCATGACCGCATGCTCTTTAAGACCTTGGAAGCATGTTAATGTCTTTTGTCTCTCTCCCCAGGCAACGGGCACTCCACATGTCTGTCTGTTCCTGCGACTCACTGTAGACCTTCATAGCTACGGCTCCTGTTTGGGAGTCATCTGTTGGGGTGCACAAGTTCAGTCTCGTTCAGTATTGCCCTCCCAAAGCTGAACCGTACCTGGCACTGTATTGTCCAGTATGAAAGCAAGGCACCCGCCCACGAACATCTCGGTCGTCAGCAGCACAGTCAGAATCTGGTCCACTTCAGGAATGCCTGTGGAACAGACCCAGAGTTAATGGCTGTAACGCTCCCTGCTCGTGCGAGCTGCTGACTTCTTACGCAGTCACAACCACTGAATGGTACAAGCTGACGTTTTGATTTTTGTTTCTTGAGGTAGGGTTTCACTCCAGCTCAGGCTGACCTGGGATTCAGTAGTAGTCTCAGGCTGGCCTCAAACTCAAGGCGATCCCCCTACCTCTAACTGGGATTAAAGGCATGTGCCACCATGCCCAGTTTAATGCTGACTTTTGAGCCTATCAGTAGGGTTCAGTCTCAGTTCTGCCAGCTGCTAGTTGTTGGCTTAGAACAAGTCACTTAGTGGCCCTGAGCCTTATGTTCCTCTGGGAAAAAATAGGATGATAATAGAATCTGTCTCATGAAGCTGTGAACATGCTACCATTCAGCATCTTAACTGGGTATAGTGATTCATGCCAGTAATCCTAGCATTTGGGAAGTGGAAGCAGGAGGATCAGAGGTTCAAGGATAGCCTTGGCTATATAGTGAGTTTGAAGATAGCCTGGGCTACTTAAGACCCCCCTTCCCCTGTCTCTCTCTCTCTCTCTGTATATTTATATATACACATATGTATGTATATGTATACATATATATATACACACATATATGTAAGTATGTATGTGTATGTTTAGAGGCTAATTAACCAGAGTAAAGAAGGGTATTAAGGCTTTACATGTGGAGCCTTTAAAGGAGGGGCTGTACTTGGAGGTTTTGTTTCTGTGCTGGGGACTGAACCCAGGCCCTCATCACACATGTGCTTGGAGTTTTGTGCTTGCCGCAATTCCCCATCTCCAGAAACAATACAGAAGAAGTACCTGTGTTGATGGCACCTGGGTTGGAATCCAAGTAATTAGGCAGTGTGAGTCCAAAGAACATGGAAAATCCCAGCACAAAGAGGTTGCGGGAGGAGTTCATGTCCACGAACTGCAGGTTTGATAGTCCCACAGCAGTGATCATGCCTGTGGGTGAGGAAGAGCTATAAAGGCACAGCCCAACTCGGTGTGTCCTACCACCGTCACTGGCCCTGCACCCCCAGGCCCATGCTCGGCACTTACCAAAGAGGGTACAGAACATCCCTCCCAGGATGGGGTCTGGAAGTGAGGCAAATAGAGCAGTCACCTTGCCAATGGTACCCAGGACCAGCATGATCCCTGCACCATACTGGACCACACGACGGCTGCCCACCTGCAGAAGCCAGGGGGTGGAGGGGAATGGGGTTGACCCAGAGGACTGGGGTCAGGCAAGCCGTAGAGCCTTAGGGTTAGTTCAAGGTGCAGGGCTTATTGTTAGAACTAGGCATAAATGGGTAGTCTCAGAGACAGGGTGGGACTAGGCCCAGGCCTGGACTGGGGCCTGCCACACATTGAACCCTCACGAGACTTTGTGTTGCTCAGGCTGGTGGCACAGCACCTTGGTAATCCCTAGGACGCCAATGTTGGGACTGGATGAGGTGGACCCATTTCCTGTGCCCAGCAGCCCTGCAATAATGCAGCAGATGCCTTCAGTGAAGATGCCCCTGTAAGGAAAGGTATGGGAAAAGGTCCTGTGCCAGCCCCTCACCAGTCTGTCCTGTCACCCTGGCTTGCTGCCTGCCCCTCTGGGATTGTGCAGGTTGCCACAGTCTGTAGTACTGCCCACTCTAAGCCAGTCTGGAAACCAGGAGCCCTGGTACCCAGTGCCCTAGCACTTACTTTCTTGGGCAATTCTGGGTTTCAGTTTCCTCATGTTTTTCATGAGGATATTAAGGGCAGATGGCTCACAGGATAGTTAACTGATGGTGTTAGAGAGTGCATGTCAAGCGCTGGAAATGGCTGTGGTTTACTGAGGACTCCATATCTCCTCAGTTATCCCCAGCAATCCCAATGATGAGTGTTCCCACCCCATTAACAAAGAAAACGAAGTATGAAAGTGAAAGTAACTTCCCCAAGCCCACAACCCTGTGACTACACCCCCATCCCTACATTTGCTTCCTAAGGGGTCAACATTGAAAACAGGTAGGTATACCTATTGATAGCATGTACTGGAGGGGGTGGTGCACCAGCCAGGCGGGCACAAGCGTAGTAGTCACCAATTGACTCTATAATGCCAGCCAGCGTGGCACTGAACATTCCCAGGACTGCCGCCACAGTCACTGTGGGCAGACCCCACTGACCTGGAATGGGGAAACAGGATGGATACAGTGAGGAGCCTGTGGTGCGTTGGTACTGGACAGGGGACTGCTTTAGGGGAAGTGGGGCTGGCTGGTGAGAGGCCTCGGGCTGGGACGGGAGCTGCACAGCTGTGGGAGCTTATTCAGGTCACTCAGAGGTTAGGACTAGAGGAAGGCTTACACAGCACAGTACAAATGCGGCCCATGCACTGTCAGCTCTGCTGGGGTCACCAGGAGTCTCACACGGGTGTCAGTTGGAAGCAGAGGGGCTCACATGGGCTTTCTTACAGGGGTAGGGGATGCGCATCCAGGGAGAGAGAGCCATGATGTCTCCACGTGCATCAGTCCGAGCCTGGAAGCCGTAGGCTGTGGGGTCTGCAGGCAGCACGTCTGTCAGGGTCAGCACATAGCAGAGCAGCCACACAGTCATGATGGCCAGCACGATCTGCAGCAGGTGGGGTGACGGGGAGCTGCAGGCACTGAAGTCTGTCTTGGTGCTGTGGCCCCACCGCCTGTGGGCCCTCTCTCCTTTTTATCTGGCTCTAGCTCCCACGCTATCCTTCCCCTGCCCTAGACCTAATACCCGCCGGCTCCTTACCGGAAACATCTTGAAGATCTGCATGCGGAAGAGAGTGAGGCCCTTGCCCCATCGGTAAATGGGCAGCAAGAAGGTGAGGTTGCGCAGGTACTGGGAGAAGAGGATGATCAGGAGAATGGAGCTGGGGGCAGAGAACACAGGAGGTAGCTGGGAGGCCAGGCTGGGGTTAGTAGCAAGAACTTTGAGGGGAGGACATAAAGGGGTTGGGGGCTGGGACTGGGTAGGGGTCAGGCCTGGCTAGTGTCTGCTCACCAAGCTGAGATTCCCCAGTGGGAACCAGCTCGGTCGCCAGCAGCTTGGAAAACAGAGAGGCCAATGAGGGAGACAGTGGGGGTGACAGTGAGAGGTCCAATGTAGCTGAGCAGAGCCCCAGGCAACCCCATCAGTCCAATTACCACCTCCACCATGCTGGACACCATGATTGCACCCTGGATCTAAAAAGACAAAGTTATAAGTCACCATGACCTGACCAATAGCAAAATGTAAGCTCCTCCACTGCCTCTTTGAACAGTGACTCTCATTTTCATTTAGCCCCACCTGGGCTCCTGGCATCCTCTTACCTCTCGAATCCGAGGATGCCAGATATGAGAGGTGTTCAGGGGCAGACTCCAATTACCATAGACCTCGTCTGGAGACAGGAAAGAAGAATGTCATGAGTACACACTGCTGTCCAGACTCCGGACAGTTGCCTTGGTCTTTCCCCTCTCCGCTAGCCCAGATAACAAAAATGAGCCCACCTTCTGGGGGGCATTTCCACCTGTCCAGGGCCAGGATAGCTTTGGCTGGAACCAAAAAGGCAAAGGCACTAGCCTGGAACAGTGGCAGCCTGGAGGGAGCAGACAGCAGCCACAGGGGACGGGAAGGACACACACGGGGGACAGAGGCGAGTCAGTAAGACCCCAGGAAGACTGGCCTTCAACCCACCGTCTCAATACAGTAATGAGCCATGTGCTCCAAAGTGACCTCCTCAACTCTGGCATCTGATCTCTGCTCACAATCTCCCATCCCTCTGCCAGTCAGGCCTAGGACTGTTCACAATGAATGAGGAGTTCCCCAGGCCTTCATAGGTGTGTAAACTCACCCATGCTGATCGTTGGCGGGGAGACGGAAGTACTGATCCTGAGCCTTCCGGTAGGGCTTGGGAAAAGCCAAGCTAGGGCACACTTCTGTAACCCTGCAGCCTCCTGGTTCTGAGGAACCCAGGGTAGGAGCCTGACTACCTAGCCCTAAGGCTTGCACTGGGGGTAGTATCAGCATATGGGGCAAAGCATGTCTTTATTGTCCCATAGAAACCCAAGAAGGTAAGGGGCTGGAGAGATGGCTCAGTGGTTAAGGGCGCTTGCTTGCCTGTAAAGCTCAAGGACCCAGCTTAGTAGCCACTAAGCCAGATACACAGTGATGCCTGCCATCTGGAGTTTGCAGTGGCAAGAGGCCCTGGGGTGCCCATTCTTTCCCTCTCTCAAGATACATTTTTTTAAAAGCCCAAGTAAGACCACCTGCTGTGCCACATGGCTCACCGGACAGCTGGCACAACGTGTGTGTACATACTCATGAGTTGAGGAGGGGCAGCTCACCGTATGCCCACTGTGGTCTGGATGAGAGTGGTGATACCCACACAGGTGAAGATGGTGCCAATAAGCTGGCTGACCATGTGCTGATCGCGGCCCACACAAAGCGCCTCAGCCAGGAGGAAGGGCACAGCGATGGTGCCACTGAAGCATGTCAGATAATGCTGGAGTGGCGAGAGGAGAGAGAGCGCCCGTGGAGCTCACGTGCGCGCAGGGACAACCCAAGTTCCCACAACGGCCTCAGTGGACCGAATCACCGGCACTGAGATTCCTCGCAGGGATCCCAAGAGTAACTACTCGCCACTTAGGCCCGCAGTCTCCCCAGCAAGCTATTGTGTGGCTAGACCACCTCCCCGCCACAAGATCAGGATCCACAAGCCATCCAGTTGCTTCTGCCCCATTCTGCACCGCTGCTAGGTGACAGTCACTGCGCTGACCTCTGGCTGCTCTTTCTCTAACCTGAGAGGACCTTGTTGCCAGGGAGGATTCCTAGGGAATGCCCAGTGTGGGGGCGGGGAGGCCCACCTGGAAGCCCAGCAGGATGCACAGGTACCATGGCGGCACATCCTCGATCTTGTACAACATGTCAAATTTGGGCTCAGCGGGCAGGGTCAGGGACGTTTGTGGGTTCCTGGCGGAAGTCCCTGCTGAACCCAAGGACTGATGCTGGACAGGAGAAACAGAGTGGAGTGATGAAGGGACAAAGCCCTTGAGCCAGGCACCAGGAACTCCCAAACAGCTCAGTGAAGGAGGGCAGGGGTCCCTTCCCCAAGTCCATCCACCTGGTGGCTCCTAAAGCCCTGAGGCGCAGGGTTTGCTACTTAGAAAATGGGACCCAAATCAATAACAACGGATAAGCCCCTCAAGCCCCTCGATCCCACCTCTGCCCCCTGGAGGTCACTGAGGTTCTCACTGAGGAGGAAGGAGGCTGTTCTGACTCCCCAGCTCAAGTCAGTCAGTCTCAAAGCTGCAGGCTCCTCTATTTCCACCCATCCCCCAAGTGCCACGTTCACCTCGGGACTGTCATTTTTTTTTTAATCAAGTTCATCAGAACCTGTCTCTTCCTTCCCAGAAAGGACTTCACAGACCCCTCCAGCCCCCACCTGCCCCGCTCCCCTCATCCCTCATCACCTGTGTCTGACTCTCGGGATCCTCCTGGGCCCTCATCCTTGGGACACAGGTTTGAGGAGCTTCTGAGGAGAAGAGAATGACTTTACCAGGGCCAAGGAGGACTTTACTCCACACATCAGACATTGTTCAAAGTAAATCTGTAACCAGGTCCATTGCGAAAGGGGGATCCGGGCAGAGGTAAGGTATTAACTCTGTCTCTGGTAGTAAAGGCCACCCTAGCCTTAGGCATGTTTGCCCCCTGGGTATCCCCTTCCCTGCCTGCATGGGAAGCCTGGCACAAGGCCTGTTCTTGTTGCCCCCGGGAGGACCAGAGTCTAAGGGGCAAGGAGGGACAGTTTCAAAGGGTGAGAGGAAAGGGAGGGGACATGGCACCACCCTCATCAAGAGATCCTTCCACATTTGTTATTATTCATAATAATAAGCTACTCTTTTTTGTTTTTTGGATGTAGGGTCTTGCTGTAGTCCAAGCTGACCTGGAATCCACTGTGTGGTCTCAGGGTGGCCTTGAACTCACAGCAGTCCTTCTAACCCCTCTGCCTCCCATGTAGTGGCATTAAAGACATGTGCCACCACGCTTGACTAACAAGTTACTCATCTCACATAACTGTTATCCTTACTGAGGAAGGATCCAGTGCCAAGCAAAGTCTTTCCAAGGTAGGTTCACTGCACCATGTCAGGCAGCTTCTGGCTTTTTTTTTTTTGCAAGCAGAGAGTGATAGAAGAAAGACAGAGAGAGAATGGACACGACAGGGCCTCTAGCCACTGTAAACAAACTCCAAACACATATGTCCTTTATGCATCTGGTTTATGTGGGTCCTGGGGAATCAAACCTGGGTCCTTTGGCTTCTCAGGCAAATGCCTTAACCGCTAAGCCATCTCTCCAGAACCCCCCCCCCCCTTTATTTTTCACAGTAGGGTCTCACTCTAGCCCAGGCTGCCCTGTAATGCACTGTGTAGTCCCAGCATGGCCTTGAACTCATAGTGATCCTCCTACCTTAGCCTCCCAACTGCTGCTGCAGTGATAGGCTTACTCCATCATGCCTAGCAGCAATGTCTTATATATACTCAGTGCCACGTGTGTGTCCTGGGGTGGGCGACGCTGCTGTGGAAACAGACTTGAATGCTATAGCCATGGAAGTGTGATTTCAGAAACACAGTCCTAGATTCAGGTTGGCCTCACTGTCCCACGCTGCTGCCCTTCACCACATAGGGTCCCTAAAACAGCAGTAAACAGGCCGCTGTAGCCTGCACGCTGTCGGTGAGGTTTACTCTCCTCTCGCAGCCATAACTAGCAACCATGTTTATGGAACCCAGTGAAAATGAGGTGGTGGCCCTTGTTCCAAGTGAGAATTTTGCCAAGTATGGTGGCTCACACATTTTTTTGTTTGTTTGTTTCCTTGAGGTAGAGTTTCACTCTGGCTCAGGATGCCCTCCAACTCTCAGCAATCCTCCTACCTCTGCCTTCCAAGTGCTGGGATTAAAGGTGTGTACAACCATGCCCGGCTCGAGACGGGGTCTTTCACTAAACCTGGAGCTCTCTGTGGTTTTTCAGCTAAAGTGGCTCTGGCTGACCCACCAGTGAATCCCAATGTTTCTCCTATTTCTTTTTTCTTTTAATTAAATATTTTATTTTTATTCATTTATTTATTTAACAGAGAGAGAGAATGGGCGCGCCAGGGCTTCCAGCCTCTGCAAACGAACTCCAGACGCGTGCGCCCCCTTGTGCATCTAGCTAACGTGGGACCTGGGGAACCGAGCCTCAAACCGGGGTCCTTAGGCTTCACAGGCAAGTGCTTAACCGCTAAACCATCTCTCCAGCCCTGTTTTTCCTATTTCTATCCACCTCAGCACTAGTGTTACGGGTGTGTGCAGCCCACCTGGCCTTTTTTTTTTTTTCCTGAGGCTGGATCTCCCTGTAGCCCAGGCTGACCTGGAATTCACTACGTAGTCTCAGGCTGGCCCCAAACTCACAGTCCTCCTACCTCTGCCTCCTGTGAGATGGGATGATAGGAGTGCACACCACGCCCGGCCTGCCTGCTTTTTACATGGGTGCTGGGGATAGATCTCAGGTCTCGATGCTTGCACAGCAAGCACTCTTATCCAGTGAGCGTTCTCTCTTTTTTTTTTTTTTCCTGAGGTAAAGTCTTACTCTAACCCCGACTTACCTGGATCCCAGGCCGGCCTTGAACTCATGGTGATCCTCCTACCTCTGCCTCCTGAGTGTTGGGATCAAATGTGTGGACCACCATGCCTGGTCATTTTTTTTGACAGGGTCTTATGTAGCCCAGGCTGCACTCTCTGTGTAGCAAGACTGGCCTTGAACTCCTAATCCTATTGCCTCCAGATCATAGGTATGCACCACCACACCTAGTTTTTCTGTTATCTTTAAAATAGGACTTTAGCCAGGCGTGGTGCTGCATGCCTTTAATCCCCGCAATCAGGAGACAGATGGAGGATCGAGGATTGCTGTGAGTTCGGGGCCAACTGGAGACAACATAGTGAATTCCAGGTCAGTTTAGGCCATATATATATGTGTGTGTGTGTGTGTGTGTGTGTGTATACATATATGCACATATATATTGATATATATATATTGATATAGGAGACCCTATATCAAAAAACCAAACCAAAACAACAACAATAAGCCCCCAAGAGCTTGCTATATGTAGCCCAGGCTGGCCTCTAGCTCATGATGATTCTCTCTGGTGGTGCCATCATACCTGGCCTAAAACTCTTATTTATTATTTTAAGACCAAGACTTACTTTGCAGTTCCAGCTGGCCTGGATGAAATTTATTATATAGCACAGTTGCCCTCAAACCCTGGGTGGTCTTTCTGCCTCAGCCTCCCAAATGCTGGGATTAAAAGTGTGAGCCACCAAACTGGGTGATTTAATCCCAGGATTTGGGAGGCAGAGGTAGGAGGATCACTGTGAATTCAAGGCCACCCCAAGACTACAGATTAAATACAGAGTGAATTCCAGCCTGAGCTAGACTGAGATCCTACCTGGGAAAGCCAAAAAAAAAAAAAAAAAAAACTTAAGGAAATAAGGCACACACACATACACCAAAATAAATAAATAAATAAATAAGAAAAGGGCTGGGTTCAGATTCACATTTGAGCTGAGGAAGGAAAATTACCATAATTTTAAAGATAGCTTGAGCTACAGAATGAATTCCAGGTTACCTGGGCTGGAGTGAGATTCTGCCTTAAAAAAAAATGAGGGCTGGTGAAATGGCTTAGCCATTAAGGCATTTGCCTGTGAAGCCTAAAGACCCCGGTTTGATTCCCCCGGACCCATGTAAACCAGATGCACAAGGGAGCACATTCGTCTGGAGTTAGTTTACAGTGGCTAAAGACCCTGGCACATCCATTTTCTCTAATCTGCCTCTCTCAAATAAATAAATAAATTTTTCAAAAAATTGAGCAGGGTGTGGTGGCACACGCCTCTAATTCCAGCAAAGGTAGGAGGATCTCCTGAGACTACATAGTGAATTCCAAGTCAGTTTGAGCTAGAGTGAGACCCTACCTCAAAAAACCTCCCCCCTCTCTCGCTCTGTCTGTTCATTTCTCTCTCTTTGCTTGCAAATATTTCTGAGCAGTGGAAAGACCAAAAAAAAAAAAAAAAAGTGCCGGATGTGGTGGTGCGTACCTTTAATCCCATAATCCCAGCATTTAGGATTGCTGTGAGTGTGAGGCCAGTTTTGAGACTACATAGTGAATCCCAGGTCAGCCTGCACTAGAGTGAAACCCTACCTCGAAATATCAAAAACAAACAAACAAAAAAATGAAGATCGCTAGAGCAGAGCACTGAATTTGGGGCCTTTCTAAGCGATGGGCCCTGTGTCTTGCTTATGTCTCCCCTCCAGTCTACCCTGGGCCCAGGGCCTGAGGTGTGGAGAGGAGGTGAAGGAGCGAAGGGGGTATGGCAGGCTCCTCAGCTGGGGGGAGCCTCGCCTTCTCTTCCTACCTGCTCTTCTCTGGGTACTCTAGTTTCAGCCACCCAGGCACCACCTACTTCTGAGTTGTTGTGCCCATAACCAAGCTGGGGTACAGGGGCACACACCAGGCCGAAGGCTCGCAGGCATCACCGCGCTCCAGCTGGGCAGCAGCTTCATGGCACTGCCCTGGATCCGGCCCGTTCCTCTGATCGCTGTTCTTCATCCTCGGGGATCCTGCCAGGTTCTCAAAGCCGTCGGACCTGTTCACAGGCTCTCCAACTCCTCCCAGTGCGCTGCAGGAGGCAGTGGAGACCGAGCCCCCACCCCCACTTCCATTCACCCCAGCAATTGACCTTGCCCCACCCAATTGGCCCGAGGCTGTCTAATGGATGTTTGGTGGCAACGAGATGGCTGCTTGAGTTTTGCCTCAGTTTATTTCCCCTTCTGATGGGTCTGCGGCCCTAAGCATGTGACTGGATCCATCTGCCCTTTGAAGGGCTCAAAGGTAACAACCTTTAGTGGGTGAGGAGGGAATGTAGAGTGTGGTGGACACTGTGAGAGAAACTTAAGCAGAAACACCAATGTCTGTCCTCCCAGCCCCTAAACACCTTTACAGAGAGATAAATTTTTGTTTTAATATTTTATTTATTTGCAAAGAAAGAGAGAGAGAGGGAGAAAACATGGGCGCGCCAGGCCCTCCAGCCACTGTAGATGAACTCCAGATGCATGTGCCACCCTGTACGTTTGGCCCTATGTGGGCACTGGGGAATCAAACCCTTGGTTACTAAGCCTTGCAGGCAAGCACCTTAACCTGAGTCATCTCTCCAGCCAGATCTCTTAAGTTTTATTTGAATGAAGACAAGGAAAGCCTTGTTCTTCCCCAGCCCTCATGCCCTGGAGCTGAGTGAAGGAGGAAGGAAAATGGCAGCTGGAGCCAGGACTTCCCCTCCCCCTCCACACAGCTGCTAATAGAAAGGAACAGGGATCCGGTAACCTTAGCACTTGGGAGGCCAGCCAGGGCTACTTGGTGAGACCCTGTCTCAAAACAACAGCACAGCCAAGGAATAGTGAAGATCCAGAGGAGACTCTGCATGCCTTCCAGGGCAAGGGGAGTCCTGGACTAAAGCTCTTCCCTTGGGACTTGGACCACCTCTGAACAGGCCCCCTGGGTGCCCGCACACAGCAATTCTTCCAGAGCCCCACGGCCTTGCTGATGGGCTTCATAGATTTGGTCTTCTCCAGTTTCTCCCAGGTAGTGCAAGCACGTCGTGGTGAGCCTAGGGGAGCAGCGGGAGTCTTAGACTCGGTCCAGCCCATGGGGAAGTGGGGGGCAAATCCAAGCTCCAGGGTCTCCTTCCTGCACCCCTGTCATTACCTGGTGGGCCAGGGTCCCCCAGTGGCCATCACACTGATGCTTGGCCCTGGCTCCTTGCTAGGCCCCGGCTCCTTGTTAAGCCCTGGGCCCATGAGGCGTTTCACCTGGTTCACTTCTTGGACCCCGTAGCTGTTGGCAATTAGGAGACAAAAGAGGTATCAGGTCACTGGGAGGCTGGCCAGGGAAAGATCTGCTTCTATGACAAGCTGGGCACACTAAGCATTCGCTGAGCTCAGAGAGGGAAAGTCCTTGGCCCGGAGTGACACTGTGACCTTTCTGCTGGCCATCTGCTTTCCCACTTGCTCCCAGCTCTTGAAACCAGACTTAATCCCCGCCAGTCTCAGACCAGAGGCCCAATGGGAAGGGCATACTACCTATGAGTGGGCGGGTGGAGGTCTGCGCCCACCAGACCTTCCTTTGGAAGAAGGGGACAAAAAATGGATTGGCAACTCACTCGTTCCAGTTCTGGGTGCAGCTGCGGTCCAGGACGTCCATGTACACGGACTCACTCAGTGCTTGCCGCCCCCTGGAGTGTGGAGCGCGTAACTTGGCCTCTGCGGCTGTCAGGTGTTGCCACATCTACAAAGAGGAGGGGCCCGAGAGCCCAGGCTTTGGGACTGCTGGCCGGTTAGGGGAAAGAGGGAAGGTCAGGCACCCAAGTCTCTGGGGAGAATGAGGCTGTGAGAGAGCTGTTTGAGCAGGAAGCACCTGTGAGGCAGGCTGCAGGGCCCTCCCCTAGGTCCCCCAAGCTGGGACTGGGTCAATAGAGGCAGGATCTACTTTCAGGGGTGGGGGAGGAAATGCCAAGGTGGAAGATTGGGGCCCATCTTCCAGAGCACGTTTGCCCAGTAACACAGCTATTTTAATCCAGAAGAATAAGGAAAGCCAGTAACAAATAGATTTCTATAACCCAGAGCGCTCTCTTTAATGATGTAAGTACTCACAGTCACTGCCTACACAGAGACATGGGCCTGTGCTCACTGTGCTCTACTGGAGCAAGTGGGCAGTGAGACCTTGTGCTAGGAGACAAAAAATAGGCTAGACAGGGTGACAGAACCCCAAAAATTAATGTTATTTCTATTCCTGAAAGCAGGAATGTCACTAAGCTTACAGAAACCTGGATGTTACACCCTCCAGGAAAGAACTCTAGATTAAGCTTGCACCCTTCCTAGTGGACAGAAACTCTGATCCTTACCTAAGATTACTGGCAAAGCTGTAAAATCTGGTCTTTTTCTATAGTAACCTGCCGACCTGGTCTTCCTCACGTAGCCACTCTCCATTAAAAAAAAAAAAAACAAAAAAACACCAGATCTGAGTCTTGAGTTGGGATTCTCAAACCCCATTTTACCTGTCCAGGCAACAGCTCTGCCCTCTTCCCTTATGGGGCTTCTCAAACCCCCTCTGGCCTTCCTGGGCAAGAGCTTTAGTTTGCTTCCTTCTCTTATGTTGTAGACTTAAGCCTCCTTCTCTTCATCCTCCTACCTTTAAACTGTAATAAAATCTTTCTGAACCTTATTCTCTGATCCATGCATTTAATTCTTCAAATTCATAGGATAAGGGCCCAGGCACACCCTCAATTACTGGTGCATTCGCACACAAGAAATCCAAATTCCTTCAAATGGGAAAGTGTGGGGGTGGGGAGGGAGGGAATTACCATGGGATATATTTTATAATCATGGAAAATGTTAATAAAAATTAAAAAAAAAAAGAAATCCAAATTCCTGTATTACTTGCATACTTCGACACAAACATACACTCAGAATGTGGGCTCTATGTACACATACATGAATGTAGCCCTTAGGTCTAGGGAGGGATTTGACACCTGAGGATAGATCTAAAAGGAAACCAAGCGATTCTCTGAGGTGTCAAGATAAAGTGAGGGTATCCTAGATTGTCTTCCATTTTGGGGGTAGACCGATGTGTAAACTGAGGCATGGCAGTTCAGATTAGGTGGGGCTGGCTGTATTCCAGAAGGCTGAGTCTGGGATTTGAGGCTTGGTTTGGGGGGCTGAGAATCAAAGACCAGTAATGGAGTCTGAGCAAGGGCAGGGGCTTTGGTGGGGGAGGACTCACCTGGTAGGCCACTGCCCGGCAGGCGTCACAGTGCAAGTGAGCAGGCATGTGGGCTGAGTACTTCTCCTCGTCATCCAGCTGGGGGGCAGTAGCGGAGAGGAAGGGCTGGTCCCCAAGGCCTCCTAGGATAAGTGTGGAAGCCAGAAGCAGCAACAGCGGCAGGAGCAACCTCATGGCCTCTGCAGTCATCTCATGGAGCTTGGGGTGCTGGGGTGTGTGTGTGTGTGTGTGCCCACTTGTTTGTGGCTTACTTAGGCCAATGGGGAACTGACACCTTAGCTCTCTTTCTCTCCCCTCCCCCAAGGCCCCAGAGAAGCCACACGTGCTCTTTCTGTAGCAGGACCCTGGCTCCAAGTGACTCAGCTCTAATTCACAGAAGGGAGACAGCGAGGCAAGGAGAGGGGCTAGTGCCCTGCCGGCCACGGAGTCTTACATGCTGTGACTTGGCCAGTGGCAGGCACTGTGTTGAGTACCTTGTGTGAGGAGATGGTTGGCTATAGTCATCTTTTATTTATTTATTTATTGTATTTTGAGGTAGGATCTCACTCTCGCTCAGGCTGACCTGGAATTCACCATGTAGTCTCAGGTTGGCCTCAAACTTATAGTGATCCTCCCACCTCTGCCTCCTGAGTGCTGGGATTAAAGATGTGTGAGACTGATCCCCAAAGTCTATTATTGGCCACTGAGTCCCCAGGGGGAATGTGGCCCTGGGTGTGGCTGCCAGCCTAGGGCATGTCTACTGAGGCTGAAACCACCATATGTGAAAGCACACATGGTTTCTTTTCCTGAACTTCGGGTCTTCTCCACCCAGGCCAGAATCAGGCATGGAAAGGCTTTGTTGAGGGTATAAGAGGCAGCTGCAGGAAATCAGGTTCCATACACGAGTCATCATTTGAGCCACCATGATGCCATGGTCAGCCATTTATTGCACACAGGATGAGGTGAAGTGCCCAGGTGGCCTCATGGCCCTCCACACCATTGAGACCAGCATCTCTGGCAAAGGTTCCAGGAACTCTCTTTTCTAGCCAGCTTCCAGTACAGAGCAAAGGACAGAGACTCCAAGGGATCTTGGCACACAGAGGCCTGGAACAAGAAAGTCATCCATCCTCATCCCTGACACTGCTTTGAAAGGGAACGATCCTTCCCCAAATGCCCCACATCACACAGTCCAGCCAGGACCAGCCATTTTAGGCTCAAAACTGTACCCGACTCCCGCGCAGACCACCTCTCACCTCGCAGCGGCCCTTCTTAGCGCCCTCATCCTGCTTAGGCTCAGGTTGGTTGGAGCACAGACTTTGGGGTCTTTCCTGTGCTGTGACCAGCCTGCCCAGGAAACCACACTCCCTCTGGCATTGCTGCTACATCTATTCCTAGAGGAGCATGGAGGGTGAAACCTGCTGGAGCTTCAGCCCGCCCCCCATCCCCCACAGGAGCAGCCTTCCTACTGCCAGTCCTAACACACCCTCCATCCACCCACGGGGGCCTTAAGGCTCCCTTGGGACATCAGCCTAATCATTCTCCCTCTTCTCCCCAGCCTGCCCCTTTCTTGGGTCGGGATGGCTTGGGTTAAGAGGAAGAAAGAGGAAGTATGTGGGGACATTGGGGACCACAGTAATCCAGATCCACCGCGTCCGAGTCCTCCCACCTCCAATTCCTGGCTGCCTGTCTAGAACCCCTCCCTATATGACCTCCTTTCTCCATCCACCTCCACCTCCAAAGCCTACAGCTCCTTTCCTCAGATGCAACCTGGCCCTAGGGCTGCATTAATCACTTTCTCTTCCACAGCTTTCCAGGACAGAACTCAGCTCCCCTTCGAAAGAATAGATTCGATAGCTGGAGTCCTTCCCTTCCATGTCAGCAGAGCCCACTGCCCAGCTCCGCATTAACTGGCTCCAGGGTTAGGGGAGGTACAGGTACCCCTGGCCCCTGCTGCACCCATTCAAGTACCCTGGGAAACCTCTTCGGGGTGCCTCCTCACTTTGACAAACTTGCTTGACTGCATACACACATACAAACACACCACACCCTGGGAAAGGTATATACACTGTTGGTGGAAGAAATACCCAGCCACTTCTTGAGCTCCATCAACCCAGGTACATTCTCTGTTTATCACTTCCGGTCTGATAACTGGCTGGAACTGACCAAAGAAACAAAGAGTTGATGGGCGGAGAGCAAGGAGGGCGGGGCGTGGGGGTGGGATCGGGAACCAGAACGTCCAGGGTCGTCTAGGGTGCCCCACCTCCACGGGGTCTCACAAGGGGAACACCGAGCCCTTGCTGGGCTGGAGGGATCCGGAGCTGGAGGGCGGGGCGCAAAAGAGTACAGGCGGGGCGGGGCTGGGGGTCCCGCTCACAGGCATGTAGTACGTCCCGTTGAGGGCACCCCCGTCAGGGGCCCAGGGAAGCTGGAGGCTGCCGAGGGGTGGCAGGTTGGGTGACGGCGGCAGTGACAAGCCTGGAATAGGCCCGTAGGCCGGCGGGTAGAGACTGGGCCCCAGGGCCAGCGGGGTGTAGGCGTGGCGGGGCGTTCCCGGGGACGAGGGTGGCAGCAGCACCTCCACATACTGCCCGCTTTCGGGATCGAAGAGCAGTCTCAGCCGGGGCTGCCGAGGTGCCTCCACGAAGTAGTACCGGCCGTTCTCCGGGTCCACGAGGACCTTGCCGGGCGGGGCGGCGCCGGGCAGCCTCCGCCTCCCCTGGGCGGATGAGGACGGGAGCCGATCCGTAGGAGGTGCCGAGGCAGCTCGGGGCTGGGGCGCGGCCGTCCTGCCCGCCTGGGGAGTGGGAGTTGCAGGCTCCGGGGCCGCAGGGGGTGTCTCCATGTCGGGTGCCATTCCTGGGCTCAAGATGGGGCACACCGGAGGGGATCCTGGGCGGGGTGGCGGGGTCCCTGCTGGTCCTACAGGGGACCGCCGGGGTGAGGTGCGAGCGCCGTCTAAAGGACCGCTGGGCGCCTGGTCGTCGGGGCCCGGGCGTTGGCCTTCGGCATCCCGGGGCTCTTGGTCGTCTCGGCTGGGACCGCGCCCTCGGACTTCCGGGGTTCCATGCGGCCGCCCGCTCAGTGCCAGGGCGCCGGGCAAGCGGATCTCGGTGCGCGCAAACGGTTTCGCGGTGCTGTTCTCGGCCCTGCGCCGCGGGACCCCGCTGGGCTGCGGGGCGTCCCGAGGGACCGTTTGCGGGGACGGCTCTGGGGCCTCGTAGGGATGCGGTACGACCGGCAGAAAGTCCTTGAGGAAAATGGAAGTGTACTGAGCCGGGGCTGGGGGCCCCGCGGCCCGGACCTCGAGCGATTTGGACGGGTCTTCCCCTTCCCCCCCGGGGTCGGCGGGAGGGGCGGTGGACCCCGACCCCGGGCTTCCCGCCGTGAAGCTTGGAGCGTACGTGGTCTTCACCATCTTGCGCACGTCCCGTGGCCGCGGGATGGCCACGCGCGGGCGTCCACAAGCCGCTTCTCCCGAGCCCGAGGCTTCTGGGCGCGGGCTGTCATCTAGGGTGCCCACGACGGGTCTCCGGGTTGGCTCGGGGGCATCCACCTCTGGCGACGGCTGACTTGCTCGACATGTAGTAACGATGTGCTCCCGTGTGGGCGGACTCTGCACCTCCGTTACTTCTGGAGTCCCGGGTGGAGACGGTGTAGGCGGCCCCAGCTCCTGAGCTAGGCCGTTCATAGCTTCGCGCACGGACGCCATCGACGAGCTCTGCGCAACAGGACCCCAAGTTTCTTGGGGCGACGGGCTCCGCGTTCCTGTAGGTCGATCTGGTGACGCCCATGGATGCGAGGCTGGCGGGGACCATTCTCTACCCCGCCCCATAGCATCCCCGCTTGTCGCATGTGGAGCCTCCCACGGGGATGGAGCTCCGAGGGGTGGGTTCCACTGGGAAAGAGGCATCGGGGAAGGGCTCCTCCTTCTGACGGCTTCCTCGATGGCCGCATTCCAACTTCCCCGCGCGGAGGATGCTTCCGGGAAGGACGGGCTACTCACCGTCCAAACCGTTCTTTCCCGCCGGGAAGGGTTCTCGGGGAGCGGACAGCGAGGACCCCGCACGGTCCCGTTTGGAGCCTGCCATGGCGAGGACGGGCTCTTCGGTCTCACAGCCCTGCTCGGAGGCACCCAGGGTGCTCTAGACTGAACGGGTGGACTCCGTGTCCTCGGGACAGTTTGATCCGGAGCCTCACGAGGGCACCGAGTCTTGGGCTCCTGGTTGCGCGCCTCCTGCATTTTCTCTTCTGACTGCAGAAAGATGCTGGAGCTAACCGGGCCCAGCTGCTCGGTGCCCGGCGCGGGCTTGTCGCGCCGAATGGCGCGTTCGCGGAGACTGGGCCACGGTTTCGGGGCTCTGGCGGGGACCGAACTCTGGTGCGCACGGGGTGGCCGAGACCTAGCCTCTTCCAGGACCACGCGAGTGCTGCGTGCGGTTTCCTGAGCCGTAGGTTCTGACCTTCCTGTGGGCCTAAAAGTGTCATTGTTCGGGGCTGGGACCGTGGCGCCCAGTTTTTTGGCCAGCGCCGTCTGCACGATGCCCGCGGCGGCCTGCAAGCGGCCCAGCGACTCGTCCAGGGAGCCGGTGCGCAGAAGCAGTCGGGGGCGCGGCGCATCTGTCTGCGAGGGACTCCGGGGCCGGGGACGCAGCTCGATTTGACGCTTCGGCACCGTCCGGGACCTAACGGGCGCGGCGCATTCCTCCAGTGCCACCTCCACACACTCGAACTGCGCGGAGACCGCAGGGCTCGGTCCGCGGGGCCGCAGCTCCAGGTAGGTGGCCCAGCGGGAGTCCCCATCGGAGGCTGGGGGCGGCGGTGGAGCAGGGACGGGAGAGACCGGTCCCTGCAGCGCCGGGCTGCTTAGGGCAGGCGCGGTGAGCTGCGGCTGCACTTGGACATCCTCGGCGTCCGAGTGGCTGAACAGTGGCCCGGTACTGAAGATGACTTCCATCTCCCCCGACGGCAGCATGCGCAGCTGCGGCGGCGGCGGCGGGCCGGAGCCCGGGCCTCGCGGGAAACCCGAGCCGGAGCAGTGCTGCTGGCGGCTATTCTGGGCGCTGACGGACAGGAGAGGCTGCGCGCCCACCCCCCGCCCAGGGGCCACCCAGAGCCAATTCACCCGGCCTTGTGTGTCCGGCCCAACGTCCGGGGGCTCCGGAGAACCCGGCGCGGTGTGGTAGGAGCCAGACGAACCCGAGGAGTCCTGACGCCGCGCGGGGGCCGCAGACAACAGCCTGGAGAGCCCAGGCCCGGCTGGCGGGGCAAGCGTGGTCAACATGGTGGGCCGACACCTTGCACTACCTCCCTCGCTGTGCCTCCGCGGGTGGCGCCGGCACTGTCCCCGCCCCGCCCGAGGATGCCATGGGGTCACAGCTCCTTAAAGCGCCCGCAGCCACTCCCGAGCCAGCGGCGTTGGCAGCAGGAGGTCTGAGTCGTGGGCCTCACCCACTGAAGCCTCCTTGTACTTATTCAGCATTGGAGCACGTGGAGTGGGCCGCCGGGCTTTGACTGGCAGGAGAGGAAAGCAGGCTCAACTTTGCAAACTGGAGCCAGTAGCTTAGGCCTAAGTGCACCTATTGCAAGTTACAAAATTGCACCTGTATGCGCTTGCCGAGGTCAGAGTTCAAGGTGTGAGCCAGGAAACTCAGGTTTGCAATTCTCCTCAGCCCCCACTCTTAGCATCACCGTCAAGCAGCCCTCCGTCGGGGCTTGCTTAGCTAGCGCTCAGCCGCTTCCTTGCCCATCTCTCACACACCTTCGCTGGGGTGAGCAGCATTAGAGGACTTCCCTGACTCCAAATATTGTGCTCAACCATCAGGAAGGTGCTGGCCAGACCTACTACGCTTAGGCCTGGGTGGACAGCTTTAGCTAGTTTTCCAAAAACTTTAGTTCTCAGATTAAACCCCGGAAGACAGACCAACCTTTGTACAGTCCTCTCTTCAAGCCCCAGACCCCCACAACGTTCATGCCTGTCCTGGGGACAGGGGCTGGTGGAGCAGCAGCCACCACCATCATCTGTCATTTTGACAATGGACACCGCTTGCCCTTAAAATTTCTGGCTTCAAGGCCTTGCTATGACTCAGGCCCTTACTGGCCCTGAGGCAAGGGCACTGGCACCTCCTTTGCACTCAAGCCTCATAGGCCCAGCAGAGGCCAGCTTTGCCAAATCTGACAGCTTCGTAGTTTCCCTGCCTGGGTGACCCATGATCAAGTGGTGGCTTCTAAAAGGAGTTGGCTTGTTCATCCATCTGTTCCTGCCCCAGCAACTTCAGCAAGCTGCTGTGACCCCTTGTTTCCCTACCTTAAAGACAGATATAGCTAGGACAGCCAGCCTGGGCTAGAGTGAGTTCCAGGTTAGCTTGGGCTCTGCCTTCTTGAGACCCTGCCTCAAAGTTAACAAAAACACATAGACATAGCTTATCACTTCCCCTCATAATTGTGAAGATTTCTGTTTGGGGAAAGTGAAGGTGTTTATATTATCTGATGGCAACTAATTTCTTGGCTTCACTGTGGTCCTACAAGCCACTGTCTGTGATGTCTCTGGCCAGGGCTTACATATGCAGGCAGAGCAGAGCCTGTCCTACCCTACAGTCAACCTGAGAATTAAATTTTCCTGAGTCTAGTGGGATGTTACTGGGGTAACCAGAGCTGTTGTATAGGAAAGGACTAAGCACCAAAATCTAGACAAGGACCCAGCTCCTCTCTCACTCTCCAAGGGCGGGAGGGCAGCAGTAGGAGCTGGAAGCATCCCTTGAGCTCAGAAGTAGCCAGGCCAATGACGGTCCAAGGCTTGTCCCTCATCTAGTCCCAAGTGACTGGATTCTCTACTATCAGAGAGAAGTGACTGCTCCTTCTCTGGAGGGGTAAGAGGGACCCATAGGCATGGAAGGACAGGATGGGAGTCCCCAGAACAGAGAAGGCACAAGTTGGGCATTACTGCCAGCAAACAGGAAAACCACCATCATTTTATTTTTCCCTGGATGGATGGTGGCTGCGGGCCCGCCGTGATCCCAAGGCTTTCTTATGCTTCTGGTCCAACACCTGGGCCATGTAGTTCTCCTGCTGCTTCTGGATCCTGAAGTCAGACATGTGATTCCTGCAATGGAGCCGGCTGCTGGTAGGCTGCATGGCCCTGGGTAGGGGCCAGAAGTCAGGCTCCCCACTCCTGTCAACAACCCCCGGCCTGGACCAGCCCCTCACCTGAAGATCTGTTTCTGTTGGCTGATAACTTGCTGCAACTCCTTAATCTCATTCTCTTTACCATTAAGTATATCTTCTTGCTTTATAATGTGAGACTCAATTTCTGTGAGGGAGAGAAGCAGGGAGAAGGGGAGGCTCCCATCCCTTGGACCAACCCCTAGCTAAGGTCCTCCCTGTGGAGCTTTTCAGAACTTGGTTCTCCCTGCCCTGGGGGTTCATGAACAGTTACCAGTGACTGAGTATGAATGATTTTATTTTTCCAGTACTTACTGCAGATTGAACTCAAGGCCTTGCACATGTTAGGCAAGTAATCTACCACTGAGCTACATCCCCAGCCCTAGTTTTACTTTGAGACAGTCTCATGAAGTTGCCCTGTCTTGCCATAAACTCATTCTGTAGTTCAGATAGATCTTAGGGAAAAAAAAAATTTGAGGTAAGGACTCACTGTAGCCCAGGGTGGCCTCAAACACACCGTGATCCTCCTACCTCTGCCTCCCAAGTGCTGGGATTAAAGGTGTGTGCCACTACACCCCACGTGACCTTGAATTCTGGAGTTCAACTTTCTCCTAAGTAGCTGAGATTATAGGTGTGTGCCACCAAGCCTAGCCATGTTAAGTTACAGGTTGTAGAAGTGAAGTGTATGTGTGTCAGTGACCTCACCAGTCGGTTCCAGGCTGGGGTCATGGCTCAGTTGGCAAAGCACTTGCTGCTCAAGCACGTGGATCTGAACTCTGGTTCCTAGCATCCACTTAAACGCCAGGTGAGTGTCGAAGCAGGCTTGTAATCCCACAGACTAGAAGGCCGAGATGGGGGTCCGTGGAGCAAGCTCACTAGCTAGCCTAACTGGCAAGCTTTGCCTCAGCGATAAAGGTGAAGAGTGACTGAGGAAGACCCTAGATGTCGACCTCTGGTCTCCACCTGCACGCACATGCATGCACACCCGCACAAGAGCACCCACAAAACACACTAATCATACACACATGCCTCACCCAGGTGCTTTCCTAGAAAGCAGCAGATGGTCCTGCCCCTTGAGAGGAGGAGGAATAGCTCCTGCCCTCACTCAGCTCCTGTAGGTCTTTGCAGATGTCACCTCACAGCCCCTTGGTCTAGAAGCTGTAACCCCTCTCAGTACTTCCTTATCTCCCTCCCCTGTTCTTTTCCACGGTTAGAATGTAAGTTCAAAAGAACATGAACTTTTGTCTTAATCAGTGTTTTCTTTCTTTTCTTTTGAGGTAGAGTCTCATTCTAGCCGAGGCTGACCTGGAATTCACTATGTAATTTCAGGGCGGCCTCGAACTCACGGCAATCCTTTTACCTCTGCCTCCTGAGTGCTGGAACTAAAGGCGTGCGCCACCATGCCCAGCTTAATCAGTGTTTTAATCCTAAGGCCTAAAATAGTTTCTGGTACACAGTAGATACTTACTACGTGTATTTGTGGAATGCATCAACAAGATATCCCCTGCAAGCTTAGGAAACATCAGGTAGTTCAACCATCTTAGACACACTGAGGGCAGATCAAATACCCAGCCCTGTGGTATATGATGAAGGTCCTGACCAAGAGTCAGCTTCCTAAGGGACAATTGAGACTCGGGATTGACGCTGGACATGGTGGCACATGGGAGGATTGCTGTGAGTTCAAGGAAGTCCTGGGACTACAGAGTCAGTGCCAGCTCAGCCTGGGATAGAGATCCTACCTCAAAAAAAAAAAAAAAAAAAAAAAAAAAGGAGGGGGTTGGAGAGCTGACTTAGCGGTTAAGGTGCTTGACTGGGAACCCTAAGGACCCATGTTCTACTCTCTAGACCCCACTTTAATCAGACACAAAGGTGAAGCTAGCACGAGGTCATACAAGCCCACTAGCTAGTGTAAGCATCTGGAGTTCAACTGCAGTGGCTGAGGCCCTGGTGTGCCAGTTCGAATTCTCTGTCTCTCTCACTCGCTGTAAAAAAAATTTTTTAAAAATTTAGCCAGGTGTGGTGGAGCACGCTTTTAATCCCAGCACTCGGGAGGCAGAGGTAGGAGGATTGCTGTGAGTTCAAGGCCACCCTGAGACTCCATAGTGAATTCCAGGTCAGCCTGAGCTAGAGTGAGACCCCACCTCGAAAAACCAAATAATAATAATAATAATAAAAATAAAAAGACTCAGAACTGAGGGATGGGGCATAGATAAATGATAAACACTTGCCTGTGGGGCTGGAGAGATGGCTCAGTGGTTACTAGTGCTTACTTATGAAGTCTGGGATCAGGTTCAATTCCGCAGTACCCATGTAAAGCCAGATACAAAGTGGTACATAGGTCTGGAGTGTATTTATAGCTGCAAGAGGCCCCCATGTGCCCATAAATACATATATATATAAACACACACACACTCCACATGCAAATAAATAAAATTATTATTTTTTCAAAGTAGGGTCTTATTCTAGCCCAGGCTGACCTGGCAGTCACTCTATAGTCCCAGACAGGAATTAAAAAAAAAAAAAAAGGCTAGAGAGATGGCTTAGAAGTTAAGGCACTTGCCTGCAAAGCCAAAGGACCCAGGTTTGACTCTCCAGGACCCACATAAGCACAAGGGGGTGCACGCATCTGGAGTTCATTTGCAGTGGCTGGAGGCCCTAGTGCGCCCATTCTCTCTCTTTCTTTTACCTGCCTATCTCTGTATCTCTCTCAAATAAGTAAATAAATAAATAAAAATAGCCAGGCATGGTGAGGTACACCTTTAATCTCAGCACTCAAGAGGCAAAGGTAGGAGGATCACTGTGAGTTCAGGGTCCTCCTGACACTACACAGTGAATTCCAGGTCAGCCTGGACTAGAGTGAAATCATACCTCAGAAAAATAAATAATAATAAAATAAGTAAATAAATAAAATAGCTGGGTGTAGTGGCACACACCTTTAATTCCAGCACTAGGAAGGCAGAGGTAGGAGGATTGCTGTGAGTTCGAGGCCACCCTGAGATTACATAGTGAATTCCACATCAGCCTGGGCTAGAGAGAGACCCTACCTTGAGGAGGCTGAGGTAGGAGGATCACTGTGAGTTCAAGGCCAGCCTGGGACTACAGAGTAAGTTCTAGGTCAGCCTAAGCTAGGGTGAGACCCTACCTCAAAAAAGAAACAATAAAAAGCTGGGCATGGTGGCACATGTCTTTGATCCCAGCATTCAGGAGGCAGAGGTAGGAGAGGTTGCAGGATCTCTGTGAGTTTGAGACCACCCTGAGACTATATAGTGAATTCCAGTCAGTCCAGGCTTGAGTGAAATCCTACCTTGAAAAACCAAAATAAATAAATTAATTAATTAATAATAATAATAAATAAATAAATAACACAGTTGACACATGTCTTTAATCCCAGCACTGGGGAAACAGAAGTAGGAGGACTGCTGTGAGTTCAAGGCCTGCCTCAGACTACATAGTGAATTCCACATCAGCCTGGTTTAGAGGAGGACCCTACCTTGAAAAAACAAAACAAATGGTAAAGCAAACATAAAAAAAAAACCACAACAGAACTGGAAAGATGGCTTAGTGACTAAAGGCACTTGCTTTGTTAGTAAAGCCTGCCAGCCAGAGTTCAGTCCCCCAGTTCCCACATCAATCCAGATGCACAAAGTACACTTGGCCTGTTTAAGACTTTCTTGTTCATTTTTATTATTTATTTTTGTGTGTGTATGTGCATGCGTGTGTGTGTACACTTGCCACAGCGTGCATGAGGTCACAGAACCACCTCAAGGGGTTTCTCCTCTTTTGAGACAGGGTCTCTTGCTGCTGGTGCTCGTGGTTTTATGTGAGTGCTGAGGAAGACTGAATGCTGGTTGGCAGGCTTGCAAGCAACTTGAATTGTGTTTGTTTTGAAATGGTCTCATGTGGGGCTGGGGAGATGGCCCAGTGTTAAAAGTGCTGGCTGGGGTTCAATTCCCCAGCACCCATATAAAGCCTGATGCAAGTGGTGCAAGCATATGGTGTTCCCATTCCATCTGCAGTGGCAAGACACCCTGACATCTACACACATACACACACACACACACACACACACACACACACACACCCATATAAAAATAAAAACTTGTTTGAGCGGGGCATGGTGGTGGCACATGCCTCTAATTTGGGAGGCTAGTTAGGAGGATTGCAGTGAGTTTGAGGCCACCCTGAGACTACATAGTGAATTCCAGGTCAGCCTGGGCTAGAGCAAGACCCTACCTCGAAAAATAAAAACTTGTTTGCAACATTCTCATGGAGCCTAAGATGGTCTCTAACTATACAGCCAAGGATGACTCTGAATGACTTGTCCTCCTACCTGCACCTTCTAAATGCTAAGATTGTAGGTGTATTCCATGACACCTGGCATCCAGATTTTGTTGTTGCTTTTGATTTTTGTTGTTTTGTTTTTCGAGGTAGGGTCTCACTTTGGTCCAGGCTGACCTGGAATTCACTATATAGTCTCAGGGTGGCCTCGAACTCACAGTGATCCTTCTACCTCTGCCTCCCGAGCGCTGGGATTAAAGGCATGCACAACCACACTGGGAGATTTTTTTTTTTTTAAAAGATCTAGCAAGCTTGGGCTCCCATTCCCACAGGAGAGGAGGCATGGCTCTTGTCACCCCATTCTCCACTTGTTCTACTGAGTCTTTGACCCTGAGACAAAGGGTTAGCTCTCCAATAGAACTGTGCTTGCTCCTCTTGCTGTACAGCTTATGAGTAAACTATTTCTAGCACATTTCCCCAGGACCCACGTAAGCCAGATGCACAAGGGGGCACATGCATCTGGAACTTGTTTGCAGCGGCTAGAGGCCCTGGTGTGCTCATTCTCTCTCTCCCTTTCTCTGCCTCATTCTCTCTCTCAAATAAATAAATAAAAGTAAACTTAAAAAAAATGGGAAAAGGGCTGGAAAGATGGTTCAGCGGTTAAGGCACGCTTGCCTGAGAAGCCTAAGGACTCATGTTCAACTCTCCAGATCCTATGGGTAAACCAGATGCACAAAGGTGAGACAAGTGCAAGGTCACACATGCCCACTAGGTGGCGGAAGCACCGGGAGTTCAATTTCAGTGGCTGAGGCCCTGGCACACCAATTCTCTCTCGCTCTAAAATAGACTTTTTAAAAAAATGGGAAAAACAGGGCTGGAGAGATGACTTAGCAGTTAAGCACTTGCCTGTGAAGCCTAAGGACTCTGGTTTGAGACTCGATTCCCCAGGACCCACGTTAGCCAGATGCACAAGGGGATGCATGCATCTGGAGTTCGTTTGCAGTGGCTGGAGGCCCTGGCGCACCCATTCTTTCTCTCTCTCTCTCTCTCTATATATATATATATATATATATCTGCTTCTTTCTCTCTCTGCCTGTCACTTTCAAGTAAATAAATTAAGAATAAACAAATTTTTTTTTAAATGGGAAAAACAGAGCTGGAGAGATGGCTTAGTGGTTAAGGCACTTGTCTGTGAAGCCTAAGAACTTATGTTCAACTCTCCAGGTCCCACACAGCCAATGCACAGTGATACACATGCGCACAAGGGGGCACACATGTCTGGAGTGTGTTCACAACTGGCTGAAGGTCCTGACGCACCCATTCTCTCTCTCTCTCTGCCTCTTTCTCTCTTAAAAAAAAAACAAAAAAGTGAAATTGAGAAAAACAAAAAGTGGACTAAGAAGGTTGTATGTTTCAAGAAAAATGGGAGCGAGCCCGTTGCTTTATGGCTGTGAAGAATATTGCACACCAACTGCTTCCCTCATCTCCGTGTCCTGCCTGATGCCTGAAGGCTTTTGCGAAGGTATGGCCCTCCTGGGCTTGCCTGTATCCTCAGCCGGGGGTAGAAGTTGGGGTAAAACCCTGCTTTTGACACAGGCACTGGGCTGTTAGGAAAGAGCCCGTGTATGTTAGCTTGGGAGGCAGCACGGGCCTCCCGCCTACCATTGCACTTGGTGATGAGCTGGTCTTTCTTGCTGGACTCCTGCAGGACTCTGTTCTTGACACTGGAGAGCCTGGTGGAGAGGAGGAGATGAGAGGGGAGCCTGCAGGAGGCAGATGACACCTGCAACCTGACCCACTCACGCTTGTTTCTTTCCCTTTCCCTTTCGCTCCAGAGGCACACAGAGCCCAGGCTGGCCTGGGCGCTGGTGTAAGAGGCATGGGCCACCACACCTGCCCGGCTTACTCACGCTCTTTCAAAGGCCAGCTTCTCCTTCTCCAGCTGCTTGGACAGCACCTCCACCTCTCCAAGGGCAAACTGCAACTTCTCCTCTTCCTTGGCCAGGAGGAGCTTGGTTTTGGCGTGAGCAGCTTTCTCTTCCTGCAGGGCAACAGCAGTTACTCTTTACCTCGATCCTCCTCATCTCCATCAACTAGCGCCCTTTCTCAGAAGAATACACAGAAGTCAGGGTGCCAGAAGAGTCTCACCTCACCACATAGAGTGGAGGTTCTCAGTGACTCTGCCCAGCCAGTGGGATCTTGGGAAATGGGGGAAGATTAGGAACCTGCAGAGCCCATCACTTACCACCAGTTTCTTCTCTACTTCTTGGAATTCTTCTTTACTGACAAAATTTTCATCCTGGAGAATCATCTGTAACAAAGCCTGGCTCAGAGACGGGCTGGAGCTGCAGCTGGGGGGGGGGGGGTGCCCTCTAAGGACCAGGACATAGGATGGACAATGCCGCCCAGGGCACCTAGAATTTGACAGCCTGAGAAGGGAGAGTTCCGTTCCATTGATTCACTGAGGCCCAGTTCTAAGTCCTGCCTGTAAGGAACAGCCAGGCTCATGGATGTCAGAATTGCTTTTGGAGAAGGTGATATTAGTCCTGAGATCTGACTGCTCAAGAGAACTGGGCAACAAAGAGGTAGAGAGAAAAATGTTCCAGATGGTTGGAACACACATGCCAAGGCCAGCTGTCAAGAGAAAGATCTGGGCACCTTCAGAGATTTGAAGGTAACTCAATACTTAGAGCACCATACATTTTGTTGCTCTAGGATAGCTAACAAAGCATATTCCTCACATCCCCCACCCTCATATCCAACTTCTCAGAAGAGAAGAAATTGTCTAAGAATCACTAGTGTGAAAAATAGATGCTAAGTCAGGTGTAAAATTTATTTCTAAGAGAGACATAATTCATAGGCCTGCCAGGGCCTCCTGCCACTGCAACTCCAGATGCATATGCTACTTTATGCATTTGGCTTTACGTGGATTACTAGGAAATTTAAACTATGCTCTGCAAACTATAATTAAATTTAGGTCTTGTAGGCTTTGCAAACTAGCGTTTAACCTCTGAGCCATCTCCCCAACCCTAGTCTTTTGTTTTTCGAGGTTGGGTTTCACTCTAGCACAGGCTGACCTGGAGTTCACTTTGTAGTCTCAGGATGACCTCGAATTCATGGCACTCCTCCTACCTGTGCCTCCCAAGTTCTGGGTTTAAAGGTGTGTGCCACCATGCCCGACTACCAATCTTAGTTTTTGAGATGAAGGCACAGTTCAACACATTGTCACCAAGATAGAAAAACAAAAATCATGAAGTCCTGCTGGTTGGCTTTGGAGGCAAACTATGGCTCCTATATTTGGCAAACCATTAGCTGGGGTGTGAAATAACAAAACCAAACAACAAAACCAAATCAGGGTTAAAGGCACTTCAAGTTTTGAACGTGGTGGAGGGCCAAGTTTGTCCTTACTGAATTCAACATGGCCCTGCACTTGACTGAGGAGGAGGTGAGGCTTAAGAGAAGGGGTAACCCGTTTCCTCTGCACACAGGCGGTTGGGAATTCTGTGAAGTCATCTTCACTAAAAATGGAGAAACTGAGGGCTGGAGAGAAGGCTTATCGGTTAAGGCGCTGGCCTGTGAAGCCTAAGAATACAGGTTTGATTTCTCAGGACCCAGGTAAGCCGGATGCACATGGTGGGTCATGCGTCTGGAGTTCATTTGCACTGGCTCATAAATAAATAAATAAAAAGAAAATATTTTAGCTGGGCGTGGTGACGCAAGCCTTTAATCCCAGCACTCGGGAGGCAGAGCTAGGAATATCGCTGTGAGTTCAAGGCCACCCTGAGACTGAACAGTGAATTCCAGGTCAGCCTGGATTACAGCGAGACTCTGCCTTGAAAGGTAAAACAAACAAACAAAAAACACAGTATTTTTAAAATGAAGCAACTGAGGCTCAACCAGGCAGCGTGGAAGGACGCTCTCCTCCCGGCTCCGCCCTCCTCCCCGCCGGAGTCAAGCAGGTCCCGCCCCGCCCGTGACGCGTCCAGCGCCGCCTCTCCCGGAGCTCTCGGCTGCTTACCACGTTCCTCAACTGGTGGATCAGTTCCTCCTGAGATTCAATCACGTCCCGCAGTTGATCGAAGGCGAGACACACAGATCCCGGGCTCCCAGGCGACCACCCGACGGGCGTCGCCATCTTTCGCCCCCGCCAGCTCGTTGGAAATGGCTGCCGCGCCGGTGCCTCTGGTCAGCCACCAATGAGAATGCGACGCCACAGAGCACCCTAGCAACCGGGGGCGGGGACTACCCAGTTAGGGACACGCCTCTTAAAGGAGCCGCCTGTGGCTGAGGGTTGTCAAGGGGGTAGCCCTCCCCCTAACATTTGCCTCATAGGAGAAACACTGGGTGTCATCCCCAACAATGAAAACAAATGAGTTCAGTGTGGTGGCTCAGGTCTGTAACATTAGGCTGGAGGATTTTGAGTTCAAGGCTAGATTGACCAACGTAGCGAAACCCTGTCACAATCAAAGGGAGAGACACTTTTCTCTTTTTTTTTTTTTTTTTGGTTTTTCGAGGTAGGGCATCACTCTAGCCCGGGCTGATCTGGAATTCACTATGTAGTTTCAGGGTGGCCTTGAACTCACAGCGATCCTCCTATCTCTGCCTCCTGAGTGCTTGGATTAAATGCATAAGCCACCACACCCACCTATTTATTCTTTCTACCCCCCTTCTTCCCTCCCTCCCTTCCTCCTTTCTTCTTCTTTTTTTCGAAGTAGGGTCTCACTGTTGCCTAGGCTGACCTGGAACTCACTCACCCAGGCTGGCCTCAAACTCACAGTGCCACCATGTGTCATTTTATTTTATTTTTTTCATTTTATTTATTTATTTGAGAGAGACAGATAGACAATAGTGTCCAGGGCCTCTAGCCACCAAAAATGAACTCCAGACGCATTTGCCACCTTGGGCATTTGGCTTATGTGGGTCCTGGGGAATGAACCTGGGCCTGTAGGCTTTGCAGGCAAGCACCTTAACTGCTAAGCCATCTCTACAGCCCTCTGCCTCTTTGTTGTCTTTTTAAAAATTTATTTATTTATTTATTTGACAGAAAGAGAGAGAGAAAGAGTGGGCACATCAGGGCATCCAGCCACTGCAAACAAACTCCAGATGCATGTGCCACCTTGTACATCTAGCTTATGTGGGTCCTGAGGAATCAAACCTGGATCCTTTGGGTTTACAGGCAAACGCCTTAACCCCTAAGCCATCCCTCCAGCCCTTGTCTTTTTTTTTTATTGACAACTTCCATAATTGTAGACAATAACCCATGGTAATTCCCTTCTGCCCCCCACTTTCCCCTTTGAAACTCTACTCTCCATCATATACCCTCCCCTTCTCAATCAGTCTTTTTATTTTGATGTCATGAACTTTTCCTCCTATTATGATGGTCTTGGGTAGGTAGTGTCAGACACTGTGAGGTCATGGAAGTCCAGGCCATTTTGTGTCTGGAGGAGCACATTGAAAGGAGACCGTTTTTTTTTTTTTAAATTTTATTTATTTATTTATTTGAGAGTGACAGACACAGAGAGAAAGACAGATAGACAGAGAGAGAGAGAATGGGTGCGCCAGGGTTTCCAGCCTCTGCAAACGAACTCCAGACGCATGCACCTCCTTGTGCATCTGGCTAACGTGGGACCTGGGGAACCGAGCCTCGAACCGGGGTCCTTAGGCTTCACAGGCAAGTGCTTAACCGCTCAGCCATCTCTCCAGCCCAAGGAGACCATTTTTGAGGAAGGATCTCACTCTAGCCCAGGCTGGCCTGGAATTCACTATGTAGTCGCAGGCTGGCCTTGAACTCACATTGATCCATCTACCTCTGCTTCCCAAGTGCTGGGATTAAAGGCATGCACCACCACACCCATCTTCTTTTTTGTCTTTTGTATTTCTTTCTTTATTTGAGAGAGAGAAAGAGGCAGAGAGAGGGAGAGAATGGGTGCACCAGGGCCTCCAGCCACTGCAAACAAACTCCAGATGCATGTGCCTCCTTGTGCATCTGGCTTATGTGGGTTCTGGAAAGTTGAACTGGGATCCTCTGGCTTTGCAGGCAAATGCCTTAACCACTAAGCCATCTCTCCAGCCCCTTGTGTTTGTTTTTTGAGGTAGAGTTTTGTTGTAGCTCAGGCTGACCTGAAGTTCACTATGTAGTCTCAGGATAGTCTTAAACTCACAGCAATCCACCTACTCAGACTCCCAAGTGCTGAGACTAAAGCCATGGTCCAACATGCCTAATATATATATATATATATATATATATATATATATATATATATATATATATATATATATTACCATTTAATATTCTTTATTCCTTTATATGGTAAAAATAAAAGACAAGTTTTGTGTTTCTCCCTAAAGATCTTCCAGACAGGAAAAAGTTAGTCCAAAGGAGGAGACTGACATCCTCTTATAAAGACAGAGCCTAATGATGATAGCTACAGTACCATTTGTTATTTGTGATGTGTTGCAGTCAGGTTCGCATTGCTGGTAAAAATCAGTAACCAAGAGCAGCTTGTGGGTAGAAAGCTGTTTACTTTGGTTTACAGGCTTGAGGGGGAAGCTCCACGATGGCAGGGAAAATGACAACATGAGCAGAGGGTGGCATCACGCCCTGGCCAACATAAGGTGGGTCATAGCAACAGGAGAGTGTGCCAAACACTGGCATGGGGACACTGGCTATAACACCCATAAACCTGCCCCAACAATACACTCCCTCCAGGAGGCATTAATTTCCAATTACCATCAGCTGGGGAACCTAGCATTCAGAACACCTGCGTTTATGGGGGACACCTGAATCACACCACCACATTCCACCCCTGGCCCCCATAAACTGATAACCATACATGATATAAAATTCAATATATTCATCCAACTTTAAAAGTCCCCATAGTTTTTTATCAATTCAAGTGACGTTCATACATCCCCATAATCCAAGATCTAATTGAGCCATAATACCAAAAATCCCCCCCCAAAGAAGCCCCATAATGGCACAGAATAAACTTTCACACTGTAAAAGATGGCATTGGACATAGCAAAGAAATATTCAGCCAATACAAGATTTAAAACAACCAGGGCAAACATCAAATTCTAGCTTCAAGTCCAACAACTCTAATCACATCTCCAAGTCTGATAATTCTAACCAGCAACCAGTTTCTGGTATTCCAGTTCTGCCCCTCCAGCTAGGCTTCATTCTGGGCTGGCAGCTCTCCTTAGCAGCCATCTTGTGGTCCTGGCATCTCCACTGCAACCCATGGTCCATCCTCAAGGCTCCATTGGGTCTCCATGCAAGCATCCAGAAACCTGCTTCACACTGCCAAAGCACCTTACCTCAAGGTGGACAGAAAACAGACAGCTATGCTTATTAGTTTATTGAGACAGGGTCCCACTTTGTTTATTGTTTGTTTCAAGGTAGGGTCTCACTTTAGCCCAGGCTGACCTAGAATTCAGTATGTAGTCTCAGGGCAGCCTCAAGATCATGGTGATCCTTCTACCTCTGCCTCCCAAGTGCTTGGATTAAAGGCGTGCACCACCATGCTTGGATGTACCTATGTATATTTTAATATTTTATTTATGTATTTATTTGAGAAGAAAGAGACAGAAAGAAGCAGACAGAGAGTGAATGGGTATGAGCCTGTCAGTGTCTCTTGCGACTGCAAACAAACTCCAGATGCATCACCACTTTGTGCATCTGGCTTTATGTGGATACTGAGGAATCGAACCCAGGCTGTCAGGGTTTCTAAGCAAGAGCCTTTAGCCACTGAGCCATTGCCCTAGCCCTTGTCTTTTCTTTTGAAGCAGGCTGTCACTGTAGTCCAGGCTAACATGGAATTCACTCTGTAGTCTAGGCTGTCCTCAAACTCACAGTGATCCTCCTACTTCAGCCTCCTGAGTACTCAGTCTAAAGGTATGTGCCACTATGCCCAGTTCTTAAAACAATTCTAACTCTAATTTTCATCTTAGGAAAGTTCTCTACCACTGAAAAATAAAAAGTGGAAAATGTTCTACACTTAGCCCATAATTTCAGTAGTCATATGTAGCCAGTGGCTACAGTGTTGGCAGCATGGGCCTAGAGGGTGCCTGGAGGTTGTGGCCTCTGCACAGAGTCCTCTTAGAATGTTGTCTCCCAAATGTGGGTGTTCACCCGAATTACTCTGGACAAAGTTGTACATTCCTCTGGGGCAGTGACCCTGAGTCCTCCCCATGAACTTTGTTCCATTCTCTCCCTGAGGTCTTCCATGAGATGTTGTTTCGTGTCCTTCCTTGCCATCCAGTGTTCACCTCAACCAGCTGGAACAGGCTTGCCCCACAGGTATTTGAGACAACACCTTGGAGGGCAGCAAGCCCCAGCAACCATTTCCCTGGGGATGGGACTTCATGAGGACAGAGAACTTCGGATCCGGGTCCTCACTTGCATACAGCATAGACTTGAGGGGTGGTCACCCCAGTCAAAGACCGCCACACATGCTTTATGTCAATGGTCACCCAGGATTTCTGGCCAACATGGGTCCAGTGTGGCTCAGGATGTGACATCACAAACAGTTCCATGTTCCAGCCCTGGGGAAAGGTGCCTGGATTAGTTACTTTTCTTGTTGCTGTGACAAAATACCTGACAAAAGCAACAGCATCAAGGAAGGGTTTATTTTGGTTCTCAGCAGATACAGGCCACCATGGCAGGGAAGAAGCCTGAGGTGGTCACGTGGCATCCATAACCAGGAAACAGAAAGAGATGAATGCTGGTGGGTGCTCTTTTTATTCAGTCCAGGAGCTAATCCTGACCATGAAATCGGGTGAGTCTTCCCACCTCAATTAACCCAGTGTAGAAACTCCCTCACCGAGATGGCCAGTCATTTGTCTCCTGGGTGATTCTAGATCCTGTGAGGTTGACAATACTGGTACAGTGCCTTTCTGCACACACACAGGCACGTCATCCTGGTGATGTGCTCAGTAACTACTGCTGCCTAACAAACCAGCTCCAGTTAGAAAGAATCATAAAAAGGAATCATGGGCTGGAGAGGTGGCTTATCTGTTAAGGCACTTGCCTGTGAAGACTAAGGACCCAGGTTTGATTCCCCAGTACCCACATAAAGCCAGATGTACAAGGTGGTGCATGCGTCTGGAGTTCATTACAGTGGCTGGAGGCCCTGGTGCACCTATTCTCTTTATCTGCCTCTCTTTCTCCTTCTTTGGCATATATATTGTTGTTTGTTTTTGTTTTTTGAAGTAAGGTCTCACTTTGTAGCCCAGACTGACCTGTAATTCACTATATAGTTTCAGGCTGGCTTTGAACTCACAGCAGTCCTCCTACCTCTGCCTCCTGAGTGCTGGGATTAAAGAAGGCGTTCACCATCATGCCTGGCAATAAATAAAACAAACACACACACACACACACACACACACACACAAACAATATATATAATATATATAATATAGATATAATATATTATATTTTATATATAATATATATTTATCTTATAATATAATATATTATAATTATATATTATATATATAATATATATAGATATTATATATCTATATATATTCTTTTTTTGAGGTCGGGTCTCACTCTAGCCCAGGCTGACCTGGAATTCAGTATATAATATCAGGCTGACCTTGAACCCACAGCAGTTCCTCTGCCTCCTGAGTGCAGAATTAAAGGCATGTACCAGGGCTGGAGGGATGGCTTAGAGGTTAAGGTTTTGCCTGCAAAACCAAATGACCCAAGTTTGATTTCTCAGGTCCCATGTAAGCCAGATGCACATGGTGATGCATTTGTTTGGAGTTTGTTTGCAGTGGCTTTAGGCCCTGGCATGCCCATTCTCTCTCTGTGTCTCTAATAAATAAATAAATAATTAAATTTTTTTTTGCTTTGTTTTGTTTATGTATATATATTTATTGACAACTTCTATATTTACAGACAATAAACCATGGTATTTCCCTCCCCTCTCCCTGCTTTCCCCTTCATAACTCTGCTCTCCATCATATCCCCTCCCTCTCTCTATTAGTCTTTCTTTTAATTTGATGTCATCATCTTTTTCACCTATTATGAGGGTCTCGTGTAGGTCTTGCTAGGCACTGCGAGGTCTTGGACATCAAGGCCAATTTCTGTACAGACAGTTGTATGTAAGGAGTGGTACTCTTCCTTTGGCTCTTACATTCTTTCTGCCACCTCTTCCACAATGGACCCTGAGCCTTGGAGGGTGTGAGGTGTTCAGTGCTGGACACTCTTCCATCCCTTCTTCTCAGCACTATGTTGTCATAGCCATCTGAAAAGAGAAGCTTCTCTAACCAGAAGTGAGATTAGCATTAATATATGAATATGAACATTAACTGTAGTGCTTTTAGGGCATTTTGGTGAGAGTAATATATGTGTTTATACAGACAAGAGCAGGCTTTATAACCCTAAGGCTCATGACCTCCCCTCCCATAGGCTTTTGATTAGGTTTTCAGCACCAGGCATGTATTCCATCCCATAGAGTGGGCCTTCAGTCCAATTAGAGAGCAGTTGGTTTTTCCTAGAGCAGTCATGCCACTATTGCATTCGTTCAGTCATTTGGCCTGTCTGACAAAACTTGAGGCTTCCAGTGTCTACAGTTTTCACCTCTTATGACTCCTATCTTCCATAAGGCTGCGTACAGTGCAGCTTTTTCCAGCTTTCAGTTGGCTGTGCTCAGGGAGAAGGTTTTCTCCTCAGCACCAGCTTGATGTCTCAGTGACTTTGCTGCTCAGGCATGTGAAGTCTTCAGCAATAGGGTCTTACCATCTCTTTCTCATGGGGAACCAAGGGCCTTGGCAATAGCCTGTAATGTCTTGGAGGCAACAGGGGCCTCCCTGGAAGGTATCCCATCCCTGGCACTGAAAATGTTCTAGTAACAATCTATGGCTTCTGTATGTGCCATTATTCAAGAAAGTAGATTTTCATATGTCTTATTCAGAGTTTCTTGAGTTTTGATTGACCACTCCCTTCTTTTATATAGTCTCTTCCTCTGACCTAACTTAGGCCTCTCCCCTCCCTGTAATCTGTTCTACTTACATATACACAATACCATCCCATTCTTTCTCTCTGTCTCTAATAAAATAAATAATTCTTAAAAATTTGTTTAAAAGGAAAATAAAATATTTAAAGTAGTGCACCACCACATTTGGCTTGAAATTTTAAAAGTATATATATTTTGTTCGTTTTGTTTTTTGAGGTATAGTCTCACTCTAGCTCAGACTGACCTGGACTTCACTATGTAGTCTCAGAGTGGCCTTGAACTCATGGTGATCCTCCTACTTCCGCCTCCCCAGTGCTGGGATTAAAAGTGTGTGCCACCACGCCCAGCTAAAAAAAATGTATTTTAATATTTTTCATTTTTTTATTTATTAGAGAGAGAGAAATAGGCAGAGAGAGAGAGAGAGAGAGAGAGAGAGAGAGAGAGAGAGAGAGAGAGAGAATTAGCATGCCAGGGCCTCCAGCCGCTGCAAACAAACTTCAGATGCATGCATCCCCTGTGCATCTGGCTTATGTGGGTCCTGGGGAATTGAACCTTGGCTTTGCAGCACTCGGGAGGCACAGGTAGGAGGATTGCCGTGAATTTGAGGCCACCCTGAGAATACAGAGTGAATTCCAGGTCAGCCTGGACTACAGTGAGATCCTACCTCGAAAAACAAAACAAAAACAAAAACAAACAATAACAAAAAAGCATTAGGGGCTGGGCATGGTGGCTGTTGCAGTCAGGTTTGCATTGCTGGCAGAAATCACCAGACCAAGAGCAGCTTGTGGAAAAAGGGATTATTTTGGTTTACATACTTGAGGGAAAGCTCCATGATGGCAGGGGAAAACCGAAGGCATGAGCAGAGGCTTTTTACAATGTTCACTCAGTGGGGTGAATGTCAATGGGAGAGGAAGGGGATCTTAAATCCATACTAAAAGGATTTAACCCAAACCTAAGGGGTCAGTGAAAGCAACTCTGAAGAAAGACACATTTGAAATGCACACCCCTTTCCTACAGAGACGAGTGACTTTAAAACATATTTTATTTATGGATTTACTTGTTTGAAAGTGAGAGAGAAAGTGGGCATGTCAGGGCCTTCAAGCCTTTGCAAACAAACTCCAGATGCATGTGGCACCTTGTGCATCTGGCTTACATGGGTACCGAGGAATTAGACTTGGGTCCTTTGATTTTGCAGTTAAGGCAAGCGCCTTAACTGTTGGACATATATATATTTGAGAGCGACAGAGAGAGAGAGAGAGAGAATGGGTGCGCCAGAGCCTCCAGCCACTGCAAATGAACTCCAGATGCATGTGCCCCCTTGTGCATCTGGCTAACGTGGGTCCTGGGGAATCGAGCCTCCAAATAGGGTCCTTAGGCTTCACAGGCAAGCGCCTAACCGCTAAGCCATCTCTCCAGCCCCTCGTATATATTTTTAAACCAAGACTTTCCTAAATATGGGCCACTGGGTGGGGGTGAGGGAACAGTAAATAACTGGAGTAACACCTGATGTTGTTGATACTAAGTGTAGTCTTTTTAAAATAAAATATTTCGGGCTGGAGAGATGGCTTAGTGGTTAAGTGCTTGCCTGTGAAGCCTAAGGACCCTGGTTCAAGGCTCGATTCCCCAGGACCCACGTTAGCCAGATGCACAAGGGGGCGCATGCATCTGGAGTTCATTTGCAGTGGCTGGAGGCTCTGGCACGCCCATTCTCTCTCTCTCTGCCTCTTTCTCTATCTGTTGCTCTCAAATAAATAAATAAATAAAATTTAAAAAATATTTTATTTGCCAGGCTTGGCAGTGCACGCCTTTAATCCCAGTTGAGGTAGGGGGATTGCCATGAATTTGAGGCCACCCTGAGATTACATAGTTAATTCCAGGTCAGCCTGGATCAGAGAGAGACCCTACCTCGAAACACACACACACACACACACACACACACACACACACACACACACTTATTTATTTATTTATTAGAGGGAGAGAGAGAGGAGAGAATGGGCTCGCCAGGGGCTCCAGCCACTACAAACTACGGACGCGTGCGGCCCCTGGTGCAGTTAGCTAATGTGAGCCCTGGGGTATTGAATCTGGGTCCTTTGGTTTTGCAGGCAAATGCCTTAACCACTAAGCAATCTCTCCAGCCCCTAAGTGTAGTCTTGATCTCGATTGGCTGTGGTCTGCCACTGCTGCTATCCAATAGAAACTATGGAATTCATGATGTCATTAACACTACACTCTGTTTTTTTTTAATTTTAATTTATTTGACAGAGAAAGAGGGAGAGGGAGAGAGAAAATGGGCACTTGCCAGGGCCTCCAGCCACTGAAAATGAACTCCAAATGCATGGACCCCTTTGTGCATCTGGCTAATGTGGGTCCTGGGGAATTGAACCTGGGTCCTTTGGCTTTGCAGACAAACGTCTTAACTGCTAAGCCATCCTCCAGCCCTACACTCTGTTTTAAACACAACTTCATTGAAGGATGGGCATGATTGGAGCAGTGGTAAACATCTCCGATAGTCCAAAATGGCTCCACGAAAGCATGTACATTGCCCAAGAATGTGTTGGGCAAAGGAAAGATAGAAAGTCATCGTTTGTGTATAAAACTGTTTATTGTTTTTCTTTGTTAAAATACACTCAATCTGGATGCAGTTGATCAAGTGACCAGATTTTACAGCATTCTCTACCAGGAGCTGATTTCACATATGTCATCCCTGACTCTGGTCACAGAACTTTCACAGCTCTAATTCAAAATACCAAGTGTGATGCGAAGGGTACAATCAATACCTAACACATGGGTACACAGTTACTTGGTGACCACTGCATGAGGCATCACCAATGCAGCCTCACAAAATAAGATGTGTAGTAACTTGGCCCTTTCTCAAAATAAATAAGCTGACACCTTAGATGAGTCCAAAATAAATACAACTTAAATGCTAGCTCCTGTGAGGAGCAGTGCATGCAGAGACAATGGGTTGAATGTGTGGCCAGTTGTTATAGAAACCTGCTGGCCTCCCGAAGTGCCTCCTCACAGGGCTGGCCCCGATGACAATGACAACAGCGCATGGCTTGGCCAGCCCGCGGGATCCCATGTTCTTGCTGGGTTTGGAGTTTCCTGTAGTTTTTCGTACTTTCCAACAGAAAGCACAGCAGTGTTATCTTGACTGGTCACTTCTCCCAAGCTGTGAGACCCAGAGCTAATCAGGAAGCTTAACTTTCCCAGCTTGAGCAGATGAACCATAGGCCTGCTAATCTGGGGACACGGACTACTCCAAGCTATACTGTCCTTCGCGACGAGAAGGATTTCCATCGTCTCCCACTCATCCCAGAGAGCACCTTCATTTGCATGACAGCTTCAGCTCCTGTGTGGGTCTCAAGGCCCGCTCCCACCACAGCTCTCCCAGTCTGCAGTATTGCTCGAAGAAACAGCCTCGAGCGAGGAGCCATGTTCTGACAGCAAGAGTCACATCATCTAGAGAGTTTATATCGTCAGGAAGACTTCCAAACGACGTAGGCAAGAGGAAAAAAGCTCACGTAACCAACATGCTGACAACACCTCTCAAATGTAACCAAGGAGATAACAATATTCTGAATAGTGCCAAATAAATTCAATTATCCTCCAACCAAAAGCAAATATGGTTCTTGAGGAAAACAACATGGGAGTGTTGTAGTCTATTAGTAATCAAACAGGACCACCAGTGCTATAAA